>NC_140623.1:5600116-6200116 GCF_057382275.1 Copadichromis virginalis | reverse complement strand
AATGTTCAGAGTTCCGGAATGCACCAAGGTTCCGGAATGCACCAAGGTTCCGGAATGTTCGGAATTCCGGAATGTTCAGAGTTCCGGAATGTTCAGAGTTCCGGAATGCACCAAGGTTCCGGAATGTTCGGAATTCCGGAATGTTCAGAGTTCTGGGATGCACAAAGGTTACAAATGTTTGGAATTCCGGAATGTTCAGAGTTCCGGAATGTTCAGAGTTCCGGAATGCACCGAGGTTCCGGAATGTTCGGAATTCCGGAATGTTCAGAGTTCCGGAATGTTCAGAGTTCCGGAATGCACCAAGGTTCCGGAATGCACCAAGGTTCTGGAATGTTCGGAATTCCGGAATGTTCAGAGTTCCGGAATGCACCAAGGTTCCGGAATGTTTGGAATTCCGGAATGTTCAGAGTTCCGGAATGTTCAGAGTTCCGGAATGCACCAAGGTTCCGGAATGTCCGGAATTCCGGAATGTTCAGAGTTCCGGAATGCACCAAGGTTCCGGAATGCACCAAGGTTCCGGAATGTTCGGAATTCCGGAATGTTCAGAGTTCCGGAATGTTCAGAGTTCCGGAATGCACCAAGGTTCCGGAATGTTCGGAATTCCGGAATGTTCGGAATTCCGGAATGCACCAAGGTTCCGGAATGTTCGGAATTCCGGAATGTTCGGAATTCCGGAATGTTCAGAGTTCCGGAATGCACCAAGGTTCCGGAATGCACCAAGGTTCCGGAATGTTCGGAATTCCGGAATGTTCAGAGTTCCAGAATGCACCAAGGTTCCGGAATGCACCAAGGTTCCGGAATGTTCGGAATTCTTGAATGTTCAGAGTTCCAGAATGCACCAAGGTTCCGGAATGCACCAAGGTTCCGGAATGTTCGGAATTCCGGAATGTTCAGAGTTCCGGAATGCACCAAGGTTCCGGAATGTTCGGAATTCCGGAATGTTCGGAATTCCGGAATGTTCAGAGTTCCGGAATGCACCAAGGTTCCGGAATGTTCAGAGTTCCGGAATGTTCAGAGTTCCGGAATGCACCAAGGTTCCGGAATGTTCGGAATTCCGGAATGTTCAGAGTTCCGGAATGCACCAAGGTTCCGGAATGTTCGGAATTCCGGAATGTTCGGAATTCCGGAATGTTCAGAGTTCCGGAATGCACCAAGGTTCCGGAATGCACCAAGGTTCCGGAATGTTCGGAATTCCGGAATGTTCAGAGTTCCGGAATGTTCAGAGTTCCGGAATGCACCAAGGTTCCGGAATGTTCGGAATTCCGGAATGTTCAGAGTTCTGGGATGCACAAAGGTTCCGAAATGTTCGGAATTCCGGAATGTTCGGAATTCCGGAATGTTCAGAGTTCCGGAATGCACCAAGGTTCCGGAATGTTCGGAATTCCGGAATGTTCGGAATTCCGGAATGTTCAGAGTTCCGGAATGCACCAAGGTTCCGGAATGTTCAGAGTTCCGGAATGTTCAGAGTTCCGGAATGCACCAAGGTTCCGGAATGTTCGGAATTCCGGAATGTTCGGAATTCCGGAATGTTCAGAGTTCCGGAATGCACCAAGGTTCCGGAATGCACCAAGGTTCCGGAATGTTCGGAATTCCGGAATGTTCAGAGTTCCGGAATGTTCAGAGTTCCGGAATGCACCAAGGTTCCGGAATGTTTGGAATTCCGGAATGTTCAGAGTTCCGGAATGCACCAAGGTTCCGGAATGTTCGGAATTCCGGAATGTTCGGAATTCCGGAATGTTCAGAGTTCCGGAATGCACCAAGGTTCCGCAATGCACCAAGGTTCCGGAATGTTCGGAATTCCGGAATGTTCAGAGTTCCGGAATGCACCAAGGTTCCGGAATGTTCGGAATTCCGGAATGTTCGGAATTCCGGAATGTTCAGAGTTCCGGAATGCACCAAGGTTCCGGAATGCACCAAGGTTCCGGAATGTTCGGAATTCCGGAATGTTCAGAGTTCCGGAATGTTCAGAGTTCCGGAATGCACCAAGGTTCCGGAATGTTCGGAATTCTGGAATGTTCAGAGTCCCGGAATGCACCAAGGTTCCGGAATGTTCGGAATTCCGGAATGTTCAGAGTTCCGGAATGCACCAAGGTTCCGGAATGCACCAAGGTTCCGGAATGTTCGGAATTCCGGAATGTTCAGAGTTCCGGAATGTTCAGAGTTCCGGAATGCACCAAGGTTCCGGAATGTTCGGAATTCCGGAATGTTCAGAGTTCCGGAATGCACCAAGGTTCCGGAATGCACCAAGGTTCCGGAATGTTCGGAATTCCGGTATGTTCAGAGTTCCGGAATGTTCAGAGTTCCGGAATGCACCAAGGTTCCGGAATGTTCGGAATTCCGGAATGTTCAGAGTTCCGGAATGCACCAAGGTTCCGGAATGCACCAAGGTTCCGGAATGTTCGGAATTCCGGAATGTTCAGAGTTCTGGGATGTACAAAGGTTCCGAAATGTTTGGAATTCCGGAATGTTCAGAGTTCCGGAATGTTCAGAGTTCCGGAATGCACCGAGGTTCCGGAATGTTCGGAATTCCGGAATGTTCAGAGTTCCGGAATGTTCAGAGTTCCGGAATGCACCAAGGTTCCGGAATGCACCAAGGTTCTGGAATGTTCGGAATTCCGGAATGTTCAGAGTTCCGGAATGCACCAAGGTTCCGGAATGTTTGGAATTCCGGAATGTTCAGAGTTCCGGAATGTTCAGAGTTCCGGAATGCACCAAGGTTCCGGAATGTTCGGAATTCCGGAATGTTCAGAGTTCCGGAATGCACCAAGGTTCCGGAATGCACCAAGGTTCCGGAATGTACCAAGGTTCCGGAATGTTCGGAATTCCGGTATGTTCAGAGTTCCGGAATGTTCAGAGTTCCGGAATGCACCAAGGTTCCGGAATGTTCGGAATTCCGGAATGTTCAGAGTTCCGGAATGCACCAAGGTTCCGGAATGCACCAAGGTTCCGGAATGTTCGGAATTCCGGAATGTTCAGAGTTCCGGAATGCACCAAGGTTCCGGAATGTTCGGAATTCCGGAATGTTCGGAATTCCGGAATGTTCAGAGTTCCGGAATGTTCAGAGTTCCGGAATGCACCAAGGTTCCGGAATGCACCAAGGTTCCGGAATGTTCGGAATTCCGGAATGTTCAGAGTTCCGGAATGTTCAGAGTTCCGGAATGCACCAAGGTTCCGGAATGTTCGGAATTCCGGAATGTTCAGAGTTCCGGAATGCACCAAGGTTCCGGAATGCACCAAGGTTCCGGAATGTTCGGAATTCCGGAATGTTCAGAGTTCCGGAATGTTCAGAGTTCCGGAATGCACCAAGGTTCCGGAATGTTCGGAATTCCGGAATGTTCAGAGTTCCGGAATGCACCAAGGTTCCGGAATGCACCAAGGTTCCGGAATGTTCGGAATTCTGGAATGTTCAGAGTTCCAGAATGCACCAAGGTTCCGGAATGCACCAAGGTTCCGGAATGTTCAGAGTTCCGGAATGCACCAAGGTTCCGGAATGTTCGGAATTCCGGAATGTTCAGAGTTCCGGAATGCACCAAGGTTCCGGAATGTTCGGAATTCCGGAATGTTCGGAATTCCGGAATGTTCAGAGTTCCGGAATGCACCAAGGTTCCGGAATGCACCAAGGTTCCGGAATGTTCGGAATTCCGGAATGTTCAGAGTTCCGGAATGTTCAGAGTTCCGGAATGCACCAAGGTTCCGGAATGTTCGGAATTCCGGAATGTTCAGAGTTCCGGAATGCACCAAGGTTCCGGAATGTTCGGAATTCCGGAATGTTCAGAGTTCCGGAATGTTCAGAGTTCCGGAATGCACCAAGGTTCCGGAATGCACCAAGGTTCCGGAATGTTCGGAATTCCGGAATGTTCAGAGTTCCGGAATGCACCAAGGTTCCGGAATGCACCAAGGTTCCGGAATGTTCGGAATTCTGGAATGTTCAGAGTTCCGGAATGCACCAAGGTTCCGGAATGCACCAAGGTTCCGGAGTGTTCAGAGTCCCGGAATGCACCAAGGTTCCGGAATGTTCGGAATTCCGGAATGTTCAGAGTCCCGGAATGCACCAAGGTTCCGGAATGTTCGGAATTCCGGAATGTTCAGAGTTCCGGAATGCACCAAGGTTCCGGAATGTTCGGAATTCCGGAATGTTCGGAATTCCGGAATGTTCAGAGTTCTGGGATGCACAAAGGTTCCGAAATGTTTGGAATTCCGGAATGTTCAGAGTTCCGGAATGTTCAGAGTTCCGGAATGCACCAAGGTTCCGGAATGTTCGGAATTCCGGAATGTTCAGAGTTCCGGAATGTTCAGAGTTCCGGAATGCACCAAGGTTCCGGAATGTTCGGAATTCCGGAATGTTCAGAGTTCCGGAATGCACCAAGGTTCCGGAATGTTCGGAATTCCGGAATGTTCAGCAGTTCCGGAATGTTCAGAGTTCCGGAATGCACCAAGGTTCCGGAATGTTCGGAATTCCGGAATGTTCGGAATTCCGGAATGTTCAGAGTTCCGGAATGCACCAAGGTTCCGCAATGCACCAAGGTTCCGGAATGTTCGGAATTCCGGAATGTTCAGAGTTCCGGAATGTTCAGAGTTCCGGAATGCAACAAGGTTCCGGAATGTTCGGAATTCTGGAATGTTCAGAGTTCCGGAGTGTACAGAGTTCCGGAATGTTCAGAGTCCCGGAATGCACCAAGGTTCCGGAATGTTCGGAATTCCGGAATGTTCAGAGTTCCGGAATGCACCAAGGTTCCGGAATGCACCAAGGTTCCGGAATGTTCGGAATTCCGGAATGTTCAGAGTTCCGGAATGCACCAAGGTTCCGGAATGTTCGGAATTCCGGAATGTTCGGAATTCCGGAATGTTCAGAGTTCTGGGATGCACAAAGGTTCCGAAATGTTTGGAATTCCGGAATGTTCAGAGTTCCGGAATGTTCAGAGTTCCGGAATGCACCAAGGTTCCGGAATGTTCGGAATTCCGGAATGTTCAGAGTTCCGGAATGTTCAGAGTTCCAGAATGCACCAAGGTTCCGGAATGTTCGGAATTCCGGAATGTTCAGAGTTCCGGAATGCACCAAGGTTCCGGAATGCACCAAGGTTCCGGAATGTTCGGAATTCCGGAATGTTCAGAGTTCCGGAATGTTCAGAGTTCCGGAATGCACCAAGGTTCCGGAATGTTCGGAATTCCGGAATGTTCGGAATTCCGGAATGTTCAGAGTTCCGGAATGTTCAGAGTTCCGGAATGCACCAAGGTTCCGGAATGCACCAAGGTTCCGGAGTGTACAGAGTTCCGGAATGTTCAGAGTCCCGGAATGCACCAAGGTTCCGGAATGTTCGGAATTCCGGAATGTTCAGAGTTCCGGAATGCACCAAGGTTCCGGAATGTTCGGAATTCCGGAATGTTCGGAATTCCGGAATGTTCAGAGTTCCGGAATGTTCAGAGTTCCGGAATGCACCAAGGTTCCGGAATGCACCAAGGTTCCGGAATGTTCAGAGTTCCGGAATGTTCAGAGTTCCGGAATGCACCAAGGTTCCGGAATGTTCGGAATTCCGGAATGTTCAGAGTTCCGGAATGTTCAGAGTTCCAGAATGCACCAAGGTTCCGGAATGTTCGGAATTCCGGAATGTTCAGAGTTCCGGAATGCACCAAGGTTCCGGAATGCACCAAGGTTCCGGAATGTTCGGAATTCCGGAATGTTCAGAGTTCCGGAATGTTCAGAGTTCCGGAATGCACCAAGGTTCCGGAATGTTCGGAATTCCGGAATGTTCGGAATTCCGGAATGTTCAGAGTTCCGGAATGTTCAGAGTTCCGGAATGCACCAAGGTTCCGGAATGCACCAAGGTTCCGGAGTGTACAGAGTTCCGGAATGTTCAGAGTCCCGGAATGCACCAAGGTTCCGGAATGTTCGGAATTCCGGAATGTTCAGAGTTCCGGAATGCACCAAGGTTCCGGAATGTTCGGAATTCCGGAATGTTCGGAATTCCGGAATGTTCAGAGTTCCGGAATGTTCAGAGTTCCGGAATGCACCAAGGTTCCGGAATGCACCAAGGTTCCGGAATGTTCAGAGTTCCGGAATGTTCAGAGTTCCGGAATGCACCAAGGTTCCGGAATGTTCGGAATTCCGGAATGTTCAGAGTTCCGGAATGCACCAAGGTTCCGGAATGTTCGGAATTCCGGAATGTTCAGAGTTCCGGAATGCACCAAGGTTCCGGAATGTTCAGAGTTCCGGAATGTTCAGAGTTCCGGAATGCACCAAGGTTCCGGAATGTTCGGAATTCCGGAATGTTCAGAGTTCCGGAATGCACCAAGGTTCCCGAATGTTCGGAATTGCGGAATGTTCAGAGTTCCGGAATGCACCAAGGTTCCGGAATGTTCGGAGTTCCGGAATGTTCAGAGTTCTGGAATGCACCAAGGTTCCGGAATGTTCGGAATTCCGGAATGTTCGGAATTCCGGAATGTTCAGAGTTCCGGAATGCACCAAGGTTCCGGAATGCACCAAGGTTCCGGAATGTTCGGAATTCCGGAATGTTCAGAGTTCCGGAATGTTCAGAGTTCCGGAATGCACCAAGGTTCCGGAATGTTCGGAATTCCGGAATGTTCAGAGTTCCGGAATGCACCAAGGTTCCGGAATGCACCAAGGTTCCGGAATGTTCGGAATTCCGGAATGTTCAGAGTTCCGGAATGTTCAGAGTTCCGGAATGCACCAAGGTTCCGGAATGCACCAAGGTTCCGGAATGTTCGGAATTCCGGAATGTTCAGAGTTCCGGAATGCAACAAGGTTCCGGAATGCACCAAGGTTCCGGAATGTTCGGAATTCTGGAATGTTCAGAGTTCCGGAATGCACCAAGGTTCCGGAATGCACCAAGGTTCCGGAGTGTTCAGAGTCCCGGAATGCACCAAGGTTCCGGAATGTTCGGAATTCCGGAATGTTCAGAGTCCCGGAATGCACCAAGGTTCCGGAATGTTCGGAATTCCGGAATGTTCAGAGTTCCGGAATGCACCAAGGTTCCGGAATGTTCGGAATTCCGGAATGTTCGGAATTCCGGAATGTTCAGAGTTCTGGGATGCACAAAGGTTCCGAAATGTTTGGAATTCCGGAATGTTCAGAGTTCCGGAATGTTCAGAGTTCCGGAATGCACCAAGGTTCCGGAATGTTCGGAATTCCGGAATGTTCAGAGTTCCGGAATGTTCAGAGTTCCGGAATGCACCAAGGTTCCGGAATGTTCGGAATTCCGGAATGTTCAGAGTTCCGGAATGCACCAAGGTTCCGGAATGCACCAAGGTTCCGGAATGTTCGGAATTCTGGAGTGTTCAGAGTTCCGGAATGCACCAAGGTTCCGGAATGCACCAAGGTTCCGGAATGTTCAGAGTTCCGGAATGTTCAGAGTTCCGGAATGCACCAAGGTTCCGGAATGTTCGGAATTCCGGAATGTTCAGAGTTCCGGAATGCACCAAGGTTCCGGAATGTTCGGAATTGCGGAATGTTCAGAGTTCCGGAATGCACCAAGGTTCCGGAATGTTCGGAGTTCCGGAATGTTCGGAATTCCGGAATGTTCAGAGTTCCGGAATGCACCAAGGTTCCGGAATGTTCGGAATTCCGGAATGTTCAGAGTTCCGGAATGCACCAAGGTTCCGGAATGTTCGGAATTCCGGAATGTTCAGAGTTCCGGAATGCACCAAGGTTCCGGAATGTTCGGAATTCCGGAATGTTCAGAGTTCCGGAATGCACCAAGGTTCCGGAATGCACCAAGGTTCCGGAATGTTCGGAATTCTGGAGTGTTCAGAGTTCCGGAATGCACCAAGGTTCCGGAATGCACCAAGGTTCCGGAATGTTCAGAGTTCCGGAATGTTCAGAGTTCCGGAATGCACCAAGGTTCCGGAATGTTCGGAATTCCGGAATGTTCAGAGTTCCGGAATGCACCAAGGTTCCGGAATGTTCGGAATTGCGGAATGTTCAGAGTTCCGGAATGCACCAAGGTTCCGGAATGTTCGGAGTTCCGGAATGTTCGGAATTCCGGAATGTTCAGAGTTCCGGAATGCACCAAGGTTCCGGAATGTTCGGAATTCCGGAATGTTCAGAGTTCCGGAATGCACCAAGGTTCCGGAATGTTCGGAATTCCGGAATGTTCAGAGTTCCGGAATGCACCAAGGTTCCGGAATGCACCAAGGTTCCGGAATGTTCGGAATTCCGGAATGTTCAGAGTTCCGGAATGTTCAGAGTTCCGGAATGCACCAAGGTTCCGGAATGCACAAAGGTTCCGGAATGTTCGGAATTCCGGAATGTTCAGAGTTCCGGAATGCACCAAGGTTCCGGAATGCACCAAGGTTCCGGAATGCACCAAGGTTCCGGAATGTTCGGAATTCTGGAATGTTCAGAGTTCCGGAATGCACCAAGGTTCCGGAATGCACCAAGGTTCCGGAGTGTTCAGAGTCCCGGAATGCACCAAGGTTCCGGAATGTTCGGAATTCCGGAATGTTCAGAGTCCCGGAATGCACCAAGGTTCCGGAATGTTCGGAATTCCGGAATGTTCAGAGTTCCGGAATGCACCAAGGTTCCGGAATGTTCGGAATTCCGGAATGTTCGGAATTCCGGAATGTTCAGAGTTCTGGGATGCACAAAGGTTCCGAAATGTTTGGAATTCCGGAATGTTCAGAGTTCCGGAATGTTCAGAGTTCCGGAATGCACCAAGGTTCCGGAATGTTCGGAATTCCGGAATGTTCAGAGTTCCGGAATGTTCAGAGTTCCGGAATGCACCAAGGTTCCGGAATGTTCGGAATTCCGGAATGTTCAGAGTTCCGGAATGCACCAAGGTTCCGGAATGTTCAGAATTCCGGAATGTTCAGAGTTCCGGAATGCACCAAGGTTCCGGAATGTTCGGAATTCCGGAATGTTCAGAGTTCCGGAATGTTCAGAGTTCCGGAATGCACCAAGGTTCCGGAATGTTCGGAATTCCGGAATGTTCAGAGTTCCGGAATGCACCAAGGTTCCGGAATGTTCGGAATTCCGGAATGTTCGGAATTCCGGAATGTTCAGAGTCCCGGAATGCACCAAGGTTCCGGAATGTTCGGAATTCCGGAATGTTCAGAGTCCCGGAATGCACCAAGGTTCCGGAATGTTCGGAATTCCGGAATGTTCAGAGTCCCGGAATGCACCAAGGTTCCGGAATGTTCGGAATTCCGGAATGTTCAGAGTTCCGGAATGCACCAAGGTTCCGGAATGTTCGGAATTCCGGAATGTTCGGAATTCCGGAATGTTCAGAGTTCTGGGATGCACAAAGGTTCCGAAATGTTTGGAATTCCGGAATGTTCAGAGTTCCGGAATGCACCAAGGTTCCGGAATGCACCAAGGTTCCGGAGTGTTCAGAGTCCCGGAATGCACCAAGGTTCCGGAATGTTCGGAATTCCGGAATGTTCAGAGTCCCGGAATGCACCAAGGTTCCGGAATGTTCGGAATTCCGGAATGTTCAGAGTTCCGGAATGCACCAAGGTTCCGGAATGTTCGGAATTCCGGAATGTTCGGAATTCCGGAATGTTCAGAGTTCTGGGATGCACAAAGGTTCCGAAATGTTTGGAATTCCGGAATGTTCAGAGTTCCGGAATGTTCAGAGTTCCGGAATGCACCAAGGTTCCGGAATGTTCGGAATTCCGGAATGTTCAGAGTTCCGGAATGTTCAGAGTTCCGGAATGCACCAAGGTTCCGGAATGTTCGGAATTCCGGAATGTTCAGAGTTCCGGAATGCACCAAGGTTCCGGAATGTTCAGAATTCCGGAATGTTCAGAGTTCCGGAATGCACCAAGGTTCCGGAATGTTCGGAATTCCGGAATGTTCAGAGTTCCGGAATGTTCAGAGTTCCGGAATGCACCAAGGTTCCGGAATGTTCGGAATTCCGGAATGTTCAGAGTTCCGGAATGCACCAAGGTTCCGGAATGTTCGGAATTCCGGAATGTTCGGAATTCCGGAATGTTCAGAGTCCCGGAATGCACCAAGGTTCCGGAATGTTCGGAATTCCGGAATGTTCAGAGTCCCGGAATGCACCAAGGTTCCGGAATGTTCGGAATTCCGGAATGTTCAGAGTCCCGGAATGCACCAAGGTTCCGGAATGTTCGGAATTCCGGAATGTTCAGAGTTCCGGAATGCACCAAGGTTCCGGAATGTTCGGAATTCCGGAATGTTCGGAATTCCGGAATGTTCAGAGTTCTGGGATGCACAAAGGTTCCGAAATGTTTGGAATTCCGGAATGTTCAGAGTTCCGGAATGTTCAGAGTTCCGGAATGCACCAAGGTTCCGGAATGTTCGGAATTCCGGAATGTTCAGAGTTCCGGAATGTTCAGAGTTCCGGAATGCACCAAGGTTCCGGAATGTTCGGAATTCCGGAATGTTCAGAGTTCCGGAATGCACCAAGGTTCCGGAATGCACCAAGGTTCCGGAATGTTCGGAATTCTGGAGTGTTCAGAGTTCCGGAATGCACCAAGGTTCCGGAATGCACCAAGGTTCCGGAATGTTCAGAGTTCCGGAATGTTCAGAGTTCCGGAATGCACCAAGGTTCCGGAATGTTCGGAATTCCGGAATGTTCAGAGTTCCGGAATGCACCAAGGTTCCGGAATGTTCGGAATTGCGGAATGTTCAGAGTTCCGGAATGCACCAAGGTTCCGGAATGTTCGGAGTTCCGGAATGTTCGGAATTCCGGAATGTTCAGAGTTCCGGAATGCACCAAGGTTCCGGAATGTTCGGAATTCCGGAATGTTCAGAGTTCCGGAATGCACCAAGGTTCCGGAATGTTCGGAATTCCGGAATGTTCAGAGTTCCGGAATGCACCAAGGTTCCGGAATGTTCGGAATTCCGGAATGTTCAGAGTTCCGGAATGCACCAAGGTTCCGGAATGCACCAAGGTTCCGGAATGTTCGGAATTCTGGAGTGTTCAGAGTTCCGGAATGCACCAAGGTTCCGGAATGCACCAAGGTTCCGGAATGTTCAGAGTTCCGGAATGTTCAGAGTTCCGGAATGCACCAAGGTTCCGGAATGTTCGGAATTCCGGAATGTTCAGAGTTCCGGAATGCACCAAGGTTCCGGAATGTTCGGAATTGCGGAATGTTCAGAGTTCCGGAATGCACCAAGGTTCCGGAATGTTCGGAGTTCCGGAATGTTCGGAATTCCGGAATGTTCAGAGTTCCGGAATGCACCAAGGTTCCGGAATGTTCGGAATTCCGGAATGTTCAGAGTTCCGGAATGCACCAAGGTTCCGGAATGTTCGGAATTCCGGAATGTTCAGAGTTCCGGAATGTTCAGAGTTCCGGAATGCACCAAGGTTCCGGAATGCACAAAGGTTCCGGAATGTTCGGAATTCCGGAATGTTCAGAGTTCCGGAATGCACCAAGGTTCCGGAATGCACCAAGGTTCCGGAATGCACCAAGGTTCCGGAATGTTCGGAATTCTGGAATGTTCAGAGTTCCGGAATGCACCAAGGTTCCGGAATGCACCAAGGTTCCGGAGTGTTCAGAGTCCCGGAATGCACCAAGGTTCCGGAATGTTCGGAATTCCGGAATGTTCAGAGTCCCGGAATGCACCAAGGTTCCGGAATGTTCGGAATTCCGGAATGTTCGGAATTCCGGAATGTTCAGAGTTCTGGGATGCACAAAGGTTCCGAAATGTTTGGAATTCCGGAATGTTCAGAGTTCCGGAATGTTCAGAGTTCCGGAATGCACCAAGGTTCCGGAATGTTCGGAATTCCGGAATGTTCAGAGTTCCGGAATGTTCAGAGTTCCGGAATGCACCAAGGTTCCGGAATGTTCGGAATTCCGGAATGTTCAGAGTTCCGGAATGCACCAAGGTTCCGGAATGTTCAGAATTCCGGAATGTTCAGAGTTCCGGAATGCACCAAGGTTCCGGAATGTTCGGAATTCCGGAATGTTCAGAGTTCCGGAATGTTCAGAGTTCCGGAATGCACCAAGGTTCCGGAATGTTCGGAATTCCGGAATGTTCAGAGTTCCGGAATGCACCAAGGTTCCGGAATGTTCGGAATTCCGGAATGTTCGGAATTCCGGAATGTTCAGAGTTCCGGAATGCACCAAGGTTCCGGAATGTTCGGAATTCCGGAATGTTCGGAATTCCGGAATGTTCAGAGTTCCGGAATGCACCAAGGTTCCGGAATGCACCAAGGTTCCGGAATGCACCAAGGTTCCGGAGTGTACAGAGTTCCGGAATGTTCAGAGTCCCGGAATGCACCAAGGTTCCGGAATGTTCGGAATTCCGGAATGTTCAGAGTTCCGGAATGCACCAAGGTTCCGGAATGCACCAAGGTTCCGGAATGTTCGGAATTCCGGAATGTTCAGAGTTCCGGAATGTTCAGAGTTCCGGAATGCACCAAGGTTCCGGAATGCACCAAGGTTCCGGAATGTTCGGAATTCCGGAATGTTCAGAGTTCCGGAATGCACCAAGGTTCCGGAATGCACCAAGGTTCCGGAATGTTCGGAATTCCGGAATGTTCAGAGTTCCGGAATGCACCAAGGTTCCCGAATGTTCGGAGTTCCGGAATGTTCGGAATTCCGGAATGTTCAGAGTTCCGGAATGCACCAAGGTTCCGGAATGTTCGGAATTCCGGAATGTTCAGAGTTCTGGAATGCACCAAGGTTCCGGAATGTTCGGAATTCCGGAATGTTCAGAGTTCCGGAATGCACCAAGGTTCCGGAATGTTCGGAATTCCGGAATGTTCGGAATTCCGGAATGTTCGGAATTCCGGAATGTTCAGAGTTCCGGAATGCACCAAGGTTCCGGAATGTTCGGAATTCCGGAATGTTCGGAATTCCGGAATGTTCGGAATTCCGGAATGTTCAGAGTTCCGGAATGCACCAAGGTTCCGGAATGCACCAAGGTTCCGGAATGTTCGGAATTCTGGAATGTTCAGAGTTCCGGAATGCACCAAGGTTCCGGAATGCACCAAGGTTCCGGAATGTTCAGAGTTCCGGAATGTTCAGAGTTCCGGAATGCACCAAGGTTCCGGAATGTTCGGAATTCCGGAATGTTCAGAGTTCCGGAATGCACCAAGGTTCCGGAATGTTCGGAATTCCGGAATGTTCGGAATTCCGGAATGTTCAGAGTTCCGGAATGTTCAGAGTTCCGGAATGCACCAAGGTTCCGGAATGCACCAAGGTTCCGGAATGTTCGGAATTCCGGAATGTTCAGAGTTCCGGAATGCACCAAGGTTCCGGAATGTTCGGAATTCCGGAATGTTCGGAATTCCGGAATGTTCGGAATTCCGGAATGCACCAAGGTTCCGGAATGTTCGGAATTCCGGAATGTTCGGAATTCCGGAATGTTCAGAGTTCCGGAATGCACCAAGGTTCCGGAATGTTCGGAATTCCGGAATGTTCGGAATTCCGGAATGTTCAGAGTTCCGGAATGTTCAGAGTTCCGGAATGCACCAAGGTTCCGGAATGCACCAAGGTTCCGGAATGTTCGGAATTCCGGAATGTTCAGAGTTCCGGAATGCACCAAGGTTCCGGAATGTTCGGAATTCCGGAATGTTCGGAATTCCGGAATGTTCAGAGTTCCGGAATGCACCAAGGTTCCGGAATGTTCGGAATTCCGGAATGTTCGGAATTCCGGAATGTTCGGAATTCCGGAATGCACCAAGGTTCCGGAATGTTCGGAGTTCCGGAATGTTCAGAGTTCCGGAATGTTCAGAGTTCCGGAATGCACCAAGGTTCCGGAATGCACCAAGGTTCCGGAATGTTCGGAATTCCGGAATGTTCAGAGTTCCGGAATGCACCAAGGTTCCGGAATGTTCGGAATTCCGGAATGTTCGGAATTCCGGAATGCACCAAGGTTCCGGAATGTTCGGAGTTCCGGAATGTTCGGAATTCCGGAATGTTCGGAATTCCGGAATGCACCAAGGTTCCGGAATGTTCGGAGTTCCGGAATGTTCGGAATTCCGGAATGTTCAGAG
Source organism: Copadichromis virginalis (assembly GCF_057382275.1). NCBI lineage: Eukaryota > Metazoa > Chordata > Actinopteri > Cichliformes > Cichlidae > Copadichromis > Copadichromis virginalis. The sequence continues at coordinate 6,186,191 of NC_140623.1, read as the reverse complement.
TTCCGGAATGCACCAAGGTTCCGGAATGTTCGGAATTCCGGAATGTTCAGAGTTCCGGAATGCACCAAGGTTCCGGAATGCACCAAGGTTCCGGAATGTTCGGAATTCCGGAATGTTCAGAGTTCCGGAATGCACCAAGGTTCCGGAATTCACCAAGGTTCCGGAATGTTCGGAATTCCGGAATGTTCAGAGTTCCGGAATGCACCAAGGTTCCGGAATGCACAAAGGTTCCGGAATGTTCGGAATTCCGGAATGTTCAGAGTTCCGGAATGCACCAAGGTTCCGGAATGTTCGGAATTCCGGAATGTTCGGAATTCCGGAATGTTCAGAGTTCCGGAATGTTCAGAGTTCCGGAATGCACCAAGGTTCCGGAATGCACCAAGGTTCCGGAATGTTCGGAATTCCGGAATGTTCAGAGTTCCGGAATGCACCAAGGTTCCGGAATGCACCAAGGTTCCGGAATGTTCGGAATTCCGGAATGTTCAGAGTTCCGGAATGCACCAAGGTTCCGGAATGCACCAAGGTTCCGGAATGTTCGGAATTCTGGAATGTTCAGAGTTCCGGAATGCACCAAGGTTCCGGAATGCACCAAGGTTCCGGAATGTTCAGAGTTCCGGAATGTTCAGAGTTCCGGAATGCACCAAGGTTCCGGAATGTTCGGAATTCCGGAATGTTCAGAGTTCCGGAATGCACCAAGGTTCCCGAATGTTCGGAATTGCGGAATGTTCAGAGTTCCGGAATGCACCAAGGTTCCGGAATGTTCGGAATTCCGGAATGTTCAGAGTTCTGGAATGCACCAAGGTTCCGGAATGTTCGGAATTCCGGAATGTTCGGAATTCCGGAATGTTCAGAGTTCCGGAATGCACCAAGGTTCCGGAATGCACCAAGGTTCCGGAATGTTCGGAATTCCGGAATGTTCAGAGTTCCGGAATGTTCAGAGTTCCGGAATGCACCAAGGTTCCGGAATGTTCGGAATTCCGGAATGTTCAGAGTTCCGGAATGCACATAGGTTCCGGAATGCACCAAGGTTCCGGAATGTTCGGAATTCCGGAATGTTCAGAGTTCCGGAATGTTCAGAGTTCCGGAATGCACCAAGGTTCCGGAATGCACCAAGGTTCCGGAATGTTCGGAATTCCGGAATGTTCAGAGTTCCGGAATGCAACAAGGTTCCGGAATGCACCAAGGTTCCGGAATGTTCGGAATTCTGGAATGTTCAGAGTCCCGGAATGCACCAAGGTTCCGGAATGTTCGGAATTCCGGAATGTTCAGAGTTCCGGAATGCACCAAGGTTCCGGAATGTTCGGAATTCCGGAATGTTCAGAGTTCCGGAATGCACCAAGGTTCCGGAATGTTCGGAATTCCGGAATGTTCGGAATTCCGGAATGTTCAGAGTTCTGGGATGCACCAAGGTTCCGGAATGTTCGGAATTCCGGAATGTTCAGAGTTCCGGAATGCACCAAGGTTCCGGAATGTTCGGAATTCCGGAATGTTCGGAATTCCGGAATGTTCGGAATTCCGGAATGCACCAAGGTTCCGGAATGTTCGGAATTCCGGAATGTTCGGAATTCCGGAATGTTCAGAGTTCCGGAATGCACCAAGGTTCCGGAATGTTCGGAATTCCGGAATGTTCGGAATTCCGGAATGTTCAGAGTTCCGGAATGTTCAGAGTTCCGGAATGCACCAAGGTTCCGGAATGCACCAAGGTTCCGGAATGTTCGGAATTCCGGAATGTTCAGAGTTCCGGAATGCACCAAGGTTCCGGAATGTTCGGAATTCCGGAATGTTCGGAATTCCGGAATGTTCAGAGTTCCGGAATGCACCAAGGTTCCGGAATGTTCGGAATTCCGGAATGTTCGGAATTCCGGAATGTTCGGAATTCCGGAATGCACCAAGGTTCCGGAATGTTCGGAGTTCCGGAATGTTCAGAGTTCCGGAATGTTCAGAGTTCCGGAATGCACCAAGGTTCCGGAATGCACCAAGGTTCCGGAATGTTCGGAATTCCGGAATGTTCAGAGTTCCGGAATGCACCAAGGTTCCGGAATGTTCGGAATTCCGGAATGTTCGGAATTCCGGAATGCACCAAGGTTCCGGAATGTTCGGAGTTCCGGAATGTTCGGAATTCCGGAATGTTCGGAATTCCGGAATGCACCAAGGTTCCGGAATGTTCGGAGTTCCGGAATGTTCGGAATTCCGGAATGTTCAGAGTTCCGGAATGCACCAAGGTTCCGGAATGTTCGGAATTCCGGAATGTTCAGAGTTCCGGAATGCACCAAGGTTCCGGAATGCACCAAGGTTCCGGAATGTTCGGAATTCCGGAATGTTCAGAGTTCCGGAATGTTCAGAGTTCCGGAATGCACCAAGGTTCCGGAATGTTCGGAATTCCGGAATGTTCAGAGTTCCGGAATGCACCAAGGTTCCGGAATGCACCAAGGTTCCGGAATGTTCGGAATTCCGGAATGTTCAGAGTTCCGGAATGCACCAAGGTTCCGGAATGCACAAAGGTTCCGGAATGTTCGGAATTCCGGAATGTTCAGAGTTCCGGAATGCACCAAGGTTCCGGAATGTTCGGAATTCCGGAATGTTCGGAATTCCGGAATGTTCAGAGTTCCGGAATGTTCAGAGTTCCGGAATGCACCAAGGTTCCGGAATGCACCAAGGTTCCGGAATGTTCGGAATTCCGGAATGTTCAGAGTTCCGGAATGCACCAAGGTTCCGGAATGCACCAAGGTTCCGGAATGTTCGGAATTCCGGAATGTTCAGAGTTCCGGAATGCACCAAGGTTCCGGAATGCACCAAGGTTCCGGAATGTTCGGAATTCTGGAATGTTCAGAGTTCCGGAATGCACCAAGGTTCCGGAATGCACCAAGGTTCCGGAATGTTCAGAGTTCCGGAATGTTCAGAGTTCCGGAATGCACCAAGGTTCCGGAATGTTCGGAATTCCGGAATGTTCAGAGTTCCGGAATGCACCAAGGTTCCCGAATGTTCGGAATTGCGGAATGTTCAGAGTTCCGGAATGCACCAAGGTTCCGGAATGTTCGGAATTCCGGAATGTTCAGAGTTCTGGAATGCACCAAGGTTCCGGAATGTTCGGAATTCCGGAATGTTCGGAATTCCGGAATGTTCAGAGTTCCGGAATGCACCAAGGTTCCGGAATGCACCAAGGTTCCGGAATGTTCGGAATTCCGGAATGTTCAGAGTTCCGGAATGTTCAGAGTTCCGGAATGCACCAAGGTTCCGGAATGCACCAAGGTTCCGGAATGTTCGGAATTCCGGAATGTTCAGAGTTCCGGAATGTTCAGAGTTCCGGAATGCACCAAGGTTCCGGAATGTTCGGAATTCCGGAATGTTCAGAGTTCCGGAATGCACATAGGTTCCGGAATGCACCAAGGTTCCGGAATGTTCGGAATTCCGGAATGTTCAGAGTTCCGGAATGTTCAGAGTTCCGGAATGCACCAAGGTTCCGGAATGCACCAAGGTTCCGGAATGTTCGGAATTCCGGAATGTTCAGAGTTCCGGAATGCAACAAGGTTCCGGAATGCACCAAGGTTCCGGAATGTTCGGAATTCTGGAATGTTCAGAGTCCCGGAATGCACCAAGGTTCCGGAATGTTCGGAATTCCGGAATGTTCAGAGTTCCGGAATGCACCAAGGTTCCGGAATGTTCGGAATTCCGGAATGTTCGGAATTCCGGAATGTTCAGAGTTCTGGGATGCACAAAGGTTCCGAAATGTTTGGAATTCCGGAATGTTCAGAGTTCCGGAATGTTCAGAGTTCCGGAATGCACCAAGGTTCCGGAATGTTCGGAATTCCGGAATGTTCAGAGTTCCGGAATGTTCAGAGTTCCGGAATGCACCAAGGTTCCGGAATGTTCGGAATTCCGGAATGTTCAGAGTTCCGGAATGCACCAAGGTTCCGGAATGCACCAAGGTTCCGGAATGTTCGGAATTCTGGAATGTTCAGAGTTCCGGAATGCACCAAGGTTCCGGAATGCACCAAGGTTCCGGAATGTTCAGAGTTCCGGAATGTTCAGAGTTCCGGAATGCACCAAGGTTCCGGAATGTTCGGAATTCCGGAATGTTCAGAGTTCCGGAATGCACCAAGGTTCCGGAATGTTCGGAATTGCGGAATGTTCAGAGTTCCGGAATGCACCAAGGTTCCGGAATGTTCGGAGTTCCGGAATGTTCGGAATTCCGGAATGTTCAGAGTTCCGGAATGCACCAAGGTTCCGGAATGTTCGGAATTCCGGAATGTTCAGAGTTCTGGAATGCACCAAGGTTCCGGAATGTTCGGAATTCCGGAATGTTCAGAGTTCCGGAATGCACCAAGGTTCCGGAATGTTCGGAATTCCGGAATGTTCGGAATTCCGGAATGTTCAGAGTTCCGGAATGCACCAAGGTTCCGGAATGTTCGGAATTCCGGAATGTTCGGAATTCCGGAATGTTCAGAGTTCCGGAATGTTCAGAGTTCCGGAATGCACCAAGGTTCCGGAATGCACCAAGGTTCCGGAATGTTCGGAATTCCGGAATGTTCAGAGTTCCGGAATGCAACAAGGTTCCGGAATGCACCAAGGTTCCGGAATGTTCGGAATTCTGGAATGTTCAGAGTTCCGGAATGCACCAAGGTTCCGGAATGCACCAAGGTTCCGGAGTGTTCAGAGTCCCGGAATGCACCAAGGTTCCGGAATGTTCGGAATTCCGGAATGTTCAGAGTCCCGGAATGCACCAAGGTTCCGGAATGTTCGGAATTCCGGAATGTTCAGAGTTCCGGAATGCACCAAGGTTCCGGAATGTTCGGAATTCCGGAATGTTCGGAATTCCGGAATGTTCAGAGTTCTGGGATGCACAAAGGTTCTGAAATGTTTGGAATTCCGGAATGTTCAGAGTTCCGGAATGTTCAGAGGTCCGGAATGCACCAAGGTTCCGGAATGTTCGGAATTCCGGAATGTTCAGAGTTCCGGAATGTTCAGAGTTCCGGAATGCACCAAGGTTCCGGAATGTTCGGAATTCCGGAATGTTCAGAGTTCCAGAATGCACCAAGGTTCCGGAATGTTCGGAATTCCGGAATGTTCAGCAGTTCCGGAATGTTCAGAGTTCCGGAATGCACCAAGGTTCCGGAATGTTCGGAATTCCGGAATGTTCGGAATTCCGGAATGTTCAGAGTTCCGGAATGCACCAAGGTTCCGCAATGCACCAAGGTTCCGGAATGTTCGGAATTCCGGAATGTTCAGAGTTCCGGAATGTTCAGAGTTCCGGAATGCACCAAGGTTCCGGAATGTTCGGAATTCTGGAATGTTCAGAGTTCCGGAATGCACCAAGGTTCCGGAATGCACCAAGGTTCCGGAGTGTACAGAGTTCCGGAATGTTCAGAGTCCCGGAATGCACCAAGGTTCCGGAATGTTCGGAATTCCGGAATGTTCAGAGTTCCGGAATGCACCAAGGTTCCGGAATGCACCAAGGTTCCGGAATGTTCGGAATTCCGGAATGTTCAGAGTTCCGGAATGTTCAGAGTTCCGGAATGCACCAAGGTTCCGGAATGCACCAAGGTTCCGGAATGTTCGGAATTCTGGAATGTTCAGAGTTCCGGAATGTTCAGAGTTCCGGAATGCACCAAGGTTCCGGAATGTTCGGAATTCCGGAATGTTCAGAGTTCCGGAATGCACCAAGGTTCCGGAATGTTCGGAATTCCGGAATGTTCAGAGTTCCGGAATGCACCAAGGTTCCGGAATGCACCAAGGTTCCGGAATGTTCGGAATTCTGGAATGTTCAGAGTTCCGGAATGCACCAAGGTTCCGGAATGCACCAAGGTTCCGGAATGTTCAGAGTTCCGGAATGTTCAGAGTTCCGGAATGCACCAAGGTTCCGGAATGTTCGGAATTCCGGAATGTTCAGAGTTCCGGAATGCACCAAGGTTCCCGAATGTTCGGAATTGCGGAATGTTCAGAGTTCCGGAATGCACCAAGGTTCCGGAATGTTCGGAGTTCCGGAATGTTCGGAATTCCGGAATGTTCAGAGTTCCGGAATGCACCAAGGTTCCGGAATGTTCGGAATTCCGGAATGTTCAGAGTTCTGGAATGCACCAAGGTTCCGGAATGTTCGGAATTCCGGAATGTTCGGAATTCCGGAATGTTCAGAGTTCCGGAATGCACCAAGGTTCCGGAATGTTCGGAATTCCGGAATGTTCAGAGTTCTGGAATGCACCAAGGTTCCGGAATGTTCGGAATTCCGGAATGTTCAGAGTTCCGGAATGCACCAAGGTTCCGGAATGTTCGGAATTCCGGAATGTTCGGAATTCCGGAATGTTCAGAGTTCCGGAATGCACCAAGGTTCCGGAATGCACCAAGGTTCCGGAATGTTCGGAATTCCGGAATGTTCAGAGTTCCGGAATGCACCAAGGTTCCGGAATATTCGGAATTCCGGAATGTTCGGAATTCCGGAATGTTCGGAATTCCGGAATGCACCAAGGTTCCGGAATGTTCGGAGTTCCGGAATGTTCGGAATTCCGGAATGTTCAGAGTTCCGGAATGCACCAAGGTTCCGGAATGTTCGGAATTCCGGAATGTTCAGAGTTCCGGAATGTTCAGAGTTCCGGAATGCACCAAGGTTCCGGAATGCACCAAGGTTCCGGAATGTTCGGAATTCTGGAATGTTCAGAGTTCCGGAATGTTCAGAGTTCCGGAATGCACCAAGGTTCCGGAATGCACCAAGGTTCCGGAATGTTCGGAATTCCGGAATGTTCAGAGTTCCGGAATGCACCAAGGTTCCGGAATGCACCAAGGTTCCGGAATGTTCGGAATTCCGGAATGTTCAGAGTTCCGGAATGTTCAGAGTTCCGGAATGCACCAAGGTTCCGGAATGCACCAAGGTTCCGGAATGTTCGGAATTCTGGAATGTTCAGAGTTCCGGAATGCACCAAGGTTCCGGAATGCACCAAGGTTCCGGAGTGTTCAGAGTCCCGGAATGCACCAAGGTTCCGGAATGTTCGGAATTCCGGAATGTTCAGAGTTCCGGAATGCACCAAGGTTCCGGAATGTTCGGAATTCCGGAATGTTCGGAATTCCGGAATGTTCGGAATTCCGGAATGTTCAGAGTTCCGGAATGTTCAGAGTTCCGGAATGCACCAAGGTTCCGGAATGCACCAAGGTTCCGGAATGTTCGGAATTCCGGAATGTTCAGAGTTCCGGAATGCACCAAGGTTCCGGAATGTTCGGAATTCCGGAATGTTCGGAATTCCGGAATGTTCGGAATTCCGGAATGCCCCAAGGTTCCGGAATGTTCGGAATTCCGGAATGTTCGGAATTCCGGAATGTTCAGAGTTCCGGAATGCACCAAGGTTCCGGAATGTTCGGAATTCCGGAATGTTCGGAATTCCGGAATGTTCGGAATTCCGGAATGCACCAAGGTTCCGGAATGTTCGGAGTTCCGGAATGTTCGGAATTCCGGAATGTTCAGAGTTCCGGAATGCACCAAGGTTCCGGAATGTTCGGAATTCCGGAATGTTCAGAGTTCCGGAATGCACCAAGGTTCCGGAATGCACCAAGGTTCCGGAATGTTCGGAATTCCGGAATGTTCAGAGTTCCGGAATGTTCAGAGTTCCGGAATGCACCAAGGTTCCGGAATGTTCGGAATTCCGGAATGTTCAGAGTTCCGGAATGCACCAAGGTTCCGGAATGTTCGGAATTCCGGAATGTTCAGAGTTCCGGAATGCACCAAGGTTCCGGAATGCACCAAGGTTCCGGAATGCACCAAGGTTCCGGAATGTTCGGAATTCTGGAATGTTCAGAGTTCCGGAATGCACCAAGGTTCCGGAATGCACCAAGGTTCCGGAGTGTTCAGAGTCCCGGAATGCACCAAGGTTCCGGAATGTTCGGAATTCCGGAATGTTCAGAGTCCCGGAATGCACCAAGGTTCCGGAATGTTCGGAATTCCGGAATGTTCAGAGTTCCGGAATGCACCAAGGTTCCGGAATGTTCGGAATTCCGGAATGTTCGGAATTCCGGAATGTTCAGAGTTCTGGGATGCACAAAGGTTCCGAAATGTTCGGAATTCCGGAATGTTCAGAGTTCCGGAATGTTCAGAGTTCCGGAATGCACCAAGGTTCCGGAATGTTCGGAATTCCGGAATGTTCAGAGTTCCGGAATGCACCAAGGTTCCGGAATGTTCGGAATTCCGGAATGTTCAGAGTTCCGGAATGCACCAAGGTTCCGGAATGTTCAGAATTCCGGAATGTTCAGAGTTCCGGAATGCACCAAGGTTCCGGAATGTTCGGAATTCCGGAATGTTCAGAGTTCCGGAATGTTCAGAGTTCCGGAATGCACCAAGGTTCCGGAATGTTCGGAATTCCGGAATGTTCAGAGTTCCGGAATGCACCAAGGTTCCGGAATGTTCGGAATTCCGGAATGTTCGGAATTCCGGAATGTTCAGAGTTCCGGAATGCACCAAGGTTCCGGAATGTTCGGAATTCCGGAATGTTCGGAATTCCGGAATGTTCGGAATTCCGGAATGTTCAGAGTTCCGGAATGCACCAAGGTTCCGGAATGCACCAAGGTTCCGGAATGTTCGGAATTCTGGAATGTTCAGAGTTCCGGAATGCACCAAGGTTCCGGAATGCACCAAGGTTCCGGAATGTTCAGAGTTCCGGAATGTTCAGAGTTCCGGAATGCACCAAGGTTCCGGAATGTTCGGAATTCCGGAATGTTCAGAGTTCCGGAATGCACCAAGGTTCCGGAATGTTCGGAATTCCGGAATGTTCGGAATTCCGGAATGTTCAGAGTTCCGGAATGTTCAGAGTTCCGGAATGCACCAAGGTTCCGGAATGCACCAAGGTTCCGGAATGTTCGGAATTCCGGAATGTTCAGAGTTCCGGAATGCACCAAGGTTCCGGAATGTTCGGAATTCCGGAATGTTCGGAATTCCGGAATGTTCGGAATTCCGGAATGCACCAAGGTTCCGGAATGTTCGGAATTCCGGAATGTTCAGAGTTCCGGAATGCACCAAGGTTCCGGAATGTTCGGAATTCCGGAATGTTCAGAGTTCCGGAATGCACCAAGGTTCCGGAATGCACCAAGGTTCCGGAATGTTCAGAGTTCCGGAATGTTCAGAGTTCCGGAATGCACCAAGGTTCCGGAATGTTCGGAATTCCGGAATGTTCAGAGTTCCGGAATGCACCAAGGTTCCGGAATGCACCAAGGTTCCGGAATGTTCGGAATTCCGGAATGTTCAGAGTTCCGGAATGTTCAGAGTTCCGGAATGCACCAAGGTTCCGGAATGCACCAAGGTTCCGGAATGTTCGGAATTCTGGAATGTTCAGAGTTCCGGAATGCACCAAGGTTCCGGAATGCACCAAGGTTCCGGAGTGTTCAGAGTCCCGGAATGCACCAAGGTTCCGGAATGTTCGGAATTCCGGAATGTTCAGAGTTCCGGAATGCACCAAGGTTCCGGAATGCACCAAGGTTCCGGAATGTTCAGAGTTCCGGAATGTTCAGAGTTCCGGAATGCACCAAGGTTCCGGAATGTTCGGAATTCCGGAATGTTCAGAGTTCCGGAATGCACCAAGGTTCCGGAATGCACCAAGGTTCCGGAATGTTCGGAATTCCGGAATGTTCAGAGTTCCGGAATGTTCAGAGTTCCGGAATGCACCAAGGTTCCGGAATGCACCAAGGTTCCGGAATGTTCGGAATTCTGGAATGTTCAGAGTTCCGGAATGCACCAAGGTTCCGGAATGCACCAAGGTTCCGGAGTGTTCAGAGTCCCGGAATGCACCAAGGTTCCGGAATGTTCGGAATTCCGGAATGTTCAGAGTCCCGGAATGCACCAAGGTTCCGGAATGTTCGGAATTCCGGAATGGTCAGAGTTCCGGAATGCACCAAGGTTCCGGAATGTTCGGAATTCCGGAATGTTCGGAATTCCGGAATGTTCAGAGTTCTGGGATGCACAAAGGTTCCGAAATGTTTGGAATTCCGGAATGTTCAGAGTTCCGGAATGTTCAGAGTTCCGGAATGCACCAAGGTTCCGGAATGTTCGGAATTCCGGAATGTTCAGAGTTCCGGAATGTTCAGAGTTCCGGAATGTTCGGAATTCCGGAATGTTCGGAATTCCGGAATGTTCAGAGTTCCGGAATGCACCAAGGTTCCGGAATGTTCGGAATTCCGGAATGTTCAGCAGTTCCGGAATGTTCAGAGTTCCGGAATGCACCAAGGTTCCGGAATGTTCGGAATTCCGGAATGTTCGGAATTCCGGAATGTTCAGAGTTCCGGAATGCACCAAGGTTCCGCAATGCACCAAGGTTCCGGAATGTTCGGAATTCCGGAATGTTCAGAGTTCCGGAATGTTCAGAGTTCCGGAATGCACCAAGGTTCCGGAATGTTCGGAATTCTGGAATGTTCAGAGTTCCGGAATGCACCAAGGTTCCGGAATGCACCAAGGTTCCGGAGTGTACAGAGTTCCGGAATGTTCAGAGTCCCGGAATGCACCAAGGTTCCGGAATGTTCGGAATTCCGGAATGTTCGGAATTCCGGAATGTTCAGAGTTCCGGAATGCACCAAGGTTCCGGAATGTTCGGAATTCCGGAATGTTCGGAATTCCGGAATGTTCGGAATTCCGGAATGTTCAGAGTTCCGGAATGCACCAAGGTTCCGGAATGTTCGGAATTCTGGAATGTTCAGAGTTCCGGAATGCACCAAGGTTCCGGAATGCACCAAGGTTCCGGAATGTTCAGAGTTCCGGAATGTTCAGAGTTCCGGAATGCACCAAGGTTCCGGAATGTTCGGAATTCCGGAATGTTCAGAGTTCCGGAATGCACCAAGGTTCCGGAATGTTCGGAATTCCGGAATGTTCGGAATTCCGGAATGTTCAGAGTTCCGGAATGTTCAGAGTTCCGGAATGCACCAAGGTTCCGGAATGTTCGGAATTCCGGAATGTTCGGAATTCCGGAATGTTCAGAGTTCCGGAATGCACCAAGGTTCCGGAATGTTCGGAATTCCGGAATGTTCGGAATTCCGGAATGTTCAGAGTTCCGGAATGCACCAAGGTTCCGGAATGTTCGGAATTCCGGAATGTTCAGAGTTCCGGAATGTTCAGAGTTCCGGAATGCACCAAGGTTCCGGAATGTTCGGAATTCCGGAATGTTCAGAGTTCCGGAATGCACCAAGGTTCCGGAATGCACCAAGGTTCCGGAATGTTCGGAATTCCGGAATGTTCAGAGTTCCGGAATGTTCAGAGTTCCGGAATGCACCAAGGTTCCGGAATGCACCAAGGTTCCGGAATGTTCGGAATTCCGGAATGTTCAGAGTTCCGGAATGCACCAAGGTTCCGGAATGCACCAAGGTTCCGGAATGTTCGGAATTCTGGAATGTTCAGAGTTCCGGAATGCACCAAGGTTCCGGAATGCACCAAGGTTCCGGAGTGTTCAGAGTCCCGGAATGCACCAAGGTTCCGGAATGTTCGGAATTCCGGAATGTTCAGAGTCCCGGAATGCACCAAGGTTCCGGAATGTTCGGAATTCCGGAATGTTCAGAGTTCCGGAATGCACCAAGGTTCCGGAATGTTCGGAATTCCGGAATGTTCAGAGTTCCGGAATGCACCAAGGTTCCGGAATGTTCGGAATTCCGGAATGTTCAGAGTTCCGGAATGCACCAAGGTTCCGGAATGTTCGGAATTCCGGAATGTTCGGAATTCCGGAATGTTCAGAGTTCCGGAATGCACCAAGGTTCCGGAATGTTCGGAATTCCGGAATGTTCAGAGTTCCGGAATGCACCAAGGTTCCGGAATGTTCAGAATTCCGGAATGTTCAGAGTTCCGGAATGCACCAAGGTTCCGGAATGTTCGGAATTCCGGAATGTTCAGAGTTCCGGAATGTTCAGAGTTCCGGAATGCACCAAGGTTCCGGAATGTTCGGAATTCCGGAATGTTCAGAGTTCCGGAATGCACCAAGGTTCCGGAATGTTCGGAATTCCGGAATGTTCGGAATTCCGGAATGTTCAGAGTTCCGGAATGTTCAGAGTTCCGGAATGCACCAAGGTTCCGGAATGCACCAAGGTTCCGGAATGTTCAGAGTTCCGGAATGTTCAGAGTTCCGGAATGCACCAAGGTTCCGGAATGTTCGGAATTCCGGAATGTTCAGAGTTCCGGAATGCACCAAGGTTCCGGAATGTTCGGAATTCCGGAATGTTCAGAGTTCCGGAATGTACCAAGGTTCCGGAATGCACCAAGGTTCCGGAATGTTCGGAATTCCGGAATGTTCAGAGTTCCGGAATGTTCAGAGTTCCGGAATGCACCAAGGTTCCGGAATGTTCGGAATTCCGGAATGTTCAGAGTTCCGGAATGCACCAAGGTTCCGGAATGTTCGGAATTCCGGAATGTTCAGAGTTCCGGAATGCACCAAGGTTCCGGAATGCACCAAGGTTCCGGAATGTTCGGAATTCCGGAATGTACCAAGGTTCCGGAATGTTCGGAATTCTGGAATGTTCGGAATTCCGGAATGTTCAGAGTTCCGGAATGCACCAAGGTTCCGGAATGTTCGGAATTCCGGAATGTTCGGAATTCCGGAATGTTCAGAGTTCCAGAATGCACCAAGGTTCCGGAATGCACCAAGGTTCCGGAATGTTCGGAATTCCGGAATGTTCAGAGTTCCGGAATGTTCAGAGTTCCGGAATGCACCAAGGTTCCGGAATGTTCGGAATTCCGGAATGTTCAGAGTTCCGGAATGCACCAAGGTTCCGGAATGTTCGGAATTCCGGAATGTTCAGAGTTCCGGAATGCACCAAGGTTCCGGAATGTTCGGAATTCCGGAATGTTCAGAGTTCCGGAATGTTCAGAGTTCCGGAATGCACCAAGGTTCCGGAATGCACCAAGGTTCCGGAGTGTTCAGAGTCCCGGAATGCACCAAGGTTCCGGAATGTTCGGAATTCCGGAATGCACCAAGGTTCCGGAATGTTCGGAATTCCGGAATGTTCGGAATTCCGGAATGTTCAGAGTTCCGGAATGCACCAAGGTTCCGGAATGTTCGGAATTCCGGAATGTTCAGAGTTCCGGAATGCACCAAGGTTCCGGAATGTTCGGAATTCCGGAATGTTTGGAATTCCGGAATGTTCAGAGTTCCGGAATGCACCAAGGTTCCGGAATGCACCAAGGTTCCGGAATGTTCGGAATTCCGGAATGCACCAAGGTTCCGGAATGTTCGGAATTCCGGAATGTTCGGAATTCCGGAATGTTCAGAGTTCCGGAATGCACCAAGGTTCCGGAATGTTCGGAATTCCGGAATGTTCAGAGTTCCGGAATGCACCAAGGTTCCAGAATGTTCGGAATTCCGGAATGTTCAGAGTTCCGGAATGCACCAAGGTTCCGGAATGTTCAGAATTCCGGAATGCACCAAGGTTCCGGAATGCACCAAGGTTCCGGAATGTTCGGAATTCTGGAATGTTCAGAGTTCCGGAATGTACCAAGGTTCCGGAATGTTCAGAGTTCCGGAATGCACAAAGGTTCCGGAATGTTCGGAATTCCGGAATGTTCAGAGTTCTGGAATGCACCAAGGTTCCGGAATGTTCAGAGATCCGGAATGCACAAAGGTTCCGGAATGTTCGGAATTCCGGAATGTTCAGAGTTCCGGAATGCACTAAGGTTCCGGAATGCACCAAGGTTCCGGAGTGTTCGGAATTCCGGAATGTTCAGAATTCCGGAATGCACCAAGGTTCCGGAATGCACCAAGGTTCCGGAGTGTTCGGAATTCCGGATTGTTCAGAATTCCGGAATGCACCAAGGTTCCGGAATGTTCAGAGTTCCGGAATGCACAAAGGTTCCGGAATGGTCGGAATTCCGGAATGTTCAGAGTTCCGGAATGCACCAAGGTTCCGGAATGTTCGGAATTCCGGAATGCACCAAGGTTCCGGAATGCACCAAGGTTCCGGAATGTTCGGAATTCCGGAATGTACCAAGGTTCCGGAATGTTCGGCAATCCGGAATGTTCAGAGTTCCGGAATGCACCAAGGTTCCGGAATGTTCGGAATTCCGGAATGTTCAGAGTTCCGGAATGTTCAGAGTTCCGGAATGCACCAAGGTTCCGGAATGCGCCAAGGTTCCGGAATGTTAGGAATTCTGGAATGTTCGGAATTCCGGAATGTTTGGAATTCCGGAATGTTCAGAGTTCCGGAATGTTCAGAGTTCCGGAATGCACCAAGGTTCCGGAATGTTCGGAATTCCGGAATGTTCAGAGTTCCAGAATGCACCAAGGTTCCGGAATGCACCAAGGTTCCGGAATGTTCGGAATTCTGGAATGTTCAGAGTTCCGGAATCCACCAAGGTTCCGGAATGTTCGGAATTCCGGAATGTTCGGAATTCCGGAATGTTCAGAGTTCCGGAATGCACCAAGGTTCCGGAATGCACCAAGGTTCCGGAATGCACCAAGAATGCACCAAGGTTCCGGAATGTTCGGAATTCCGGAATGTACCAAGGTTCCGGAGTGTTCGGAATTCCGGAATGTTCAGAATTCCGGAATGCACCAAGGTTCCGGAATGCACCAAGGTTCCGGAGTGTTCGGAATTCCGGATTGTTCAGAATTCCGGAATGCACCAAGGTTCCGGAATGTTCAGAGTTCCGGAATGCACAAAGGTTCCGGAATGGTCGGAATTCCGGAATGTTCAGAGTTCCGGAATGCACCAAGGTTCCGGAATGTTCGGAATTCCGGAATGCACCAAGGTTCCGGAATGCACCAAGGTTCCGGAATGTTCGGAATTCCGGAATGTACCAAGGTTCCGGAATGTTCGGCAATCCGGAATGTTCAGAGTTCCGGAATGCACCAAGGTTCCGGAATGTTCGGAATTCCGGAATGTTCGGAATTCCGGAATGTTCAGAGTTCCGGAATGCACCAAGGTTCCGGAATGTTCGGAATTCCGGAATGTTCAGAGTTCCGGAATGTTCAGAGTTCCGGAATGCACCAAGGTTCCGGAATGCGCCAAGGTTCCGGAATGTTAGGAATTCTGGAATGTTCGGAATTCCGGAATGTTTGGAATTCCGGAATGTACCAAGGTTCCGGAATGTTCGGAATTCTGGAATGTTCGGAATTCCGGAATGTACCAAGGTTCCGGAATGTTCGGAATTCTGGAATGTTCGGAATTCCGGAATGTTCAGAGTTCCGGAATGCACCAAGGTTCCGGAATGTTCGGAATTCCGGAATGTTCAGAGTTCCGGAATGCACCAAGGTTCGGAATTCTGGAATGTTCAGAGTTCCGGAATGTACCAAGGTTCCGGAATGTTCAGAGTTCCGGAATGCACCAAGGTTCCGGAATGTTCGGAATTCCGGAATGTTCAGAGTTCCGGAATGCACCAAGGTTCCGGAATGTTCAGAGTTCCGGAATGTTCAGAGTTCCGGAATGCACCAAGGTTCCGGAATGTTCAGAGATCCGGAATGCACAAAGGTTCCGGAATGTTCAGAGTTCCGGAATGTTCAGAGTTCCGGAATGCACCAAGGTTCCGGAATGTTTGGAATTCCGGAATGTTCAGAGTTCCGGAATGCAACAAGGTTCCGGAATGTTCGGAATTCCGGAATGTTCAGAGTTCCGGAATGCACAAGGTTCCGGAATGCACCAAGGTTCCGGAATGTTCGGAATTCCGGAATGTTCGGAATTCCGGAATGTTCAGAGTTCCAGAATGCACAAGGTTCCGGAATGCACCAAGGTTCCGGAATGTTCAGAGTTCCGGAATGCACCAAGGTTCCGGAATGCACCAAGGTTCCGGAATGTTCGGAATTCCGGAATGTACCAAGGTTCCGGAATGTTCGGAATTCTGGAATGTTCGGAATTCCGGAATGTTCAGAGTTCCGGAATGCACCAAGGTTCCGGAATGTTCGGAATTCCGGAATGTTCGGAATTCCGGAATGTTCAGAGTTCCAGAATGCACCAAGGTTCCGGAATGCACCAAGGTTCCGGAATGTTCGGAATTCCGGAATGTTCAGAGTTCCGGAATGTTCAGAGTTCCGGAATGCACCAAGGTTCCGGAATGTTCGGAATTCCGGAATGTTCAGAGTTCCGGAATGCACCAAGGTTCCGGAATGTTCGGAATTCCGGAATGTTCAGAGTTCCGGAATGCACCAAGGTTCCGGAATGCACCAAGGTTCCAGAATGTTCGGAATTCCGGAATGTTTGGAATTCCGGAATGTTCAGAGTTCCGGAATGCACCAAGGTTCCGGAATGCACCAAGGTTCCGGAATGTTCGGAATTCCGGAATGTTCAGAGTTCCGGAATGCACCAAGGTTCCGGAATGTTCGGAATTCCGGAATGTTCAGAGTTCCGGAATGCACCAAGGTTCCGGAATGTTCGGAATTCCGGAATGCACCAAGGTTCCGGAATGTTCGGAATTCCGGAATGTTCGGAATTCCGGAATGTTCAGAGTTCCGGAATGCACCAAGGTTCCGGAATGTTCGGAATTCCGGAATGTTCAGAGTTCCGGAATGCACCAAGGTTCCAGAATGTTCGGAATTCCGGAATGTTCAGAGTTCCGGAATGCACCAAGGTTCCGGAATGTTCAGAATTCCGGAATGTTCAGAGTTCCGGAATGCACCAAGGTTCGGAATTCTGGAATGTTCAGAGTTCCGGAATGTACCAAGGTTCCGGAATGTTCAGAGTTCCGGAATGCACCAAGGTTCCGGAATGTTCGGAATTCCGGAATGTTCAGAGTTCCGGAATGCACCAAGGTTCCGGAATGTTCAGAGTTCCGGAATGTTCAGAGTTCCGGAATGCACCAAGGTTCCGGAATGTTCAGAGATCCGGAATGCACAAAGGTTCCGGAATGTTCAGAGTTCCGGAATGCACTAAGGTTCCGGAATGCACCAAGGTTCCGGAATGTTCGGAATTCCGGAATGTTCAGAGTTCCGGAATCCACCAAGGTTCCGGAATGTTCGGAATTCCGGAATGTTCGGAATTCCGGAATGTTCAGAGTTCCGGAATGCACCAAGGTTCCGGAATGCACCAAGGTTCCGGAGTGTTCAGAGTTCCGGAATGTTCAGAGTTCCGGAATGCACCAAGGTTCCGGAATGTTCAGAATTCCGGAATGTTCGGAATTCCGGAATGTTCAGAGTTCCGGAATGTTCAGAGTTCCGGAATGCACCAAGGTTCCGGAATGCACCAAGGTTCCGGAATGTTCGGAATTCCGGAATGTTCAGAGTTCCGGAATGTTCAGAGTTCCGGAATGCACCAAGGTTCCGGAATGCACCAAGGTTCTGGAATGTTCGGAATTCCGGAATGTTCGGAATTCCGGAATGTTAAGAGTTCCGGAATGTTCAGAGTTCCGGAATGCACCAAGGTTCCGGAATGCACCAAGGTTCCGGAATGTTCGGAATTCCGGAATGTTCAGAGTTCCGGAATGCACCAAGGTTCCGGAATGCACCAAGGTTCCAGAATGTTCGGAATTCTGGAATGTTCAGAGTTCCGGAATGCACCAAGGTTCCGGAATGCACCAAGGTTCCGGAGCGTTCAGAGTTCCGGAATGTTCAGAGTTCCGGAATGCACCAAGGTTCCGGAATGCACCAAGGTTCCGGAATGTTCGGAATTCCGGAATGTTCAGTGTTCCGGAATGTTCAGAGTTCCGGAATGCACCAAGGTTCCGGAATGCACCAAGGTTCCGGAATGTTCGGAATTCCGGAATGTTCGGAATTCCGGAATGTTCAGAGTTCCGGAATGTTCAGAGTTCCGGAATGCACCAAGGTTCCGGAATGTTCGTAATTCCGGAATGTTCGGAATTCCGGAATGTTCAGAGTTCCGCAATGCACCAAGGTTCCGGAATGTTCGGAATTCCGGAATGTTCAGAGTTCCGGAATGTACCAAGGTTCCGGAATGTTCGGAATTCCGGAATGTTCGGAATTCCGGAATGTTCAGAGTTCCGCAATGCACCAAGGTTCCGGAATGTTCGGAATTCCGGAATGTTCAGAGTTCCGGAATGCACCAAGGTTCCGGAATGTTCGGAATTCCGGAATGTTCAGAGTTCCGGAATCCACCAAGGTTCCGGAATGTTCGGAATTCCGGAATGTTCGGAATTCCGGAATGTTCAGAGTTCCGGAATGCACCAAGGTTCCGGAATGCACCAAGGTTCCGGAATGCACCAAGGTTCCGGAGTGTTCAGAGTTCCGGAATGTTCAGAGTTCCGGAATGCACCAAGGTTCCGGAATGTTCGGAATTCCGGAATGTTCGGAGTTCCGGAATGTTCAGAGTTCCGGAATGCACCAAGGTTCCGGAATGCACCAAGGTTCCGGAATGTTCGGAATTCCGGAATGTTCAGAGTTCCGGAATGTTCGGAATTCCGGAATGTTCAGAGTTCCGGAATGCACCAAGGTTCCGGAATGTTCGGAATTCCGGAATGTTCAGAGTTCCGGAATGCACCAAGGTTCCGGAATGTTCGGAATTCCGGAAAGTTCAGAGTTCCGGAATGTTCAGAGTTCCGGAATGCACCAAGGTTCCGGAATGTTCGGAATTCCGGAATGTTCAGAGTTCCGGAATGCACCAAGGTTCCGGAATGTTCGGATTTCCGGAAAGTTCAGAGTTCCGGAATGTTCAGAGTTCCGGAATGCACCAAGGTTCCGGAATGTTCGGAATTCCGGAATGTTCAGAGTTCCGGAATGTTCAGAGTTCCGGAATGCACCAAGGTTCCGGAATGCACCAAGGTTCCGGAATGTTCGGAATTCCGGAATGTACCAAGGTTCCGGAATGTTCGGAATTCCGGAATGTACCAAGGTTCCGGAATGTTCGGAATTCCGGAATGTTCAGAGTTCCGGAATGCACCAAGGTTCCGGAATGCACCAAGGTTCCGGAATGTTCGGAATTCCGGAATGTTCAGAGTTCCGGAATGTTCAGAGTTCCGGAATGCACCAAGGTTCCGGAATGTTCGGAATTCCGGAATGTTCAGAGTTCCGGAATGCACCAAGGTTCCGGAATGCACCAAGGTTCCGGAATGTTCGGAATTCCGGAATGTTCAGAGTTCCGGAATGTTCAGAGTTCCGGAATGCACCAAGGTTCTGGAATGTTCGGAATTCCGGAATGTTCGGAATTCCGGAATGTTCGGAATTCCGGAATGTTCAGAGTTCCGGAATGCACCAAGGTTCCGGAATGTTCGGAATTCCGGAATGTTCGGAATTCCGGAATGTTCAGAGTTCCGGAATGCACCAAGGTTCCGGAATGCACCAAGGTTCCGGAATGTTCGGAATTCCGGAATGTTCGGAATTACGGAATGTTCAGAGTTCCGGAATGTTCAGAGTTCCGGAATGCACCAAGGTTCCGGAATGCACCAAGGTTCCGGAATGTTCGGAATTCCGGAATGTTCAGAGTTCCGGAATGTTCAGAGTTCCAGAATGCACCAAGGTTCCGGAATGTTCAGAGTTCCGGAATGCCCCAAGGTTCCGGAATGTTCGGAATTCCGGAATGTTCGGAATTCCGGAATGTTCAGAGTTCCGGAATGCACCAAGGTTCCAGAATGTTCGGAATTCCGGAATGTTCAGAGTTCCGGAATGTTCAGAGTTCCGGAATGCACCAAGGTTCCGGAATGTTCGGAATTCCGGAATGTTCAGAGTTCCGGAATGCACCAAGGTTCCGGAATGCACCAAGGTTCCGGAATGTTCGGAATTCCGGAATGTTCAGAGTTCCGGAATGCACCAAGGTTCCGGAATGTTCAGAATTCCGGAATGTTCAGAGTTCCGGAATGCACCAAGGTTCCGGAATGTTCGGAATTCCGGAATGTTCAGAGTTCCGGAATGCACCAAGGTTCCGGAATGTTCGGAATTCCGGAATGTTCAGAGTTCCGGAATGTTCAGAGTTCCAGAATGCACCAAGGTTCCGGAATGCACCAAGGTTCCGGAATGTTCGGAATTCTGGAATGTACCAAGGTTCCGGAATGTTCGGAATTCCGGAATGTACCAAGGTTCCGGAATGTTCGGAATTCCGGAATGTTCAGAGTTCCGGAATGCACCAAGGTTCCGGAATGCACCAAGGTTCCGGAATGTTCGGAATTCCGGAATGTGCGGAATTCCGGAATGTTCAGAGTTCCGGAATGTTCAGAGTTCCAGAATGCACCAAGGTTCCGGAATGCACCAAGGTTCCGGAATGTTCGGAATTCTGGAATGTTCAGAGTTCCGGAATGCACCAAGGTTCCGGAATGCACCAAGGTTCCGGAATGTTCAGAGTTCCGGAATGTTCAGAGTTCCGGAATGCACTAAGGTTCCGGAATGTTCGGAATTCCGGAAGGTTCAGAGTTCAGGAATGCACCAAGGTTCCGGAATGTTCGGAATTCCGGAATGTTCGGAATTCCAGAATGTTTAGAGTTCCGGAATGCACCAAGGTTCCGGAATGCACCAAGGTTCCGGAATGTTCGGAATTCCGGAATGTTCAGAGTTCCGGAATGTTCAGAGTTCCGGAATGCACCAAGGTTCCGGAATGTTCGGAATTCCGGAATGTTTAGAGTTCCGGAATGTTCAGAGTTCCGGAATGCACCAAGGTTCCGGAATGCACCAAGGTTCCGGAATGTTCGGAATTCTGGAATGTACCAAGGTTCCGGAATGTTCAGAGTTCCGGAATGCACCAAGGTTCCGGAATGTTCGGAATTCTGGAATGTTCGGAATTCCGGAATGTTCGGAATTCCGGAATGTTCAGAGTTCCAGAATGCACCAAGGTTCCGGAATGCACCAAGGTTCCGGAATGTTCGGAATTCCGGAATGTTCAGAGTTCCGGAATGCACCAAGGTTCCAGAATGCACCAAGGTTCCGGAATGTTCAGAATTCCGGATTGTTCAGTGTTCCGGAATGTTCAGAGTTCCGGAATGCACCAAGGTTCCGGAATGCACCAAGGTTCCGGAATGTTCGGAATTCCGGAATGTTCAGAGTTCCGGAATGTGCGGAATTCCGGAATGTTCAGAGTTCCGGAATGCACCAAGGTTCCGGAATGTTCGGAATTCCGGAATGTTCAGAGTTCCGGAATGCACCAAGGTTCCGGAATGTTCGGAATTCCGGAATGTTCGGAATTCCGGAATGTTCAGAGTTCCGGAATGCACCAAGGTTCCAGAATGCACCAAGGTTCCGGAATGTTCGGAATTCCGGAATGTTCAGAGTTCCGGAATGCACCAAGGTTCCGGAATGTTCGGAATTCCGGAATGTTCGGAATTCCGGAATGTTCAGAGTTCCGGAATGCACCAAGGTTCCGGAATGCACCAAGGTTCCGGAATGTTCGGAATTCCGGAATGTTCAGAGTTCCGGAATGTTCAGAGTTCCGGAATGCACCAAGGTTCCGGAATGCACCAAGGTTCCGGAATGTTCGGAATTCCGGAATGTTCAGAGTTCCGGAATGCACCAAGGTTCCGGAATGTTCAGAGTTCCGGAATGTTCAGAGTTCCGGAATGCACCAAGGTTCCGGAATGTTCAGAGTTCCGGAATGTTCAGAGTTCCGGAATGCACCAAGGTTCCGGAATGTTTGGAATTCCGGAATGTTCAGAGTTCCGGAATGCACCAAGGTTCCGGAATGCACCAAGGTTCCGGAATGTTCGGAATTCCGGAATGTTCAGAGTTCCGGAATGTTCAGAGTTCCGGAATGCACCAAGGTTCCGGAATGTTCGGAATTCCGGAATGTTCAGAGTTCCAGAATGCACCAAGGTTCCGGAATGCACCAAGGTTCCGGAATGTTCGGAATTCTGGAATGTTCAGAGTTCCAGAATGCACCAAGGTTCCGGAATGCACCAAGGTTCCGGAATGTTCAGAGTTCCGGAATGTTCAGAGTTCCGGAATGCACCAAGGTTCCGGAATGTTCGGAATTCCGGAATGTTCGGAATTCCGGAATGTTCAGAGTTCCGGAATGCACCAAGGTTCCGGAATGCACCAAGGTTCCGGAATGTTCGGAATTCCGGAATGTTCAGAGTTCTGGGATGCACAAAGGTTCCGAAATGTTTGGAATTCCGGAATGTTCAGAGTTCCGGAATGTTCAGAGTTCCGGAATGCACCAAGGTTCCGGAATGCACCAAGGTTCCGGAATGTTCGGAATTCTGGAATGTTCAGAGTTCCGGAATGCACCAAGGTTCCGGAATGCACCAAGGTTCCGGAGTGTACAGAGTTCCGGAATGTTCAGAGTCCCGGAATGCACCAAGGTTCCGGAATGTTCGGAATTCCGGAATGTTCAGAGTTCCGGAATGCACCAAGGTTCCGGAATGCACCAAGGTTCCGGAGTGTACAGAGTTCCGGAATGTTCAGAGTCCCGGAATGCACCAAGGTTCCGGAATGTTCGGAATTCCGGAATGTTCAGAGTTCCGGAATGCACCAAGGTTCCGGAATGTTCGGAATTCCGGAATGTTCAGAGTTCCGGAATGTTCAGAGTTCCGGAATGCACCAAGGTTCCGGAATGCACCAAGGTTCCGGAATGTTCGGAATTCCGGAATGTTCAGAGTTCCGGAATGTTCAGAGTTCCGGAATGCACCAAGGTTCCGGAATGCACCAAGGTTCCGGAATGCACCAAGGTTCCGGAATGTTCGGAATTCCGGAATGTTCAGAGTTCCGGAATGTTCAGAGTTCCGGAATGCACCAAGGTTCCGGAATGCACCAAGGTTCCGGAATGTTCGGAATTCCGGAATGTTCAGAGTTCCGGAATGTTCAGAGTTCCGGAATGCACCAAGGTTCCGGAATGTTCGGAATTCCGGAATGTTCAGAGTTCCGGAATGTTCAGAGTTCCGGAATGCACCAAGGTTCCGGAATGCACCAAGGTTCCGGAATGTTCGGAATTCCGGAATGTTCAGAGTTCCGGAATGCACCAAGGTTCCGGAATGTTCAGAGTTCCGGAATGTTCAGAGTTCCGGAATGCACCAAGGTTCCGGAATGTTCAGAGTTCCGGAATGTTCAGAGTTCCGGAATGCACCAAGGTTCCGGAATGTTTGGAATTCCGGAATGTTCAGAGTTCCGGAATGCACCAAGGTTCCGGAATGTTCGGAATTCCGGAATGTTCGGAATTCCGGAATGTTCAGAGTTCCGGAATGTTCAGAGTTCCGGAATGCACCAAGGTTCCGGAATGTTCGGAATTCCGGAATGTTCAGCAGTTCCGGAATGTTCAGAGTTCCGGAATGCACCAAGGTTCCGGAATGTTTGGAATTCCGGAATGTTCAGAGTTCCGGAATGCACCAAGGTTCCGGAATGTTCGGAATTCCGGAATGTTCGGAATTCCGGAATGTTCAGAGTTCCGGAATGTTCAGAGTTCCGGAATGCACCAAGGTTCCGGAATGTTCGGAATTCCGGAATGTTCAGCAGTTCCGGAATGTTCAGAGTTCCGGAATGCACCAAGGTTCCGGAATGTTCGGAATTCCGGAATGTTCGGAATTCCGGAATGTTCAGAGTTCCGGAATGCACCAAGGTTCCGGAATGCACCAAGGTTCCGGAATGTTCGGAATTCCGGAATGTTCAGAGTTCCAGAATGCACCAAGGTTCCGGAATGCACCAAGGTTCCGGAATGTTCGGAATTCTGGAATGTTCAGAGTTCCAGAATGCACCAAGGTTCCGGAATGCACCAAGGTTCCGGAATGTTCAGAGTTCCGGAATGTTCAGAGTTCCGGAATGCACCAAGGTTCCGGAATGTTCGGAATTCCGGAATGTTCAGAGTTCCGGAATGCACCAAGGTTCCGGAATGTTCGGAATTCCGGAATGTTCGGAATTCCGGAATGTTCAGAGTTCCGGAATGCACCAAGGTTCCGGAATGCACCAAGGTTCCGGAATGTTCGGAATTCCGGAATGTTCAGAGTTCTGGGATGCACAAAGGTTCCGAAATGTTTGGAATTCCGGAATGTTCAGAGTTCCGGAATGTTCAGAGTTCCGGAATGCACCAAGGTTCCGGAATGCACCAAGGTTCCGGAGTGTACAGAGTTCCGGAATGTTCAGAGTCCCGGAATGCACCAAGGTTCCGGAATGTTCGGAATTCCGGAATGTTCAGAGTTCCGGAATGCACCAAGGTTCCGGAATGTTCGGAATTCCGGAATGTTCAGAGTTCCGGAATGTTCAGAGTTCCGGAATGCACCAAGGTTCCGGAATGCACCAAGGTTCCGGAATGTTCGGAATTCCGGAATGTTCAGAGTTCCGGAATGTTCAGAGTTCCGGAATGCACCAAGGTTCCGGAATGTTCGGAATTCCGGAATGTTCAGAGTTCCGGAATGTTCAGAGTTCCGGAATGCACCAAGGTTCCGGAATGCACCAAGGTTCCGGAATGTTCGGAATTCCGGAATGTTCAGAGTTCCGGAATGTTCAGAGTTCCGGAATGCACCAAGGTTCCGGAATGTTCGGAATTCCGGAATGTTCAGAGTTCCGGAATGTTCAGAGTTCCGGAATGCACCAAGGTTCCGGAATGCACCAAGGTTCCGGAATGTTCGGAATTCCGGAATGTTCAGAGTTCCGGAATGCACCAAGGTTCCGGAATGTTCAGAGTTCCGGAATGTTCAGAGTTCCGGAATGCACCAAGGTTCCGGAATGTTCAGAGTTCCGGAATGTTCAGAGTTCCGGAATGCACCAAGGTTCCGGAATGTTTGGAATTCCGGAATGTTCAGAGTTCCGGAATGCACCAAGGTTCCGGAATGTTCGGAATTCCGGAATGTTCGGAATTCCGGAATGTTCAGAGTTCCGGAATGCACCAAGGTTCCGGAATGCACCAAGGTTCCGGAATGTTCGGAATTCCGGAATGTTCGGAATTCCGGAATGTTCAGAGTTCCGGAATGCACCAAGGTTCCGCAATGCACCAAGGTTCCGGAATGTTCGGAATTCCGGAATGTTCAGAGTTCCGGAATGTTCAGAGTTCCGGAATGCACCAAGGTTCCGGAATGCACCAAGGTTCCGGAATGTTCGGAATTCTGGAATGTTCAGAGTTCCGGAATGCACCAAGGTTCCGGAATGCACCAAGGTTCCGGAGTGTACAGAGTTCCGGAATGTTCAGAGTCCCGGAATGCACCAAGGTTCCGGAATGTTCGGAATTCCGGAATGTTCAGAGTTCCGGAATGCACCAAGGTTCCGGAATGTTCGGAATTCCGGAATGTTCAGAGTTCCGGAATGTTCAGAGTTCCGGAATGCACCAAGGTTCCGGAATGCACCAAGGTTCCGGAATGTTCGGAATTCCGGAATGTTCAGAGTTCCGGAATGTTCAGAGTTCCGGAATGCACCAAGGTTCCGGAATGTTCGGAATTCCGGAATGTTCAGAGTTCCGGAATGTTCAGAGTTCCGGAATGCACCAAGGTTCCGGAATGCACCAAGGTTCCGGAATGTTCGGAATTCCGGAATGTTCAGAGTTCCGGAATGCACCAAGGTTCCGGAATGTTCAGAGTTCCGGAATGTTCAGAGTTCCGGAATGCACCAAGGTTCCGGAATGTTCAGAGTTCCGGAATGTTCAGAGTTCCGGAATGCACCAAGGTTCCGGAATGTTTGGAATTCCGGAATGTTCAGAGTTCCGGAATGCACCAAGGTTCCGGAATGCACCAAGGTTCCGGAATGTTCGGAATTCCGGAATGTTCAGAGTTCCGGAATGTTCAGAGTTCCGGAATGCACCAAGGTTCCGGAATGTTCGGAATTCCGGAATGTTCAGAGTTCCGGAATGTTCAGAGTTCCGGAATGCACCAAGGTTCCGGAATGCACCAAGGTTCCGGAATGTTCGGAATTCCGGAATGTTCAGAGTTCCGGAATGTTCAGAGTTCCGGAATGCACCAAGGTTCCGGAATGTTCGGAATTCCGGAATGTTCAGAGTTCCGGAATGCACCAAGGTTCCGGAATGCACCAAGGTTCCGGAATGTTCGGAATTCCGGAATGTTCAGAGTTCCGGAATGCACCAAGGTTCCGGAATGCACCAAGGTTCCGGAATGTTCGGAATTCCGGAATGTTCAGAGTTCCGGAATGCACCAAGGTTCCGGAATGCACCAAGGTTCCGGAATGTTCGGAATTCCGGAATGTTCAGAGTTCCGGAATGCACCAAGGTTCCGGAATGTTCGGAATTCCGGAATGTTCAGAGTTCCGGAATGCACCAAGGTTCCGGAATGTTCAGAGTTCCGGAATGTTCAGAGTTCCGGAATGCACCAAGGTTCCGGAATGTTTGGAATTCCGGAATGTTCAGAGTTCCGGAATGCACCAAGGTTCCGGAATGTTCGGAATTCCGGAATGTTCGGAATTCCGGAATGTTCAGAGTTCCGGAATGTTCAGAGTTCCGGAATGCACCAAGGTTCCGGAATGTTCGGAATTCCGGAATGTTCAGCAGTTCCGGAATGTTCAGAGTTCCGGAATGCACCAAGGTTCCGGAATGTTCGGAATTCCGGAATGTTCGGAATTCCGGAATGTTCAGAGTTCCGGAATGCACCAAGGTTCCGGAATGCACCAAGGTTCCGGAATGTTCGGAATTCCGGAATGTTCAGAGTTCCAGAATGCACCAAGGTTCCGGAATGCACCAAGGTTCCGGAATGTTCGGAATTCTGGAATGTTCAGAGTTCCAGAATGCACCAAGGTTCCGGAATGCACCAAGGTTCCGGAATGTTCAGAGTTCCGGAATGTTCAGAGTTCCGGAATGCACCAAGGTTCCGGAATGTTCGGAATTCCGGAATGTTCAGAGTTCCGGAATGCACCAAGGTTCCGGAATGTTCGGAATTCCGGAATGTTCGGAATTCCGGAATGTTCAGAGTTCCGGAATGCACCAAGGTTCCGGAATGCACCAAGGTTCCGGAATGTTCGGAATTCCGGAATGTTCAGAGTTCTGGGATGCACAAAGGTTCCGAAATGTTTGGAATTCCGGAATGTTCAGAGTTCCGGAATGTTCAGAGTTCCGGAATGCACCAAGGTTCCGGAATGCACCAAGGTTCCGGAATGTTCGGAATTCTGGAATGTTCAGAGTTCCGGAATGCACCAAG
Organism: Copadichromis virginalis; assembly: GCF_057382275.1. Lineage (NCBI taxonomy): Eukaryota > Metazoa > Chordata > Actinopteri > Cichliformes > Cichlidae > Copadichromis > Copadichromis virginalis. The sequence continues at coordinate 6,159,331 of NC_140623.1, read as the reverse complement.
GTTCCGGAATGCACCAAGGTTCCGGAGTGTACAGAGTTCCGGAATGTTCAGAGTCCCGGAATGCACCAAGGTTCCGGAATGTTCGGAATTCCGGAATGTTCAGAGTTCCGGAATGCACCAAGGTTCCGGAATGCACCAAGGTTCCGGAATGTTCGGAATTCCGGAATGTTCAGAGTTCCGGAATGTTCAGAGTTCCGGAATGCACCAAGGTTCCGGAATGTTCGGAATTCCGGAATGTTCGGAATTCCGGAATGCACCAAGGTTCCGGAATGTTCGGAATTCCGGAATGTTCGGAATTCCGGAATGTTCAGAGTTCCGGAATGCACCAAGGTTCCGGAATGCACCAAGGTTCCGGAATGTTCGGAATTCCGGAATGTTCAGAGTTCCAGAATGCACCAAGGTTCCGGAATGCACCAAGGTTCCGGAATGTTCGGAATTCTGGAATGTTCAGAGTTCCAGAATGCACCAAGGTTCCGGAATGCACCAAGGTTCCGGAATGTTCAGAGTTCCGGAATGTTCAGAGTTCCGGAATGCACCAAGGTTCCGGAATGCACCAAGGTTCCGGAATGTTCGGAATTCCGGAATGTTCAGAGTTCTGGGATGCACAAAGGTTCCGAAATGTTTGGAATTCCGGAATGTTCAGAGTTCCGGAATGTTCAGAGTTCCGGAATGCACCAAGGTTCCGGAATGCACCAAGGTTCCGGAATGTTCGGAATTCTGGAATGTTCAGAGTTCCGGAATGCACCAAGGTTCCGGAATGCACCAAGGTTCCGGAGTGTACAGAGTTCCGGAATGTTCAGAGTCCCGGAATGCACCAAGGTTCCGGAATGTTCGGAATTCCGGAATGTTCAGAGTTCCGGAATGCACCAAGGTTCCGGAATGCACCAAGGTTCCGGAATGTTCGGAATTCCGGAATGTTCAGAGTTCCGGAATGTTCAGAGTTCCGGAATGCACCAAGGTTCCGGAATGCACCAAGGTTCCGGAATGTTCGGAATTCTGGAATGTTCAGAGTTCCAGAATGCACCAAGGTTCCGGAATGCACCAAGGTTCCGGAATGTTCAGAGTTCCGGAATGTTCAGAGTTCCGGAATGCACCAAGGTTCCGGAATGTTCGGAATTCCGGAATGTTCAGAGTTCCGGAATGCACCAAGGTTCCGGAATGTTCGGAATTCCGGAATGTTCGGAATTCCGGAATGTTCAGAGTTCCGGAATGCACCAAGGTTCCGGAATGCACCAAGGTTCCGGAATGTTCGGAATTCCGGAATGTTCAGAGTTCTGGGATGCACAAAGGTTCCGAAATGTTTGGAATTCCGGAATGTTCAGAGTTCCGGAATGTTCAGAGTTCCGGAATGCACCAAGGTTCCGGAATGCACCAAGGTTCCGGAATGTTCGGAATTCTGGAATGTTCAGAGTTCCGGAATGCACCAAGGTTCCGGAATGCACCAAGGTTCCGGAGTGTACAGAGTTCCGGAATGTTCAGAGTCCCGGAATGCACCAAGGTTCCGGAATGTTCGGAATTCCGGAATGTTCAGAGTTCCGGAATGCACCAAGGTTCCGGAATGCACCAAGGTTCCGGAATGTTCGGAATTCCGGAATGTTCAGAGTTCCGGAATGTTCAGAGTTCCGGAATGCACCAAGGTTCCGGAATGTTCGGAATTCCGGAATGTTCGGAATTCCGGAATGCACCAAGGTTCCGGAATGTTCGGAATTCCGGAATGTTCGGAATTCCGGAATGTTCAGAGTTCCGGAATGCACCAAGGTTCCGGAATGCACCAAGGTTCCGGAATGTTCGGAATTCCGGAATGTTCAGAGTTCCAGAATGCACCAAGGTTACGGAATGCACCAAGGTTCCGGAATGTTCGGAATTCTGGAATGTTCAGAGTTCCAGAATGCACCAAGGTTCCGGAATGCACCAAGGTTCCGGAATGCACCAAGGTTCCGGAGTGTACAGAGTTCCGGAATGTTCAGAGTCCCGGAATGCACCAAGGTTCCGGAATGTTCGGAATTCCGGAATGTTCAGAGTTCCGGAATGCACCAAGGTTCCGGAATGCACCAAGGTTCCGGAATGTTCGGAATTCCGGAATGTTCAGAGTTCCGGAATGTTCAGAGTTCCGGAATGCACCAAGGTTCCGGAATGCACCAAGGTTCCGGAATGTTCGGAATTCCGGAATGTTCAGAGTTCCGGAATGTTCAGAGTTCCGGAATGCACCAAGGTTCCGGAATGTTCGGAATTCCGGAATGTTCAGAGTTCCGGAATGTTCAGAGTTCCGGAATGCACCAAGGTTCCGGAATGCACCAAGGTTCCGGAATGTTCGGAATTCCGGAATGTTCAGAGTTCCGGAATGTTCAGAGTTCCGGAATGCACCAAGGTTCCGGAATGTTCGGAATTCCGGAATGTTCAGAGTTCCGGAATGTTCAGAGTTCCGGAATGCACCAAGGTTCCGGAATGCACCAAGGTTCCGGAATGTTCGGAATTCCGGAATGTTCAGAGTTCCGGAATGCACCAAGGTTCCGGAATGTTCAGAGTTCCGGAATGTTCAGAGTTCCGGAATGCACCAAGGTTCCGGAATGTTCAGAGTTCCGGAATGTTCAGAGTTCCGGAATGCACCAAGGTTCCGGAATGTTTGGAATTCCGGAATGTTCAGAGTTCCGGAATGCACCAAGGTTCCGGAATGTTCGGAATTCCGGAATGTTCGGAATTCCGGAATGTTCAGAGTTCCGGAATGTTCAGAGTTCCGGAATGCACCAAGGTTCCGGAATGTTCGGAATTCCGGAATGTTCAGCAGTTCCGGAATGTTCAGAGTTCCGGAATGCACCAAGGTTCCGGAATGCACCAAGGTTCCGGAATGTTCGGAATTCCGGAATGTTCGGAATTCCGGAATGTTCAGAGTTCCGGAATGCACCAAGGTTCCGCAATGCACCAAGGTTCCGGAATGTTCGGAATTCCGGAATGTTCAGAGTTCCGGAATGTTCAGAGTTCCGGAATGCACCAAGGTTCCGGAATGCACCAAGGTTCCGGAATGTTCGGAATTCTGGAATGTTCAGAGTTCCGGAATGCACCAAGGTTCCGGAATGCACCAAGGTTCCGGAGTGTACAGAGTTCCGGAATGTTCAGAGTCCCGGAATGCACCAAGGTTCCGGAATGTTCGGAATTCCGGAATGTTCAGAGTTCCGGAATGCACCAAGGTTCCGGAATGTTCGGAATTCCGGAATGTTCAGAGTTCCGGAATGTTCAGAGTTCCGGAATGCACCAAGGTTCCGGAATGCACCAAGGTTCCGGAATGTTCGGAATTCCGGAATGTTCAGAGTTCCGGAATGTTCAGAGTTCCGGAATGCACCAAGGTTCCGGAATGTTCGGAATTCCGGAATGTTCAGAGTTCCGGAATGTTCAGAGTTCCGGAATGCACCAAGGTTCCGGAATGCACCAAGGTTCCGGAATGTTCGGAATTCCGGAATGTTCAGAGTTCCGGAATGCACCAAGGTTCCGGAATGTTCAGAGTTCCGGAATGTTCAGAGTTCCGGAATGCACCAAGGTTCCGGAATGTTCAGAGTTCCGGAATGTTCAGAGTTCCGGAATGCACCAAGGTTCCGGAATGTTTGGAATTCCGGAATGTTCAGAGTTCCGGAATGCACCAAGGTTCCGGAATGCACCAAGGTTCCGGAATGTTCGGAATTCCGGAATGTTCAGAGTTCCGGAATGTTCAGAGTTCCGGAATGCACCAAGGTTCCGGAATGTTCGGAATTCCGGAATGTTCAGAGTTCCAGAATGCACCAAGGTTCCGGAATGCACCAAGGTTCCGGAATGTTCGGAATTCTGGAATGTTCAGAGTTCCAGAATGCACCAAGGTTCCGGAATGCACCAAGGTTCCGGAATGTTCAGAGTTCCGGAATGTTCAGAGTTCCGGAATGCACCAAGGTTCCGGAATGTTCGGAATTCCGGAATGTTCGGAATTCCGGAATGTTCAGAGTTCCGGAATGCACCAAGGTTCCGGAATGCACCAAGGTTCCGGAATGTTCGGAATTCCGGAATGTTCAGAGTTCTGGGATGCACAAAGGTTCCGAAATGTTTGGAATTCCGGAATGTTCAGAGTTCCGGAATGTTCAGAGTTCCGGAATGCACCAAGGTTCCGGAATGCACCAAGGTTCCGGAATGTTCGGAATTCTGGAATGTTCAGAGTTCCGGAATGCACCAAGGTTCCGGAATGCACCAAGGTTCCGGAGTGTACAGAGTTCAGGAATGTTCAGAGTCCCGGAATGCACCAAGGTTCCGGAATGTTCGGAATTCCGGAATGTTCAGAGTTCCGGAATGCACCAAGGTTCCGGAATGCACCAAGGTTCCGGAGTGTACAGAGTTCCGGAATGTTCAGAGTCCCGGAATGCACCAAGGTTCCGGAATGTTCGGAATTCCGGAATGTTCAGAGTTCCGGAATGCACCAAGGTTCCGGAATGTTCGGAATTCCGGAATGTTCAGAGTTCCGGAATGTTCAGAGTTCCGGAATGCACCAAGGTTCCGGAATGCACCAAGGTTCCGGAATGTTCGGAATTCCGGAATGTTCAGAGTTCCGGAATGTTCAGAGTTCCGGAATGCACCAAGGTTCCGGAATGCACCAAGGTTCCGGAATGCACCAAGGTTCCGGAATGTTCGGAATTCCGGAATGTTCAGAGTTCCGGAATGTTCAGAGTTCCGGAATGCACCAAGGTTCCGGAATGCACCAAGGTTCCGGAATGTTCGGAATTCCGGAATGTTCAGAGTTCCGGAATGTTCAGAGTTCCGGAATGCACCAAGGTTCCGGAATGTTCGGAATTCCGGAATGTTCAGAGTTCCGGAATGTTCAGAGTTCCGGAATGCACCAAGGTTCCGGAATGCACCAAGGTTCCGGAATGTTCGGAATTCCGGAATGTTCAGAGTTCCGGAATGCACCAAGGTTCCGGAATGTTCAGAGTTCCGGAATGTTCAGAGTTCCGGAATGCACCAAGGTTCCGGAATGTTCAGAGTTCCGGAATGTTCAGAGTTCCGGAATGCACCAAGGTTCCGGAATGTTTGGAATTCCGGAATGTTCAGAGTTCCGGAATGCACCAAGGTTCCGGAATGTTCGGAATTCCGGAATGTTCGGAATTCCGGAATGTTCAGAGTTCCGGAATGTTCAGAGTTCCGGAATGCACCAAGGTTCCGGAATGTTCGGAATTCCGGAATGTTCAGCAGTTCCGGAATGTTCAGAGTTCCGGAATGCACCAAGGTTCCGGAATGTTTGGAATTCCGGAATGTTCAGAGTTCCGGAATGCACCAAGGTTCCGGAATGTTCGGAATTCCGGAATGTTCGGAATTCCGGAATGTTCAGAGTTCCGGAATGTTCAGAGTTCCGGAATGCACCAAGGTTCCGGAATGTTCGGAATTCCGGAATGTTCAGCAGTTCCGGAATGTTCAGAGTTCCGGAATGCACCAAGGTTCCGGAATGTTCGGAATTCCGGAATGTTCGGAATTCCGGAATGTTCAGAGTTCCGGAATGCACCAAGGTTCCGGAATGCACCAAGGTTCCGGAATGTTCGGAATTCCGGAATGTTCAGAGTTCCAGAATGCACCAAGGTTCCGGAATGCACCAAGGTTCCGGAATGTTCGGAATTCTGGAATGTTCAGAGTTCCAGAATGCACCAAGGTTCCGGAATGCACCAAGGTTCCGGAATGTTCAGAGTTCCGGAATGCACCAAGGTTCCGGAATGTTCGGAATTCCGGAATGTTCAGAGTTCCGGAATGCACCAAGGTTCCGGAATGTTCGGAATTCCGGAATGTTCGGAATTCCGGAATGTTCAGAGTTCCGGAATGCACCAAGGTTCCGGAATGCACCAAGGTTCCGGAATGTTCGGAATTCCGGAATGTTCAGAGTTCTGGGATGCACAAAGGTTCCGAAATGTTTGGAATTCCGGAATGTTCAGAGTTCCGGAATGTTCAGAGTTCCGGAATGCACCAAGGTTCCGGAATGCACCAAGGTTCCGGAGTGTACAGAGTTCCGGAATGTTCAGAGTCCCGGAATGCACCAAGGTTCCGGAATGTTCGGAATTCCGGAATGTTCAGAGTTCCGGAATGCACCAAGGTTCCGGAATGTTCGGAATTCCGGAATGTTCAGAGTTCCGGAATGTTCAGAGTTCCGGAATGCACCAAGGTTCCGGAATGCACCAAGGTTCCGGAATGTTCGGAATTCCGGAATGTTCAGAGTTCCGGAATGTTCAGAGTTCCGGAATGCACCAAGGTTCCGGAATGTTCGGAATTCCGGAATGTTCAGAGTTCCGGAATGTTCAGAGTTCCGGAATGCACCAAGGTTCCGGAATGCACCAAGGTTCCGGAATGTTCGGAATTCCGGAATGTTCAGAGTTCCGGAATGTTCAGAGTTCCGGAATGCACCAAGGTTCCGGAATGCACCAAGGTTCCGGAATGTTCGGAATTCCGGAATGTTCAGAGTTCCGGAATGCACCAAGGTTCCGGAATGTTCAGAGTTCCGGAATGTTCAGAGTTCCGGAATGCACCAAGGTTCCGGAATGTTCAGAGTTCCGGAATGTTCAGAGTTCCGGAATGCACCAAGGTTCCGGAATGTTTGGAATTCCGGAATGTTCAGAGTTCCGGAATGCACCAAGGTTCCGGAATGTTCGGAATTCCGGAATGTTCGGAATTCCGGAATGTTCAGAGTTCCGGAATGCACCAAGGTTCCGGAATGCACCAAGGTTCCGGAATGTTCGGAATTCCGGAATGTTCGGAATTCCGGAATGTTCAGAGTTCCGGAATGCACCAAGGTTCCGCAATGCACCAAGGTTCCGGAATGTTCGGAATTCCGGAATGTTCAGAGTTCCGGAATGTTCAGAGTTCCGGAATGCACCAAGGTTCCGGAATGCACCAAGGTTCCGGAATGTTCGGAATTCTGGAATGTTCAGAGTTCCGGAATGCACCAAGGTTCCGGAATGCACCAAGGTTCCGGAGTGTACAGAGTTCCGGAATGTTCAGAGTCCCGGAATGCACCAAGGTTCCGGAATGTTCGGAATTCCGGAATGTTCAGAGTTCCGGAATGCACCAAGGTTCCGGAATGTTCGGAATTCCGGAATGTTCAGAGTTCCGGAATGTTCAGAGTTCCGGAATGCACCAAGGTTCCGGAATGCACCAAGGTTCCGGAATGTTCGGAATTCCGGAATGTTCAGAGTTCCGGAATGTTCAGAGTTCCGGAATGCACCAAGGTTCCGGAATGTTCGGAATTCCGGAATGTTCAGAGTTCCGGAATGTTCAGAGTTCCGGAATGCACCAAGGTTCCGGAATGCACCAAGGTTCCGGAATGTTCGGAATTCCGGAATGTTCAGAGTTCCGGAATGCACCAAGGTTCCGGAATGTTCAGAGTTCCGGAATGTTCAGAGTTCCGGAATGCACCAAGGTTCCGGAATGTTCAGAGTTCCGGAATGTTCAGAGTTCCGGAATGCACCAAGGTTCCGGAATGTTTGGAATTCCGGAATGTTCAGAGTTCCGGAATGCACCAAGGTTCCGGAATGCACCAAGGTTCCGGAATGTTCGGAATTCCGGAATGTTCAGAGTTCCGGAATGTTCAGAGTTCCGGAATGCACCAAGGTTCCGGAATGTTCGGAATTCCGGAATGTTCAGAGTTCCGGAATGTTCAGAGTTCCGGAATGCACCAAGGTTCCGGAATGCACCAAGGTTCCGGAATGTTCGGAATTCCGGAATGTTCAGAGTTCCGGAATGTTCAGAGTTCCGGAATGCACCAAGGTTCCGGAATGTTCGGAATTCCGGAATGTTCAGAGTTCCGGAATGCACCAAGGTTCCGCAATGCACCAAGGTTCCGGAATGTTCGGAATTCCGGAATGTTCAGAGTTCCGGAATGTTCAGAGTTCCGGAATGCACCAAGGTTCCGGAATGCACCAAGGTTCCGGAATGTTCGGAATTCTGGAATGTTCAGAGTTCCGGAATGCACCAAGGTTCCGGAATGCACCAAGGTTCCGGAGTGTACAGAGTTCCGGAATGTTCAGAGTCCCGGAATGCACCAAGGTTCCGGAATGTTCGGAATTCCGGAATGTTCAGAGTTCCGGAATGCACCAAGGTTCCGGAATGTTCGGAATTCCGGAATGTTCAGAGTTCCGGAATGTTCAGAGTTCCGGAATGCACCAAGGTTCCGGAATGCACCAAGGTTCCGGAATGTTCGGAATTCCGGAATGTTCAGAGTTCCGGAATGTTCAGAGTTCCGGAATGCACCAAGGTTCCGGAATGTTCGGAATTCCGGAATGTTCAGAGTTCCGGAATGTTCAGAGTTCCGGAATGCACCAAGGTTCCGGAATGCACCAAGGTTCCGGAATGTTCGGAATTCCGGAATGTTCAGAGTTCCGGAATGCACCAAGGTTCCGGAATGTTCAGAGTTCCGGAATGTTCAGAGTTCCGGAATGCACCAAGGTTCCGGAATGTTCAGAGTTCCGGAATGTTCAGAGTTCCGGAATGCACCAAGGTTCCGGAATGTTTGGAATTCCGGAATGTTCAGAGTTCCGGAATGCACCAAGGTTCCGGAATGCACCAAGGTTCCGGAATGTTCGGAATTCCGGAATGTTCAGAGTTCCGGAATGTTCAGAGTTCCGGAATGCACCAAGGTTCCGGAATGTTCGGAATTCCGGAATGTTCAGAGTTCCGGAATGTTCAGAGTTCCGGAATGCACCAAGGTTCCGGAATGCACCAAGGTTCCGGAATGTTCGGAATTCCGGAATGTTCAGAGTTCCGGAATGTTCAGAGTTCCGGAATGCACCAAGGTTCCGGAATGTTCGGAATTCCGGAATGTTCAGAGTTCCGGAATGCACCAAGGTTCCGGAATGCACCAAGGTTCCGGAATGTTCGGAATTCCGGAATGTTCAGAGTTCCGGAATGCACCAAGGTTCCGGAATGCACCAAGGTTCCGGAATGTTCGGAATTCCGGAATGTTCAGAGTTCCGGAATGCACCAAGGTTCCGGAATGCACCAAGGTTCCGGAATGTTCGGAATTCCGGAATGTTCAGAGTTCCGGAATGCACCAAGGTTCCGGAATGTTCGGAATTCCGGAATGTTCAGAGTTCCGGAATGCACCAAGGTTCCGGAATGTTCAGAGTTCCGGAATGTTCAGAGTTCCGGAATGCACCAAGGTTCCGGAATGTTTGGAATTCCGGAATGTTCAGAGTTCCGGAATGCACCAAGGTTCCGGAATGTTCGGAATTCCGGAATGTTCGGAATTCCGGAATGTTCAGAGTTCCGGAATGTTCAGAGTTCCGGAATGCACCAAGGTTCCGGAATGTTCGGAATTCCGGAATGTTCAGCAGTTCCGGAATGTTCAGAGTTCCGGAATGCACCAAGGTTCCGGAATGTTCGGAATTCCGGAATGTTCGGAATTCCGGAATGTTCAGAGTTCCGGAATGCACCAAGGTTCCGGAATGCACCAAGGTTCCGGAATGTTCGGAATTCCGGAATGTTCAGAGTTCCAGAATGCACCAAGGTTCCGGAATGCACCAAGGTTCCGGAATGTTCGGAATTCTGGAATGTTCAGAGTTCCAGAATGCACCAAGGTTCCGGAATGCACCAAGGTTCCGGAATGTTCAGAGTTCCGGAATGTTCAGAGTTCCGGAATGCACCAAGGTTCCGGAATGTTCGGAATTCCGGAATGTTCGGAATTCCGGAATGCACCAAGGTTCCGGAATGTTCGGAATTCCGGAATGTTCGGAATTCCGGAATGTTCAGAGTTCCGGAATGCACCAAGGTTCCGGAATGCACCAAGGTTCCGGAATGTTCGGAATTCCGGAATGTTCAGAGTTCCAGAATGCACCAAGGTTCCGGAATGCACCAAGGTTCCGGAATGTTCGGAATTCTGGAATGTTCAGAGTTCCAGAATGCACCAAGGTTCCGGAATGTTCAGAGTTCCGGAATGTTCAGAGTTCCGGAATGCACCAAGGTTCCGGAATGCACCAAGGTTCCGGAATGTTCGGAATTCCGGAATGTTCAGAGTTCTGGGATGCACAAAGGTTCCGAAATGTTTGGAATTCCGGAATGTTCAGAGTTCCGGAATGTTCAGAGTTCCGGAATGCACCAAGGTTCCGGAATGCACCAAGGTTCCGGAATGTTCGGAATTCTGGAATGTTCAGAGTTCCGGAATGCACCAAGGTTCCGGAATGCACCAAGGTTCCGGAGTGTACAGAGTTCCGGAATGTTCAGAGTCCCGGAATGCACCAAGGTTCCGGAATGTTCGGAATTCCGGAATGTTCAGAGTTCCGGAATGCACCAAGGTTCCGGAATGCACCAAGGTTCCGGAATGTTCGGAATTCCGGAATGTTCAGAGTTCCGGAATGTTCAGAGTTCCGGAATGCACCAAGGTTCCGGAATGTTCGGAATTCCGGAATGTTCGGAATTCCGGAATGCACCAAGGTTCCGGAATGTTCGGAATTCCGGAATGTTCGGAATTCCGGAATGTTCAGAGTTCCGGAATGCACCAAGGTTCCGGAATGCACCAAGGTTCCGGAATGTTCGGAATTCCGGAATGTTCAGAGTTCCAGAATGCACCAAGGTTCCGGAATGCACCAAGGTTCCGGAATGTTCGGAATTCTGGAATGTTCAGAGTTCCAGAATGCACCAAGGTTCCGGAATGCACCAAGGTTCCGGAATGTTCAGAGTTCCGGAATGTTCAGAGTTCCGGAATGCACCAAGGTTCCGGAATGTTCGGAATTCCGGAATGTTCGGAATTCCGGAATGTTCAGAGTTCCGGAATGCACAAAGGTTCCGGAATGCACCAAGGTTCCGGAATGTTCGGAATTCCGGAATGTTCAGAGTTCCGGAATGTTCAGAGTTCCGGAATGCACCAAGGTTCCGGAATGTTCGGAATTCCGGAATGTTCAGAGTTCTGGGATGCACAAAGGTTCCGAAATGTTTGGAATTCCGGAATGTTCAGAGTTCCGGAATGTTCAGAGTTCCGGAATGTTCAGAGTTCCGGAATGCACCAAGGTTCCGGAATGTTCGGAATTCCGGAATGTTCAGAGTTCCGGAATGCACCAAGGTTCCGGAATGCACCAAGGTTCCGGAATGTTCGGAATTCCGGAATGTTCAGAGTTCCGGAATGCACCAAGGTTCCGGAATGCACCAAGGTTCCGGAATGTTCGGAATTCCGGAATGTTCAGAGTTCCGGAATGTTCAGAGTTCCGGAATGCACCAAGGTTCCGGAATGTTCGGAATTCCGGAATGTTCGGAATTCCGGAATGTTCAGAGTTCCGGAATGCACCAAGGTTCCGGAATGTTCAGAGTTCCGGAATGTTCAGAGTTCCGGAATGCACCAAGGTTCCGGAATGTTCGGAATTCCGGAATGTTCAGAGTTCTGGGATGCACAAAGGTTCCGAAATGTTTGGAATTCCGGAATGTTCAGAGTTCCGGAATGCACCAAGGTTCCGGAATGTTCGGAATTCCGGAATGTTCGGAATTCCGGAATGTTCAGAGTTCCGGAATGCACCAAGGTTCCGGAATGTTCAGAGTTCCGGAATGTTCAGAGTTCCGGAATGCACCAAGGTTCCGGAATGTTCGGAATTCCGGAATGTTCAGAGTTCCGGAATGCACCAAGGTTCCGGAATGTTCGGAATTCCGGAATGTTCGGAATTCCGGAATGTTCAGAGTTCCGGAATGCACCAAGGTTCCGGAATGCACCAAGGTTCCGGAATGTTCGGAATTCCGGAATGTTCAGAGTTCCGGAATGTTCAGAGTTCCGGAATGCACCAAGGTTCCGGAATGTTCGGAATTCTGGAATGTTCAGAGTTCCGGAATGCACCAAGGTTCCGGAATGCACCAAGGTTCCGGAGTGTACAGAGTTCCGGAATGTTCAGAGTCCCGGAATGCACCAAGGTTCCGGAATGTTCGGAATTCCGGAATGTTCAGAGTTCCGGAATGCACCAAGGTTCCGGAATGTTCAGAGTTCCGGAATGTTCAGAGTTCCGGAATGCACCAAGGTTCCGGAATGTTCGGAATTCCGGAATGTTCAGAGTTCCGGAATGCACCAAGGTTCCGGAATGTTCGGAATTCCGGAATGTTCGGAATTCCGGAATGTTCAGAGTTCCGGAATGCACCAAGGTTCCGGAATGCACCAAGGTTCCGGAATGTTCGGAATTCCGGAATGTTCAGAGTTCCGGAATGTTCAGAGTTCCGGAATGCACCAAGGTTCCGGAATGTTCGGAATTCTGGAATGTTCAGAGTTCCGGAATGCACCAAGGTTCAGGAATGCACCAAGGTTCCGGAGTGTACAGAGTTCCGGAATGTTCAGAGTCCCGGAATGCACCAAGGTTCCGGAATGTTCGGAATTCCGGAATGTTCAGAGTTCCGGAATGCACCAAGGTTCCGGAATGCACCAAGGTTCCGGAATGTTCGGAATTCCGGAATGTTCAGAGTTCCGGAATGTTCAGAGTTCCGGAATGCACCAAGGTTCCGGAATGTTCGGAATTCCGGAATGTTCAGAGTTCCGGAATGCACCAAGGTTCCGGAATGCACCAAGGTTCCGGAATGTTCGGAATTCCGGAATGTTCAGAGTTCCGGAATGTTCAGAGTTCCGGAATGCACCAAGGTTCCGGAATGTTCGGAATTCCGGAATGTTCAGAGTTCCGGAATGCACCAAGGTTCCGGAATGCACCAAGGTTCCGGAATGTTCGGAATTCCGGAATGTTCAGAGTTCCGGAATGTTCAGAGTTCCGGAATGCACCAAGGTTCCGGAATGTTCGGAATTCCGGAATGTTCAGAGTTCCGGAATGTTCAGAGTTCCGGAATGCACCAAGGTTCCGGAATGTTCGGAATTCCGGAATGTTCGGAATTCCGGAATGTTCAGAGTTCCGGAATGTTCAGAGTTCCGGAATGCACCAAGGTTCCGGAATGCACCAAGGTTCCGGAATGTTCGGAATTCCGGAATGTTCAGAGTTCCGGAATGTTCAGAGTTCCGGAATGCACCAAGGTTCCGGAATGTTCGGAATTCCGGAATGTTCAGAGTTCCGGAATGCACCAAGGTTCCGGAATGCACCAAGGTTCCGGAATGTTCGGAATTCCGGAATGTTCGGAATTCCGGAATGTTCAGAGTTCCAGAATGCACCAAGGTTCCGGAATGCACCAAGGTTCCGGAATGTTCGGAATTCTGGAATGTTCAGAGTTCCAGAATGCACCAAGGTTCCGGAATGCACCAAGGTTCCGGAATGTTCAGAGTTCCGGAATGTTCAGAGTTCCGGAATGCACCAAGGTTCCGGAATGTTCGGAATTCCGGAATGTTCAGAGTTCCGGAATGCACCAAGGTTCCGGAATGTTCGGAATTCCGGAATGTTCGGAATTCCGGAATGTTCAGAGTTCCGGAATGCACCAAGGTTCCGGAATGCACCAAGGTTCCGGAATGTTCGGAATTCCGGAAGTTCAGAGTTCCGGAATGTTCAGAGTTCCGGAATGCACCAAGGTTCCGGAATGTTCGGAATTCCGGAATGTTCAGAGTTCTGGGATGCACAAAGGTTCCGAAATGTTTGGAATTCCGGAATGTTCAGAGTTCCGGAATGTTCAGAGTTCCGGAATGTTCAGAGTTCCGGAATGCACCAAGGTTCCGGAATGTTCGGAATTCCGGAATGTTCAGAGTTCCGGAATGCACCAAGGTTCCGGAATGCACCAAGGTTCCGGAATGTTCGGAATTCCGGAATGTTCAGAGTTCCGGAATGCACCAAGGTTCCGGAATGCACCAAGGTTCCGGAATGTTCGGAATTCCGGAATGTTCAGAGTTCCGGAATGTTCAGAGTTCCGGAATGCACCAAGGTTCCGGAATGTTCGGAATTCCGGAATGTTCGGAATTCCGGAATGTTCAGAGTTCCGGAATGCACCAAGGTTCCGGAATGTTCAGAGTTCCGGAATGTTCAGAGTTCCGGAATGCACCAAGGTTCCGGAATGTTCGGAATTCCGGAATGTTCAGAGTTCTGGGATGCACAAAGGTTCCGAAATGTTTGGAATTCCGGAATGTTCAGAGTTCCGGAATGTTCAGAGTTCCAGAATGCACCAAGGTTCCGGAATGCACCAAGGTTCCGGAATGTTCGGAATTCCGGAATGTTCAGAGTTCCGGAATGCACCAAGGTTCCGGAATGTTCGGAATTCCGGAATGTTCGGAATTCCGGAATGTTCAGAGTTCCGGAATGCACCAAGGTTCCGGAATGTTCAGAGTTCCGGAATGTTCAGAGTTCCGGAATGCACCAAGGTTCCGGAATGTTCGGAATTCCGGAATGTTCAGAGTTCCGGAATGCACCAAGGTTCCGGAATGTTCGGAATTCCGGAATGTTCGGAATTCCGGAATGTTCAGAGTTCCGGAATGCACCAAGGTTCCGGAATGCACCAAGGTTCCGGAATGTTCGGAATTCCGGAATGTTCAGAGTTCCGGAATGTTCAGAGTTCCGGAATGCACCAAGGTTCCGGAATGTTCGGAATTCTGGAATGTTCAGAGTTCCGGAATGCACCAAGGTTCCGGAATGCACCAAGGTTCCGGAGTGTACAGAGTTCCGGAATGTTCAGAGTCCCGGAATGCACCAAGGTTCCGGAATGTTCGGAATTCCGGAATGTTCAGAGTTCCGGAATGCACCAAGGTTCCGGAATGTTCAGAGTTCCGGAATGTTCAGAGTTCCGGAATGCACCAAGGTTCCGGAATGTTCGGAATTCCGGAATGTTCAGAGTTCCGGAATGCACCAAGGTTCCGGAATGTTCGGAATTCCGGAATGTTCGGAATTCCGGAATGTTCAGAGTTCCGGAATGCACCAAGGTTCCGGAATGCACCAAGGTTCCGGAATGTTCGGAATTCCGGAATGTTCAGAGTTCCGGAATGTTCAGAGTTCCGGAATGCACCAAGGTTCCGGAATGTTCGGAATTCTGGAATGTTCAGAGTTCCGGAATGCACCAAGGTTCCGGAATGCACCAAGGTTCCGGAGTGTACAGAGTTCCGGAATGTTCAGAGTCCCGGAATGCACCAAGGTTCCGGAATGTTCGGAATTCCGGAATGTTCAGAGTTCCGGAATGCACCAAGGTTCCGGAATGCACCAAGGTTCCGGAATGTTCGGAATTCCGGAATGTTCAGAGTTCCGGAATGTTCAGAGTTCCGGAATGCACCAAGGTTCCGGAATGTTCGGAATTCCGGAATGTTCAGAGTTCCGGAATGCACCAAGGTTCCGGAATGCACCAAGGTTCCGGAATGTTCGGAATTCCGGAATGTTCAGAGTTCCGGAATGTTCAGAGTTCCGGAATGCACCAAGGTTCCGGAATGTTCGGAATTCCGGAATGTTCAGAGTTCCGGAATGCACCAAGGTTCCGGAATGCACCAAGGTTCCGGAATGTTCGGAATTCCGGAATGTTCAGAGTTCCGGAATGTTCAGAGTTCCGGAATGCACCAAGGTTCCGGAATGTTCGGAATTCCGGAATGTTCAGAGTTCCGGAATGTTCAGAGTTCCGGAATGCACCAAGGTTCCGGAATGTTCGGAATTCCGGAATGTTCGGAATTCCGGAATGTTCAGAGTTCCGGAATGTTCAGAGTTCCGGAATGCACCAAGGTTCCGGAATGCACCAAGGTTCCGGAATGTTCGGAATTCCGGAATGTTCAGAGTTCCGGAATGTTCAGAGTTCCGGAATGCACCAAGGTTCCGGAATGTTCGGAATTCCGGAATGTTCAGAGTTCCGGAATGCACCAAGGTTCCGGAATGTTCGGAATTCCGGAATGTTCAGAGTTCCGGAATGTTCAGAGTTCCGGAATGCACCAAGGTTCCGGAATGTTCGGAATTCCGGAATGTTCAGAGTTCCGGAATGTTCAGAGTTCCGGAATGCACCAAGGTTCCGGAATGTTCGGAATTCCGGAATGTTCAGAGTTCCGGAATGTTCAGAGTTCCGGAATGCACCAAGGTTCCGGAATGCACCAAGGTTCCGGAATGTTCGGAATTCCGGAATGTTCAGAGTTCCGGAATGTTCAGAGTTCCGGAATGCACCAAGGTTCCGGAATGTTCGGAATTCCGGAATGTTCAGAGTTCCGGAATGCACCAAGGTTCCGGAATGCACCAAGGTTCCGGAATGTTCGGAATTATGGAATGTTCAGAGTTCCGGAATGCACCAAGGTTCCGGAATGCACCAAGGTTCCGGAATGTTCGGAATTCCGGAATGTTCAGAGTTCCGGAATGCACCAAGGTTCCGGAATGCACCAAGGTTCCGGAATGTTCAGAGTTCCGGAATGCACCAAGGTTCCGGAATGTTCAGAGTTCCGGAATGCACCAAGGTTCCGGAATGTTTGGAATTCCGGAATGTTCAGAGTTCCGGAATGCACCAAGGTTCCGGAATGTTCGGAATTCCGGAATGTTCGGAATTCCGGAATGTTCAGAGTTCCGGAATGTTCAGAGTTCCGGAATGCACCAAGGTTCCGGAATGCACCAAGGTTCCGGAATGTTCGGAATTCCGGAATGTTCAGAGTTCCGGAATGTTCAGAGTTCCGGAATGCACCAAGGTTCCGGAATGCACCAAGGTTCCGGAATGTTCAGAGTTCCGGAATGCACCAAGGTTCCGGAATGTTCAGAGTTCCGGAATGCACCAAGGTTCCGGAATGTTTGGAATTCCGGAATGTTCAGAGTTCCGGAATGCACCAAGGTTCCGGAATGTTCGGAATTCCGGAATGTTCGGAATTCCGGAATGTTCAGAGTTCCGGAATGTTCAGAGTTCCGGAATGCACCAAGGTTCCGGAATGCACCAAGGTTCCGGAATGTTCGGAATTCCGGAATGTTCAGAGTTCCGGAATGTTCAGAGTTCCGGAATGCACCAAGGTTCCGGAATGTTCGGAATTCCGAAATGTTCAGAGTTCCGGAATGTTCAGAGTTCCGGAATGCACCAAGGTTCCGGAATGCACCAAGGTTCCGGAATGTTCGGAATTCCGGAATGTTCGGAATTCCGGAATGTTCAGAGTTCCGGAATGTTCAGAGTTCCGGAATGCACCAAGGTTCCGGAATGCACCAAGGTTCCGGAATGTTCGGAATTCCGGAATGTTCAGAGTTCCGGAATGTTCAGAGTTCCGGAATGCACCAAGGTTCCGGAATGTTCGGAATTCCGGAATGTTCAGAGTTCCGGAATGCACCAAGGTTCCGGAATGCACCAAGGTTCCGGAATGTTCGGAATTCCGGAATGTTCAGAGTTCCGGAATGTTCAGAGTTCCGGAATGCACCAAGGTTCCGGAATGTTCGGAATTCCGGAATGTTCAGAGTTCCGGAATGTTCAGAGTTCCGGAATGCACCAAGGTTCCGGAATGTTCGGAATTCCGGAATGTTCAGAGTTCCGGAATGTTCAGAGTTCCGGAATGCACCAAGGTTCCGGAATGCACCAAGGTTCCGGAATGTTCGGAATTCCGGAATGTTCAGAGTTCCGGAATGTTCAGAGTTCCGGAATGCACCAAGGTTCCGGAATGTTCGGAATTCCGGAATGTTCAGAGTTCCGGAATGCACCAAGGTTCCGGAATGCACCAAGGTTCCGGAATGTTCGGAATTATGGAATGTTCAGAGTTCCGGAATGCACCAAGGTTCCGGAATGCACCAAGGTTCCGGAATGTTCGGAATTCCGGAATGTTCAGAGTTCCGGAATGCACCAAGGTTCCGGAATGCACCAAGGTTCCGGAATGTTCAGAGTTCCGGAATGCACCAAGGTTCCGGAATGTTCAGAGTTCCGGAATGCACCAAGGTTCCGGAATGTTTGGAATTCCGGAATGTTCAGAGTTCCGGAATGCACCAAGGTTCCGGAATGTTCGGAATTCCGGAATGTTCGGAATTCCGGAATGTTCAGAGTTCCGGAATGTTCAGAGTTCCGGAATGCACCAAGGTTCCGGAATGCACCAAGGTTCCGGAATGTTCGGAATTCCGGAATGTTCAGAGTTCCGGAATGTTCAGAGTTCCGGAATGCACCAAGGTTCCGGAATGTTCGGAATTCCGGAATGTTCAGAGTTCCGGAATGTTCAGAGTTCCGGAATGCACCAAGGTTCCGGAATGCACCAAGGTTCCGGAATGTTCGGAATTCCGGAATGTTCAGAGTTCCGGAATGTTCAGAGTTCCGGAATGCACCAAGGTTCCGGAATGTTCGGAATTCCGGAATGTTCAGAGTTCCGGAATGCACCAAGGTTCCGGAATGCACCAAGGTTCCGGAATGTTCGGAATTATGGAATGTTCAGAGTTCCGGAATGCACCAAGGTTCCGGAATGCACCAAGGTTCCGGAATGTTCGGAATTCCGGAATGTTCAGAGTTCCGGAATGCACCAAGGTTCCGGAATGCACCAAGGTTCCGGAATGTTCGGAATTCCGGAATGTTCAGAGTTCCGGAATGCACCAAGGTTCCGGAATGCACCAAGGTTCCGGAATGTTCGGAATTCCGGAATGTTCAGAGTTCCGGAATGCACCAAGGTTCCGGAATGCACCAAGGTTCCGGAATGTTCGGAATTCCGGAATGTTCAGAGTTCCGGAATGTTCAGAGTTCCGGAATGCACCAAGGTTCCGGAATGTTCGGAATTCCGGAATGTTCAGAGTTCCGGAATGCACCAAGGTTCCGGAATGTTCAGAGTTCCGGAATGTTCAGAGTTCCGGAATGCACCAAGGTTCCGGAATGTTTGGAATTCCGGAATGTTCAGAGTTCCGGAATGCACCAAGGTTCCGGAATGTTCGGAATTCCGGAATGTTCGGAATTCCGGAATGTTCAGAGTTCCGGAATGTTCAGAGTTCCGGAATGCACCAAGGTTCCGGAATGTTCGGAATTCCGGAATGTTCAGAGTTCCGGAATGCACCAAGGTTCCGGAATGCACCAAGGTTCCGGAATGTTCGGAATTCCGGAATGTTCAGAGTTCCGGAATGTTCAGAGTTCCGGAATGCACCAAGGTTCCGGAATGTTCGGAATTCCGGAATGTTCAGAGTTCCGGAATGCACCAAGGTTCCGGAATGCACCAAGGTTCCGGAATGTTCGGAATTCCGGAATGTTCAGAGTTCCGGAATGTTCAGAGTTCCGGAATGCACCAAGGTTCCGGAATGTTCGGAATTCCGGAATGTTCAGAGTTCCGGAATGTTCAGAGTTCCGGAATGCACCAAGGTTCCGGAATGTTCGGAATTCCGGAATGTTCGGAATTCCGGAATGTTCAGAGTTCCGGAATGTTCAGAGTTCCGGAATGCACCAAGGTTCCGGAATGCACCAAGGTTCCGGAATGTTCGGAATTCCGGAATGTTCAGAGTTCCGGAATGTTCAGAGTTCCGGAATGCACCAAGGTTCCGGAATGTTCGGAATTCCGGAATGTTCAGAGTTCCGGAATGCACCAAGGTTCCGGAATGCACCAAGGTTCCGGAATGTTCGGAATTCCGGAATGTTCAGAGTTCCGGAATGTTCAGAGTTCCGGAATGCACCAAGGTTCCGGAATGTTCGGAATTCCGGAATGTTCGGAATTCCGGAATGTTCAGAGTTCCGGAATGTTCAGAGTTCCGGAATGCACCAAGGTTCCGGAATGCACCAAGGTTCCGGAATGTTCAGAGTTCCGGAATGTTCAGAGTTCCGGAATGCACCAAGGTTCCGGAATGCACCAAGGTTCCGGAATGTTCGGAATTCCGGAATGTTCAGAGTTCCGGAATGCACCAAGGTTCCGGAATGCACCAAGGTTCCGGAATGTTCGGAATTCTGGAATGTTCAGAGTTCCGGAATGCACCAAGGTTCCGGAATGCACCAAGGTTCCGGAGTGTTCAGAGTCCCGGAATGCACCAAGGTTCCGGAATGTTCGGAATTCCGGAATGTTCAGAGTCCCGGAATGCACCAAGGTTCCGGAATGTTCGGAATTCCGGAATGTTCAGAGTTCCGGAATGTTCAGAGTTCCGGAATGCACCAAGGTTCCGGAATGTTCGGAATTCCGGAATGTTCAGCAGTTCCGGAATGTTCAGAGTTCCGGAATGCACCAAGGTTCCGGAATGTTCGGAATTCCGGAATGTTCGGAATTCCGGAATGTTCAGAGTTCCGGAATGCACCAAGGTTCCGCAATGCACCAAGGTTCCGGAATGTTCGGAATTCCGGAATGTTCAGAGTTCCGGAATGTTCAGAGTTCCGGAATGCACCAAGGTTCCGGAATGCACCAAGGTTCCGGAATGTTCGGAATTCTGGAATGTTCAGAGTTCCGGAATGCACCAAGGTTCCGGAATGCACCAAGGTTCCGGAGTGTACAGAGTTCCGGAATGTTCAGAGTCCCGGAATGCACCAAGGTTCCGGAATGTTCGGAATTCCGGAATGTTCAGAGTTCCGGAATGCACCAAGGTTCCGGAATGTTCGGAATTCCGGAATGCACCAAGGTTCCGGAATGTTCAGAGTTCCGGAATGCACCAAGGTTCCGGAATGTTCAGAGTTCCGGAATGTTCAGAGTTCCGGAATGCACCAAGGTTCCGGAATGTTTGGAATTCCGGAATGTTCAGAGTTCCGGAATGCACCAAGGTTCCGGAATGTTCGGAATTCCGGAATGTTCGGAATTCCGGAATGTTCAGAGTTCCGGAATGTTCAGAGTTCCGGAATGCACCAAGGTTCCGGAATGCACCAAGGTTCCGGAATGTTCGGAATTCCGGAATGTTCAGAGTTCCGGAATGTTCAGAGTTCCGGAATGCACCAAGGTTCCGGAATGTTCGGAATTCCGGAATGTTCAGAGTTCCGGAATGTTCAGAGTTCCGGAATGCACCAAGGTTCCGGAATGCACCAAGGTTCCGGAATGTTCGGAATTCCGGAATGTTCAGAGTTCCGGAATGTTCAGAGTTCCGGAATGCACCAAGGTTCCGGAATGTTCGGAATTCCGGAATGTTCAGAGTTCCGGAATGCACCAAGGTTCCGGAATGCACCAAGGTTCCGGAATGTTCGGAATTCCGGAATGTTCAGAGTTCCGGAATGCACCAAGGTTCCGGAATGCACCAAGGTTCCGGAATGTTCGGAATTCCGGAATGTTCAGAGTTCCGGAATGCACCAAGGTTCCGGAATGCACCAAGGTTCCGGAATGTTCGGAATTCCGGAATGTTCAGAGTTCCGGAATGTTCAGAGTTCCGGAATGCACCAAGGTTCCGGAATGTTCGGAATTCCGGAATGTTCAGAGTTCCGGAATGTTCAGAGTTCCGGAATGCACCAAGGTTCCGGAATGCACCAAGGTTCCGGAATGTTCGGAATTCCGGAATGTTCAGAGTTCCGGAATGCACCAAGGTTCCGGAATGTTCAGAGTTCCGGAATGTTCAGAGTTCCGGAATGCACCAAGGTTCCGGAATGTTTGGAATTCCGGAATGTTCAGAGTTCCGGAATGCACCAAGGTTCCGGAATGTTCGGAATTCCGGAATGTTCGGAATTCCGGAATGTTCAGAGTTCCGGAATGTTCAGAGTTCCGGAATGCACCAAGGTTCCGGAATGTTCGGAATTCCGGAATGTTCAGCAGTTCCGGAATGTTCAGAGTTCCGGAATGCACCAAGGTTCCGGAATGTTCGGAATTCCGGAATGTTCGGAATTCCGGAATGTTCAGAGTTCCGGAATGCACCAAGGTTCCGCAATGCACCAAGGTTCCGGAATGTTCGGAATTCCGGAATGTTCAGAGTTCCGGAATGTTCAGAGTTCCGGAATGCACCAAGGTTCCGGAATGTTCGGAATTCTGGAATGTTCAGAGTTCCGGAATGCACCAAGGTTCCGGAATGCACCAAGGTTCCGGAGTGTACAGAGTTCCGGAATGTTCAGAGTCCCGGAATGCACCAAGGTTCCGGAATGTTCGGAATTCCGGAATGTTCAGAGTTCCGGAATGCACCAAGGTTCCGGAATGTTCAGAGTTCCGGAATGTTCAGAGTTCCGGAATGCACCAAGGTTCCGGAATGTTCGGAATTCCGGAATGTTCAGAGTTCCGGAATGCACCAAGGTTCCGGAATGCACCAAGGTTCCGGAGTGTACAGAGTTCCGGAATGTTCAGAGTCCCGGAATGCACCAAGGTTCCGGAATGTTCGGAATTCCGGAATGCACCAAGGTTCCGGAATGTTTGGAATTCCGGAATGTTCGGAATTCCGGAATGTTCAGAGTTCTGGAATGCACAAAGGTTCCGAAATGTTTGGAATTCCGGAATGTTCAGAGTTCCGGAATGTTCAGAGTTCCGGAATGCACCAAGGTTCCGGAATGTTCGGAATTCCGGAATGTTCGGAATTCCGGAATGTTCAGAGTTCCGGAATGCACCAAGGTTCCGGAATGCACCAAGGCTCCGGAATGTTCGGAATTCCGGAATGTTCAGAGTTCCGGAATGTTCAGAGTTCCGGAATGCACCAAGGTTCCGGAATGTTCGGAATTCCGGAATGTTCGGAATTCCGGAATGTTCAGAGTTCCGGAATGTTCAGAGTTCCGGAATGCACCAAGGTTCCGGAATGCACCAAGGTTCCGGAATGTTCGGAATTCCGGAATGTTCAGAGTTCCGGAATGTTCAGAGTTCCGGAATGCACCAAGGTTCCGGAATGCACCAAGGTTCCGTAATGTTCGGAATTCCGGAATGTTCAGAGTTCCGGAATGCACCAAGGTTCCGGAATGTTCGGAATTCCGGAATGTTCGGAATTCCGGAATGTTCAGAGTTCCGGAATGTTCAGAGTTCCGGAATGCACCAAGGTTCCGGAATGCACCAAGGTTCCGGAATGTTCGGAATTCCGGAATGTTCAGAGTTCCGGAATGTTCAGAGTTCCGGAAGACACCAAGGTTCCGGAATGTTCGGAATTCCGGAATGCACCAAGGTTCCGGAATGTTTGGAATTCCGGAATGTTCGGAATTCCGGAATGTTCAGAGTTCTGGAATGCACAAAGGTTCCGAAATGTTTGGAATTCCGTTATGTTCAGAGTTCCGGAATGCACCAAGGTTCCGGAATGTTCGGAATTCCGGAATGTTCGGAATTCCGGAATGTTCAGAGTTCCGGAATGTTCAGAGTTCCGGAATGCACCAAGGTTCCGGAATGCACCAAGGTTCCGGAATGTTCGGAATTCCGGAATGTTCAGAGTTCCGGAATGTTCAGAGTTCCGGAATGTTCAGAGTTCCGGAATGCACCAAGGTTCCGGAATGTTCGGAATTCCGGAATGTTCAGAGTTCCGGAATGTTCAGAGTTCCGGAATGCACCAAGGTTCCGGAATGCACCAAGGTTCCGGAATGTTCGGAATTCCGGAATATTCAGAGTTCCGGAATGCAATTCAATTCAATTCAATTTTATTTATATAGCGCCAAATCACAACAAAAGTCGCCTCAAGGCGCTTCATAGATACAGAGAAAAACCCAACAATCATATGACCCCCTATGAGCAAGCACTTTGGCGACAGTGGGAAGGAAAAACTCCCTTTTAA
Organism: Copadichromis virginalis; assembly: GCF_057382275.1. Lineage (NCBI taxonomy): Eukaryota > Metazoa > Chordata > Actinopteri > Cichliformes > Cichlidae > Copadichromis > Copadichromis virginalis. The sequence goes on along the minus strand of NC_140623.1, from coordinate 6,135,956 downwards.
CAGGAAGAAACCTCCGGCAGAACCAGGCTCAGGGAGGGGCGGCCATCTGCTGCGACCGGTTGGGGTGAGAGAAGGAAGACAGGATAAAGACATGCTGTGGAAGAGAGACAGAGGTTAATAACAGATATGATTCAATGCAGAGAGGTCTATTAATACATAGTGAGTGAGAAAGGTGACTGGAAAGGAAAAACTCAATGCATCATGGGAATCCCCCGGCAGCCTACATCTATTGCAGCATAACAAAGGGAGGATTCAGGGTCACCTGGTCCAGCCCTAACTATATGCTTTAGAAAAAAGGAAAGTTTTAAGCCTAATCTTAAAAGTAGAGATAGTGTCTGTCTCCCGAATCCAAACTGGAAGCTGGTTCCACAGAAGAGGGGCCTGAAAACTGAAGGCTCTCCCTCCCATTCTACTTTTAAATACTCTAGGAACAACAAGTAGGCCTGCAGAGCAAGAGCGGAGCGCTCTAATAGGGTGATATGGTACTACAAGGTCATTAAGATAAGATGGGGCCTGATTATTTAAGACCTTGTATGTGAGGAGCAGGATTTTGAATTCAATTCTGGATTTAACAGGAAGCCAATGAAGGGAAGCCAAAACAGGAGAAATATGCTCTCTCTTTCTAGTCCCTGTCAGGACTCTTGCTGCAGCATTTTGGATTAGCTGAAGGCTTTTCAGTGAGTTTTTTGGACATCCTGATAATAATGAATTACAGTAGTCCAGCCTGGAAGTAATAAATGCATGAACTAGTTTTTCAGCGTCACTCTGAGACAGGATATTTCTAATTTTAGAGATGTTGCGCAAATGGAAGAAAGCAGTCTTACATATTTGTTTAATATGTGCGTTGAAGGACATGTCCTGGTCAAAAATGACTCCAAGGTTCCTCACAGCGTTACTGGAGGCCAAGGTAATGCCATCCAGAGTAAGAATCTGGTTAGATACCATATTTCTAAGATTTTCAGGGCCGAGTACAATAACCTCAGTTTTATCTGAATTAAGAAGCAGAAAGTTAGCGGCCATCCAGGTCTTTATGTCTTTAAGACATTCCTGCAGTTTAACTAATTGGTGTGTGTTATCTGGCTTCATGGACAGATAGAGCTGGGTGTCATCTGCATAGCAGTGAAAATGTATGCTATGTCTTCTAATGATGCTGCCTAAGGGAAGCATGTATAATGTAAACAGAATTGGTCCTAGCACTGAACCCTGTGGAACTCCATAATTAACCTCAGTGTGTGAAGAGGACTCTCCATTTACATGCACGAATTGGAGTCTATTAGATAGATATGATACAAACCACTGCAGTGCAGTACCTGTAATACCTACAGCATGTTCTAATCGCTCTAATAGGATATTATGATCAACAGTATCGAACGCTGCACTGAGGTCTAGTAGGACAAGCACAGAGATGAGTCCACTGTCAGAGGCCATAAGAAGATCATTTGTAACCTTCACTAAAGCTGTTTCTGTGCTGTGCTGAGCTCTGAAACCTGACTGAAACTCTTCAAATAAACCATTCCTCTGCAGATGATCTGTTAGCTGTTTGACAACTACTCTTGCACCAAGGTTCCGGAATGTTCAGAGTTCCGGAATGTTCAGAGTTCCGGAATGCACCAAGGTTCCGGAATGTTCAGAGTTCCGGAATGTTCAGAGTTCCGGAATGCACCAAGGTTCCGGAATGTTTGGAATTCCGGAATGTTCAGAGTTCCGGAATGCACCAAGGTTCCGGAATGTTCGGAATTCCGGAATGTTCGGAATTCCGGAATGTTCAGAGTTCCGGAATGTTCAGAGTTCCGGAATGCACCAAGGTTCCGGAATGCACCAAGGTTCCGGAATGTTCGGAATTCCGGAATGTTCAGAGTTCCGGAATGTTCAGAGTTCCGGAATGCACCAAGGTTCCGGAATGTTCGGAATTCCGGAATGTTCAGAGTTCCGGAATGTTCAGAGTTCCGGAATGCACCAAGGTTCCGGAATGCACCAAGGTTCCGGAATGTTCGGAATTCCGGAATGTTCAGAGTTCCGGAATGTTCAGAGTTCCGGAATGCACCAAGGTTCCGGAATGTTCGGAATTCCGGAATGTTCAGAGTTCCGGAATGCACCAAGGTTCCGGAATGTTCGGAATTCCGGAATGTTCAGCAGTTCCGGAATGTTCAGAGTTCCGGAATGCACCAAGGTTCCGGAATGTTCGGAATTCCGGAATGTTCGGAATTCCGGAATGTTCAGAGTTCCGGAATGCACCAAGGTTCCGCAATGCACCAAGGTTCCGGAATGTTCGGAATTCCGGAATGTTCAGAGTTCCGGAATGTTCAGAGTTCCGGAATGCACCAAGGTTCCGGAATGCACCAAGGTTCCGGAATGTTCGGAATTCTGGAATGTTCAGAGTTCCGGAATGCACCAAGGTTCCGGAATGCACCAAGGTTCCGGAGTGTACAGAGTTCCGGAATGTTCAGAGTCCCGGAATGCACCAAGGTTCCGGAATGTTCGGAATTCCGGAATGTTCAGAGTCCCGGAATGCACCAAGGTTCCGGAATGTTCGGAATTCCGGAATGTTCAGAGTTCCGGAATGCACCAAGGTTCCGGAATGCACCAAGGTTCCGGAATGTTCGGAATTCCGGAATGTTCAGAGTTCCGGAATGTTCAGAGTTCCGGAATGCACCAAGGTTCCGGAATGTTCGGAATTCCGGAATGTTCAGAGTTCCGGAATGCACCAAGGTTCCGGAATGCACCAAGGTTCCGGAATGTTCGGAATTCCGGAATGTTCAGAGTTCCGGAATGTTCAGAGTTCCGGAATGCACCAAGGTTCCGGAATGTTCGGAATTCCGGAATGTTCGGAATTCCGGAATGCACCAAGGTTCCGGAATGTTCGGAATTCCGGAATGTTCGGAATTCCGGAATGTTCAGAGTTCCGGAATGCACCAAGGTTCCGGAATGCACCAAGGTTCCGGAATGTTCGGAATTCCGGAATGTTCAGAGTTCCAGAATGCACCAAGGTTCCGGAATGCACCAAGGTTCCGGAATGTTCGGAATTCTGGAATGTTCAGAGTTCCAGAATGCACCAAGGTTCCGGAATGTTCGGAATTCCGGAATGTTCAGAGTTCCGGAATGCACCAAGGTTCCGGAATGTTCGGAATTCCGGAATGTTCAGAGTTCCGGAATGTTCAGAGTTCCGGAATGCACCAAGGTTCCGGAATGCACCAAGGTTCCGGAATGTTCGGAATTCCGGAATGTTCAGAGTTCCGGAATGTTCAGAGTTCCGGAATGCACCAAGGTTCCGGAATGTTCGGAATTCCGGAATGTTCAGAGTTCCGGAATGCACCAAGGTTCCGGAATGTTCGGAATTCCGGAATGTTCAGAATTCCGGAATGTTCAGAGTTCCGGAATGCACCAAGGTTCCGGAATGCACCAAGGTTCCGGAATGTTCGGAATTCCGGAATGTTCAGAGTTCCGGAATGTTCAGAGTTCCGGAATGCACCAAGGTTCCGGAATGTTCGGAATTCCGGAATGTTCAGAGTTCCGGAATGCACCAAGGTTCCGGAATGTTCGGAATTCCGGAATGTTCAGCAGTTCCGGAATGTTCAGAGTTCCGGAATGCACCAAGGTTCCGGAATGTTCGGAATTCCGGAATGTTCGGAATTCCGGAATGTTCAGAGTTCCGGAATGCACCAAGGTTCCGCAATGCACCAAGGTTCCGGAATGTTCGGAATTCCGGAATGTTCAGAGTTCCGGAATGTTCAGAGTTCCGGAATGCACCAAGGTTCCGGAATGCACCAAGGTTCCGGAATGTTCGGAATTCTGGAATGTTCAGAGTTCCGGAATGCACCAAGGTTCCGGAATGCACCAAGGTTCCGGAGTGTACAGAGTTCCGGAATGTTCAGAGTCCCGGAATGCACCAAGGTTCCGGAATGTTCGGAATTCCGGAATGTTCAGAGTCCCGGAATGCACCAAGGTTCCGGAATGTTCGGAATTCCGGAATGTTCAGAGTTCCGGAATGCACCAAGGTTCCGGAATGCACCAAGGTTCCGGAATGTTCGGAATTCCGGAATGTTCAGAGTTCCGGAATGTTCAGAGTTCCGGAATGCACCAAGGTTCCGGAATGTTCGGAATTCCGGAATGTTCAGAGTTCCGGAATGCACCAAGGTTCCGGAATGCACCAAGGTTCCGGAATGTTCGGAATTCCGGAATGTTCAGAGTTCCGGAATGTTCAGAGTTCCGGAATGCACCAAGGTTCCGGAATGTTCGGAATTCCGGAATGTTCGGAATTCCGGAATGCACCAAGGTTCCGGAATGTTCGGAATTCCGGAATGTTCGGAATTCCGGAATGTTCAGAGTTCCGGAATGCACCAAGGTTCCGGAATGCACCAAGGTTCCGGAATGTTCGGAATTCCGGAATGTTCAGAGTTCCAGAATGCACCAAGGTTCCGGAATGCACCAAGGTTCCGGAATGTTCGGAATTCTGGAATGTTCAGAGTTCCAGAATGCACCAAGGTTCCGGAATGCACCAAGGTTCCGGAATGTTCAGAGTTCCGGAATGTTCAGAGTTCCGGAATGCACCAAGGTTCCGGAATGTTCGGAATTCCGGAATGTTCAGAGTTCCGGAATGCACCAAGGTTCCGGAATGTTCGGAATTCCGGAATGTTCGGAATTCCGGAATGTTCAGAGTTCCGGAATGCACCAAGGTTCCGGAATGCACCAAGGTTCCGGAATGTTCGGAATTCCGGAATGTTCAGAGTTCCGGAATGTTCAGAGTTCCGGAATGCACCAAGGTTCCGGAATGTTCGGAATTCCGGAATGTTCAGAGTTCTGGGATGCACAAAGGTTCCGAAATGTTTGGAATTCCGGAATGTTCAGAGTTCCGGAATGTTCAGAGTTCCGGAATGCACCGAGGTTCCGGAATGTTCGGAATTCCGGAATGTTCAGAGTTCCGGAATGTTCAGAGTTCCGGAATGCACCAAGGTTCCGGAATGCACCAAGGTTCTGGAATGTTCGGAATTCCGGAATGTTCAGAGTTCCGGAATGTTCAGAGTTCCGGAATGCACCAAGGTTCCGGAATGTTCGGAATTCCGGAATGTTCAGAGTTCCGGAATGCACCAAGGTTCCGGAATGCACCAAGGTTCTGGAATGTTTGGAATTCCGGAATGTTCAGAGTTCCGGAATGTTCAGAGTTCCGGAATGCACCAAGGTTCCGGAATGTTCGGAATTCCGGAATGTTCAGAGTTCCGGAATGCACCAAGGTTCCGGAATGCACCAAGGTTCCGGAATGTTCGGAATTCCGGAATGTTCAGAGTTCCGGAATGTTCAGAGTTCCGGAATGCACCAAGGTTCCGGAATGTTCGGAATTCCGGAATGTTCGGAATTCCGGAATGCACCAAGGTTCCGGAATGTTCGGAATTCCGGAATGTTCGGAATTCCGGAATGTTCAGAGTTCCGGAATGCACCAAGGTTCCGGAATGCACCAAGGTTCCGGAATGTTCGGAATTCCGGAATGTTCAGAGTTCCAGAATGCACCAAGGTTCCGGAATGCACCAAGGTTCCGGAATGTTCGGAATTCTGGAATGTTCAGAGTTCCAGAATGCACCAAGGTTCCGGAATGCACCAAGGTTCCGGAATGTTCAGAGTTCCGGAATGTTCAGAGTTCCGGAATGCACCAAGGTTCCGGAATGTTCGGAATTCCGGAATGTTCAGAGTTCCGGAATGCACCAAGGTTCCGGAATGTTCGGAATTCCGGAATGTTCGGAATTCCGGAATGTTCAGAGTTCCGGAATGCACCAAGGTTCCGGAATGCACCAAGGTTCCGGAATGTTCGGAATTCCGGAATGTTCAGAGTTCCGGAATGTTCAGAGTTCCGGAATGCACCAAGGTTCCGGAATGTTCGGAATTCCGGAATGTTCAGAGTTCTGGGATGCACAAAGGTTCCGAAATGTTTGGAATTCCGGAATGTTCAGAGTTCCGGAATGTTCAGAGTTCCGGAATGCACCGAGGTTCCGGAATGCACCAAGGTTCCGGAATGTTCGGAATTCCGGAATGTTCAGAGTTCCGGAATGTTCAGAGTTCCGGAATGCACCAAGGTTCCGGAATGTTCGGAATTCCGGAATGTTCAGAGTTCCGGAATGCACCAAGGTTCCGGAATGTTCGGAATTCCGGAATGTTCGGAATTCCGGAATGTTCAGAGTTCCGGAATGCACCAAGGTTCCGGAATGCACCAAGGTTCCGGAATGTTCGGAATTCCGGAATGTTCAGAGTTCCAGAATGCACCAAGGTTCCGGAATGCACCAAGGTTCCGGAATGTTCGGAATTCTGGAATGTTCAGAGTTCCAGAATGCACCAAGGTTCCGGAATGCACCAAGGTTCCGGAATGTTCGGAATTCCGGAATGTTCAGAGTTCCGGAATGCACCAAGGTTCCGGAATGTTCGGAATTCCGGAATGTTCGGAATTCCGGAATGTTCAGAGTTCCGGAATGCACCAAGGTTCCGGAATGTTCAGAGTTCCGGAATGTTCAGAGTTCCGGAATGCACCAAGGTTCCGGAATGTTCGGAATTCCGGAATGTTCAGAGTTCTGGGATGCACAAAGGTTCCGAAATGTTTGGAATTCCGGAATGTTCAGAGTTCCGGAATGTTCAGAGTTCCAGAATGCACCAAGGTTCCGGAATGCACCAAGGTTCCGGAATGTTCGGAATTCCGGAATGTTCAGAGTTCCGGAATGCACCAAGGTTCCGGAATGTTCGGAATTCCGGAATGTTCGGAATTCCGGAATGTTCAGAGTTCCGGAATGCACCAAGGTTCCGGAATGTTCAGAGTTCCGGAATGTTCAGAGTTCCGGAATGCACCAAGGTTCCGGAATGTTCGGAATTCCGGAATGTTCAGAGTTCCGGAATGCACCAAGGTTCCGGAATGTTCGGAATTCCGGAATGTTCGGAATTCCGGAATGTTCAGAGTTCCGGAATGCACCAAGGTTCCGGAATGCACCAAGGTTCCGGAATGTTCGGAATTCCGGAATGTTCAGAGTTCCGTAATGTTCAGAGTTCCGGAATGCACCAAGGTTCCGGAATGTTCGGAATTCTGGAATGTTCAGAGTTCCGGAATGCACCAAGGTTCCGGAATGCACCAAGGTTCCGGAGTGTACAGAGTTCCGGAATGTTCAGAGTCCCGGAATGCACCAAGGTTCCGGAATGTTCGGAATTCCGGAATGTTCAGAGTTCCGGAATGCACCAAGGTTCCGGAATGCACCAAGGTTCCGGAATGTTCGGAATTCCGGAATGTTCAGAGTTCCGGAATGTTCAGAGTTCCGGAATGCACCAAGGTTCCGGAATGTTCGGAATTCCGGAATGTTCAGAGTTCCGGAATGCACCAAGGTTCCGGAATGCACCAAGGTTCCGGAATGTTCGGAATTCCGGTATGTTCAGAGTTCCGGAATGTTCAGAGTTCCGGAATGCACCAAGGTTCCGGAATGTTCGGAATTCCGGAATGTTCAGAGTTCCGGAATGCACCAAGGTTCCGGAATGCACCAAGGTTCCGGAATGTTCGGAATTCCGGAATGTTCAGAGTTCCGGAATGTTCAGAGTTCCGGAATGCACCAAGGTTCCGGAATGTTCGGAATTCCGGAATGTTCGGAATTCCGGAATGTTCAGAGTTCCGGAATGTTCAGCGTTCCGGAATGCACCAAGGTTCCGGAATGCACCAAGGTTCCGGAATGTTCGGAATTCCGGAATGTTCAGAGTTCCGGAATGTTCAGAGTTCCGGAATGCACCAAGGTTCCGGAATGTTCGGAATTCCGGAATGTTCAGAGTTCCGGAATGCACCAAGGTTCCGGAATGCACCAAGGTTCCGGAATGTTCGGAATTCCGGAATGTTCAGAGTTCCGGAATGTTCAGAGTTCCGGAATGCACCAAGGTTCCGGAATGTTCGGAATTCCGGAATGTTCGGAATTCCGGAATGTTCAGAGTTCCGGAATGTTCAGAGTCCCGGAATGCACCAAGGTTCCGGAATGCACCAAGGTTCCGGAATGTTCGGAATTCCGGAATGTTCAGAGTTCCGGAATGTTCAGAGTTCCGGAATGCACCAAGGTTCCGGAATGCACCAAGGTTCCGGAATGTTCGGAATTCCGGAATGTTCAGAGTTCCGGAATGCACCAAGGTTCCGGAATGCACCAAGGTTCCGGAATGTTCGGAATTCTGGAATGTTCAGAGTTCCGGAATGCACCAAGGTTCCGGAATGCACCAAGTTTCCGGAGTGTTCAGAGTCCCGGAATGCACCAAGGTTCCGGAATGTTCGGAATTCCGGAATGTTCAGAGTCCCGGAATGCACCAAGGTTCCGGAATGTTCGGAATTCCGGAATGTTCAGAGTTCCGGAATGTTCAGAGTCCCGGAATGCACCAAGGTTCCGGAATGTTCGGAATTCCGGAATGTTCAGAGTTCCAGAATGCACCAAGGTTCCGGAATGCACCAAGGTTCCGGAATGTTCAGAGTTCCGGAATGTTCAGAGTTCCGGAATGCACCAAGGTTCCGGAATGTTCGGAATTCCGGAATGTTCAGAGTTCCGGAATGCACCAAGGTTCCGGAATGTTCGGAATTCCGGAATGTTCGGAATTCCGGAATGTTCAGAGTTCCGGAATGCACCAAGGTTCCGGAATGCACCAAGGTTCCGGAATGTTCGGAATTCCGGAATGTTCAGAGTTCCGGAATGTTCAGAGTTCTGGGATGCACAAAGGTTCCGAAATGTTTGGAATTCCGGAATGTTCAGAGTTCCGGAATGTTCAGAGTTCCGGAATGCACCGAGGTTCCGGAATGTTCGGAATTCCGGAATGTTCAGAGTTCCGGAATGTTCAGAGTTCCGGAATGCACCAAGGTTCCGGAATGCACCAAGGTTCTGGAATGTTCGGAATTCCGGAATGTTCAGAGTTCCGGAATGCACCAAGGTTCCGGAATGTTTGGAATTCCGGAATGTTCAGAGTTCCGGAATGTTCAGAGTTCCGGAATGCACCAAGGTTCCGGAATGTTCGGAATTCCGGAATGTTCAGAGTTCCGGAATGTTCAGAGTTCCGGAATGCACCAAGGTTCCGGAATGCACCAAGGTTCCGGAATGTTCGGAATTCTGGAATGTTCAGAGTTCCGGAATGCACCAAGGTTCCGGAATGCACCAAGGTTCCGGAGTGTACAGAGTTCCGGAATGTTCAGAGTCCCGGAATGCAACAAGGTTCCGGAATGTTCGGAATTCCGGAATGTTCAGAGTCCCGGAATGCACCAAGGTTCCGGAATGTTCGGAATTCCGGAATGTTCAGAGTTCCGGAATGCACCAAGGTTCCGGAATGCACCAAGGTTCCGGAATGTTCGGAATTCCGGAATGTTCAGAGTTCCGGAATGTTCAGCGTTCCGGAATGCACCAAGGTTCCGGAATGTTCGGAATTCCGGAATGTTCAGAGTTCCGGAATGCACCAAGGTTCCGGAATGTTCGGAATTCCGGAATGTTCAGAGTTCTGGGATGCACAAAGGTTCCGAAATGTTTGGAATTCCGGAATGTTCAGAGTTCCGGAATGTTCAGAGTTCCGGAATGCACCGAGGTTCCGGAATGTTCGGAATTCCGGAATGTTCAGAGTTCCGGAATGTTCAGAGTTCCGGAATGCACCAAGGTTCCGGAATGCACCAAGGTTCTGGAATGTTCGGAATTCCGGAATGTTCAGAGTTCCGGAATGCACCAAGGTTCCGGAATGTTTGGAATTCCGGAATGTTCAGAGTTCCAGAATGCACCAAGGTTCCGGAATGCACCAAGGTTCCGGAATGTTCGGAATTCTGGAATGTTCAGAGTTCCAGAATGCACCAAGGTTCCGGAATGCACCAAGGTTCCGGAATGTTCAGAGTTCCGGAATGTTCAGAGTTCCGGAATGCACCAAGGTTCCGGAATGTTCGGAATTCCGGAATGTTCGGAATTCCGGAATGCACCAAGGTTCCGGAATGTTCGGAATTCCGGAATGTTCGGAATTCCGGAATGTTCAGAGTTCCGGAATGCACCAAGGTTCCGGAATGCACCAAGGTTCCGGAATGTTCGGAATTCTGGAATGTTCAGAGTTCCAGAATGCACCAAGGTTCCGGAATGCACCAAGGTTCCGGAATGTTCGGAATTCCGGAATGTTCAGAGTTCCGGAATGTTCAGAGTTCCGGAATGCACCAAGGTTCCGGAATGCACCAAGGTTCCGGAATGTTCGGAATTCTGGAATGTTCAGAGTTCCGGAATGCACCAAGGTTCCGGAATGCACCAAGGTTCCGGAGTGTACAGAGTTCCGGAATGTTCAGAGTCCCGGAATGCACCAAGGTTCCGGAATGTTCGGAATTCCGGAATGTTCAGAGTTCCGGAATGCACCAAGGTTCCGGAATGTTCGGAATTCCGGAATGTTCAGAGTTCCGGAATGTTCAGAGTTCCGGAATGCACCAAGGTTCCGGAATGCACCAAGGTTCCGGAATGTTCGGAATTCCGGAATGTTCAGAGTTCCGGAATGTTCAGAGTTCCGGAATGCACCAAGGTTCCGGAATGTTCGGAATTCCGGAATGTTCAGAGTTCTGGGATGCACAAAGGTTCCGAAATGTTTGGAATTCCGGAATGTTCAGAGTTCCGGAATGTTCAGAGTTCCGGAATGCACCAAGGTTCCGGAATGCACCAAGGTTCCGGAATGTTCGGAATTCTGGAATGTTCAGAGTTCCGGAATGCACCAAGGTTCCGGAATGCACCAAGGTTCCGGAATGTTCGGAATTCCGGAATGTTCAGAGTTCCGGAATGTTCAGAGTTCCGGAATGCACCAAGGTTCCGGAATGTTCGGAGTTCCGGAATGCACCAAGGTTCCGGAATGTTCGGAATTCCGGAATGTTCAGAGTTCTGGGATGCACAAAGGTTCCGAAATGTTTGGAATTCCGGAATGTTCAGAGTTCCGGAATGTTCAGAGTTCCGGAATGCACCGAGGTTCCGGAATGTTCGGAATTCCGGAATGTTCAGAGTTCCGGAATGTTCAGAGTTCCGGAATGCACCAAGGTTCCGGAATGCACCAAGGTTCTGGAATGTTCGGAATTCCGGAATGTTCAGAGTTCCGGAATGCACCAAGGTTCCGGAATGTTTGGAATTCCGGAATGTTCAGAGTTCCGGAATGTTCAGAGTTCCGGAATGCACCAAGGTTCCGGAATGTTCGGAATTCCGGAATGTTCAGAGTTCCGGAATGTTCAGAGTTCCGGAATGCACCAAGGTTCCGGAATGCACCAAGGTTCCGGAGTGTACAGAGTTCCGGAATGTTCAGAGTCCCGGAATGCAACAAGGTTCCGGAATGTTCGGAATTCCGGAATGTTCAGAGTCCCGGAATGCACCAAGGTTCCGGAATGTTCGGAATTCCGGAATGTTCAGAGTTCCGGAATGCACCAAGGTTCCGGAATGCACCAAGGTTCCGGAATGTTCGGAATTCCGGAATGTTCAGAGTTCCGGAATGTTCAGAGTTCCGGAATGCACCAAGGTTCCGGAATGTTCGGAATTCCGGAATGTTCAGAGTTCCGGAATGCACCAAGGTTCCGGAATGTTCGGAATTCCGGAATGTTCAGAGTTCCGGAATGTTCAGAGTTCCGGAATGCACCAAGGTTCCGGAATGTTCGGAATTCCGGAATGTTCGGAATTCCGGAATGCACCAAGGTTCCGGAATGTTCGGAATTCCGGAATGTTCGGAATTCCGGAATGTTCAGAGTTCCGGAATGCACCAAGGTTCCGGAATGCACCAAGGTTCCGGAATGTTCGGAATTCCGGAATGTTCAGAGTTCCAGAATGCACCAAGGTTCCGGAATGCACCAAGGTTCCGGAATGTTCGGAATTCTGGAATGTTCAGAGTTCCAGAATGCACCAAGGTTCCGGAATGCACCAAGGTTCCGGAATGCACCAAGGTTCCGGAATGTTCGGAATTCCGGAATGTTCAGAGTTCCGGAATGCACCAAGGTTCCGGAATGTTCGGAATTCCGGAATGTTCGGAATTCCGGAATGTTCAGAGTTCCGGAATGCACCAAGGTTCCGGAATGCACCAAGGTTCCGGAATGTTCGGAATTCCGGAATGTTCAGAGTTCCGGAATGTTCAGAGTTCCGGAATGCACCAAGGTTCCGGAATGTTCGGAATTCCGGAATGTTCAGAGTTCTGGGATGCACAAAGGTTCCGAAATGTTTGGAATTCCGGAATGTTCAGAGTTCCGGAATGTTCAGAGTTCCGGAATGCACCGAGGTTCCGGAATGTTCGGAATTCCGGAATGTTCAGAGTTCCGGAATGTTCAGAGTTCCGGAATGCACCAAGGTTCCGGAATGCACCAAGGTTCTGGAATGTTCGGAATTCCGGAATGTTCAGAGTTCCGGAATGCACCAAGGTTCCGGAATGTTTGGAATTCCGGAATGTTCAGAGTTCCGGAATGTTCAGAGTTCCGGAATGCACCAAGGTTCCGGAATGTTCGGAATTCCGGAATGTTCAGAGTTCCGGAATGCACCAAGGTTCCGGAATGCACCAAGGTTCCGGAATGTTCGGAATTCCGGAATGTTCAGAGTTCCGGAATGTTCAGAGTTCCGGAATGCACCAAGGTTCCGGAATGTTCGGAATTCCGGAATGTTCGGAATTCCGGAATGCACCAAGGTTCCGGAATGTTCGGAATTCCGGAATGTTCGGAATTCCGGAATGTTCAGAGTTCCGGAATGCACCAAGGTTCCGGAATGCACCAAGGTTCCGGAATGTTCGGAATTCTGGAATGTTCAGAGTTCCAGAATGCACCAAGGTTCCGGAATGCACCAAGGTTCCGGAATGTTCGGAATTCCGGAATGTTCAGAGTTCCGGAATGTTCAGAGTTCCGGAATGCACCAAGGTTCCGGAATGCACCAAGGTTCCGGAATGTTCGGAATTCTGGAATGTTCAGAGTTCCGGAATGCACCAAGGTTCCGGAATGCACCAAGGTTCCGGAGTGTACAGAGTTCCGGAATGTTCAGAGTCCCGGAATGCACCAAGGTTCCGGAATGTTCGGAATTCCGGAATGTTCAGAGTTCCGGAATGCACCAAGGTTCCGGAATGTTCGGAATTCCGGAATGTTCAGAGTTCCGGAATGTTCAGAGTTCCGGAATGCACCAAGGTTCCGGAATGCACCAAGGTTCCGGAATGTTCGGAATTCCGGAATGTTCAGAGTTCCGGAATGCACCAAGGTTCCGGAATGTTCGGAATTCCGGAATGTTCAGAGTTCTGGGATGCACAAAGGTTCCGAAATGTTTGGAATTCCGGAATGTTCAGAGTTCCGGAATGTTCAGAGTTCCGGAATGCACCAAGGTTCCGGAATGCACCAAGGTTCCGGAATGTTCGGAATTCTGGAATGTTCAGAGTTCCGGAATGCACCAAGGTTCCGGAATGCACCAAGGTTCCGGAATGTTCGGAATTCCGGAATGTTCAGAGTTCCGGAATGTTCAGAGTTCCGGAATGCACCAAGGTTCCGGAATGTTCGGAGTTCCGGAATGCACCAAGGTTCCGGAATGCACCAAGGTTCCGGAATGTTCGGAATTCCGGAATGTTCAGAGTTCCGGAATGTTCAGAGTTCCGGAATGCACCAAGGTTCCGGAATGTTCGGAATTCCGGAATGTTCGGAATTCCGGAATGCACCAAGGTTCCGGAATGTTCGGAATTCCGGAATGTTCGGAATTCCGGAATGTTCAGAGTTCCGGAATGCACCAAGGTTCCGGAATGCACCAAGGTTCCGGAATGTTCGGAATTCCGGAATGTTCAGAGTTCCAGAGTGCACCAAGGTTCCGGAATGCACCAAGGTTCCGGAATGTTCGGAATTCTGGAATGTTCAGAGTTCCAGAATGCACCAAGGTTCCGGAATGCACCAAGGTTCCGGAATGTTCAGAGTTCCGGAATGTTCAGAGTTCCGGAATGCACCAAGGTTCCGGAATGTTCGGAATTCCGGAATGTTCAGAGTTCCGGAATGCACCAAGGTTCCGGAATGTTCGGAATTCCGGAATGTTCGGAATTCCGGAATGTTCAGAGTTCCGGAATGCACCAAGGTTCCGGAATGCACCAAGGTTCCGGAATGTTCTGAATTCCGGAATGTTCAGAGTTCCGGAATGTTCAGAGTTCCGGAATGCACCAAGGTTCCGGAATGTTCGGAATTCCGGAATGTTCAGAGTTCTGGGATGCACAAAGGTTCCGAAATGTTTGGAATTCCGGAATGTTCAGAGTTCCGGAATGTTCAGAGTTCCGGAATGCACCAAGGTTCCGGAATGTTCGGAATTCCGGAATGTTCGGAATTCCGGAATGTTCAGAGTTCCGGAATGCACCAAGGTTCCGGAATGTTCAGAGTTCCGGAATGTTCAGAGTTCCGGAATGCACCAAGGTTCCGGAATGTTCGGAATTCCGGAATGTTCAGAGTTCCGGAATGCACCAAGGTTCCGGAATGCACCAAGGTTCCGGAATGCACCAAGGTTCCGGAATGTTCGGAATTCCGGAATGTTCAGAGTTCCGGAATGCACCAAGGTTCCGGAATGCACCAAGGTTCCGGAATGTTCGGAATTCCGGAATGTTCAGAGTTCCGGAATGTTCAGAGTTCCGGAATGCACCAAGGTTCCGGAATGTTCGGAATTCCGGAATGTTCAGAGTTCCGGAATGCACCAAGGTTCCGGAATGTTCGGAATTCCGGAATGTTCGGAATTCCGGAATGTTCAGAGTTCCGGAATGCACCAAGGTTCCGGAATGTTCAGAGTTCCGGAATGTTCAGAGTTCCGGAATGCACCAAGGTTCCGGAATGTTCGGAATTCCGGAATGTTCAGAGTTCCGGAATGCACCAAGGTTCCGGAATGTTCGGAATTCCGGAATGTTCGGAATTCCGGAATGTTCAGAGTTCCGGAATGCACCAAGGTTCCGGAATGCACCAAGGTTCCGGAATGTTCGGAATTCCGGAATGTTCAGAGTTCCGGAATGTTCAGAGTTCCGGAATGCACCAAGGTTCCGGAATGTTCGGAATTCTGGAATGTTCAGAGTTCCGGAATGCACCAAGGTTCCGGAATGCACCAAGGTTCCGGAGTGTACAGAGTTCCGGAATGTTCAGAGTCCCGGAATGCACCAAGGTTCCGGAATGTTCGGAATTCCGGAATGTTCAGAGTTCCGGAATGCACCAAGGTTCCGGAATGTTCGGAATTCCGGAATGTTCAGAGTTCCGGAATGCACCAAGGTTCCGGAATGCACCAAGGTTCCGGAATGTTCGGAATTCCGGTATGTTCAGAGTTCCGGAATGTTCAGAGTTCCGGAATGCACCAAGGTTCCGGAATGTTCGGAATTCCGGAATGTTCAGAGTTCCGGAATGCACCAAGGTTCCGGAATGCACCAAGGTTCCGGAATGTTCGGAATTCCGGAATGTTCAGAGTTCTGGGATGTACAAAGGTTCCGAAATGTTTGGAATTCCGGAATGTTCAGAGTTCCGGAACGTTCAGAGTTCCGGAATGCACCGAGGTTCCGGAATGTTCGGAATTCCGGAATGTTCAGAGTTCCGGAATGTTCAGAGTTCCGGAATGCACCAAGGTTCCGGAATGCACCAAGGTTCTGGAATGTTCGGAATTCCGGAATGTTCAGAGTTCCGGAATGCACCAAGGTTCCGGAATGTTTGGAATTCCGGAATGTTCAGAGTTCCGGAATGTTCAGAGTTCCGGAATGCACCAAGGTTCCGGAATGTTCGGAATTCCGGAATGTTCAGAGTTCCGGAATGCACCAAGGTTCCGGAATGCACCAAGGTTCCGGAATGCACCAAGGTTCCGGAATGTTCGGAATTCCGGTATGTTCAGAGTTCCGGAATGTTCAGAGTTCCGGAATGCACCAAGGTTCCGGAATGTTCGGAATTCCGGAATGTTCAGAGTTCCGGAATGCACCAAGGTTCCGGAATGCACCAAGGTTCCGGAATGTTCGGAATTCCGGAATGTTCAGAGTTCCGGAATGTTCAGAGTTCCGGAATGCACCAAGGTTCCGGAATGTTCGGAATTCCGGAATGTTCGGAATTCCGGAATGTTCAGAGTTCCGGAATGTTCAGAGTTCCGGAATGCACCAAGGTTCCGGAATGCACCAAGGTTCCGGAATGTTCGGAATTCCGGAATGTTCAGAGTTCCGGAATGTTCAGAGTTCCGGAATGCACCAAGGTTCCGGAATGTTCGGAATTCCGGAATGTTCAGAGTTCCGGAATGCACCAAGGTTCCGGAATGCACCAAGGTTCCGGAATGTTCGGAATTCCGGAATGTTCAGAGTTCCGGAATGTTCAGAGTTCCGGAATGCACCAAGGTTCCGGAATGTTCGGAATTCCGGAATGTTCGGAATTCCGGAATGTTCAGATTTCCGGAATGCACCAAGGTTCCGGAATGCACCAAGGTTCCGGAATGTTCGGAATTCCGGAATGTTCAGAGTTCCGGAATGTTCAGAGTTCCGGAATGCACCAAGGTTCCGGAATGCACCAAGGTTCCGGAATGTTCGGAATTCCGGAATGTTCAGAGTTCCGGAATGCACCAAGGTTCCGGAATGCACCAAGGTTCCGGAATGTTCGGAATTCCGGAATGTTCAGAGTTCCGGAATGTTCAGAGTTCCGGAATGCACCAAGGTTCCGGAATGTTCGGAATTCCGGAATGTTCAGAGTTCCGGAATGTTCAGAGTTCCGGAATGCACCAAGGTTCCGGAATGTTCGGAATTCCGGAATGTTCAGCAGTTCCGGAATGTTCAGAGTTCCGGAATGCACCAAGGTTCCGGAATGTTCGGAATTCCGGAATGTTCGGAATTCCGGAATGTTCAGAGTTCCGGAATGCACCAAGGTTCCGCAATGCACCAAGGTTCCGGAATGTTCGGAATTCCGGAATGTTCAGAGTTCCGGAATGTTCAGAGTTCCGGAATGCACCAAGGTTCCGGAATGCACCAAGGTTCCGGAATGTTCGGAATTCTGGAATGTTCAGAGTTCCGGAATGCACCAAGGTTCCGGAATGCACCAAGGTTCCGGAGTGTACAGAGTTCCGGAATGTTCAGAGTCCCGGAATGCACCAAGGTTCCGGAATGTTCGGAATTCCGGAATGTTCAGAGTTCCGGAATGCACCAAGGTTCCGGAATGTTCGGAATTCCGGAATGTTCAGAGTTCCGGAATGTTCAGAGTTCCGGAATGCACCAAGGTTCCGGAATGCACCAAGGTTCCGGAATGCACCAAGGTTCCGGAATGTTCGGAATTCCGGAATGTTCGGAATTCCGGAATGTTCAGAGTTCCGGAATGTTCAGAGTTCCGGAATGCACCAAGGTTCCGGAATGTTCGGAATTCCGGAATGTTCAGCAGTTCCGGAATGTTCAGAGTTCCGGAATGCACCAAGGTTCCGGAATGTTCGGAATTCCGGAATGTTCGGAATTCCGGAATGTTCAGAGTTCCGGAATGCACCAAGGTTCCGCAATGCACCAAGGTTCCGGAATGTTCGGAATTCCGGAATGTTCAGAGTTCCGGAATGTTCAGAGTTCCGGAATGCACCAAGGTTCCGGAATGCACCAAGGTTCCGGAATGTTCAGAGTTCCGGAATGCACCAAGGTTCCGGAATGTTCGGAATTCCGGAATGTTCAGAGTTCCGGAATGCACCAAGGTTCCGGAATGCACCAAGGTTCCGGAATGCACCAAGGTTCCGGAATGTTCGGAATTCCGGTATGTTCAGAGTTCCGGAATGTTCAGAGTTCCGGAATGCACCAAGGTTCCGGAATGTTCGGAATTCCGGAATGTTCAGAGTTCCGGAATGCACCAAGGTTCCGGAATGCACCAAGGTTCCGGAATGTTCGGAATTCCGGAATGTTCAGAGTTCCGGAATGTTCAGAGTTCCGGAATGCACCAAGGTTCCGGAATGTTCGGAATTCCGGAATGTTCGGAATTCCGGAATGTTCAGAGTTCCGGAATGTTCAGAGTTCCGGAATGCACCAAGGTTCCGGAATGCACCAAGGTTCCGGAATGTTCGGAATTCCGGAATGTTCAGAGTTCCGGAATGTTCAGAGTTCCGGAATGCACCAAGGTTCCGGAATGTTCGGAATTCCGGAATGTTCAGAGTTCCGGAATGCACCAAGGTTCCGGAATGCACCAAGGTTCCGGAATGTTCGGAATTCCGGAATGTTCAGAGTTCCGGAATGTTCAGAGTTCCGGAATGCACCAAGGTTCCGGAATGTTCGGAATTCCGGAATGTTCGGAATTCCGGAATGTTCAGAGTTCCGGAATGCACCAAGGTTCCGGAATGCACCAAGGTTCCGGAATGTTCGGAATTCCGGAATGTTCAGAGTTCCGGAATGTTCAGAGTTCCGGAATGCACCAAGGTTCCGGAATGCACCAAGGTTCCGGAATGTTCGGAATTCCGGAATGTTCAGAGTTCCGGAATGCACCAAGGTTCCGGAATGCACCAAGGTTCCGGAATGTTCGGAATTCCGGAATGTTCAGAGTTCCGGAATGTTCAGAGTTCCGGAATGCACCAAGGTTCCGGAATGTTCGGAATTCCGGAATGTTCAGAGTTCCGGAATGTTCAGAGTTCCGGAATGCACCAAGGTTCCGGAATGTTCGGAATTCCGGAATGTTCAGCAGTTCCGGAATGTTCAGAGTTCCGGAATGCACCAAGGTTCCGGAATGTTCGGAATTCCGGAATGTTCGGAATTCCGGAATGTTCAGAGTTCCGGAATGCACCAAGGTTCCGCAATGCACCAAGGTTCCGGAATGTTCGGAATTCCGGAATGTTCAGAGTTCCGGAATGTTCAGAGTTCCGGAATGCACCAAGGTTCCGGAATGCACCAAGGTTCCGGAATGTTCGGAATTCTGGAATGTTCAGAGTTCCGGAATGCACCAAGGTTCCGGAATGCACCAAGGTTCCGGAGTGTACAGAGTTCCGGAATGTTCAGAGTCCCGGAATGCACCAAGGTTCCGGAATGTTCGGAATTCCGGAATGTTCAGAGTTCCGGAATGCACCAAGGTTCCGGAATGTTCGGAATTCCGGAATGTTCAGAGTTCCGGAATGTTCAGAGTTCCGGAATGCACCAAGGTTCCGGAATGCACCAAGGTTCCGGAATGTTCGGAATTCCGGAATGTTCAGAGTTCCGGAATGCACCAAGGTTCCGGAATGTTCGGAATTCCGGAATGTTCAGAGTTCCGGAATGTTCAGAGTTCCGGAATGCACCAAGGTTCCGGAATGTTCAGAGTTCCGGAATGTTCAGAGTTCCGGAATGCACCAAGGTTCCGGAATGTTTGGAATTCCGGAATGTTCAGAGTTCCGGAATGCACCAAGGTTCCGGAATGTTCGGAATTCCGGAATGTTCGGAATTCCGGAATGTTCAGAGTTCCGGAATGTTCAGAGTTCCGGAATGCACCAAGGTTCCGGAATGTTCGGAATTCCGGAATGTTCAGCAGTTCCGGAATGTTCAGAGTTCCGGAATGCACCAAGGTTCCGGAATGTTCGGAATTCCGGAATGTTCGGAATTCCGGAATGTTCAGAGTTCCGGAATGCACCAAGGTTCCGCAATGCACCAAGGTTCCGGAATGTTCGGAATTCCGGAATGTTCAGAGTTCCGGAATGTTCAGAGTTCCGGAATGCACCAAGGTTCCGGAATGCACCAAGGTTCCGGAGTGTACAGAGTTCCGGAATGCACCAAGGTTCCGGAATGTTCGGAATTCCGGAATGTTCAGAGTTCCGGAATGCACCAAGGTTCCGGAATGTTCGGAATTCCGGAATGTTCAGAGTCCCGGAATGCACCAAGGTTCCGGAGTGTTCGGAATTCCGGAATGTTCAGAGTCCCGGAATGCACCAAGGTTCCGGAATGTTCGGAATTCCGGAATGTTCAGAGTTCCGGAATGCACCAAGGTTCCGGAATGTTCGGAATTCCGGAATGTTCGGAATTCCGGAATGTTCAGAGTTCCGGAATGCACCAAGGTTCCGGAATGCACCAAGGTTCCGGAATGTTCGGAATTCCGGAATGTTCAGAGTTCCGGAATGTTCAGAGTTCCGGAATGCACCAAGGTTCCGGAATGTTCGGAATTCCGGAATGTTCAGAGTTCCGGAATGCACCAAGGTTCCGGAATGCACCAAGGTTCCGGAATGTTCAGAATTCCGGAATGTTCAGAGTTCCGGAATGTTCAGAGTTCCGGAATGCACCAAGGTTCCGGAATGCACCAAGGTTCCGGAATGTTCGGAATTCCGGAATGTTCAGAGTTCCGGAATGCACCAAGGTTCCGGAATGCACCAAGGTTCCGGAATGTTCGGAATTCCGGAATGTTCAGAGTTCCGGAATGTTCAGAGTTCCGGAATGCACCAAGGTTCCGGAATGTTCGGAATTCCGGAATGTTCAGCAGTTCCGGAATGTTCAGAGTTCCGGAATGCACCAAGGTTCCGGAATGTTCGGAATTCCGGAATGTTCGGAATTCCGGAATGTTCAGAGTTCCGGAATGCACCAAGGTTCCGCAATGCACCAAGGTTCCGGAATGTTCGGAATTCCGGAATGTTCAGAGTTCCGGAATGTTCAGAGTTCCGGAATGCACCAAGGTTCCGGAATGTTCGGAATTCTGGAATGTTCAGAGTTCCGGAATGCACCAAGGTTCCGGAATGTTCAGAGTTCCGGAATGCACCAAGGTTCCGGAATGTTCGGAATTCCGGAATGTTCAGAGTTCCGGAATGCACCAAGGTTCCGGAATGTTCGGAATTCCGGAATGTTCGGAATTCCGGAATGTTCAGAGTTCCGGAATGCACCAAGGTTCCGGAATGCACCAAGGTTCCGGAATGTTCTGAATTCCGGAATGTTCAGAGTTCCGGAATGTTCAGAGTTCCGGAATGCACCAAGGTTCCGGAATGTTCGGAATTCCGGAATGTTCAGAGTTCCGGAATGCACCAAGGTTCCGCAATGCACCAAGGTTCCGGAATGTTCGGAATTCCGGAATGTTCAGAGTTCCGGAATGTTCAGAGTTCCGGAATGCACCAAGGTTCCGGAATGTTCGGAATTCTGGAATGTTCAGAGTTCCGGAATGCACCAAGGTTCCGGAATGTTCAGAGTTCCGGAATGCACCAAGGTTCCGGAATGTTCGGAATTCCGGAATGTTCAGAGTTCCGGAATGCACCAAGGTTCCGGAATGTTCGGAATTCCGGAATGTTCGGAATTCCGGAATGTTCAGAGTTCCGGAATGCACCAAGGTTCCGGAATGCACCAAGGTTCCGGAATGTTCTGAATTCCGGAATGTTCAGAGTTCCGGAATGTTCAGAGTTCCGGAATGCACCAAGGTTCCGGAATGCACCAAGGTTCCGGAATGTTCTGAATTCCGGAATGTTCAGAGTTCCGGAATGTTCAGAGTTCCGGAATGCACCAAGGTTCCGGAATGTTCGGAATTCCGGAATGTTCAGAGTTCCGGAATGCACCAAGGTTCCGGAATGCACCAAGGTTCCGGAATGTTCGGAATTCCGGAATGTTCAGAGTTCCGGAATGTTCAGAGTTCCGGAATGCACCAAGGTTCCGGAATGCACCAAGGTTCCGGAATGTTCGGAATTCCGGAATGTTCAGAGTTCCGGAATGCACCAAGGTTCCGGAATGCACCAAGGTTCCGGAATGTTCGGAATTCCGGAATGTTCAGAGTTCCGGAATGTTCAGAGTTCCGGAATGCACCAAGGTTCCGGAATGTTCGGAATTCCGGAATGTTCAGAGTTCCGGAATGCACCAAGGTTCCGGAATGCACCAAGGTTCCGGAATGTTCGGAATTCTGGAATGTTCAGAGTTCCAGAATGCACCAAGGTTCCGGAATGCACCAAGGTTCCGGAATGTTCAGAGTTCCGGAATGCACCAAGGTTCCGGAATGTTCGGAATTCCGGAATGTTCGGAATTCCGGAATGTTCAGAGTTCCGGAATGTTCAGAGTTCCGGAATGCACCAAGGTTCCGGAATGCACCAAGGTTCCGGAATGTTCGGAATTCCGGAATGTTCAGAGTTCCGGAATGTTCAGAGTTCCGGAATGCACCAAGGTTCCGGAATGTTCGGAATTCCGGAATGTTCAGAGTTCCGGAATGCACCAAGGTTCCGGAATGCACCAAGGTTCCGGAATGTTCGGAATTCCGGAATGTTCAGAGTTCCGGAATGCACCAAGGTTCCGGAATGCACCAAGGTTCCGGAATGTTCGGAATTCCGGAATGTTCAGAGTTCCGGAATGCACCAAGGTTCCGGAATGCACCAAGGTTCCGGAATGTTCGGAATTCTGGAATGTTCAGAGTTCCGGAATGCACCAAGGTTCCGGAATGCACCAAGTTTCCGGAGTGTTCAGAGTCCCGGAATGCACCAAGGTTCCGGAATGTTCGGAATTCCGGAATGTTCAGAGTCCCGGAATGCACCAAGGTTCCGGAATGTTCGGAATTCCGGAATGTTCAGAGTTCCAGAATGCACCAAGGTTCCGGAATGCACCAAGGTTCCGGAATGTTCGGAATTCCGGAATGTTCAGAGTTCCGGAATGCACCAAGGTTCCGGAATGTTCGGAATTCCGGAATGTTCGGAATTCCGGAATGTTCAGAGTTCCGGAATGCACCAAGGTTCCGGAATGCACCAAGGTTCCGGAATGTTCGGAATTCCGGAATGTTCAGAGTTCCGGAATGTTCAGAGTTCCGGAATGCACCAAGGTTCCGGAATGTTCAGAGTTCCGGAATGTTCAGAGTTCCGGAATGTTCGGAATTCCGGAATGTTCAGAGTTCCGGAATGCACCAAGGTTCCGGAATGCACCAAGGTTCCGGAATGTTCGGAATTCCGGAATGTTCAGAGTTCCGGAATGTTCAGAGTCCCGGAATGCACCAAGGTTCCGGAATGTTCGGAATTCCGGAATGTTCAGAGTTCCGGAATGCACCAAGGTTCCGGAATGCACCAAGGTTCCGGAATGTTCGGAATTCCGGAATGTTCAGAGTTCCGGAATGTTCAGAGTTCCGGAATGCACCAAGGTTCCGGAATGTTCGGAATTCCGGAATGTTCAGAGTTCCGGAATGCACCAAGGTTCCGGAATGCACCAAGGTTCCGGAATGTTCGGAATTCCGGTATGTTCAGAGTTCCGGAATGTTCAGAGTTCCGGAATGCACCAAGGTTCCGGAATGTTCGGAATTCCGGAATGTTCAGAGTTCCGGAATGCACCAAGGTTCCGGAATGCACCAAGGTTCCGGAATGTTCGGAATTCCGGAATGTTCAGAGTTCTGGGATGTACAAAGGTTCCGAAATGTTTGGAATTCCGGAATGTTCAGAGTTCCGGAATGTTCAGAGTTCCGGAATGCACCGAGGTTCCGGAATGTTCGGAATTCCGGAATGTTCAGAGTTCCGGAATGTTCAGAGTTCCGGAATGCACCAAGGTTCCGGAATGCACCAAGGTTCTGGAATGTTCGGAATTCCGGAATGTTCAGAGTTCCGGAATGCACCAAGGTTCCGGAATGTTTGGAATTCCGGAATGTTCAGAGTTCCGGAATGTTCAGAGTTCCGGAATGCACCAAGGTTCCGGAATGTTCGGAATTCCGGAATGTTCAGAGTTCCGGAATGCACCAAGGTTCCGGAATGCACCAAGGTTCCGGAATGTTCGGAATTCCGGAATGTTCGGAATTCCGGAATGCACCAAGGTTCCGGAATGCACCAAGGTTCCGGAATGCACCAAGGTTCCGGAATGTTCGGAATTCCGGTATGTTCAGAGTTCCGGAATGTTCAGAGTTCCGGAATGCACCAAGGTTCCGGAATGTTCGGAATTCCGGAATGTTCAGAGTTCCGGAATGCACCAAGGTTCCGGAATGCACCAAGGTTCCGGAATGTTCGGAATTCCGGAATGTTCAGAGTTCCGGAATGCACCAAGGTTCCGGAATGTTCGGAATTCCGGAATGTTCGGAATTCCGGAATGTTCAGAGTTCTGGAATGTTCAGAGTTCCGGAATGCACCAAGGTTCCGGAATGCACCAAGGTTCCGGAATGTTCGGAATTCCGGAATGTTCAGAGTTCCGGAATGTTCAGAGTTCCGGAATGCACCAAGGTTCCGGAATGTTCGGAATTCCGGAATGTTCAGAGTTCCGGAATGCACCAAGGTTCCGGAATGCACCAAGGTTCCGGAATGTTCGGAATTCCGGAATGTTCAGAGTTCCGGAATGTTCAGAGTTCCGGAATGCACCAAGGTTCCGGAATGTTCAGAGTTCCGGAATGCACCAAGGTTCCGGAATGCACCAAGGTTCCGGAATGTTCGGAATTCCGGAATGTTCAGAGTTCCGGAATGTTCAGAGTTCCGGAATGCACCAAGGTTCCGGAATGCACCAAGGTTCCGGAATGTTCGGAATGTTCAGAGTTCCGGAATGCACCAAGGTTCCGGAATGCACCAAGGTTCCGGAATGTTCGGAATTCTGGAATGTTCAGAGTTCCGGAATGCACCAAGGTTCCGGAATGCACCAAGTTTCCGGAGTGTTCAGAGTCCCGGAATGCACCAAGGTTCCGGAATGTTCGGAATTCCGGAATGTTCAGAGTCCCGGAATGCACCAAGGTTCCGGAATGTTCGGAATTCCGGAATGTTCAGAGTTCCAGAATGCACCAAGGTTCCGGAATGCACCAAGGTTCCGGAATGTTCGGAATTCCGGAATGTTCAGAGTTCCGGAATGCACCAAGGTTCCGAAATGTTTGGAATTCCGGAATGTTCAGAGTTCCGGAATGTTCAGAGTTCCGGAATGCACCGAGGTTCCGGAATGTTCGGAATTCCGGAATGTTCAGAGTTCCGGAATGTTCAGAGTTCCGGAATGCACCAAGGTTCCGGAATGCACCAAGGTTCTGGAATGTTCGGAATTCCGGAATGTTCAGAGTTCCGGAATGCACCAAGGTTCCGGAATGTTTGGAATGCCGGAATGTTCAGAGTTCCGGAATGTTCAGAGTTCCGGAATGCACCAAGGTTCCGGAATGTTCGGAATTCCGGAATGTTCAGAGTTCCGGAATGCACCAAGGTTCCGGAATGCACCAAGGTTCCGGAATGTTCGGAATTCCGGAATGTTCGGAATTCCGGAATGCACCAAGGTTCCGGAATGCACCAAGGTTCCGGAATGCACCAAGGTTCCGGAATGTTCGGAATTCCGGTATGTTCAGAGTTCCGGAATGTTCAGAGTTCCGGAATGCACCAAGGTTCCGGAATGTTCGGAATTCCGGAATGTTCAGAGTTCCGGAATGCACCAAGGTTCCGGAATGCACCAAGGTTCCGGAATGTTCGGAATTCCGGAATGTTCAGAGTTCCGGAATGCACCAAGGTTCCGGAATGTTCGGAATTCCGGAATGTTCGGAATTCCGGAATGTTCAGAGTTCCGGAATGTTCAGAGTTCCGGAATGCACCAAGGTTCCGGAATGCACCAAGGTTCCGGAATGTTCGGAATTCCGGAATGTTCAGAGTTCCGGAATGTTCAGAGTTCCGGAATGCACCAAGGTTCCGGAATGTTCGGAATTCCGGAATGTTCAGAGTTCCGGAATGCACCAAGGTTCCGGAATGCACCAAGGTTCCGGAATGTTCGGAATTCCGGAATGTTCAGAGTTCCGGAATGTTCAGAGTTCCGGAATGCACCAAGGTTCCGGAATGTTCGGAATTCCGGAATGTTCGGAATTCCGGAATGTTCAGAGTTCCGGAATGCACCAAGGTTCCGGAATGCACCAAGGTTCCGGAATGTTCGGAATTCCGGAATGTTCAGAGTTCCGGAATGTTCAGAGTTCCGGAATGCACCAAGGTTCCGGAATGCACCAAGGTTCCGGAATGTTCGGAATGTTCAGAGTTCCGGAATGCACCAAGGTTCCGGAATGCACCAAGGTTCCGGAATGTTCGGAATTCTGGAATGTTCAGAGTTCCGGAATGCACCAAGGTTCCGGAATGCACCAAGTTTCCGGAGTGTTCAGAGTCCCGGAATGCACCAAGGTTCCGGAATGTTCGGAATTCCGGAATGTTCAGAGTCCCGGAATGCACCAAGGTTCCGGAATGTTCGGAATTCCGGAATGTTCAGAGTTCCAGAATGCACCAAGGTTCCGGAATGCACCAAGGTTCCGGAATGTTCGGAATTCCGGAATGTTCAGAGTTCCGGAATGCACCAAGGTTCCGGAATGTTCGGAATTCCGGAATGTTCGGAATTCCGGAATGTTCAGAGTTCCGGAATGCACCAAGGTTCCGGAATGCACCAAGGTTCCGGAATGTTCGGAATTCCGGAATGTTCAGAGTTCCGGAATGTTCAGAGTTCCGGAATGCACCAAGGTTCCGGAATGTTCGGAATTCCGGAATGTTCAGAGTTCTGGGATGCACAAAGGTTACAAATGTTTGGAATTCCGGAATGTTCAGAGTTCCGGAATGTTCAGAGTTCCGGAATGCACCGAGGTTCCGGAATGTTCGGAATTCCGGAATGTTCAGAGTTCCGGAATGTTCAGCGTTCCGGAATGCACCAAGGTTCCGGAATGCACCAAGGTTCTGGAATGTTCGGAATTCCGGAATGTTCAGAGTTCCGGAATGCACCAAGGTTCCGGAATGTTTGGAATTCCGGAATGTTCAGAGTTCCGGAATGTTCAGAGTTCCGGAATGCACCAAGGTTCCGGAATGTCCGGAATTCCGGAATGTTCAGAGTTCCGGAATGCACCAAGGTTCCGGAATGCACCAAGGTTCCGGAATGTTCGGAATTCCGGAATGTTCAGAGTTCCGGAATGTTCAGAGTTCCGGAATGCACCAAGGTTCCGGAATGTTCGGAATTCCGGAATGTTCGGAATTCCGGAATGCACCAAGGTTCCGGAATGTTCGGAATTCCGGAATGTTCGGAATTCCGGAATGTTCAGAGTTCCGGAATGCACCAAGGTTCCGGAATGCACCAAGGTTCCGGAATGTTCGGAATTCCGGAATGTTCAGAGTTCCGGAATGCACCAAGGTTCCGGAATGTTCAGAGTTCCGGAATGTTCAGAGTTCCGGAATGCACCAAGGTTCCGGAATGTTCGGAATTCCGGAATGTTCAGAGTTCCGGAATGCACCAAGGTTCCGGAATGTTCGGAATTCCGGAATGTTCGGAATTCCGGAATGTTCAGAGTTCCGGAATGCACCAAGGTTCCGGAATGCACCAAGGTTCCGGAATGTTCGGAATTCCGGAATGTTCAGAGTTCCGGAATGTTCAGAGTTCCGGAATGCACCAAGGTTCCGGAATGTTCGGAATTCCGGAATGTTCAGAGTTCTGGGATGCACAAAGGTTCCGAAATGTTTGGAATTCCGGAATGTTCGGAATTCCGGAATGTTCAGAGTTCCGGAATGCACCAAGGTTCCGGAATGTTCGGAATTCCGGAATGTTCGGAATTCCGGAATGTTCAGAGTTCCGGAATGCACCAAGGTTCCGGAATGTTCAGAGTTCCGGAATGTTCAGAGTTCCGGAATGCACCAAGGTTCCGGAATGTTCGGAATTCCGGAATGTTCGGAATTCCGGAATGTTCAGAGTTCCGGAATGCACCAAGGTTCCGGAATGCACCAAGGTTCCGGAATGTTCGGAATTCCGGAATGTTCAGAGTTCCGGAATGTTCAGAGTTCCGGAATGCACCAAGGTTCCGGAATGTTTGGAATTCCGGAATGTTCAGAGTTCCGGAATGCACCAAGGTTCCGGAATGTTCGGAATTCCGGAATGTTCGGAATTCCGGAATGTTCAGAGTTCCGGAATGCACCAAGGTTCCGCAATGCACCAAGGTTCCGGAATGTTCGGAATTCCGGAATGTTCAGAGTTCCGGAATGCACCAAGGTTCCGGAATGTTCGGAATTCCGGAATGTTCGGAATTCCGGAATGTTCAGAGTTCCGGAATGCACCAAGGTTCCGGAATGCACCAAGGTTCCGGAATGTTCGGAATTCCGGAATGTTCAGAGTTCCGGAATGTTCAGAGTTCCGGAATGCACCAAGGTTCCGGAATGTTCGGAATTCTGGAATGTTCAGAGTCCCGGAATGCACCAAGGTTCCGGAATGTTCGGAATTCCGGAATGTTCAGAGTTCCGGAATGCACCAAGGTTCCGGAATGCACCAAGGTTCCGGAATGTTCGGAATTCCGGAATGTTCAGAGTTCCGGAATGTTCAGAGTTCCGGAATGCACCAAGGTTCCGGAATGTTCGGAATTCCGGAATGTTCAGAGTTCCGGAATGCACCAAGGTTCCGGAATGCACCAAGGTTCCGGAATGTTCGGAATTCCGGTATGTTCAGAGTTCCGGAATGTTCAGAGTTCCGGAATGCACCAAGGTTCCGGAATGTTCGGAATTCCGGAATGTTCAGAGTTCCGGAATGCACCAAGGTTCCGGAATGCACCAAGGTTCCGGAATGTTCGGAATTCCGGAATGTTCAGAGTTCTGGGATGTACAAAGGTTCCGAAATGTTTGGAATTCCGGAATGTTCAGAGTTCCGGAATGTTCAGAGTTCCGGAATGCACCGAGGTTCCGGAATGTTCGGAATTCCGGAATGTTCAGAGTTCCGGAATGTTCAGAGTTCCGGAATGCACCAAGGTTCCGGAATGCACCAAGGTTCTGGAATGTTCGGAATTCCGGAATGTTCAGAGTTCCGGAATGCACCAAGGTTCCGGAATGTTTGGAATTCCGGAATGTTCAGAGTTCCGGAATGTTCAGAGTTCCGGAATGCACCAAGGTTCCGGAATGTTCGGAATTCCGGAATGTTCAGAGTTCCGGAATGCACCAAGGTTCCGGAATGCACCAAGGTTCCGGAATGTTCGGAATTCCGGAATGTTCGGAATTCCGGAATGCACCAAGGTTCCGGAATGCACCAAGGTTCCGGAATGCACCAAGGTTCCGGAATGTTCGGAATTCCGGTATGTTCAGAGTTCCGGAATGTTCAGAGTTCCGGAATGCACCAAGGTTCCGGAATGTTCGGAATTCCGGAATGTTCAGAGTTCCGGAATGCACCAAGGTTCCGGAATGCACCAAGGTTCCGGAATGTTCGGAATTCTGGAATGTTCGGAATTCCGGAATGCACCAAGGTTCCGGAATGTTCGGAATTCCGGAATGTTCGGAATTCCGGAATGTTCAGAGTTCCGGAATGCACCAAGGTTCCGGAATGCACCAAGGTTCCGGAATGTTCGGAATTCCGGAATGTTCAGAGTTCCAGAATGCACCAAGGTTCCGGAATGCACCAAGGTTCCGGAATGTTCGGAATTCTTGAATGTTCAGAGTTCCAGAATGCACCAAGGTTCCGGAATGCACCAAGGTTCCGGAATGTTCGGAATTCTGGAATGTTCGGAATTCCGGAATGCACCAAGGTTCCGGAATGTTCGGAATTCCGGAATGTTCGGAATTCCGGAATGTTCAGAGTTCCGGAATGCACCAAGGTTCCGGAATGCACCAAGGTTCCGGAATGTTCGGAATTCCAGAATGTTCAGAGTTCCAGAATGCACCAAGGTTCCGGAATGCACCAAGGTTCCGGAATGTTCGGAATTCCGGAATGTTCAGAGTTCCGGAATGCACCAAGGTTCCGGAATGTTCGGAATTCCGGAATGTTCGGAATTCCGGAATGTTCAGAGTTCCGGAATGCACCAAGGTTCCGGAATGTTCGGAATTCCGGAATGTTCAGAGTTCCGGAATGTTCAGAGTTCCGGAATGCACCAAGGTTCCGGAATGTTCGGAATTCCGGAATGTTCAGAGTTCTGGGATGCACAAAGGTTCCGAAATGTTTGGAATTCCGGAATGTTCGGAATTCCGGAATGTTCAGAGTTCCGGAATGCACCAAGGTTCCGGAATGTTCGGAATTCCGGAATGTTCGGAATTCCGGAATGTTCAGAGTTCCGGAATGCACCAAGGTTCCGGAATGTTCAGAGTTCCGGAATGTTCAGAGTTCCGGAATGCACCAAGGTTCCGGAATGTTCGGAATTCCGGAATGTTCGGAATTCCGGAATGTTCAGAGTTCCGGAATGCACCAAGGTTCCGGAATGCACCAAGGTTCCGGAATGTTCGGAATTCCGGAATGTTCAGAGTTCCGGAATGTTCAGAGTTCCGGAATGCACCAAGGTTCCGGAATGTTTGGAATTCCGGAATGTTCAGAGTTCCGGAATGCACCAAGGTTCCGGAATGTTCGGAATTCCGGAATGTTCGGAATTCCGGAATGTTCAGAGTTCCGGAATGCACCAAGGTTCCGCAATGCACCAAGGTTCCGGAATGTTCGGAATTCCGGAATGTTCAGAGTTCCGGAATGCACCAAGGTTCCGGAATGTTCGGAATTCCGGAATGTTCGGAATTCCGGAATGTTCAGAGTTCCGGAATGCACCAAGGTTCCGGAATGCACCAAGGTTCCGGAATGTTCGGAATTCCGGAATGCACCAAGGTTCCGGAATGTTCGGAATTCTGGAATGTTCAGAGTCCCGGAATGCACCAAGGTTCCGGAATGTTCGGAATTCCGGAATGTTCAGAGTTCCGGAATGCACCAAGGTTCCGGAATGCACCAAGGTTCCGGAATGTTCGGAATTCCGGAATGTTCAGAGTTCCGGAATGTTCAGAGTTCCGGAATGCACCAAGGTTCCGGAATGTTCGGAATTCCGGAATGTTCAGAGTTCCGGAATGCACCAAGGTTCCGGAATGCACCAAGGTTCCGGAATGTTCGGAATTCCGGTATGTTCAGAGTTCCGGAATGTTCAGAGTTCCGGAATGCACCAAGGTTCCGGAATGTTCGGAATTCCGGAATGTTCAGAGTTCCGGAATGCACCAAGGTTCCGGAATGCACCAAGGTTCCGGAATGTTCGGAATTCCGGAATGTTCAGAGTTCTGGGATGTACAAAGGTTCCGAAATGTTTGGAATTCCGGAATGTTCAGAGTTCCGGAATGTTCAGAGTTCCGGAATGCACCGAGGTTCCGGAATGTTCGGAATTCCGGAATGTTCAGAGTTCCGGAATGTTCAGAGTTCCGGAATGCACCAAGGTTCCGGAATGCACCAAGGTTCTGGAATGTTCGGAATTCCGGAATGTTCAGAGTTCCGGAATGCACCAAGGTTCCGGAATGTTTGGAATTCCGGAATGTTCAGAGTTCCGGAATGTTCAGAGTTCCGGAATGCACCAAGGTTCCGGAATGCACCAAGGTTCCGGAATGTTCGGAATTCTGGAATGTTCGGAATTCCGGAATGCACCAAGGTTCCGGAATGTTCGGAATTCCGGAATGTTCGGAATTCCGGAATGTTCAGAGTTCCGGAATGCACCAAGGTTCCGGAATGCACCAAGGTTCCGGAATGTTCGGAATTCCAGAATGTTCAGAGTTCCAGAATGCACCAAGGTTCCGGAATGCACCAAGGTTCCGGAATGTTCGGAATTCCGGAATGTTCAGAGTTCCGGAATGCACCAAGGTTCCGGAATGTTCGGAATTCCGGAATGTTCGGAATTCCGGAATGTTCAGAGTTCCGGAATGCACCAAGGTTCCGGAATGTTCGGAATTCCGGAATGTTCAGAGTTCCGGAATGTTCAGAGTTCCGGAATGCACCAAGGTTCCGGAATGTTCGGAATTCCGGAATGTTCAGAGTTCTGGGATGCACAAAGGTTCCGAAATGTTTGGAATTCCGGAATGTTCGGAATTCCGGAATGTTCAGAGTTCCGGAATGCACCAAGGTTCCGGAATGTTCGGAATTCCGGAATGTTCGGAATTCCGGAATGTTCAGAGTTCCGGAATGCACCAAGGTTCCGGAATGTTCAGAGTTCCGGAATGTTCAGAGTTCCGGAATGCACCAAGGTTCCGGAATGTTCGGAATTCCGGAATGTTCGGAATTCCGGAATGTTCAGAGTTCCGGAATGCACCAAGGTTCCGGAATGCACCAAGGTTCCGGAATGTTCGGAATTCCGGAATGTTCAGAGTTCCGGAATGTTCAGAGTTCCGGAATGCACCAAGGTTCCGGAATGTTTGGAATTCCGGAATGTTCAGAGTTCCGGAATGCACCAAGGTTCCGGAATGTTCGGAATTCCGGAATGTTCGGAATTCCGGAATGTTCAGAGTTCCGGAATGCACCAAGGTTCCGCAATGCACCAAGGTTCCGGAATGTTCGGAATTCCGGAATGTTCAGAGTTCCGGAATGCACCAAGGTTCCGGAATGTTCGGAATTCCGGAATGTTCGGAATTCCGGAATGTTCAGAGTTCCGGAATGCACCAAGGTTCCGGAATGCACCAAGGTTCCGGAATGTTCGGAATTCCGGAATGCACCAAGGTTCCGGAATGTTCGGAATTCTGGAATGTTCAGAGTCCCGGAATGCACCAAGGTTCCGGAATGTTCGGAATTCCGGAATGTTCAGAGTTCCGGAATGCACCAAGGTTCCGGAATGCACCAAGGTTCCGGAATGTTCGGAATTCCGGAATGTTCAGAGTTCCGGAATGTTCAGAGTTCCGGAATGCACCAAGGTTCCGGAATGTTCGGAATTCCGGAATGTTCAGAGTTCCGGAATGCACCAAGGTTCCGGAATGCACCAAGGTTCCGGAATGTTCGGAATTCCGGTATGTTCAGAGTTCCGGAATGTTCAGAGTTCCGGAATGCACCAAGGTTCCGGAATGTTCGGAATTCCGGAATGTTCAGAGTTCCGGAATGCACCAAGGTTCCGGAATGCACCAAGGTTCCGGAATGTTCGGAATTCCGGAATGTTCAGAGTTCTGGGATGTACAAAGGTTCCGAAATGTTTGGAATTCCGGAATGTTCAGAGTTCCGGAATGTTCAGAGTTCCGGAATGCACCGAGGTTCCGGAATGTTCGGAATTCCGGAATGTTCAGAGTTCCGGAATGTTCAGAGTTCCGGAATGCACCAAGGTTCCGGAATGCACCAAGGTTCTGGAATGTTCGGAATTCCGGAATGTTCAGAGTTCCGGAATGCACCAAGGTTCCGGAATGTTTGGAATTCCGGAATGTTCAGAGTTCCGGAATGTTCAGAGTTCCGGAATGCACCAAGGTTCCGGAATGTTCGGAATTCCGGAATGTTCAGAGTTCCGGAATGCACCAAGGTTCCGGAATGCACCAAGGTTCCGGAATGTTCGGAATTCCGGAATGTTCGGAATTCCGGAATGCACCAAGGTTCCGGAATGCACCAAGGTTCCGGAATGCACCAAGGTTCCGGAATGTTCGGAATTCCGGTATGTTCAGAGTTCCGGAATGTTCAGAGTTCCGGAATGCACCAAGGTTCCGGAATGTTCGGAATTCCGGAATGTTCAGAGTTCCGGAATGCACCAAGGTTCCGGAATGCACCAAGGTTCCGGAATGTTCGGAATTCTGGAATGTTCGGAATTCCGGAATGCACCAAGGTTCCGGAATGTTCGGAATTCCGGAATGTTCGGAATTCCGGAATGTTCAGAGTTCCGGAATGCACCAAGGTTCCGGAATGCACCAAGGTTCCGGAATGTTCGGAATTCCGGAATGTTCAGAGTTCCAGAATGCACCAAGGTTCCGGAATGCACCAAGGTTCCGGAATGTTCGGAATTCTTGAATGTTCAGAGTTCCAGAATGCACCAAGGTTCCGGAATGCACCAAGGTTCCGGAATGTTCGGAATTCTGGAATGTTCGGAATTCCGGAATGCACCAAGGTTCCGGAATGTTCGGAATTCCGGAATGTTCGGAATTCCGGAATGTTCAGAGTTCCGGAATGCACCAAGGTTCCGGAATGCACCAAGGTTCCGGAATGTTCGGAATTCCAGAATGTTCAGAGTTCCAGAATGCACCAAGGTTCCGGAATGCACCAAGGTTCCGGAATGTTCGGAATTCCGGAATGTTCAGAGTTCCGGAATGCACCAAGGTTCCGGAATGTTCGGAATTCCGGAATGTTCGGAATTCCGGAATGTTCAGAGTTCCGGAATGCACCAAGGTTCCGGAATGTTCAGAGTTCCGGAATGTTCAGAGTTCCGGAATGCACCAAGGTTCCGGAATGTTCGGAATTCCGGAATGTTCAGAGTTCCGGAATGCACCAAGGTTCCGGAATGTTCGGAATTCCGGAATGTTCGGAATTCCGGAATGTTCAGAGTTCCGGAATGCACCAAGGTTCCGGAATGCACCAAGGTTCCGGAATGTTCGGAATTCCGGAATGTTCAGAGTTCCGGAATGTTCAGAGTTCCGGAATGCACCAAGGTTCCGGAATGTTCGGAATTCCGGAATGTTCAGAGTTCTGGGATGCACAAAGGTTCCGAAATGTTTGGAATTCCGGAATGTTCAGAGTTCCGGAATGTTCAGAGTTCCAGAATGCACCAAGGTTCCGGAATGCACCAAGGTTCCGGAATGTTCGGAATTCCGGAATGTTCAGAGTTCCGGAATGCACCAAGGTTCCGGAATGTTCGGAATTCCGGAATGTTCGGAATTCCGGAATGTTCAGAGTTCCGGAATGCACCAAGGTTCCGGAATGTTCAGAGTTCCGGAATGTTCAGAGTTCCGGAATGCACCAAGGTTCCGGAATGCACCAAGGTTCCGGAATGTTCGGAATTCCGGAATGTTCGGAATTCCGGAATGTTCAGAGTTCCGGAATGCACCAAGGTTCCGGAATGCACCAAGGTTCCGGAATGTTCGGAATTCCGGAATGTTCAGAGTTCCGGAATGTTCAGAGTTCCGGAATGCACCAAGGTTCCGGAATGTTTGGAATTCCGGAATGTTCAGAGTTCCGGAATGCACCAAGGTTCCGGAATGTTCGGAATTCCGGAATGTTCGGAATTCCGGAATGTTCAGAGTTCCGGAATGCACCAAGGTTCCGCAATGCACCAAGGTTCCGGAATGTTCGGAATTCCGGAATGTTCAGAGTTCCGGAATGTTCAGAGTTCCGGAATGCACCAAGGTTCCGGAATGCACCAAGGTTCCGGAATGTTCGGAATTCTGGAATGTTCAGAGTTCCGGAATGCACCAAGGTTCCGGAATGCACCAAGGTTCCGGAGTGTACAGAGTTCCGGAATGTTCAGAGTCCCGGAATGCACCAAGGTTCCGGAATGTTCGGAATTCCGGAATGTTCAGAGTTCCGGAATGCACCAAGGTTCCGGAATGTTCGGAATTCCGGAATGTTCAGAGTTCCGGAATGTTCAGAGTTCCGGAATGCACCAAGGTTCCGGAATGCACCAAGGTTCCGGAATGTTCGGAATTCCGGAATGTTCAGAGTTCCGGAATGCACCAAGGTTCCGGAATGTTCGGAATTCCGGAATGTTCAGAGTTCCGGAATGTTCAGAGTTCCGGAATGCACCAAGGTTCCGGAATGCACCAAGGTTCCGGAATGTTCGGAATTCCGGAATGTTCAGAGTTCCGGAATGCACCAAGGTTCCGGAATGTTCAGAGTTCCGGAATGTTCAGAGTTCCGGAATGCACCAAGGTTCCGGAATGTTTGGAATTCCGGAATGTTCAGAGTTCCGGAATGCACCAAGGTTCCGGAATGTTCGGAATTCCGGAATGTTCGGAATTCCGGAATGTTCAGAGTTCCGGAATGTTCAGAGTTCCGGAATGCACCAAGGTTCCGGAATGTTCGGAATTCCGGAATGTTCAGCAGTTCCGGAATGTTCAGAGTTCCGGAATGCACCAAGGTTCCGGAATGTTCGGAATTCCGGAATGTTCGGAATTCCGGAATGTTCAGAGTTCCGGAATGCACCAAGGTTCCGCAATGCACCAAGGTTCCGGAATGTTCGGAATTCCGGAATGTTCAGAGTTCCGGAATGTTCAGAGTTCCGGAATGCACCAAGGTTCCGGAATGTTCGGAATTCCGGAATGTTCAGAGTTCCGGAATGCACCAAGGTTCCGGAATGTTCGGAATTCCGGAATGTTCAGCAGTTCCGGAATGTTCAGAGTTCCGGAATGCACCAAGGTTCCGGAATGTTCGGAATTCCGGAATGTTCGGAATTCCGGAATGTTCAGAGTTCCGGAATGCACCAAGGTTCCGCAATGCACCAAGGTTCCGGAATGTTCGGAATTCCGGAATGTTCAGAGTTCCGGAATGTTCAGAGTTCCGGAATGCAACAAGGTTCCGGAATGTTCGGAATTCTGGAATGTTCAGAGTTCCGGAGTGTACAGAGTTCCGGAATGTTCAGAGTCCCGGAATGCACCAAGGTTCCGGAATGTTCGGAATTCCGGAATGTTCAGAGTTCCGGAATGCACCAAGGTTCCGGAATGCACCAAGGTTCCGGAATGTTCGGAATTCCGGAATGTTCAGAGTTCCGGAATGCACCAAGGTTCCGGAATGTTCGGAATTCCGGAATGTTCGGAATTCCGGAATGTTCAGAGTTCTGGGATGCACAAAGGTTCCGAAATGTTTGGAATTCCGGAATGTTCAGAGTTCCGGAATGTTCAGAGTTCCGGAATGCACCAAGGTTCCGGAATGTTCGGAATTCCGGAATGTTCAGCAGTTCCGGAATGTTCAGAGTTCCGGAATGCACCAAGGTTCCGGAATGTTCGGAATTCCGGAATGTTCGGAATTCCGGAATGTTCAGAGTTCCGGAATGCAGCAAGGTTCCGCAATGCACCAAGGTTCCGGAATGTTCGGAATTCCGGAATGTTCAGAGTTCCGGAATGTTCAGAGTTCCGGAATGCACCAAGGTTCCGGAATGCACCAAGGTTCCGGAATGTTCGGAATTCTGGAATGTTCAGAGTTCCGGAATGCACCAAGGTTCCGGAATGCACCAAGGTTCCGGAATGTTCAGAGTCCCGGAATGCACCAAGGTTCCGGAATGTTCGGAATTCCGGAATGTTCAGAGTTCCGGAATGCACCAAGGTTCCGGAATGTTCGGAATTCCGGAATGTTCAGAGTTCCGGAATGTTCAGAGTTCCGGAATGCACCAAGGTTCCGGAATGCACCAAGGTTCCGGAATGTTCGGAATTCCGGAATGTTCAGAGTTCCGGAATGCACCAAGGTTCCGGAATGTTCGGAATTCCGGAATGTTCAGAGTTCCGGAATGTTCAGAGTTCCGGAATGCACCAAGGTTCCGGAATGCACCAAGGTTCCGGAATGTTCGGAATTCCGGAATGTTCAGAGTTCCGGAATGCACCAAGGTTCCGGAATGTTCAGAGTTCCGGAATGTTCAGAGTTCCGGAATGCACCAAGGTTCCGGAATGTTCAGAGTTCCGGAATGCACCAAGGTTCCGGAATGTTTGGAATTCCGGAATGTTCAGAGTTCCGGAATGCACCAAGGTTCCGGAATGTTCGGAATTCCGGAATGTTCGGAATTCCGGAATGTTTAGAGTTCCGGAATGTTCAGAGTTCCGGAATGCACCAAGGTTCCGGAATGTTCGGAATTCCGGAATGTTCAGCAGTTCCGGAATGTTCAGAGTTCCGGAATGCACCAAGGTTCCGGAATGTTCGGAATTCCGGAATGTTCGGAATTCCGGAATGTTCAGAGTTCCGGAATGCACCAAGGTTCCGCAATGCACCAAGGTTCCGGAATGTTCGGAATTCCGGAATGTTCAGAGTTCCGGAATGTTCAGAGTTCCGGAATGCACCAAGGTTCCGGAATGCACAAAGGTTCCGGAATGTTCGGAATTCTGGAATGTTCAGAGTTCCGGAATGCACCAAGGTTCCGGAATGCACCAAGGTTCCGGAGTGTACAGAGTTCCGGAATGCACCAAGGTTCCGGAATGTTCGGAATTCCGGAATGTTCAGAGTTCCGGAATGCACCAAGGTTCCGGAATGTTCGGAATTCCGGAATGTTCAGAGTCCCGGAATGCACCAAGGTTCCGGAGTGTTCGGAATTCCGGAATGTTCAGAGTCCCGGAATGCACCAAGGTTCCGGAATGTTCGGAATTCCGGAATGTTCAGAGTTCCGGAATGCACCAAGGTTCCGGAATGTTCGGAATTCCGGAATGTTCGGAATTCCGGAATGTTCAGAGTTCCGGAATGCACCAAGGTTCCGGAATGCACCAAGGTTCCGGAATGTTCGGAATTCCGGAATGTTCAGAGTTCCGGAATGTTCAGAGTTCCGGAATGCACCAAGGTTCCGGAATGTTCGGAATTCCGGAATGTTCAGAGTTCCGGAATGCACCAAGGTTCCGGAA
The DNA here is from genome assembly GCF_057382275.1 of Copadichromis virginalis. Taxonomy (NCBI): domain Eukaryota; kingdom Metazoa; phylum Chordata; class Actinopteri; order Cichliformes; family Cichlidae; genus Copadichromis; species Copadichromis virginalis. Next base: position 6,098,004 of record NC_140623.1, on the reverse strand, counting down.
TGCACCAAGGTTCCGGAATGTTCGGAATTCCGGAATGTTCAGAGTTCCGGAATGTTCAGAGTTCCGGAATGCACCAAGGTTCCGGAATGCACCAAGGTTCCGGAATGTTCGGAATTCCGGAATGTTCAGAGTTCCGGAATGCACCAAGGTTCCGGAATGCACCAAGGTTCCGGAATGTTCGGAATTCCGGAATGTTCAGAGTTCCGGAATGTTCAGAGTTCCGGAATGCACCAAGGTTCCGGAATGTTCGGAATTCCGGAATGTTCAGCAGTTCCGGAATGTTCAGAGTTCCGGAATGCACCAAGGTTCCGGAATGTTCGGAATTCCGGAATGTTCGGAATTCCGGAATGTTCAGAGTTCCGGAATGCACCAAGGTTCCGCAATGCACCAAGGTTCCGGAATGTTCGGAATTCCGGAATGTTCAGAGTTCCGGAATGTTCAGAGTTCCGGAATGCACCAAGGTTCCGGAATGTTCGGAATTCTGGAATGTTCAGAGTTCCGGAATGCACCAAGGTTCCGGAATGTTCAGAGTTCCGGAATGCACCAAGGTTCCGGAATGTTCGGAATTCCGGAATGTTCAGAGTTCCGGAATGCACCAAGGTTCCGGAATGTTCGGAATTCCGGAATGTTCGGAATTCCGGAATGTTCAGAGTTCCGGAATGCACCAAGGTTCCGGAATGCACCAAGGTTCCGGAATGTTCTGAATTCCGGAATGTTCAGAGTTCCGGAATGTTCAGAGTTCCGGAATGCACCAAGGTTCCGGAATGTTCGGAATTCCGGAATGTTCAGAGTTCCGGAATGCACCAAGGTTCCGGAATGCACCAAGGTTCCGGAATGTTCGGAATTCCGGAATGTTCAGAGTTCCGGAATGTTCAGAGTTCCGGAATGCACCAAGGTTCCGGAATGCACCAAGGTTCCGGAATGTTCGGAATTCCGGAATGTTCAGAGTTCCGGAATGCACCAAGGTTCCGGAATGCACCAAGGTTCCGGAATGTTCGGAATTCCGGAATGTTCAGAGTTCCGGAATGTTCAGAGTTCCGGAATGCACCAAGGTTCCGGAATGTTCGGAATTCCGGAATGTTCAGAGTTCCGGAATGCACCAAGGTTCCGGAATGCACCAAGGTTCCGGAATGTTCGGAATTCTGGAATGTTCAGAGTTCCAGAATGCACCAAGGTTCCGGAATGCACCAAGGTTCCGGAATGTTCAGAGTTCCGGAATGCACCAAGGTTCCGGAATGTTCGGAATTCCGGAATGTTCAGAGTTCCGGAATGCACCAAGGTTCCGGAATGTTCGGAATTCCGGAATGTTCGGAATTCCGGAATGTTCAGAGTTCCGGAATGCACCAAGGTTCCGGAATGCACCAAGGTTCCGGAATGTTCGGAATTCCGGAATGTTCAGAGTTCCGGAATGTTCAGAGTTCCGGAATGCACCAAGGTTCCGGAATGTTCGGAATTCCGGAATGTTCAGAGTTCCGGAATGCACCAAGGTTCCGGAATGCACCAAGGTTCCGGAATGTTCGGAATTCCGGAATGTTCAGAGTTCCGGAATGTTCAGAGTTCCGGAATGCACCAAGGTTCCGGAATGCACCAAGGTTCCGGAATGTTCGGAATTCCGGAATGTTCAGAGTTCCGGAATGCACCAAGGTTCCGGAATGCACCAAGGTTCCGGAATGTTCGGAATTCTGGAATGTTCAGAGTTCCGGAATGCACCAAGGTTCCGGAATGCACCAAGGTTCCGGAGTGTTCAGAGTCCCGGAATGCACCAAGGTTCCGGAATGTTCGGAATTCCGGAATGTTCAGAGTCCCGGAATGCACCAAGGTTCCGGAATGTTCGGAATTCCGGAATGTTCAGAGTTCCGGAATGCACCAAGGTTCCGGAATGTTCGGAATTCCGGAATGTTCGGAATTCCGGAATGTTCAGAGTTCTGGGATGCACAAAGGTTCCGAAATGTTTGGAATTCCGGAATGTTCAGAGTTCCGGAATGTTCAGAGTTCCGGAATGCACCAAGGTTCCGGAATGTTCGGAATTCCGGAATGTTCAGAGTTCCGGAATGTTCAGAGTTCCGGAATGCACCAAGGTTCCGGAATGTTCGGAATTCCGGAATGTTCAGAGTTCCGGAATGCACCAAGGTTCCGGAATGCACCAAGGTTCCGGAATGTTCGGAATTCTGGAGTGTTCAGAGTTCCGGAATGCACCAAGGTTCCGGAATGCACCAAGGTTCCGGAATGTTCAGAGTTCCGGAATGTTCAGAGTTCCGGAATGCACCAAGGTTCCGGAATGTTCGGAATTCCGGAATGTTCAGAGTTCCGGAATGCACCAAGGTTCCGGAATGTTCGGAATTGCGGAATGTTCAGAGTTCCGGAATGCACCAAGGTTCCGGAATGTTCGGAGTTCCGGAATGTTCGGAATTCCGGAATGTTCAGAGTTCCGGAATGCACCAAGGTTCCGGAATGTTCGGAATTCCGGAATGTTCAGAGTTCCGGAATGCACCAAGGTTCCGGAATGTTCGGAATTCCGGAATGTTCAGAGTTCCGGAATGCACCAAGGTTCCGGAATGTTCGGAATTCCGGAATGTTCAGAGTTCCGGAATGCACCAAGGTTCCGGAATGCACCAAGGTTCCGGAATGTTCGGAATTCTGGAGTGTTCAGAGTTCCGGAATGCACCAAGGTTCCGGAATGCACCAAGGTTCCGGAATGTTCAGAGTTCCGGAATGTTCAGAGTTCCGGAATGCACCAAGGTTCCGGAATGTTCGGAATTCCGGAATGTTCAGAGTTCCGGAATGCACCAAGGTTCCGGAATGTTCGGAATTGCGGAATGTTCAGAGTTCCGGAATGCACCAAGGTTCCGGAATGTTCGGAGTTCCGGAATGTTCGGAATTCCGGAATGTTCAGAGTTCCGGAATGCACCAAGGTTCCGGAATGTTCGGAATTCCGGAATGTTCAGAGTTCCGGAATGCACCAAGGTTCCGGAATGTTCGGAATTCCGGAATGTTCAGAGTTCCGGAATGCACCAAGGTTCCGGAATGCACCAAGGTTCCGGAATGTTCGGAATTCCGGAATGTTCAGAGTTCCGGAATGTTCAGAGTTCCGGAATGCACCAAGGTTCCGGAATGCACAAAGGTTCCGGAATGTTCGGAATTCCGGAATGTTCAGAGTTCCGGAATGCACCAAGGTTCCGGAATGCACCAAGGTTCCGGAATGCACCAAGGTTCCGGAATGTTCGGAATTCTGGAATGTTCAGAGTTCCGGAATGCACCAAGGTTCCGGAATGCACCAAGGTTCCGGAGTGTTCAGAGTCCCGGAATGCACCAAGGTTCCGGAATGTTCGGAATTCCGGAATGTTCAGAGTCCCGGAATGCACCAAGGTTCCGGAATGTTCGGAATTCCGGAATGTTCAGAGTTCCGGAATGCACCAAGGTTCCGGAATGTTCGGAATTCCGGAATGTTCGGAATTCCGGAATGTTCAGAGTTCTGGGATGCACAAAGGTTCCGAAATGTTTGGAATTCCGGAATGTTCAGAGTGCCGGAATGTTCAGAGTTCCGGAATGCACCAAGGTTCCGGAATGTTCGGAATTCCGGAATGTTCAGAGTTCCGGAATGTTCAGAGTTCCGGAATGCACCAAGGTTCCGGAATGTTCGGAATTCCGGAATGTTCAGAGTTCCGGAATGCACCAAGGTTCCGGAATGTTCAGAATTCCGGAATGTTCAGAGTTCCGGAATGCACCAAGGTTCCGGAATGTTCGGAATTCCGGAATGTTCAGAGTTCCGGAATGTTCAGAGTTCCGGAATGCACCAAGGTTCCGGAATGTTCGGAATTCCGGAATGTTCAGAGTTCCGGAATGCACCAAGGTTCCGGAATGTTCGGAATTCCGGAATGTTCGGAATTCCGGAATGTTCAGAGTCCCGGAATGCACCAAGGTTCCGGAATGTTCGGAATTCCGGAATGTTCAGAGTCCCGGAATGCACCAAGGTTCCGGAATGTTCGGAATTCCGGAATGTTCAGAGTCCCGGAATGCACCAAGGTTCCGGAATGTTCGGAATTCCGGAATGTTCAGAGTTCCGGAATGCACCAAGGTTCCGGAATGTTCGGAATTCCGGAATGTTCGGAATTCCGGAATGTTCAGAGTTCTGGGATGCACAAAGGTTCCGAAATGTTTGGAATTCCGGAATGTTCAGAGTTCCGGAATGCACCAAGGTTCCGGAATGCACCAAGGTTCCGGAGTGTTCAGAGTCCCGGAATGCACCAAGGTTCCGGAATGTTCGGAATTCCGGAATGTTCAGAGTCCCGGAATGCACCAAGGTTCCGGAATGTTCGGAATTCCGGAATGTTCAGAGTTCCGGAATGCACCAAGGTTCCGGAATGTTCGGAATTCCGGAATGTTCGGAATTCCGGAATGTTCAGAGTTCTGGGATGCACAAAGGTTCCGAAATGTTTGGAATTCCGGAATGTTCAGAGTTCCGGAATGTTCAGAGTTCCGGAATGCACCAAGGTTCCGGAATGTTCGGAATTCCGGAATGTTCAGAGTTCCGGAATGTTCAGAGTTCCGGAATGCACCAAGGTTCCGGAATGTTCGGAATTCCGGAATGTTCAGAGTTCCGGAATGCACCAAGGTTCCGGAATGTTCAGAATTCCGGAATGTTCAGAGTTCCGGAATGCACCAAGGTTCCGGAATGTTCGGAATTCCGGAATGTTCAGAGTTCCGGAATGTTCAGAGTTCCGGAATGCACCAAGGTTCCGGAATGTTCGGAATTCCGGAATGTTCAGAGTTCCGGAATGCACCAAGGTTCCGGAATGTTCGGAATTCCGGAATGTTCGGAATTCCGGAATGTTCAGAGTCCCGGAATGCACCAAGGTTCCGGAATGTTCGGAATTCCGGAATGTTCAGAGTCCCGGAATGCACCAAGGTTCCGGAATGTTCGGAATTCCGGAATGTTCAGAGTCCCGGAATGCACCAAGGTTCCGGAATGTTCGGAATTCCGGAATGTTCAGAGTTCCGGAATGCACCAAGGTTCCGGAATGTTCGGAATTCCGGAATGTTCGGAATTCCGGAATGTTCAGAGTTCTGGGATGCACAAAGGTTCCGAAATGTTTGGAATTCCGGAATGTTCAGAGTTCCGGAATGTTCAGAGTTCCGGAATGCACCAAGGTTCCGGAATGTTCGGAATTCCGGAATGTTCAGAGTTCCGGAATGTTCAGAGTTCCGGAATGCACCAAGGTTCCGGAATGTTCGGAATTCCGGAATGTTCAGAGTTCCGGAATGCACCAAGGTTCCGGAATGCACCAAGGTTCCGGAATGTTCGGAATTCTGGAGTGTTCAGAGTTCCGGAATGCACCAAGGTTCCGGAATGCACCAAGGTTCCGGAATGTTCAGAGTTCCGGAATGTTCAGAGTTCCGGAATGCACCAAGGTTCCGGAATGTTCGGAATTCCGGAATGTTCAGAGTTCCGGAATGCACCAAGGTTCCGGAATGTTCGGAATTGCGGAATGTTCAGAGTTCCGGAATGCACCAAGGTTCCGGAATGTTCGGAGTTCCGGAATGTTCGGAATTCCGGAATGTTCAGAGTTCCGGAATGCACCAAGGTTCCGGAATGTTCGGAATTCCGGAATGTTCAGAGTTCCGGAATGCACCAAGGTTCCGGAATGTTCGGAATTCCGGAATGTTCAGAGTTCCGGAATGCACCAAGGTTCCGGAATGTTCGGAATTCCGGAATGTTCAGAGTTCCGGAATGCACCAAGGTTCCGGAATGCACCAAGGTTCCGGAATGTTCGGAATTCTGGAGTGTTCAGAGTTCCGGAATGCACCAAGGTTCCGGAATGCACCAAGGTTCCGGAATGTTCAGAGTTCCGGAATGTTCAGAGTTCCGGAATGCACCAAGGTTCCGGAATGTTCGGAATTCCGGAATGTTCAGAGTTCCGGAATGCACCAAGGTTCCGGAATGTTCGGAATTGCGGAATGTTCAGAGTTCCGGAATGCACCAAGGTTCCGGAATGTTCGGAGTTCCGGAATGTTCGGAATTCCGGAATGTTCAGAGTTCCGGAATGCACCAAGGTTCCGGAATGTTCGGAATTCCGGAATGTTCAGAGTTCCGGAATGCACCAAGGTTCCGGAATGTTCGGAATTCCGGAATGTTCAGAGTTCCGGAATGCACCAAGGTTCCGGAATGCACCAAGGTTCCGGAATGTTCGGAATTCCGGAATGTTCAGAGTTCCGGAATGTTCAGAGTTCCGGAATGCACCAAGGTTCCGGAATGCACAAAGGTTCCGGAATGTTCGGAATTCCGGAATGTTCAGAGTTCCGGAATGCACCAAGGTTCCGGAATGCACCAAGGTTCCGGAATGCACCAAGGTTCCGGAATGTTCGGAATTCTGGAATGTTCAGAGTTCCGGAATGCACCAAGGTTCCGGAATGCACCAAGGTTCCGGAGTGTTCAGAGTCCCGGAATGCACCAAGGTTCCGGAATGTTCGGAATTCCGGAATGTTCAGAGTCCCGGAATGCACCAAGGTTCCGGAATGTTCGGAATTCCGGAATGTTCAGAGTTCCGGAATGCACCAAGGTTCCGGAATGTTCGGAATTCCGGAATGTTCGGAATTCCGGAATGTTCAGAGTTCTGGGATGCACAAAGGTTCCGAAATGTTTGGAATTCCGGAATGTTCAGAGTTCCGGAATGTTCAGAGTTCCGGAATGCACCAAGGTTCCGGAATGTTCGGAATTCCGGAATGTTCAGAGTTCCGGAATGTTCAGAGTTCCGGAATGCACCAAGGTTCCGGAATGTTCGGAATTCCGGAATGTTCAGAGTTCCGGAATGCACCAAGGTTCCGGAATGTTCAGAATTCCGGAATGTTCAGAGTTCCGGAATGCACCAAGGTTCCGGAATGTTCGGAATTCCGGAATGTTCAGAGTTCCGGAATGTTCAGAGTTCCGGAATGCACCAAGGTTCCGGAATGTTCGGAATTCCGGAATGTTCAGAGTTCCGGAATGCACCAAGGTTCCGGAATGTTCGGAATTCCGGAATGTTCGGAATTCCGGAATGTTCAGAGTTCCGGAATGCACCAAGGTTCCGGAATGTTCGGAATTCCGGAATGTTCGGAATTCCGGAATGTTCAGAGTTCCGGAATGCACCAAGGTTCCGGAATGCACCAAGGTTCCGGAATGCACCAAGGTTCCGGAGTGTACAGAGTTCCGGAATGTTCAGAGTCCCGGAATGCACCAAGGTTCCGGAATGTTCGGAATTCCGGAATGTTCAGAGTTCCGGAATGCACCAAGGTTCCGGAATGCACCAAGGTTCCGGAATGTTCGGAATTCCGGAATGTTCAGAGTTCCGGAATGTTCAGAGTTCCGGAATGCACCAAGGTTCCGGAATGCACCAAGGTTCCGGAATGTTCGGAATTCCGGAATGTTCAGAGTTCCGGAATGCACCAAGGTTCCGGAATGCACCAAGGTTCCGGAATGTTCGGAATTCCGGAATGTTCAGAGTTCCGGAATGCACCAAGGTTCCCGAATGTTCGGAGTTCCGGAATGTTCGGAATTCCGGAATGTTCAGAGTTCCGGAATGCACCAAGGTTCCGGAATGTTCGGAATTCCGGAATGTTCAGAGTTCTGGAATGCACCAAGGTTCCGGAATGTTCGGAATTCCGGAATGTTCAGAGTTCCGGAATGCACCAAGGTTCCGGAATGTTCGGAATTCCGGAATGTTCAGAGTTCCGGAATGCACCAAGGTTCCCGAATGTTCGGAATTGCGGAATGTTCAGAGTTCCGGAATGCACCAAGGTTCCGGAATGTTCGGAGTTCCGGAATGTTCGGAATTCCGGAATGTTCAGAGTTCCGGAATGCACCAAGGTTCCGGAATGTTCGGAATTCCGGAATGTTCAGAGTTCTGGAATGCACCAAGGTTCCGGAATGTTCGGAATTCCGGAATGTTCGGAATTCCGGAATGTTCAGAGTTCCGGAATGCACCAAGGTTCCGGAATGTTCGGAATTCCGGAATGTTCAGAGTTCTGGAATGCACCAAGGTTCCGGAATGTTCGGAATTCCGGAATGTTCAGAGTTCCGGAATGCACCAAGGTTCCGGAATGTTCGGAATTCCGGAATGTTCGGAATTCCGGAATGTTCAGAGTTCCGGAATGCACCAAGGTTCCGGAATGCACCAAGGTTCCGGAATGTTCGGAATTCCGGAATGTTCAGAGTTCCGGAATGCACCAAGGTTCCGGAATATTCGGAATTCCGGAATGTTCGGAATTCCGGAATGTTCGGAATTCCGGAATGCACCAAGGTTCCGGAATGTTCGGAGTTCCGGAATGTTCGGAATTCCGGAATGTTCAGAGTTCCGGAATGCACCAAGGTTCCGGAATGTTCGGAATTCCGGAATGTTCAGAGTTCCGGAATGTTCAGAGTTCCGGAATGCACCAAGGTTCCGGAATGTTCGGAATTCCGGAATGTTCAGAGTTCCGGAATGCACCAAGGTTCCGGAATGTTCGGAATTCCGGAATGTTCGGAATTCCGGAATGTTCAGAGTTCCGGAATGCACCAAGGTTCCGGAATGTTCGGAATTCCGGAATGTTCGGAATTCCGGAATGTTCAGAGTTCCGGAATGCACCAAGGTTCCGGAATGCACCAAGGTTCCGGAATGCACCAAGGTTCCGGAGTGTACAGAGTTCCGGAATGTTCAGAGTCCCGGAATGCACCAAGGTTCCGGAATGTTCGGAATTCCGGAATGTTCAGAGTTCCGGAATGCACCAAGGTTCCCGAATGTTCGGAATTGCGGAATGTTCAGAGTTCCGGAATGCACCAAGGTTCCGGAATGTTCGGAGTTCCGGAATGTTCGGAATTCCGGAATGTTCAGAGTTCCGGAATGCACCAAGGTTCCGGAATGTTCGGAATTCCGGAATGTTCAGAGTTCTGGAATGCACCAAGGTTCCGGAATGTTCGGAATTCCGGAATGTTCGGAATTCCGGAATGTTCAGAGTTCCGGAATGCACCAAGGTTCCGGAATGTTCGGAATTCCGGAATGTTCAGAGTTCTGGAATGCACCAAGGTTCCGGAATGTTCGGAATTCCGGAATGTTCAGAGTTCCGGAATGCACCAAGGTTCCGGAATGTTCGGAATTCCGGAATGTTCGGAATTCCGGAATGTTCAGAGTTCCGGAATGCACCAAGGTTCCGGAATGCACCAAGGTTCCGGAATGTTCGGAATTCCGGAATGTTCAGAGTTCCGGAATGCACCAAGGTTCCGGAATATTCGGAATTCCGGAATGTTCGGAATTCCGGAATGTTCGGAATTCCGGAATGCACCAAGGTTCCGGAATGTTCGGAGTTCCGGAATGTTCGGAATTCCGGAATGTTCAGAGTTCCGGAATGCACCAAGGTTCCGGAATGTTCGGAATTCCGGAATGTTCAGAGTTCCGGAATGTTCAGAGTTCCGGAATGCACCAAGGTTCCGGAATGTTCGGAATTCCGGAATGTTCAGAGTTCCGGAATGCACCAAGGTTCCGGAATGTTCGGAATTCCGGAATGTTCGGAATTCCGGAATGTTCAGAGTTCCGGAATGCACCAAGGTTCCGGAATGTTCGGAATTCCGGAATGTTCGGAATTCCGGAATGTTCAGAGTTCCGGAATGCACCAAGGTTCCGGAATGCACCAAGGTTCCGGAATGCACCAAGGTTCCGGAGTGTACAGAGTTCCGGAATGTTCAGAGTCCCGGAATGCACCAAGGTTCCGGAATGTTCGGAATTCCGGAATGTTCAGAGTTCCGGAATGTTCGGAATTCCGGAATGCACCAAGGTTCCGGAATGTTCGGAGTTCCGGAATGTTCGGAATTCCGGAATGTTCAGAGTTCCGGAATGCACCAAGGTTCCGGAATGTTCGGAATTCCGGAATGTTCAGAGTTCCGGAATGTTCAGAGTTCCGGAATGCACCAAGGTTCCGGAATGTTCGGAATTCCGGAATGTTCAGAGTTCCGGAATGCACCAAGGTTCCGGAATGTTCGGAATTCCGGAATGTTCGGAATTCCGGAATGTTCAGAGTTCCGGAATGCACCAAGGTTCCGGAATGTTCGGAATTCCGGAATGTTCGGAATTCCGGAATGTTCAGAGTTCCGGAATGCACCAAGGTTCCGGAATGTTCGGAATTCCGGAATGTTCAGAGTTCCGGAATGTTCAGAGTTCCGGAATGCACCAAGGTTCCGGAATGCACCAAGGTTCCGGAATGTTCGGAATTCTGGAATGTTCAGAGTTCCGGAATGTTCAGAGTTCCGGAATGCACCAAGGTTCCGGAATGCACCAAGGTTCCGGAATGTTCGGAATTCCGGAATGTTCAGAGTTCCGGAATGCACCAAGGTTCCGGAATGCACCAAGGTTCCGGAATGTTCGGAATTCCGGAATGTTCAGAGTTCCGGAATGTTCAGAGTTCCGGAATGCACCAAGGTTCCGGAATGCACCAAGGTTCCGGAATGTTCGGAATTCCGGAATGTTCAGAGTTCCGGAATGCACCAAGGTTCCGGAATGCACCAAGGTTCCGGAATGTTCGGAATTCCGGAATGTTCAGAGTTCCGGAATGTTCAGAGTTCCGGAATGCACCAAGGTTCCGGAATGCACCAAGGTTCCGGAATGTTCGGAATTCTGGAATGTTCAGAGTTCCGGAATGCACCAAGGTTCCGGAATGCACCAAGGTTCCGGAGTGTTCAGAGTCCCGGAATGCACCAAGGTTCCGGAATGTTCGGAATTCCGGAATGTTCAGAGTTCCGGAATGCACCAAGGTTCCGGAATGTTCGGAATTCCGGAATGTTCGGAATTCCGGAATGTTCGGAATTCCGGAATGTTCAGAGTTCCGGAATGTTCAGAGTTCCGGAATGCACCAAGGTTCCGGAATGCACCAAGGTTCCGGAATGTTCGGAATTCCGGAATGTTCAGAGTTCCGGAATGCACCAAGGTTCCGGAATGTTCGGAATTCCGGAATGTTCGGAATTCCGGAATGTTCGGAATTCCGGAATGCCCCAAGGTTCCGGAATGTTCGGAATTCCGGAATGTTCGGAATTCCGGAATGTTCAGAGTTCCGGAATGCACCAAGGTTCCGGAATGTTCGGAATTCCGGAATGTTCGGAATTCCGGAATGTTCGGAATTCCGGAATGCACCAAGGTTCCGGAATGTTCGGAGTTCCGGAATGTTCGGAATTCCGGAATGTTCAGAGTTCCGGAATGCACCAAGGTTCCGGAATGTTCGGAATTCCGGAATGTTCAGAGTTCCGGAATGCACCAAGGTTCCGGAATGCACCAAGGTTCCGGAATGTTCGGAATTCCGGAATGTTCAGAGTTCCGGAATGTTCAGAGTTCCGGAATGCACCAAGGTTCCGGAATGTTCGGAATTCCGGAATGTTCAGAGTTCCGGAATGCACCAAGGTTCCGGAATGTTCGGAATTCCGGAATGTTCAGAGTTCCGGAATGCACCAAGGTTCCGGAATGCACCAAGGTTCCGGAATGCACCAAGGTTCCGGAATGTTCGGAATTCTGGAATGTTCAGAGTTCCGGAATGCACCAAGGTTCCGGAATGCACCAAGGTTCCGGAGTGTTCAGAGTCCCGGAATGCACCAAGGTTCCGGAATGTTCGGAATTCCGGAATGTTCAGAGTCCCGGAATGCACCAAGGTTCCGGAATGTTCGGAATTCCGGAATGTTCAGAGTTCCGGAATGCACCAAGGTTCCGGAATGTTCGGAATTCCGGAATGTTCGGAATTCCGGAATGTTCAGAGTTCTGGGATGCACAAAGGTTCCGAAATGTTCGGAATTCCGGAATGTTCAGAGTTCCGGAATGTTCAGAGTTCCGGAATGCACCAAGGTTCCGGAATGTTCGGAATTCCGGAATGTTCAGAGTTCCGGAATGCACCAAGGTTCCGGAATGTTCGGAATTCCGGAATGTTCAGAGTTCCGGAATGCACCAAGGTTCCGGAATGTTCAGAATTCCGGAATGTTCAGAGTTCCGGAATGCACCAAGGTTCCGGAATGTTCGGAATTCCGGAATGTTCAGAGTTCCGGAATGTTCAGAGTTCCGGAATGCACCAAGGTTCCGGAATGTTCGGAATTCCGGAATGTTCAGAGTTCCGGAATGCACCAAGGTTCCGGAATGTTCGGAATTCCGGAATGTTCGGAATTCCGGAATGTTCAGAGTTGGTGGAGGCAGCTAAACCTGTTTCTCCATCACCTGTTCAGTTCTGATGATTCAGTAAGGACATCTCCTGGTTTCATCTTCATGTTTCCCTCTCACCACATATCCAAACCGACATCATGACCAGCAGCTTTACAGCTGTGGCTCCAGCAAACATCAGCTGATACTGGAAAGTAATATTAAATAAAGTCTAACAACAGCTGATCAAGCTTACACGTGCTGCTGTTGTTTAGCACGACATCCGCTGGTTTCCTCTTTCTGGCACAAAGTGGGCGATAAATAAACAAGAGAGAAAAGCCGATCAGCTGATCATTGATCAGTTTCATGATTGAAGTAGAAACGGGAGAGGGAGGGGGGAGAATGAGAGAAGAAGAACAGCTGTGTAGCAAAGACACAGAATAACTCCAGCTTTGTGTGTCACGGTTCGGCATGGCAAACCGTGGGAGGTGTGGGGAAGGAGGACCCAGGCGCGGTGCTCTGTGTATAAACAGTGTGTTTATTTACAGCGATGGAAACAATAACAGTAAATCCCCGTGCTCTCCCTGACTCCCGTGTCGTGTCTCTCCGTGAATAGTCCGTGTCTCAGTGCTCTCCGCTCCCGTGTCTCAGGACCCCTCGTGCTGGCTGCTGTCAGGCGCTCCACACTTCTCCTGAGGACACAATAGACGCAGCCGTCAGGACACATATAACCGCGGGCATACACATTAACTCAGTTCAACAGGATGACTAATGTGGAGTCTCATGGAATGATCCCGCGTCGGTGGGAGCTCCAAGACTCTCCTAAGTAGCTCCCCCGACGAGGCCTGATCAGCAGCAGGTGTGTCGCTTCGGGTGTGGCCAGACCGTCAGCAGGGCCACACCCACCAGGCCTGAAGGCGCCCACCGAAACACATATACATACACACGCAAACAGGGAGAAGGACAGCAACACCAAATATACATACAATAATAATAATAATAATATAATTCATAACTGCTCAGGGATCCTGGGTCATCCTAGAACTGAAACTTGGCAGTGCGGCGGTGACTATTCATCCCTCATCAAACTTTGCACGGGTGAATACTCCTTCACTAGCCAGCCTCGGATGTCCAGTCGAGGAGGAGGTCTTGCTGTGGTGTATCGAAGTTGGATGTATTGTTGCTCATTAATAGTAAAAATAATAATAATAAAAATTTTTCGTTTGAACTACATCTGGTTAAAACTGGAAATAAAGATCTGTGTTACTGTTCTGTAGTGTATCATCCACCTGTCCCAAATGGTCAGTTCTTAAAGGAGTTCAGTGACTTTTTACCTTCCACCCTGAAGCTGTCCAGACTGGTTATAATTAGGGATTTTAACATACACATTGATGATGACTATGACGTCTTTGAGGTTTTCTTAGCATCATGGACTCTTTTCATTTTACACAGCATGTGTCTGGACCCACACATATCAAAGGACACACACTGGACCTCGTTTTTTCTTTAGGCTTAACCATTGACTTTTGACCCTTATTCTATTATATTTAACTTTATATTTCTCTACTACTGCTAATTTTCTGATGTTTTTAATTTGGTGTTGTCTGTCTCTAATGTTGATTTATTAAGAATCTTTTTAATAATTAGTCTTTCTATTTTAGATAGTATTTGTCCTTTTAAATCCAGATTAGCTCCTGTCTTAAAATCATCCTCCTGGATAAACGACAACATTCGCTGCTTAAAACGTGCATGTCAACCTTTTAGCTTCTTTTAATCCTTCAATTCGAAATGCAAGGGCTGCCTATTTCTGATAGGTTTGTAGCATAAACCTATTCGCTGGAACGTTAAGGACAACTTGCTACACAGCAAAAAGCAAGACACAAGGCACCAAAGTTCTTCGTGTTACTCATGCATGAGGGAGACCTGGCTGGAGCCAAGTGTCGTTCCACCACTTGACCTCCGTCAGACTCTCAGCCAGGTTCCCCATAGCACTCCTTTTATTGTGGTTACATGAATATGCATAGGGTCATTAACATATCGTTAGCTTGATAGCATAATTGCCTAAGTCATTTGACTAAGTCAATGACTTAGGCACTTATGCTATGAAGCTAACGATATAACATCTTACATAGGTATACATGTGAACAAAGAATACCGTGTGTGTGTGTGTGTGTGTGTGTGTGTGTGTGTGTGTGTGTGTGTGTGTGTGTGAGACCCCATAAATAACTTCCCTAAACCTGCTGGTCTGGAAGTCCAACAGTTCATCTAAGCAAAAGGCACTTAGCCTAAAACAAATACAGCCACGTTTATCCTGCCATAAAACAATAAGACAAGGTACGACCTCTTCCCATGCTCCCAGGATGTAGGCAGCCTGCTAAAGATCACACATCCTATCACTACACAATTGATTATACACCTCTAAGCATATATGGTTAAATATTTCTAAGCATAAATGACAATCAACAATACAAAACCTAACAATTTCTCTGACTTAGTCTCAAAGAGTAGAGGTAACCCCAAGGTACTTTTTGATACCATTAGTGATATTGTTGCTCCAGCTCCACCAGCTGTCCCAATTTCATCAAATGATGACTGAAAAATTTCTTTCTTTCTTTGTTGAAAAAGTTAGTAAGGTGAGGAACAATATCTCTCCTTCTGTGTACCTCTTGTCTTCTCCAAATTCTTCTAGGCCTGTGTTAGAATGATATTACTTGACGTGCTTTAATACGAAGCACTCCGGGTCATCTTAAAAAGGTAAGCACCACCTTTAATCAAAAGTGTGCACATTGGAGCTTATCTAAATTGTCTGTTCGCTAAGTTGTTGTCAATTTGCTGCAGTAGACAAAGAGGCAGTGTGTGATCCGTCCCAATGCATTAGAGCAACTAAATTGTGAGTATAATAAGTAAATAAGCCGAGTAAACGAATTGGTTGTTGTGGATAACGACTGAAATTAAGAGAGTAGGAGTAATTATCCTTAGGCATGGTTGCTCCACTCACTTTGGACGCGAGGCGAGACCCGTGGGACGGGAACTAGGGTGGCAATCTGGGAAGTTGAGGACCCCTGAACGGCTAAATCGAGGTGTGGGATCCTCGTCACAGTTGAAAGCCTGCACGAGGGCGGGCCCATGTTTTTCGGCTGCCTAGATTCCATGTGGAGGGGAGCAAACTTGTTGTAGTGCCTCTAGATTGTGTGTGTATGTGAAAGGGCGAGAGGACACATTTCGATTGAAATCA
The DNA here is from genome assembly GCF_057382275.1 of Copadichromis virginalis. NCBI lineage: Eukaryota > Metazoa > Chordata > Actinopteri > Cichliformes > Cichlidae > Copadichromis > Copadichromis virginalis. The sequence continues at coordinate 6,082,656 of NC_140623.1, read as the reverse complement.
AGTAGTTAAATTCGCCGCAGTTGACAGCCTGTATGAGAGTGGGCCCAAGTTCTTTCGCCGGTTAGATTCCGAACTGAGATTGGGAATCTTGCTACAATGTCTTTAGATTTTGTGTGTGTGTGTGTGTGTGTGTGTGTGTGTGTGTGTGTGTGTGTGTGTGTGTGTGTGTGTGTGTATATACAAAAACCCCAAAAAGTTAAAATTTGCAACAGCTGACAGTCTGCCAGACAGTGGGGCTAAGTTCTTTCGCCGGTTACATTCCGAGCTGAGATCTTTGGCCCGCTGCAGTGCCTCTAGACAGTGTGGGTCAATTTTGGGTTAGTATATTAGGCTTAAGATTGAAATTTGCGTCTAAAACCACATGTTTGGGTTTGTAGAGCGAGACACGTGCTCTGTATAGTATGTTGAGTGCGAGGGAGAAGGAAGTGTCTTCCAGAGCCGAGTGAAGCAGACAGACAGAAAGAGGAGGAGCAGGCAGCCCAACTCAGAGGAGTGGAGTTGAGCGCGAGGGCGTAACTGAGGAGGAGCGCCGAGGAAGACAGAAAAGAACAATGGTGACGTCTGGTGGATGGTGGTAAGTATTACAATTAAAAAGTGAAAATGGCAGATTTAAAACAAATCATTAGAGAAGAGCCCAGGGCTAAAATAGAAGATGGAAGCAAATGGAAAACCATTGAAAAACAGAGAGAAGAATTGGGAAAAGCTCTGAAGAGAACCATCACTGGAAACAATACAGGTAAGGATGGGAAAATATTGGAAATATGGAGAAAAATTAAAGAAATATGTGATGAGCAGGAGGTGACGGTTGATATGGACGGAAGTATGGAGAATGAGGATGGCACAGTGGTGAGGCTCTGTGCCAGGCAAGGCAAGGCAAGGCAAATTTATTTGTATAGCACAATTCAACAACAAGGTGATTCAAAGTGCTTTACAGAGACATTAGAAACCAAAACAAATAAAAAGCATGATTTAAAATTGATTAAAACAAGCAAACAAACAAACTAACTAAACACACACATTTCACACCTGTTCGCGCAATCTGAACCCTTATCGTAAGGGGAGCTACCAGTCCTTCTGTGGACGAGCTACTTTCTATTTTAAATTCCCTGAATTTAAAATACTCTCTAGACCCAGTCTAGACCCAGCTGGGGAGCTACCCAGAGCTCTAAACCCACTTAACAAACAAACAAACAAACAAACAAACAAACAAACAAACAAACAAACAAACAAACAAAACAGTATATAAAATCAAAACAGATAAAATCAGAAATAGATAAAATCAGTAGTTAATGTAAGTTTTGAAATTTAAGCTTAACTAATTAACAAACAAACAACAGTATATAAAATCAAAACAGATAAAATCAGAACAGTAGATAAAATCAGTAGTTAAATGTAAGTTTTGAAATTTAAGCTTAAAAGTGTGGATTTGGTGCTTTATTCAAATGCAGCTGAGAACAGGTGAGTCTTCAACCTGGATTTAAATAAACTGAGTGTTTCAGCTGATCTGAGGCTTTCTGGGAGTTTGTTCCAGATATAAGGAGCATAAAAGCTGAATGCAGCTTCTCCGTGTCTGGTTCTGACTCTGGGAACTGATAAAAGACCGGATCCAGATGACCTGAAGGATCTGGAAGGTTCATACTGGGTCAGGAGGTCACTGATGTATTTTGGTCCTAAACCATTCAGAGCTTTATAGACCAGCATCAGGACTTTAAAGTCTATCCTCTGACGGACAGGCAGCCAGTGTAAAGACCTCAGAGCTGGACTGATGTGGTCCACTTTTTTGGTCTTAGTGAGGACTCGAGCAGCAGAGTTCTGAATGAGCTGTAGTTGTCTGACTGATTTTTTAGGTAGACCTGTAAAGATGCTGTTACAGTAATCAAGCTTACTAAAGATGAATGCATGGACTAGTTTTTCCAGGTCCTGTTGAGACATCAGATCTTTTATCCTTGATATATTCTTGAGGTGATAGTAAGCTGACTTTGTTATTGTCTTAATGTGTTTTTCTAAGTTTAGGTCTGCATCCATCACTACACCCAAATTTCTCGCCTGGTTTGTGGTTTTTAGATGTATAGATTGAAGTTCTCTGGTGACCTGTAATCGTTTTTCTTTGGCGCCAAAGACTATTACTTCAGTTTTGTTTTTGTTTAGTTGGAGAAAATTGTGGCACAACCAGTCATTAATTTCCTCAATGCATTTACCAAGAGCCTGTACAGGGCCTCGGTCTCCTGGTGACATTGTGATATATATTTGTGTGTCATCTGCATAGCTGTGGTAGTTTATTTTGTTGTTCTTTATAATCTGTGTCAGTGGGAGCATGTAAATGTTAAACAGAAGGGGTCCCAAGATGGAACCTTGGGGAACTCCACATGTGATACTTGTCTGCTCAGATGTGAAGTTACCTATTGATACAAAGTATTTCCTGTTTTCTAAGTATGTTTTGAACCAGTTTAGTGCAGTTCCTGAAAGACCTGCCCAGTTCTCCAGTCGTTTGAGTAATATGTTGTGGTCAACTGTATCAAATGCTGCACTGAGATCCAGTAAAACTAGGACTGACATTTTTCCGCTGTCTGTATTCAGACATATGTCATTAAACACTTTGGTCAGAGCGGTTTCAGTGCTGTGGTTCTGTCTAAAACCTGACTGGAAGGCATCATAGCAGTTATTTTGTTTTAAGAAGTAATTGAGCTGTTGAGAAACTGCTTTTTCAATGATCTTTACTTAAAAACGGGAGATTTGAGATCGGCCTGTAGTTGTTCATTTGTGTCTTGTCAAGATTGTCCTTTTTCAGTATAGGTTTGATTACAGCAGTTTTTAGTGGTTCTGGAAACACACCTGACATTAAGGAAAAGCTGACGATCTGTAACAGGTCTGACTCTAAAGTCTTTGAGACCTTTTTGAAAAAACTTGTTGGCAGGACATCTAAACAGCAGGAGGCGGAGTTCAGTTGACCTAAGATGTCCTCCAGGTCTTTGCTGTTAATAGGGTGAAACTGTTTCATGGTGTTTAAACAGTTTTTCGGTGGACACAGTACATATCCTGGATCTGCTGTTGATGTACCAATTGCTTGTCTAATTTTTTGGATTTTGTCTGTGAAGAATTTGGCAAAGTCATTGCAGGCCATGGTTGAATGAAGTTCAGCTGCCACTGACACAGGAGGGTTTGTTAGCCTGTCAACTGTAGAAAATAAGACCCGAGCATTATGGCTGTTTTTAGTGATGATGTCAGAGAAGTAGGACCTTCTTGCACTCCTCAGTTGTAAATTATAATTGTGAAGTTTCTCTTTATAAATGTCATAATGAACCTGGAGGTTTGTTTTTCTCCATCTGCGCTCAGCTTTCCTACACTCTCTTTTTTCATTTTTCACCAGTGTGGAGTTTCTCCATGGAGACTTTTTCCTTCCAGAGATAACCTTCACCTTAATGGGAGCAATAGTGTCCATTACATTTAACATGTTAGCATTGAAGCTATTGACGAGCTCATTGACTGACCCTCTGGGCAGGTCAGGTGTTAATGGGAAGACCTGGTTAAAGATCTCACTACTGTCTTCAGTTATACACCGTTTTGTGATCACTGCTGTTGATATATTTGTGTGGGCTGAGATTTTACTTTCAAAGAAAACACAGTAATGATCAGACAGGCCCACATCAGACACAGTAACCTTTGAAATGCTCAGGCCTTTGGAGATCAGTAGGTCAAGAGTGTGTCCTCTATTATGTGTGGCCTCTGTTACATGCTGAGTCAGCCCAAAGTTGCCCAGAGTGTTACTCAGGTCTTTAGTCCCTTTGTCCTGAGGGTTGTCCACATGGATGTTAAAATCCCCAACAATAATTACACAGTCAAAATCAACACAGATCACAGACAGCAGTTCACTGAGGTCATTAAAAAAGTCTGTGCAGTATTTGGGAGGCCTGTAAACATTAAGAAACACAACTTTGGATGGGGCCTTCAGCTGTAAAGCCACATATTCAAAAGACTGAAAACTTCCAGGAGATAGCTGCTTACATTGAAATGGTTCATTAAATAAGACAGCGACCCCTCCTCCTCTCCTGCTCACCCTGGCCTCACTGATAAAACTGTAGTTAGGAGGGGTCGTCTCGATGAGAACAGCTCCACTGTTACTTTGGTCCAACCAAGTTTCAGTTAGAAACATAAAATCAAGGCTGTGCTCAATGATTAAATCATTAATTAAAAATGTTTTCCCAGCTAAAGATCTAACGTTTAATAAAGCCAACTTAAGTGTTTTAGAGGTATTACTTGTCCCCTCATGTTTGGGAGCAGTCTGTGGCACACGAGGTATGTTTACTATATTTAAAGATCTTTTAGAGTGCAGCTCTCTGTGTTTTGACCAGGCCACATGTCTCCTGTCACCTAAAAGTACAGAGATTTTAAAACCTTCTAGTAAACAGGGTTCCAGCTTCTCCTGGGAAAAGTCATCACTGCCATAATCCACGCAGCCCGGACCCTCCACACATCACACATCAGACTGCGGAGACAGGGCATGAAGAGGGACTAAGGGGGGCGAGGCTGGGCAATGTGACGTCGATTGCTCTGTTGAGGGTGGGGCTCGGTGGCGAACCTTTGGGTGCTTTGGTGGGGGGTTTATGGGGGACAAAGAGGGATTGGGCCGGGGGACCGTTTGTTCCTCTTTATGAGATAACTCCTCGTTTATCTCAGCCTTGGCTCCAAGCACAGATGGATGACGTATGGAATAAAACAAGTTGGAGGTGAACAGTTTCACCCCTGACTTGTTAAAATTAAATCCATTTGCTTTAAACAGATGCCTGCGTTCCCAAAAAATATTAAAGTTGTTGATAAAATGCACTGAGTGGTCAGCACATGCTGATATAAGCCATTTATTCAGTGTAAACAGCCTGCTGAATCTCTCGTCTCCTCCTCTGACCGGCGGTACAGGTCCACTGATGAATACAGCTGCATTCAGAGAGTTTACAGTATTTAGTAATCCAGTAAAGTCCCGTTTCAGAACCTCCGATTGTTGTTTGGACACATCGTTTGACCCTGTATGCAGAACAATGTTTGTCACAGTTGGATATTCATCTGCAATTTGAAGAATTCTCTCCTTCAGGTTGTTGACCATATCGTTAGGAAAGCAAATTCAAATTCAAAATTCAAATTCAAATTTTATTTGTCACGTACACAGTCATACACAGTACGATATGTAGTGAAATGCTTGGACAACTGCTCGTGACCTAAAGAGAAAAAAAAAGGAAAAGGCTATGAATAAGATAGGAAATAAATATGAAAAATTAAAAAGGGTAAATTTAACTAGGAAGGAATAAAATATAAATTAAGGTTAAAAATGAAATAACTGTACAACACAAATTAGAATGAAGGGTAAATTTAACTGGGAAAGAATAAGTTAAAGATAAATATATAAATTAAAGTTGAAAATAAAATAACTGTACAACAAAATACACAATACACAATATAGAACTATATAAGAATGTATGAAGAAATCTAAATCTAAATAAATATATACACAATAACAGCAGCTGTACAAGTATTAACCGGAAATGAAGAATATAGTGACCAGTGTTGTGCAAAAAAACAATGTGTGCAAAAACAATGTCCAGAAAGTCCAGTGTGTGTGTAAGAACCATATGTGTGGGTCAGTACTGTGTGGTGGTGTGATTGAGAGACCGTATCGCCTGCGGGAAGAAGCTCCTCCTCAGTCTCTCTGTGTTGGTCTTTAGGGAGCGGAATCGCTTTCCTGACCTCAACAGAGAGAACAGTCTGTTGTTGGGATGGCTGAGGTCCTTCACGATCTTCCTGGCCTTGGTCCAGCACCGCCTGCTGTAGATTGAGTGCAGGTCAGGGAGCTCGGAGCGGATGGTGCGCTCAGCTGACCGCACAACCCTCTGTAGAGCTCGTCTGTCCTGCATGGTGCTGTTCCCGAACCAGGTTAAGATGTTTCCCGCCAGTATGCTCTCTATGGTGCACGAGTAAAAGTTCCTGAGCACCTTGGAGGGCAGTTGGAAGTCTCTCAAGCGTCTGAGGTGGTAGAGACGCTGTCGGGCCTTTTTCACCACGGTGTTGATGTGACAGGACCATGACAGGTCCTGCGTGATGTGAACTCCGAGGTATTTGAAGCTGTCCACTCTCTCCACTGGGCACTCGTTGATGACGGGGGTCTGGTAGTTCCTCTCCTGCTTAGTGCTGAAGTCCACTATCAGCTCCTTTGTCTTACTGACGTTTAGAAGGAGGTTGTTCCTCTGGCACCAGTTCTCCAGATTCCTAATCTCCTTCAGGTAGGCCGTCTCGTTGTTATCAGAGATCAGGCCCACCACGACGGTGTTGTCAGCAAACTTGATGATGGTGGTGGAGCTGGTAGTGGCCACGCAGTCATATGTGTACAGAGAGTACAGCAGGGGGCTCAGAACACACCCCTGGGGGGCTCCAGTGCTGAGAGTGGTGGAGGCTGAGACATGTCCGCCCATCCTTACTGCCTGTGGTCTTCCAGTTAGGAAGTTGGAGATCCACTGACACATAGATGAGCTGAGTCCCAGATGCTCCAGCTTGGTGGTGAGTGTGGAGGGAATTATGGTGTTAAATGCAGAGCTGTAGTCTATGAAGAGCATTTTAACATAATTCCCCCTTCTAGTGTCCAAGTGAGTGAGTGATGTGTGGAGGAGATGAGAGATGGCATCGTCTGTGGAACGATTTGGACGGTAAGCGAACTGTAGTGGGTCCAGTGTGTCTGGTAGTGAAGAAATGATGAAGTCTCTGACCAGGCGTTCAAAGCACTTCATCACTACTGACGTGAGGGCTACAGGGCGATAGTCATTGAGAGAAGTAGGGTGGGGTTTCTTCGGGACAGGAACAATGATGGACTCTTTGAAGCATGTGGGGATCACCGACTGAGATAAAGAGATGTTGAATATCTCAGTGAACACAGGAGCTAGCTGGTATGCGCAGTCTCTTAGGATACGACCTGGGATGCCGTCTGGTCCTGCTGCTTTCCTGGTGTTCACTCTTTTGAAGGCTCTCCTTACTTCATGCTCGGAGATGACGAGCACGTTTCCGGTGCTGGCAGTATCTTCCTGTCTGCAGCCGTTAGCGCCGCCAACACTAGCATTGTTGGAGACCTTAGCTGCAGCCTCAAAGCGAGCATAGAAAGTGTTCAGCTCGTCTGCCAGAGTCACGGCCGCGTTCGTCATACCGGTTGTTGGTGCTTTATAGTCCGTTATTGTCCTTAGTCCCCGCCACAGGCTCCTAGAGTCACTCTGTTGGAGTTGTGACTCTAGTTTCCTCCCGTAGCGCTGCTTCGCCTCTTTCACCACCCTCCGCACGTTATATGACGCGGCTTTGTACGGGTCCATGTCCCCCGTTGTGAGTCCCGTGTTGTAGGCAGCGGTGCGGGATCTCAGAGCGTTGCGGATGGTTTTATCCACTGTTGAAATCTTCCAATTCTTTGAATCCTTGGGCTGAAGGAAGGACAATACTCTGTGTATTTATGCTCAATCAACAATCATTTATTTCCATACAATTCAACACTTAAGAGCATAAGAACCATCATGATGGGGAGACATGCCTGAAGAGGGTCACAGCAAGTCTCAAAATGGTGATGGGTTGCTCAGCTTTTTATAGTCTCTAGTGGCCCCCATCTAGTCGTAAAAGCCAAAACATCACATTCTTTCTCTGTTACAGCGCCTAAGTTATGACCTCGGCAGTTGTTTCTCTGCTTTCTGTAAGGTGGGGGTATGGAATGTGGTCTGTCTATCTCCCCTGTCTTAGACACAGAGTCTCCTGCTTACAATCTTCTCTTCATGATTCAACAATTAAGCATGTAACACATTCACAGCAGATCAAGGATACAGAGTGATGCACACTTGTCTAACAAACTAATAAGTGAATATGTTCTTTTAACTCAAAAGTATAACGAGAACTAAACTACATACAGCTCACACACTCTATATTAAAGGGTATAATATGATCTACAGCAGTATTCTAATTCAACTACTTTGATTACATATATAAGGTAACATATAATAACAGAATAATCTAATACCACCCACGGCTTCTGGTTGGGAAACGTTGTGATAGTCTTTGTCTCCACGGTATCATCCGCTAGTTTCCCGATGAATCCCACAACCGCTTCCGTAAACACGTTGACGTCATCGTCGGAGCTGTTTCTGAACATGCCCCAGTCTGCGTCATCGAGTGCGTCCTGTAACGCGGCCACCGATTGATCCGTCCAGCGCGCGACCTTCCTCTGAACCGGAACTTCCTGTTTCAGCCTTTGTTTATATTTTGGCATGAGGAAGATGGCGGCGTGATCAGATTTGCCAAACGGAGGGCGGGATTGTGCCTTGTAGCCGTCCTTGACCGTAGTGTATCAGTGGTCCAGTGTCCTTTCACCCCTGGTGGGGCAGGTGATGTGTTGATAAAAGTTCGGCGCTGTGCGTTTGAGGTTGGCGCTATTAAAGTCCCCCGTCACAATAAGCGCAGCGTCCCGGTGTTGTGTCTGGTGCTGTGTGAGTGCCTCATGCAGCTCGCATAAGGCGGTGACCGTGTCCGCTTGTGGTGGAATATAAACGGCACTTACAATGACCGATGTAAATTCCCGAGGTAGATAAAAAGGACGACACATGATGGACAGTAGTTCCAGATTTGGTGTGCAGGAGCGTGTGAGAGGAACAACGTTCGCACTGTTGCACCAGTTGTTGTTCACCATTAAACACACGCCGCCTCCCCTTGACTTCCCCGAGTCCCGTGTCCTGTCCATGCGGTGAACCGAGAAGAACTCGGCCGGCTGGATGGCGTGGTCCGGCACCGCTGGGTTCAGCCATGCCTCGGTGAAGCAGAGGAGATTGCAGTCCCGAATGTCTCTCTGGAACTTTATCCTGGCCCTGAGGTCGTCAAGCTTGTTCTCCAGTGACTGGACGTTGGCGAGCAGGATGCTAGGCAGAGGTGTGCGGTGTGCACGAGCTCTCAGCCTGTTCCTGACGCTGGCTCGCTTCCCTCTAGGCCGCCGCCGCTTCCCTTTGTTCTCCCTCGAGATCTCACTCGGCCAGCTCGGATCCGGAGTTAAAAACTTCGAATTGTGAGTACATTGTATACCAATAGAAACAAGAGTGTCACTGTCATACCTAATGTACCCAATGGTGATGATTTTGCCGATTTAGAAACGCTGAAAACTAACTTAAAAAACAAAGACAAAGAAAAAGTGGTCGGAGCAGTCGTGACGGCAGCCGACCTCACCGGCGCCATCTTCATACCACAGGATTACTGAGATTTTGTATGAAGGAAACCGTAGTTACAGGCTATATGTTGATGATGAAATTACACTGTGTTGTTGAGAAAATGTGAATGTTACAGGGGAGAAATTAATGCAGTGTGAGACATACTGTGATGAGACCATTGTTACTTTTTCCACAGCGAGTGTTAACTTTATGACTTTATGACTACAAGAGACCCACAGACCTCTTAGAGGTTCGAATGAACTTAAAACACCTGAGTTTCCTAATGTGTTCTCAGCTTGTTATAATTCTAGACAAAGGGGAGTAGCAATTTTAATACATAAAAATATTAATTTCATGGTACTCGATACAGTTATAGATCCAGAGGGCAGATTCTTAATCATTAAACTATCTATACTTGATAAAAAGCTATGTATTGCAAGTGTATATGGTCCAAATGTTGATGATCCCTCATTCTTTCACGGTTTTCCATCTAAGATGGCGGCGCGCACAGACGCAGCGGCCCGGAGCTCCTACACTTTTGCACTTTTGGTGGTACTGTGTATTATTTCACACAGTCTGGGGTTACTTCAATACAACAGAGATGATCTACTACAACTAAGCCGTGGAGATCTTCAACTAACATCCGAGTATCTCATCCCCCCGGAGATCGTTAAGCAACCCCCGGGGCTACCCGCAACAGCAAGCCGCAGGAGGAGACATTGCGAGCGGAGGCAGAAGAGAGGCAGGCGGGGAGGCCTGTGGGCACGGCTAAAGACTAGTCCGTTTAAACCACCACTCCCGATCATATTCCTCTCCAACGCCCGTTCAATCCATTACAAACTGGATGAAATACGACTGCAGATCGCCACTCGACGGACTTTTAATAACTGTTCGTGCATGATTTTCACTGAAACCTGGCTGGACAGCGCCATTCCCGATGCGGCTATCGATCTAGCAGGCCGCACCGCCTATCAAGCCGACAGGTCTGCGGACTCGGGTAAGAAGACCGGCGGGGGGCTGTGCATCTATATTAACAACCTTTGGTGCACGAACGTCACGGTAACGGAAAGACTGTGCAGTACAGAGGTAGAACTGTTGGTGTTAAAGTGCCGTCCATTCTATCTCCCTCGGGAATTTTCTGCCGTTTACATCTGCGCTGTTTACATTCCACCAGATGCTAATGCTAAGCTAGCGTTAGCACAATTGAGCAGCAGCATCAATAACAGCCTGGTAGCACACCCGGACAGTGTCTTTATTGCGGCTGGGGATTTTAACCACGCGGACCTGAAATCTGTACTTCACAATTTCCACTGTAATGTGAAGTGTGCTACCAGAGGAGATAGAACGTTGGACCAGGTGTACACCAACATGGCGAATGCATACAGAGCCCAGGCTTATCCCCACCTGGGTCTGTCAGACCATCTCTCCCTTCTGCTACACCCAATATACACACAAAAGATCAAGAGCACTGGGATTACAACCAAAACCGTGAGAACATGGCCGCAGGATGCTATTCCGATGCTTCAGGACTGTTTCCACTGCACAGACTGGGATGTATTCAAGGTGCAGGACACTGACAATCGTGTCGCATTGGACAGTTACACCTCCACTGTCTTGGACTACATCTGTTTCTGTGTGGACAATGTAACAACTTGGAAACGATTCCGTGTGTTCCCTAATAATCCACCCTGGATGACACACGGAGTTCAACAACTTATTCGAACAAGGAACAACGCTTTCAAATCCGGGGACCAGGAGGCATACAGTGCTGCCAGGGCCAACCTGAGAAGAGGCATCAAGACTGCCAAGCAGCAGCACAGGAGGCGTATCGAGGCCAGGTTTGAGAACAACACAAACCCAAGGCAGGTCTGGGAGGGCATCAGGGCTATCACGGACTACAAAAGAAGAACACCATCACCCTCAGCCGACAGTTCTACTCTGGCTGAGGATCTAAATCTCTTTTATGCCCGTTTTGACAGGGAGAACACCGACCCTGTCCTGTCCCCTCTCCCCTCAACCGATCCTGCTCCAGTCCTGAGCACTCATGAGCTGAGGCGTGTGTTCCGGAGCATTAACACCAGGAAGGCGGCCGGGCCGGATGGAGTGCTGGGCCAGGTGCTAAAAGACTGTGCTGCGGACCTGGCGGACGTCTTCACCTCTATATATAACACCTCGCTGTCCTGTTCACTGGTACCATCCTATTTCAAAGCAGCAACCATCGTTCCCATCCCAAAACAGTCAAATGTCACATGTCTGAACGATTTCAGACCTGTGGCACTCACCCCCATTCCCGCCAAATGCCTGGAGAGACTGGTCATTAAACACATCAGAGCTGCTTTTCCACCATCCCTGGACTCGCACCAGTTTGCATACAGGGAGAACCGGTCAACCGAGGATGCGATCGCCACAGTGCTGCACACATTACTGAAGCACTTGGAACACAGGAACACCTATGCACGGCTCCTCTTTGTAGACTACAGCTCGGCTTTTAATACCATCCGGCCATACAAACTCCGTCCCAAACTCCACCAACTGGGACTTAACTCCTCTCTGTGCAACTGGATTGTGGACTTCCTCACTAACCGTAGACAGAGTGTCAGAGTGGGTAAGAACACCTCTTCCACCCTTGTGGTCAACACCGGTGCCCCTCAGGGGTGTGTTCTGAGCCCTCTGCTATACACTCTCTTCACCCATGACTGTATTTCCTCCTGCGCGTCCAATCTCATTGTTAAGTTTGCAGATGACACTACAGTGCTCGGACTTATATCCAACAATGATGAGACAAACTATAGGACAGAGGTGCAACAACTAGAGTCATGGTTCCACGACAATAACTTGGTCTTAAACACCAAAAAGACCAAGGAGATCATTGTAGATTTCCGGAAGAGGGGTCATAACAACCATCTGCCTCTCTTCATTGGCAGTGAGGCGGTGGAGAGGGTGAGCAGTTTTAAATTCTTGGGGGTAACTGTGACCGAGGACCTGTCCTGGGGCAACCATATCACCTCAGTTGCACGGAAGGCCCAACAGCGCCTCTACTACCTGAGGAGACTGCGGAGCGCACACATTCCCAGATCTCTGATGTTGAACTTCTACAACTGTGCCATCAGCAGCGTTCTGACGTATGGATTTCTAGTGTGGTTCCCCAGCTGCACCAAGGCCGATCAGCAAGCACTCCAGCGGGTGGTGAAAGAAGCTGGCAGAATTATTGGAACAAGTCTGCCAGAGATCAGTAATATCTTCCCCACTCGCTGTCTGAGGAGGGTGCACAGTATCCTGCGGGACCAACATCACCCTGCGCGCCACCTTTTCCATCTGCTGCCCTCAGGGAGAAGGTACAGGTCTATACAGGCCAGAACATCCAGACTGGCCAACAGCCTGTATCCACAGGCTGTGAGGCTCCTGAACTCTCTGCCCCCCTCTCACGGACAATAACCATATCCAACTTCTTAATAGCAATGAACTGGTCTGCATTGGTGCATCATATCTTTATTCTCTTCCCCCTCCTGCCCCCCCCCCCTCTTTCTTAAATAGATAACTATCATATCTGATATCATATCTCACAGTACAATAATATTGAATGGGTTGCATTGTTGTATTTTGTCATGTTTCTCAGGTCTTTGTCTGAATTTCTACGAACATTATTGCTAAGGATTGTCTTATTGCATTGGAGTCACACTGGGTTAAATATGTACACTTGGGTTTTAAGGGGTATTTATTATTTTCTTCTTTTTTTGGGTTGTATGGAAGCCCCAAACGCAATTTCATTGTTCTTGACAATGACAATAAATAAATACTACTACTACTACTACTTTTTTCAGTGCACTCTCTGAACACTTAGATGGCACACTTGTTCTTGGAGGCGACCTCAACCTTGGACTAAATGAAGACATGGATAGGCTCAATACAGCAGGAACTCAGCGTAATTGGCAGTCCACAAATATAATCAAACAGTATATGAGCGACTTTGGTCTTTGCGATGCATGGTGCTCCCTTCACCCCAACAGTAAGGAATATACTTTTTTCTCACATGTTCATCACTCCTACTCTCGTCTGGATTATTTTTTGGTCAGCAGCTCACTGCTGAGTGACATTTCAGACACTGAGATTCACCCTATAGCTGTCAGCGATCATGGTCCTGTATCTTTAACACTAATGCACAAGAATAATACTACGCCAAGAAAAAACTGGAGATTTAATATATCACTACTTAAAGATGAAGACTTTATTAAATATTTTAAAAAAGAGTGGACTTCATATTTGGACTATAATGACACTCCCGGAACATCAGCTTCTGTTCTATGGGAAGCAGGAAAAGCTGTGATGAGAGGTAAAATAATTTCTTTCTCATCACATAAAAAGAAAAAAGAAAACAAAAATATTCAGGAATTAGAAAAAACCATCAAATCACTAGAAGAAGCCTACGCGTCCCACCAAGATCAGGAAACATTGAACAAAATACGCAAAACAAAACTAGAATTAAATGAGATAATTAATAAAAAAACAAAATTCTTAGTACAAACACTACACTTACAAAATTATGAACATGGTAATAAATCCGGTCAATTTATAGCAAACCAGCTAAAAATAAATAAAGAAAAAACAACTTTGATTACATATATAAGGTAACATATAATAACAGAATAATCTAATACCACCCATGGCTTCTGGTTGGGAAACGTTGTGATAGTCTTTGTCTCCACGGTATCATCCGCTAGTTTCCCGATGAATCCCACAACCGCTTCCGTAAACACGTTGACGTCATCGTCGGAGCTGTTTCTGAACATGCCCCAGTCTGCGTCATCGAGTGCGTCCTGTAACGCGGCCACCGATTGATCCGTCCAGCGCGCGACCTTCCTCTGAACCGGAACTTCCTGTTTCAGCCTTTGTTTATATTTTGGCATGAGGAAGATGGCGGCGTGATCAGATTTGCCAAACGGAGGGCGGGATTGTGCCTTGTAGCCGTCCTTGACCGTAGTGTATCAGTGGTCCAGTGTCCTTTCACCCCTGGTGGGGCAGGTGATGTGTTGATAAAAGTTCGGCGCTGTGCGTTTGAGGTTGGCGCTATTAAAGTCCCCCGTCACAATAAGCGCAGCGTCCCGGTGTTGTGTCTGGTGCTGTGTGAGTGCCTCATGCAGCTCGCATAAGGCGGTGACCGTGTCCGCTTGTGGTGGAATATAAACGGCACTTACAATGACCGATGTAAATTCCCGAGGTAGATAAAAAGGACGACACATGATGGACAGTAGTTCCAGATTTGGTGTGCAGGAGCGTGTGAGAGGAACAACGTTCGCACTGTTGCACCAGTTGTTGTTCACCATTAAACACACGCCGCCTCCCCTTGACTTCCCCGAGTCCCGTGTCCTGTCCATGCGGTGAACCGAGAAGAACTCGGCCGGCTGGATGGCGTGGTCCGGCACCGCTGGGTTCAGCCATGCCTCGGTGAAGCAGAGGAGATTGCAGTCCCGAATGTCTCTCTGGAACTTTATCCTGGCCCTGAGGTCGTCAAGCTTGTTCTCCAGTGACTGGACGTTGGCGAGCAGGATGCTAGGCAGAGGTGTGCGGTGTGCACGAGCTCTCAGCCTGTTCCTGACGCTGGCTCGCTTCCCTCTAGGCCGCCGCCGCTTCCCTTTGTTCTCCCTCGAGATCTCACTCGGCCAGCTCGGATCCGGAGTTAAAAACTTCGAATTGTGAGTACATTGTATACCAATAGAAACAAGAGTGTCACTGTCATACCTAATGTACCCAATGGTGATGATTTTGCCGATTTAGAAACGCTGAAAACTAACTTAAAAAACAAAGACAAAGAAAAAGTGGTCGGAGCAGTCGTGACGGCAGCCGACCTCACCGGCGCCATCTTCATACCACAGGATTACTGAGATTTTGTATGAAGGAAACCGTAGTTACAGGCTATATGTTGATGATGAAATTACACTGTGTTGTTGAGAAAATGTGAATGTTACAGGGGAGAAATTAATGCAGTGTGAGACATACTGTGATGAGACCATTGTTACTTTTTCCACAGCGAGTGTTAACTTTATGACTTTATGACTACAAGAGACCCACAGACCTCTTAGAGGTTCGAATGAACTTAAAACACCTGAGTTTCCTAATGTGTTCTCAGCTTGTTATAATTCTAGACAAAGGGGAGTAGCAATTTTAATACATAAAAATATTAATTTCATGGTACTCGATACAGTTATAGATCCAGAGGGCAGATTCTTAATCATTAAACTATCTATACTTGATAAAAAGCTATGTATTGCAAGTGTATATGGTCCAAATGTTGATGATCCCTCATTCTTTCACGGTTTTCCATCTAAGATGGCGGCGCGCACAGACGCAGCGGCCCGGAGCTCCTACACTTTTGCACTTTTGGTGGTACTGTGTATTATTTCACACAGTCTGGGGTTACTTCAATACAACAGAGATGATCTACTACAACTAAGCCGTGGAGATCTTCAACTAACATCCGAGTATCTCATCCCCCCGGAGATCGTTAAGCAACCCCCGGGGCTACCCGCAACAGCAAGCCGCAGGAGGAGACATTGCGAGCGGAGGCAGAAGAGAGGCAGGCGGGGAGGCCTGTGGGCACGGCTAAAGACTAGTCCGTTTAAACCACCACTCCCGATCATATTCCTCTCCAACGCCCGTTCAATCCATTACAAACTGGATGAAATACGACTGCAGATCGCCACTCGACGGACTTTTAATAACTGTTCGTGCATGATTTTCACTGAAACCTGGCTGGACAGCGCCATTCCCGATGCGGCTATCGATCTAGCAGGCCGCACCGCCTATCAAGCCGACAGGTCTGCGGACTCGGGTAAGAAGACCGGCGGGGGGCTGTGCATCTATATTAACAACCTTTGGTGCACGAACGTCACGGTAACGGAAAGACTGTGCAGTACAGAGGTAGAACTGTTGGTGTTAAAGTGCCGTCCATTCTATCTCCCTCGGGAATTTTCTGCCGTTTACATCTGCGCTGTTTACATTCCACCAGATGCTAATGCTAAGCTAGCGTTAGCACAATTGAGCAGCAGCATCAATAACAGCCTGGTAGCACACCCGGACAGTGTCTTTATTGCGGCTGGGGATTTTAACCACGCGGACCTGAAATCTGTACTTCACAATTTCCACTGTAATGTGAAGTGTGCTACCAGAGGAGATAGAACGTTGGACCAGGTGTACACCAACATGGCGAATGCATACAGAGCCCAGGCTTATCCCCACCTGGGTCTGTCAGACCATCTCTCCCTTCTGCTACACCCAATATACACACAAAAGATCAAGAGCACTGGGATTACAACCAAAACCGTGAGAACATGGCCGCAGGATGCTATTCCGATGCTTCAGGACTGTTTCCACTGCACAGACTGGGATGTATTCAAGGTGCAGGACACTGACAATCGTGTCGCATTGGACAGTTACACCTCCACTGTCTTGGACTACATCTGTTTCTGTGTGGACAATGTAACAACTTGGAAACGATTCCGTGTGTTCCCTAATAATCCACCCTGGATGACACACGGAGTTCAACAACTTATTCGAACAAGGAACAACGCTTTCAAATCCGGGGACCAGGAGGCATACAGTGCTGCCAGGGCCAACCTGAGAAGAGGCATCAAGACTGCCAAGCAGCAGCACAGGAGGCGTATCGAGGCCAGGTTTGAGAACAACACAAACCCAAGGCAGGTCTGGGAGGGCATCAGGGCTATCACGGACTACAAAAGAAGAACACCATCACCCTCAGCCGACAGTTCTACTCTGGCTGAGGATCTAAATCTCTTTTATGCCCGTTTTGACAGGGAGAACACCGACCCTGTCCTGTCCCCTCTCCCCTCAACCGATCCTGCTCCAGTCCTGAGCACTCATGAGCTGAGGCGTGTGTTCCGGAGCATTAACACCAGGAAGGCGGCCGGGCCGGATGGAGTGCTGGGCCAGGTGCTAAAAGACTGTGCTGCGGACCTGGCGGACGTCTTCACCTCTATATATAACACCTCGCTGTCCTGTTCACTGGTACCATCCTATTTCAAAGCAGCAACCATCGTTCCCATCCCAAAACAGTCAAATGTCACATGTCTGAACGATTTCAGACCTGTGGCACTCACCCCCATTCCCGCCAAATGCCTGGAGAGACTGGTCATTAAACACATCAGAGCTGCTTTTCCACCATCCCTGGACTCGCACCAGTTTGCATACAGGGAGAACCGGTCAACCGAGGATGCGATCGCCACAGTGCTGCACACATTACTGAAGCACTTGGAACACAGGAACACCTATGCACGGCTCCTCTTTGTAGACTACAGCTCGGCTTTTAATACCATCCGGCCATACAAACTCCGTCCCAAACTCCACCAACTGGGACTTAACTCCTCTCTGTGCAACTGGATTGTGGACTTCCTCACTAACCGTAGACAGAGTGTCAGAGTGGGTAAGAACACCTCTTCCACCCTTGTGGTCAACACCGGTGCCCCTCAGGGGTGTGTTCTGAGCCCTCTGCTATACACTCTCTTCACCCATGACTGTATTTCCTCCTGCGCGTCCAATCTCATTGTTAAGTTTGCAGATGACACTACAGTGCTCGGACTTATATCCAACAATGATGAGACAAACTATAGGACAGAGGTGCAACAACTAGAGTCATGGTTCCACGACAATAACTTGGTCTTAAACACCAAAAAGACCAAGGAGATCATTGTAGATTTCCGGAAGAGGGGTCATAACAACCATCTGCCTCTCTTCATTGGCAGTGAGGCGGTGGAGAGGGTGAGCAGTTTTAAATTCTTGGGGGTAACTGTGACCGAGGACCTGTCCTGGGGCAACCATATCACCTCAGTTGCACGGAAGGCCCAACAGCGCCTCTACTACCTGAGGAGACTGCGGAGCGCACACATTCCCAGATCTCTGATGTTGAACTTCTACAACTGTGCCATCAGCAGCGTTCTGACGTATGGATTTCTAGTGTGGTTCCCCAGCTGCACCAAGGCCGATCAGCAAGCACTCCAGCGGGTGGTGAAAGAAGCTGGCAGAATTATTGGAACAAGTCTGCCAGAGATCAGTAATATCTTCCCCACTCGCTGTCTGAGGAGGGTGCACAGTATCCTGCGGGACCAACATCACCCTGCGCGCCACCTTTTCCATCTGCTGCCCTCAGGGAGAAGGTACAGGTCTATACAGGCCAGAACATCCAGACTGGCCAACAGCCTGTATCCACAGGCTGTGAGGCTCCTGAACTCTCTGCCCCCCTCTCACGGACAATAACCATATCCAACTTCTTAATAGCAATGAACTGGTCTGCATTGGTGCATCATATCTTTATTCTCTTCCCCCTCCTGCCCCCCCCCCCTCTTTCTTAAATAGATAACTATCATATCTGATATCATATCTCACAGTACAATAATATTGAATGGGTTGCATTGTTGTATTTTGTCATGTTTCTCAGGTCTTTGTCTGAATTTCTACGAACATTATTGCTAAGGATTGTCTTATTGCATTGGAGTCACACTGGGTTAAATATGTACACTTGGGTTTTAAGGGGTATTTATTATTTTCTTCTTTTTTTGGGTTGTATGGAAGCCCCAAACGCAATTTCATTGTTCTTGACAATGACAATAAATAAATACTACTACTACTACTACTTTTTTCAGTGCACTCTCTGAACACTTAGATGGCACACTTGTTCTTGGAGGCGACCTCAACCTTGGACTAAATGAAGACATGGATAGGCTCAATACAGCAGGAACTCAGCGTAATTGGCAGTCCACAAATATAATCAAACAGTATATGAGCGACTTTGGTCTTTGCGATGCATGGTGCTCCCTTCACCCCAACAGTAAGGAATATACTTTTTTCTCACATGTTCATCACTCCTACTCTCGTCTGGATTATTTTTTGGTCAGCAGCTCACTGCTGAGTGACATTTCAGACACTGAGATTCACCCTATAGCTGTCAGCGATCATGGTCCTGTATCTTTAACACTAATGCACAAGAATAATACTACGCCAAGAAAAAACTGGAGATTTAATATATCACTACTTAAAGATGAAGACTTTATTAAATATTTTAAAAAAGAGTGGACTTCATATTTGGACTATAATGACACTCCCGGAACATCAGCTTCTGTTCTATGGGAAGCAGGAAAAGCTGTGATGAGAGGTAAAATAATTTCTTTCTCATCACATAAAAAGAAAAAAGAAAACAAAAATATTCAGGAATTAGAAAAAACCATCAAATCACTAGAAGAAGCCTACGCGTCCCACCAAGATCAGGAAACATTGAACAAAATACGCAAAACAAAACTAGAATTAAATGAGATAATTAATAAAAAAACAAAATTCTTAGTACAAACACTACACTTACAAAATTATGAACATGGTAATAAATCCGGTCAATTTATAGCAAACCAGCTAAAAATAAATAAAGAAAAAACAACTTTGATTACATATATAAGGTAACATATAATAACAGAATAATCTAATACCACCCACGGCTTCTGGTTGGGAAACGTTGTGATAGTCTTTGTCTCCACGGTATCATCCGCTAGTTTCCCGATGAATCCCACAACCGCTTCCGTAAACACGTTGACGTCATCGTCGGAGCTGTTTCTGAACATGCCCCAGTCTGCGTCATCGAGTGCGTCCTGTAACGCGGCCACCGATTGATCCGTCCAGCGCGCGACCTTCCTCTGAACCGGAACTTCCTGTTTCAGCCTTTGTTTATATTTTGGCATGAGGAAGATGGCGGCGTGATCAGATTTGCCAAACGGAGGGCGGGATTGTGCCTTGTAGCCGTCCTTGACCGTAGTGTATCAGTGGTCCAGTGTCCTTTCACCCCTGGTGGGGCAGGTGATGTGTTGATAAAAGTTCGGCGCTGTGCGTTTGAGGTTGGCGCTATTAAAGTCCCCCGTCACAATAAGCGCAGCGTCCCGGTGTTGTGTCTGGTGCTGTGTGAGTGCCTCATGCAGCTCGCATAAGGCGGTGACCGTGTCCGCTTGTGGTGGAATATAAACGGCACTTACAATGACCGATGTAAATTCCCGAGGTAGATAAAAAGGACGACACATGATGGACAGTAGTTCCAGATTTGGTGTGCAGGAGCGTGTGAGAGGAACAACGTTCGCACTGTTGCACCAGTTGTTGTTCACCATTAAACACACGCCGCCTCCCCTTGACTTCCCCGAGTCCCGTGTCCTGTCCATGCGGTGAACCGAGAAGAACTCGGCCGGCTGGATGGCGTGGTCCGGCACCGCTGGGTTCAGCCATGCCTCGGTGAAGCAGAGGAGATTGCAGTCCCGAATGTCTCTCTGGAACTTTATCCTGGCCCTGAGGTCGTCAAGCTTGTTCTCCAGTGACTGGACGTTGGCGAGCAGGATGCTAGGCAGAGGTGTGCGGTGTGCACGAGCTCTCAGCCTGTTCCTGACGCTGGCTCGCTTCCCTCTAGGCCGCCGCCGCTTCCCTTTGTTCTCCCTCGAGATCTCACTCGGCCAGCTCGGATCCGGAGTTAAAAACTTCGAATTGTGAGTACATTGTATACCAATAGAAACAAGAGTGTCACTGTCATACCTAATGTACCCAATGGTGATGATTTTGCCGATTTAGAAACGCTGAAAACTAACTTAAAAAACAAAGACAAAGAAAAAGTGGTCGGAGCAGTCGTGACGGCAGCCGACCTCACCGGCGCCATCTTCATACCACAGGATTACTGAGATTTTGTATGAAGGAAACCGTAGTTACAGGCTATATGTTGATGATGAAATTACACTGTGTTGTTGAGAAAATGTGAATGTTACAGGGGAGAAATTAATGCAGTGTGAGACATACTGTGATGAGACCATTGTTACTTTTTCCACAGCGAGTGTTAACTTTATGACTTTATGACTACAAGAGACCCACAGACCTCTTAGAGGTTCGAATGAACTTAAAACACCTGAGTTTCCTAATGTGTTCTCAGCTTGTTATAATTCTAGACAAAGGGGAGTAGCAATTTTAATACATAAAAATATTAATTTCATGGTACTCGATACAGTTATAGATCCAGAGGGCAGATTCTTAATCATTAAACTATCTATACTTGATAAAAAGCTATGTATTGCAAGTGTATATGGTCCAAATGTTGATGATCCCTCATTCTTTCACGGTTTTCCATCTAAGATGGCGGCGCGCACAGACGCAGCGGCCCGGAGCTCCTACACTTTTGCACTTTTGGTGGTACTGTGTATTATTTCACACAGTCTGGGGTTACTTCAATACAACAGAGATGATCTACTACAACTAAGCCGTGGAGATCTTCAACTAACATCCGAGTATCTCATCCCCCCGGAGATCGTTAAGCAACCCCCGGGGCTACCCGCAACAGCAAGCCGCAGGAGGAGACATTGCGAGCGGAGGCAGAAGAGAGGCAGGCGGGGAGGCCTGTGGGCACGGCTAAAGACTAGTCCGTTTAAACCACCACTCCCGATCATATTCCTCTCCAACGCCCGTTCAATCCATTACAAACTGGATGAAATACGACTGCAGATCGCCACTCGACGGACTTTTAATAACTGTTCGTGCATGATTTTCACTGAAACCTGGCTGGACAGCGCCATTCCCGATGCGGCTATCGATCTAGCAGGCCGCACCGCCTATCGAGCCGACAGGTCTGCGGACTCGGGTAAGAAGACCGGCGGGGGGCTGTGCATCTATATTAACAACCTTTGGTGCACGAACGTCACGGTAACGGAAAGACTGTGCAGTAGAAGAAAAAACAACTATATGTGCTGTTCAAGATTCATCTGGGAACACAATATATGAACCGATACAAATAAACAACATTTTCAGGGATTTCTATAAAACGTTGTATTCACCACAAATAAACCCATCTAAAAAAAGAAATTGATCAGTTTTTGGACAACATAACTCTTCCAAAATTATTAGACTCTCAAGCAATGGCACTGGATTCACCACTGACACCAGGTGAACTCCAGGAAGCTCTGATAAGTATGCCCAATAATAAGGCTCCAGGTCCAGACGGCTTTCCTGCAGAATTCTACAAAGAATTCTGGTCGATTCTAGCACCAGTTTTCTACAGAACGTTGTTGGAAATTAAAGAAAAGGGCAGACTTCCATCAAATATGAATTCTGCAAAGATTAATCTCCTGCTAAAACCAGGCAAAGACCCTGTATATCCCTCAAGCTATCGTCCAATATCCCTTATAAACGTAGACCTTAAAATAATCTGCAAAGCTCTCTCAAAGAGACTGGAGAAAATAACCCCCCTCTTAATTCATCCTGACCAAACTGGTTTCATAAAAGGTCGGCACTCCTCAACAAACACTCGTAGATTACTTAATTTAATAGACTACTCATACAATAAAAACCTAGAAACTACAATATTCTCTTTAGACGCAGAAAAAGCATTTGACAGAGTTAACTGGAAATTTCTATTTGCAACTTTACACAAATTTGGTTTTGGATCCTCTTTCATAAACTGGTTAAAAATATTATATAATTCCCCAACAGCTTGTGTCAGAACAAATGACCAGACATCCTCCAGCTTCTGTCTCTTGAGGGGCACCAGGCAGGGATGCCCACTCTCCCCTTCACTGTTTGCAATTTTTATTGAACCACTAGCAGCAGCAATTAGACAGAATTCAGTAATTAAGGGCATAAAATGCAAGAACGTGGAACATAAAATCAGCCTTTATGCGGATGATGTGTTACTCTTTCTCCAAAATTCACAAACCAATATCTCTGGGGTGATTGAATTGATAAACTCTTTTGCAAGAATATCAGATTACTCAATTAACTGGTCAAAATCTACAGTCCTACCGATTAATTGCTCCCTCCATAATTCCTCTTCTACACCACTGCAATCGGGAAATACAAAATATTTAGGTATTAATGTTTCTCCCAAGCTTGCAGATCTAACTAAATTAAACCATATCCCACTTTTAAAGAAGGTAGAAGATGATCTGACTAGATGGAAATGTCTACCCATATCACTCATGGGAAGGGTTGCCGCTATAAAAATGATGGTCTTACCAAAAATAAATTATTTATTCTCAATGATCCCAACTAAACCGCCACAAGATTGGTTCAGATCTCTAGATTCATGTATGTCCAAATTCCTTTGGAAAAATAAACCTCCACGTATAAGCTTAAAAACACTACAAAAGACCAAGGATAAAGGAGGACTAGAACTGCCTAACTTTCAGCACTACTTCTTAGCCAACAGGCTTCAGTTTATCTCAGGATGGCTAAAACATACCCTCTTAGATGAACCTTGGCTTGTCATGGTCCTGGGCCATGTTGGCCCAGCGTTCTTAGTTTCCTTGTATGTTTGTATTTTATTCCATGCTTCCCCTGCCCATTATGTCTAAGTTCTCCCCGTGCTCTCTCTTCCCCCTGTGTGCCCTCTATGTATTTATGAGCCCTCGTCCCCTTTTGTGTTTATTCCATGTCTCCCCTGCCTGTTACGTTGGTGTTCTACTCGTGCTCTCTCTCCTCCTGTACTTCCTGTTTCACCTCTCCCGTCAGTGTTCAGTTCACCCCGCCCTGTCTCGTTATGATTATCAGTGTCACCTGTGTTCCCCGTGTGTTCCCACTTCCCTCGTTAACCCTCTGTGTATTTCTGTCTGCGTCTCCCTCTGTTCAGTGTGACGTCGTCCCTCTTGCTGTGCGGATCTCCCTGTGTGTCTCTCTGTGAGTTCTTAGTTTGTGGTTTCCCAGTTTGGTTTAGTTTATATGTTTGTTCTGCCAGCAAATAAAGCTGAGTTTTGAGTTCATTCCCTCGTGCCTGTGAGTCCTGCATTTTGGGTCCTACTCCTGCCTGCCGCACAGCGATTCATGACATGGCTAGATGTAGAACAAGCACTTTGCAATAATCTAGAGATCTCAGACCTACCATTTATCAGCTCAAACATCCAACGACATGAATGCTTTAAAAGCATCAACATCAGCTCTTCTCTGGCAGCATGGTGGGAGTTTCTAAAATTGACGGCGTCTTCATTAATCCCATGCAAACGTACACCTATCTGGAACAACCCTGACATATTACAAAACAATAATATGATAAACTTTTCAGATTGGAGTGGTAAAGGAATCAAATATTTAGAACATATACTAGAAGGAACAGAATTTATTTCATTTGACGGACTAGTTACACAATATGGGATCAACAAGAAAAGATTTTTAGAATATCAACAAATTAAATCCATAGTAAAAAAGAAATTTAAACCGGGTCAAGTTGAACTACAAACACCACCAAGTGTGGTTCAATTTCTTACTCTTAAAACCCCCAAATTACTATCCAAAATATACAGAATGCTTTCTAAAACAGATGAATCAATATCACTTCCTATTGCAAAATGGGAAGCAGATTTATCAGTTAACTTAGACCTAAACTTCTGGTCTCAGATTTGCTTAAAAACCTTTCATCTAATTAGAAATCCCAGTCTTCAATTAATTCAATACAAAATATTACATAGAGTGCACTATACAGGTCATCGGATGTTCAAGATGGGCTTTACGTCTACCAACAACTGCTCACACTGCCAAACCAATTCACCGGACAATTATATCCACGCTCTTTGGTTCTGTCCACCAGTTCAGAAGTTTTGGCGCGAGATATGTGAAGACTTATCAAAGTGTCTGAAATGTAACATTCCAACTTCCCCCTTAGTGTGTTTGTTGGGCAGCTTAGATAATGTCACTTCAGAAAAGAATATCGCCCATATGGTTTTCACTGCCCTATGCATAGCTAAGAAAACAGTCCTCATGA
Organism: Copadichromis virginalis; assembly: GCF_057382275.1. Taxonomy (NCBI): domain Eukaryota; kingdom Metazoa; phylum Chordata; class Actinopteri; order Cichliformes; family Cichlidae; genus Copadichromis; species Copadichromis virginalis. The sequence continues at coordinate 6,057,693 of NC_140623.1, read as the reverse complement.
ACTGGAGAAATAAAAATAATCTTAATTCTAACCAATATAGAAATTATCTATTAGATTACACTAGTCTTGATCCAGCCTCTGCCACCACATCAGATCAATTGCTCTGGGCTCCTTTGATCAGCTCCATCACCTAGTGGGGGTGGGGGGGTCATAGTTTGGTCCCGCCTTCAGTGTTGTGATTGGTGTGGGGGTAGGGACAGGCTTAGGGCGTCGGGGGTTTCCCCGGAGGCATCTTCCTTGGGGGGCTCAACCCGGGGTAGCGGTCATGTCCGGTTAGGGGCTCTGTTGGCTCTCAAGTGACTGTTTCCTCGCGGCTGCGTGCAGCGGGGCTAGGGGAGGGTCTGTGCTGACGGACGTGGGTTACTGACCTGGTAGCCTGGCTGCCCCTGGGTGGGTCCGGGATGGGCGTGAGGTTCTGGGGGCGCTCCGTCTCTGGGCTGGGGCCCGGGCCGGGCCTCGGGGGCTCGGGTCCTGGTTGGTGTGTTGCCGGGGTTGTGGGCGGGTGGGTGCGTGGGGGCCCAGTCCTGGAGCAGGGTGCCGCCGGTGCATCGAGCCACCTGGGGGGCTCTTCAACTGGTGGGGGAGATTGTCACATCTTGCAGGAGCTTTCCTCTCTTCAGGAGCTCTCTCTGCAGGAGGGGGAGATACAGGAGAGGTGGAGGAAGATCTCAGCCTGGGTGTTTATTGTCTTATGTAGTCTGGAAGATGAGTGGATGGTGGGGTGGGTACAGTTTTCTCTGTGGTGGGGTTGGGTGGACTGTCCCGGGCTCTGTGGGGCCGGGAGGCGCTGCTGCACTGGGCCCCGGTCTGGATGGGCCTGGGCCCCCTTTCCCTGGCGGGTCGCGGAGTATGGGGGTGCCTACTGGGGTCAGCGGGGGAGCTGGCCCCAGGGAGGGGTTACTTGCCCCTCCCTTCCTTCCCTCCCCATCTCCAGTTGCCTCCCTCTTCCTGCTCCACCACAACCACCCACACATGCAGGACCTTGGAGTAGGGGTATGTCACCAGGGTGCAGGGGAGGCTACCCCCCCCCCTGTCCCCTTCTGGCTGCCTCTGCCTCAATTTTATCCCACAACTTAGACATTCACATTACTCACACTCTCATTACACATACATATAGGATCTTGGGGGTGGGAACGATACACGGAATCCAAAGTACCATCAGGGTGTACACCCCACCCCTGGCGTCGTTGCCCACCTCTCAATTTTAAATACACATAGACATTGAGGGCTAGCAGGAGGGACCATGCGCTTACCTGCTGCTCTCTGGCAGGTAGCTCCATGCCCTCCTGGGTTTTAAATGCACCTTAGAACACACATGCATCAACACTACAATGAGCGGGTGGAGGGAGGTTTGGAGTCTTCTCTCACCCCCATTCTCTGCGGCCTGCTGGAGCGGGGGGGCTGGGAGGAGGAGTTGGCCGTCCGACTGCGGTCTGGAGTGTGGGGCCTCCCTGCTGCTGCGGAGTCGGGGCGGTCTGCCTCCCCCCACCGCAGGGAAAACGGTAACACCACCGGGGTCTGGGTGCAGTTCCCCCCTCCAGGGGCAAGGGTACCTAGACCCGGTTTGTAGAGTATACTCGGGGAGTGTGATCGTGTGTACAACGTCTCTTTATGTCTGTCTCCACGTTGGTTGAGTGTGGAGTAAGTGCATATGAGAGCATGAGGGTGGGAATGGATGTTTGTATATGTGTGTGCCTGTATGTCTGTGTCTATATGTCAGGTTGGGTGTCAGGCGCCACCTCTCTGGGGACATCTCAGGCCCTCCAAGGTTTGGAGGCCTATCTCCCCCCACCACCACTTCCCTGCCAGTGGCGGACTCCCTCAGACATCGGTGCATTGGTGGTTCTTTGTGTCCGGGGATGGGCGTCCAGGTACACACCGGCTCACTCCTTGGCGGCCGCTTATCGGGGCCTGGAGCCTGGGGCTCGCTCGGACCACTTCGGAGGTGGGGTGCCCCCGGCCTCTCGGCCTGGGGCTCGGTCACTCAGGCACGGCTGGCTGCCGGCGGAGCTCACGGGCGCGTCACTGCAACTACCCCTGGCTTCTGCTCCGCGGCTGCTGAGTGACCCCTCATCTGGGACTCTCCTCAGCTCTTACTGGGACAGTGGCACGGCTGCCCCTCTGTTGGTCTTCCTTGGTCTCTTGTGTTCTGGGGGCCTCTGGAGTTTTGATCTCCTCCATACCTGCTTCATGCCCTGGAGGACGGGGCTGTGGCCCCCCCACACCCTCTAGCAGATCATTACATGAAGGAACCTTTAAAAAACAAAAAACAAGCGCGTCCATGCTCACAGGTGTACACACGGGTGATCACATCCACAAACTACACCCTTTTTGGCTCCTACCTCAAAGCACACTGTGTTCTGTTGATCTTATGTGCTGCACAATAATGTTTAATATTTAGTATTTACTGTCATATTCCCATATATCATTGTGATGTTGTTTATTCTATTACTCTTGTTCTCTTCTGCTTTTTTTCTTTTTTCTTTCTCAGCAGGTGATCCAGGTGATTGATATATGCATTTTTTTCCCTGCCCATTCTGTTGGTTTTTGTCTTTTGCCCTTCTCCCCCGTCCCTCTTCTCAGCTGTTTCTCTTTCCCTCTTTCTTTCTCCCCTTCTTTCCTCCAGTCAAGTCTGTCCCGTATTCAGTAAGTGAAAATAAAATAAACAATAAAAGGTGAATCAAATGGACCATTATGGCAAGGCTGGGATGGTCAATTTGGTAAAGTAAATCCGTTGGGCATCTTTGTTTGCCTTTAGACAATAATTCTGATGGCAAAAGAGCCAAACAGGACAGGCAAAAAAACAAAAAAACAAAAAAAACCAAATGCCAGGTGACTGTAAAATAACTAACAGCACTTTTTCCACAAGTAAAGCCAGTAACTTACTATCCTAAAAGATTACCTCTAGTTGCTCATGCTTTACCTCCATGCGTGAGATCAGTATGTGCAGCAGCTTAAGCTGTACAATGTTTCAGGAAATAGTTTATTTCACCTTTTGACATTGTTAGTTCCACACGAGGTAGATGTTTACTACTGCAGACTAAACTTACATTTCTTTCACCTACAAGACACTTGCCTTTAATGTTACTGTTACTCTCACAACCACACATATTACCATAAAGTGGTGCACAATTCTGAATCTGTCACGGTTCTGGGTCCGTGGGACCCAGTATTTTGAGTTTATTGTGTTTTGATTTAAGTTTGCATCAGGGATTGTGTTCTTGTTCTCTTGTCGTGTTGGGGTGATGATTATGATGTCTATTATTAGAGTTCCATGTTTCTGTTTATCTGGGCTTAAGATGTGGGTTTAGTTTCATATGTCATCTCCTGTCTGTCTCTCGATGTCGAGCCTGCGTGTGATGTTTTATTGTGAAGGTCTGCGTCTCATGTGAGTGTGTTCAGTTTTACCTCTGTCTCATCTTACTGATTGTTCCCAGCTGTGTCCACCACCTGTGTGTATTTACGTCATGTCCTCCGTCATTGTAGTTGCTGGTCCATCTGTGTAACCACCGTGTCTCGCTCGTGTGTTCACCCTGCTGTCTACCATCGTCTGCCTCTGCTCGCCCTGCTTCATGTTCATGTTCTGGTTTCTGCGCTATAGTTTAGTTGTTTCCCAGTATAGTTTAGTTCGAGCTCCTTTTGCTGTTTGTCCTTATTTCGTGTTCAATAAACCACCTTCGCATCTTCATGACTGCCTGCGATTGGATCCTCATTTATTATTTTCACACGGCTTATCTCACTCGCCGTGACAGAATCTGTCAAACCCTTTTTGCCAATGGAGGAGGGCACTTCTCATGAGAGTAGAGAGCGCGAGGAGAAGTGTAAGCCGAGGGATGACTTAATAGATGTGCCACTCGTTGAGGGAAAGGTTTGGTTTTTTGATGATTTGAGTTTTACAACAGCAGAGGGACAGACTAGAACAGGTTTTACTGTAGCAGACAGTGAGATAGAGTTATCTATGTAGGGCAACTATCATGTTTCATATTTGCTTGAGCAGCAGAGATGCTAGCTTTAACGGAAGCGTGTCAAGCTGTAGAGAGACAATATACCCTGATAGGCAGTATGTATTTGCTACTGTACATTTCTTTGTAGTGCAGTGAGTGAGACGAGGTGTGACAACCTCTACAGGGAAACCTGCAGAACACACCAAACTCTTGCAAAATCTGCTGGAGGCAGTGTTATTACCCAGTAGAATTGCTGTTTGTAAATGTGCAGCACACATGTGAGGGAAAGATCCAGTTGCATTAGGGAAAGTTTTTGCAGATAAAATCGCAAAAGAGGCAGCTTTAGTTAAACATGGTGTTAACATTTTAGCAGTACAACATCAGCAGACATATAGGGCCACTCACCTACTGCAGGAAAACAGTTGTGACTTACAGAGGGAGCAAGCTTGCAGGTTGGTGTTTATTATCTGTGTGATGAACCAATACTGCCTAATAATTTGTATAAGACTGCTGCTATTTTGAGCCATGGGCTATACCATGTCTCAACAGGAGGGAGATGAGCAGTCGTTTATACTCACTCTAGGATTATTAAATACTTTTTTTAAGAAAAACTTTTTGCAGGCAGAGAGAACTAATGGAACAGTAAAGTTAAGATTTAGGAAGACAGGCAGGACATGGTTAGACTGTATAGAATTAGTTAAGATGTACATGAGGATTACTCCAACAGAGAATGGTCTGACTCTTTGAGATGTTAGAGCATTTAGAGTTCTAGTCTTCTGTAGTGATGATAGAAGAGCAGAAGAGAGAGCATATTAGCAGATTAGATGCTTGAAATGTTTAAAAGTAAAGTAGTCATGAGAACAAATGATCTGCCAGATGATTCTGTTTCTCCGCAGGAGCAGAGTCTGAAGTCTGGAGATTGGATGTTGATAAGGCCATGGAGAGGAAGTGCTGGTCCAGTCCATGGTGGGAAGGTCCATATCGGATGCTGCTGACGACGACCACAGCAGTGAAGATTGCTGGAAGGAACACTTGGATACATCAAGCGCACTGCAAGAAGGTGACACACATCCAGGCCAGCTCGGAGTAAGTGGCAGGAAGACCGGGTACAAAGGGGAGGGAAAGCTGGGAATGTGTTGTGCATCTTCTTGAGCCTGTGGACCCTGAGTGGGATGACAGGGAGCGCACTGGAACAGAGCAAACCACACCCAGTACCCGCATGGGTTTTCAACAACTACTGGTGGCAGTTTAAGAACACAACCGCTCACATAAACAACGAGACCAATGGTTATGCTTGTGATGCCACTGGCTACACATTCTTCTGGACTGTGGCCATATAGCATCACTGAGAGCGAGACAGTTTGTTTGGTTGCTTTAGCAACACATCCAGGAACACTGCCAACTTTTCAACTGCTCTGAACCTGAATGGAAGGTTGATTCACCAGTAGCTGGGAAGATGAACTGCTCTGGTACGACAGACCTGCTCGTCTGACTTAAAGAATATGACTTGTTGCAGGACATTATACAGTTAAACGAACTGGAAACAGGTCAATTGCCTATGTGTATGAAGGGCAATAGATTAGTCCAAGTTGGAGATTTACCATGGAATTTGTGCAACATCACCTATTTTGTCTTCTGCAAGAAGGATGTAAACAGAGAAGCCTTTTGTCTACATTTACATCATGAACACTTGAGGTTTTGAGCCAAGAAGATCAAAACAGCTTGATCCAATTTCCTTTACAAAGCTTTTTCTGTGGTGACAACAGGACAGGAGAAGAGTTGTAAATGCAGATAACTCACCAGTTGACTCTAACCCCCACAGGATGCCTACAGTGAGAAGATTTGGGGGGTTGATAGGAGTCATAAAGAAGGGTGTTGACCAGGCTGCAGCTTTGAAGTTAGTTGAGAGCCACATGAACAAACAATAAAGTCAACTGATGCGTTTAAATACCTATGTCTGTATACTAGAGATGGCACGATACCACTTTTTTATGTCCGATACCGATTCCGATATCATAAATTTGGATATCTGCCGATACCGATATGAATCCGATATAGTGTTTTTTAATCAACAAAACTGTTTTTTAAATATTGTGGGGATGAACAGAAAAGTATTTTACCAGCATAATATAATCTGCAGTATGATCATTGCTTTAACAATGTAACAGATAGCTTTAAGATGGCCTTAAGATGTTTATGATGATATTAACTTTGTATTTCAGGTGCAGTTATAACTATTTTATACATATTGCATATCTGTGCTTATTTGAGTTGATGTTCAGGTTCTTTAAAGGTTTTAAGCCTCACTGACGTGACTGTTCAGGTGATACATGCTGAGGGAAAACTAGAACATAGAAGGAATTGCAATACATGCTTACAAAACACTTATATCAGGTCATTCTTGTATTAAGCTTTTAGTAGGGGTTCTTGATTAAAACATTTATTTAGTAGAAGACATACACATAGTCTCAGTGAGCCTCTGGTCTGGTAAAAGGTCAGAAGTGCGAGAGGTGACATCGAGGCTGAGTGAGGTTGTGACACACACACTTTAAATTAGATTTATTTAGAGGATGTTTGGCTGTAACTGCAAAATTGTCTTGGTAAAAGAGGAACCGTTTCTTGGTGTCTCGGCAAGAAAGAGGAACAAGACAAGAACTGAAAGGTAGACAGGAAGGGCTAGCCATGAAAATAGAAGATGATTTTCTAGGTGAAAAGTCATGATGATGTTGATCTGATCTATGTATAAAATGTATCTGTGACGCATGAAGGGGCGTCAGTAAACAAACCCTGATGTTATAAAATAATTGTTTGTGCTTTAGTAAGTTGAAGATCAATTGCTGTTTTCAGTGATCTTCCCACGTGTGAATTAAAATCTTCGTTTGACTTCACCCGGCCGGACCAGTGTGGTTATTTTTCGATCACCTCTTGTACCCTTTCTCAATTCTTGAATCTTAACAATATCTTGCTGCATTTTGTATAAGTTCATACTCAAGTTTAAAACAACAACTACACTAAAGCTATTCTGTTATACCTATATACAAAAAAAATATTTCATAGTTCAGCAATACTGATCAATCTAATAAACTTAGACCTACACCATCCTCCCTATTCTGGTATTTTAAAGAGTACTTAGCATAAATATTAAGCAACCTAACTAATAGGGTTCCAACTCCCAGCAACAACAAAAATAAATAAATAAAAAATAGGGAACCACCCCTCACGCTCCACCTCATGATGCTTAATCGACGTAATCAACCTTAATTTGATGCAGTGTGAAAAAAAAAATGCACAGAAATCAATTATTTTTCAAGAAATATTAAATAGATTCAACATCTTTCTTCAACAAAATTGCAGACTGCACAGATGGTACCTTCCCAAAGGAAAAAGTACTATAGCTTACTAGGGTATATTAGACTTAATAGTTACTATATACAGTAATTGACTTCTATTCATTTTACATCAAATTAAAACTTTGGGTGTCAGATAATTATTTATTAAAAGCTAGACATTTTAAATGAGAATAAGAAAGAAAAGTATGTCTTTGTGCCCTCTTTTCCCTGTTAATGCCCTATCGGCCCCCCTGGCTAAACTTTGCTAGATCCGCCCCTGCACAGTTACCAGCCGTCAGCTACAAAAGATCCTCGAGTAGAAAGTAATAATAAATACATTCTAACAACAGCTTATCAAGCGCTGCTGTTGTTCAGCCGCTGGTTTCCTCTTTCTGGTGCAAAGTGGGCCAAAAACAAACCAGAGAGACGGAGTCGCGACAGAAAAGCCGATCAGCTGATCATTAAGCAGTTTCATGATTGAAGTAGCAGCAAGAAGAGGCAGTCGCTTGTTAAGCTTAACGCAGGAATGCTTTACAAACATTCAGAGATGGACTTACACACTTGCTTTACTTCTCTCGGGGATAACTTTGTCGGAGATGAAATGCCGGGTTGCTAGCGAAGCTCCACATGCTATCCAGACCACCGACAGGTCACAAATGTCACAGCCGCTCTATCACGTGATGCATACTGCTCCGACGTGCTAACGTTCTGAGGCGAGTTACGGCGTGTTGCAAGTTTTGTGAGGTGCTTTCGTGATATTTAATGGATCGGATTACATTTTTTATTTTTCTCCGATATCCGATCCAGTAATTTAGGTCAGTATCGGACCGATACCGATACGTAATATCGGATCGGTCCATCTCTACTGTATACAGTTGGATTGTAGTGACATATGATTTTTGAGAATGATGATTCTTCTTGTTGACCTTTGACATTCAGTTGTTTACTTGAAGCAGTAGGATCAAAGCTATTCCATTGATCCTGACCACCTCTCCAACCACTCTGTGCTGGGGGAGGTTTTATTGTAGATACATCCTATCTGAAAGATCTGTTTCTTTTGATGTAAGCTTCCTGGGTTTACGACCCTTTGGTCAGCAGGAGTCTGACACACACACACACACACACACACACACACACACACACACACACACACACACACACACACTCTTACAGAAGTTCACACATATACATAAAATGCTTTGTCTTAGAACCAAGGGGGCGTGGCTTTGTTCTGACGTGTTTTGTGTGAACTGTCTCTCAATAAAAGGTAGCAGGAGGAGGTCAGATCTGGGGTCATTTTCGTGGTGGACACAGACGAGGCCTCCCTTGCGCAAATAATTGATCGATTGACTGTCTTGTTTTCTTCATGATGAATAAGTCTCTAGAATTAGCGGGGCTTGTGGAAACACAGACCCAACACCCTGTTCGCACTCTATTTGTTGCTATTGGGCTCCATCTTCTCACAGTACAGCATTTCATTTCACTGTTTTGCTGATGATTTATCTACCTTTAAAAGCAGGGTCAGACCATCCCCAGCTCTTATTACGCTGCCTTGACGATGTCAAACTACGATGTGGTTGAGTGTTGAATAATTGCATATGAGAGCATGAGGGCTGTTCAATTCAGACACAGAGGATGAGGACTTCGATGGGTTTGATTGATGATAAAAATGTGAGTACCAAACTTTGTTTTGCTCCTGCTTTATTTTTAAATATGCACACTTGTATGCTTGTGTGTTGTTGATGATGATGATTACCGGTAATAGAAATGTGAGTAAGGTACCAAACTCAGGTTTGCTCCCGCTTTATTTTTAAATACGCACACTTGTATGCTTGTGTGTTGTTGATGATGATGATTACCGGTAATAGAAATGTGAGTAAGGTACCAAACTCAGGTTTGCTCCCGCTTTATTTTTAAATACGCATACGGTACTTGTACGCGCCCTATGGTCCAGTGCGCCTTATGTGTGTGTTAAATACAGTAATGGCACACATAACTGAGACTGCGCCTTTTAGTACAGTGCGCCTTATGGTCGTGAAAATACGGTATCTCAAATCCCGTGGTGATAGAGCCTTCTCTGTGGCAGGTCCCAGACTTTGGAATAGTCTCCCCTTAAATATTAGATCTGCACAAATACTTGAGCAATTTAAATCATTACTAAAGACACATTTCTATGCCTGGCTTTTAACACACTATGACCGAAGCATTCTGGTCTTATTTGAATTAGTTTTAGTTATTGTTTGAATTCTTTTATTGTCCTATTATTGTTTTTTTATTGTTATTATTGTATTACATTGTTGCTTTTTAATGCCATTTTTATATTGTTAAGCACTTTGTGCCGCATCGGCTGTTTGAAATGTGCTATATAAATCAATTTGACCTTGACCTTGACCACAGTTCCTTTATTGCCCAGGCTGGTAGAGGATCCAAAGAACAGGTTGTACATCGAGCTGCGTTTACAATTTTAGTTAATCCAGACAGGGAAATAACCTTGAAGTCAGAAAAAAGTTTATCAGCACAATGAAAAACAGAAAATGAGTCTTTACAAGCCTGGAGAAATACTTCTAGTGTGGAAGATCGCCAGCGACGCTCTGCTTTTCTAGAGCTCCTCACTTAGCAAGGGCATGGGGTTCCTTTTTTGACATTTTAACTTCTTTACAGGAGCAACAGAGTCCAGTAGCTCACAAAGTATATTATTAATCCTTGTGCAGCCTGGACCAAAAAAAAAAAAGAAGGGGGGTCACGCAGCGCTGACCCAGGTCTCGTCGCGAAACAGGGCTCCGGTTCGCAGTGGGGGCAGATGGGGGTCAGGCGGACCCCCGGGTATAGCGGGTCTCGTCACAGCGTCAGACAAAGGCACCTAATTGGCTGTAACCCTCCATCGATCGCGTAAGTTACGATGGCAAACCTTGGGGTCTGGAGGGACCCCAAAGCGCCACGGCAACAACTCTCAACTTCACATCATCATCATCATCATCATCATCATCATCATCATCGTCGTCTCCTTCTCGAGAGTGTTCGCATAAACCGGCCTCAGTGAGGACCTCGGACTCTCCGTTCCTCCTCGACCTCCTTCTGCTCCCCGCAGGCGAGTGCTTAGCCGGATGGGCCCCGGGTTATGCGTAAACCGGCCCAAGTGCGGACCGCGGGCGCTCCGTGCTCCATGGGTACTCTGTGACCCCTTAGTGATTATGATGGGGTATTTCGCCACCCCACACCACATTCGTAAGTTACGATGGCAAATACTGGGGTCTGGAGGGACCCCGAACCACCAGAGCAAACATCTCTCAACTACACATCATCATCATCATCATCGTCTCCTTCCTCCTTCTCCTTGCTCCTTCTACCCTGCGCTTGCAAACGCTCAGCTTTACAGAGGGTAGTCTTCACGTAAACCGGCCCTCTCCTCAGTTCTCCTGGGCCTCGCTGTTGGACGCTTGGCTTTACAGAGGGCAGAGTTCGCGTAAACCGCCCTCCTTGAGGGCCTCACTCTCCCTGCCTCCTTCCTACCTCCTTCTGCTCCATTCTCCTGCTCCTCGCAGGCAAGCGTTTAGCCGGGTGGGCCCCAAGTTACGCGTAAACCGGCCTTCGCGAGGACTGGGGGTGCTCTCTACTCCGTGGGTACACTGTGACCCCTTAGTAATGGCGATGGGGTATTTCGCAACCCCAATGCACATTCGTAAGTTACGATGGCAAACACTGGGGTCTGGAGGGACCCCGAACCGCCGGAGCAAACAACTCTCAACTTCACATCATCATCATCATCATCAATGTCTCCTTCTCAGCAGTGTTCGTGTAAACCGGCCTAAGTGAGGACTTTGGACTCTCCCTGCCTCCCCGTCCTGCGACTTCCTTCTGTTCCGTTCTCCTGCTCCTCGCAGGTGAGCGCTTTGCCGGATGGGCCTTGGGTTATGCGTAAATGGGCCTAAGTGAGGACCACGGGCTCTCCGTTGCTCCTCCTCATACTTGCTCCCTCTACATCGTTCTCATGCTCCTCGCTAGCGTATGCTTAGGTCTCCGGAGGGCCGGTTTAGCAAACACCCCGTCGGTGAGGACCTCGGGCTTTCCGTGCCTCCGTGTCGTCCTTGCTCTCTCTCCATCATTCTCAAGTGCCTTGCTAGTGAAAGCGCAGCTGTCTGGCCTGCCTATTACGCGAACACCGCCCTCCGTTTATGCTCCTCGCTAGTGTATGCTTAGGTCTGTGGAGGGCCGGTTTCGCAAACACCCCCTTCGGTGAGGACATCGGGCTCTCCGTTGCTCCTCGTCCTCCTTGCTCCTTCTCTACTGTTGTCATGCACCTTGCTAGTGAAAGAGCAGCTGTGTGGCCTGCCTATTACGCGAACACCACCCTCCAGTTGGACCTCGGGCTCTCCATGCCTCCTCGTGCTCTTCATCTCTCTCATGCTCTTCGCTAGTGAAAGCGCAGCTGTTTGGCCTGCCCATTATGTGAACACGGGCCTCCGTTTATGCTCTTCGTGAGCGTACGCGAATGCGGATGTCCTTCTTGCTCCCTCGCCTTCGTTCTCATCTGCCTCGCTAGTGAAAGACCAGCTATGTGGCCTGCCTATTACGCAACACCGCCCTCCGTTTGGACTTCAGACACTCCTTGCCTCCTCCTCATCCTTCCTCCCTCTACATCGTTCTCAAGAGCCTCGCTAGCGTACGCTTAGGTCTGCGGAGGGCGGGTTACCTGAACACAGCCTTCCGTTTAGACCTCGGACCCTCAGTGTCTCCTCATCCTCCTTTCCCTTTTTTAAAACATTTTCCTCGCTCTCACGCGCCTCGCTGGCGAGCCCTTAGCTTTGGGGAGGGTGGGTTTCGCGAACACCACCGTCTGTGAGGAACCCAGTACCTCCCACACACACACACACACACGCTGTCAACATCGATACAAAGGTAAAGTGCAATCCCAGGGTTGTGTGCTGCTTGTGGTACTCACTTTATGTGGACAAACTGCTTGCTGTCAACATCGATAGAAAGATAACATAAGAAAAGCCTAGTGTAACGTAGTGTTTTATGTTTTTTTTTTTTGAATGATTCAAATGTTACTATCATTTCCCCAACCAGCGCAGGCTCTGCGACCCGTGAAGAACTGAGACTCCTTCTGGTCGGTAAAACAGGATCGGGAAAGAGTGCATCCAGAAACACCATCCTGGGGGATGCGAACGCTTTCAAAGAAGACGTTTCGCCTGAATCTGTCACCGACGGCTGTCTCAGAAAAGAGACAGAAGAAACTCGAAGGAGAAAGGCTGAAGAGGAGAAAGAAAGGAGGAAGAATAAAGAAAAAGGGAAGAAGAGGAGAGGATCGAATTGAAGGAGCGGTGTAAATTCTTCGGCCTCGCTTCCCTGGGATTATTTGGCACAGGAGCGTACTTTACATCTTATGTTCTCATGGGGCTCGGTGGAGCCCTTGGATATTCTCAGTTAAATTGTACACTGGCAATGTTCGCTTAGCTAAACCCACCCCGTTTCTCCTTGTTACACTATGAAGGCTGAGTTTCATTTCACTTGTTTTCTAGGATTTCTAGTTCTAATGCAGTCTATGTACTTACTTACTCACTCACTGAATGTTTGCCTATGCTGTAGCTGTTCTATGAAGTCGCTATAAAACAACAACAAAAAAAATACTAAAAACTAAAGCTGTTACCTGTAAATTTAAATCATGTTTTTATTAAGTACTCGGTATCGGTATCGGCGAATACTGAAATGCAAGTACTCGTACTCGTTTCCAAAAAAGTGGTATCGGTGCATCCCTAATTTTAAGCATTCTTCCCTGAATTCGGAAACAGCTATAGTCGGTAGAAGCAATAGGTTTAACAGTAAAGATCCCAACTAAACCGCCACAAGATTGGTTCAGATCTCTAGATTCATGTATGTCCAAATTCCTTTGGAAAAATAAACCTCCACGTATAAGCTTAAAAACACTACAAAAGACCAAGGATAAAGGAGGACTAGAACTGCCTAACTTTCAGCACTACTTCTTAGCCAACAGGCTTCAGTTTATCTCAGGATGGCTAAAACATACCCTCTTAGATGAACCTTGGCTAGATGTAGAACAAGCACTTTGCAATAATCTAGAGATCTCAGACCTACCATTTATCAGCTCAAACATCCAACGACATGAATGCTTTAAAAGCATCAACATCAGCTCTTCTCTGGCAGCATGGTGGGAGTTTCTAAATTTGACGGCGTCTTCATTAATCCCATGCAAACGTACACCTATCTGGAACAACCCTGACATATTACAAAACAATAATATGATAAACTTTTCAGATTGGAGTGGTAAAGGAATCAAATATTTAGAACATATACTAGAAGGAACAGAATTTATTTCATTTGACAGACTAGTTACACAATATGGGATCAACAAGAAAAGATTTTTAGAATATCAACAAATTAAATCCATAGTAAAAAAGAAATTTAAACCGGGTCAAGTTGAACTACAAACACCACCAAGTGTGGATCAATTTCTTACTCTTAAAACCCCCAAATTACTATCCAAAATATACAGAATGCTTTCTAAAACAGATGAATCAATATCACTTCCTATTGCAAAATGGGAAGCAGATTTATCAGTTAACTTAGACCTAAACTTCTGGTCTCAGATTTGCTTAAAAACCTTTCATCTAATTAGAAATCCCAGTCTTCAATTAATTCAATACAAAATATTACATAGAGTGCACTATACAGGTCATCGGATGTTCAAGATGGGCTTTACGTCTACCAACAACTGCTCACACTGCCAAACCAATTCACCGGACAATTATATCCACGCTCTTTGGTTCTGTCCACCAGTTCAGAAGTTTTGGCGCGAGATATGTGAAGACTTATCAAAGTGTCTGAAATGTAACATTCCAACTTCCCCCTTAGTGTGTTTGTTGGGCAGCTTAGATAATGTCACTTCAGAAAAGAATATCGCCCATATGGTTTTCACTGCCCTATGCATAGCCAAGAAAACTGTCCTCATGAACTGGAAAAATAAAAATAATCTTAATTCTAACCAATATAGAAATTATCTATTAGATTACACTAGTCTTGATACAGCCTCTGCCACCACATCAGATCAATTGCTCTGGGCTCCTTTGATCAGCTCCATCACCTAGTGTGGGTGGGGGGTCATAGTTTGGTCCCACCTTCGCTGTTGTGATTGGTGTGGGTGTAGGGACAGGCTTAGGGCGTGTCTCTCTATGTCTGTCTCCACGTTGGTTGAGTGTGGAGTAAGTGCATATGAGAGCATGAGGGTGGGAATGGATGTTTGTATCTGTGTGTGCCTGTATGTCTGTGTCTATATGTCAGGTTGGGTATCAGACGCCACCTCTCTGGGGACATCTCAGGCCCTCCAAGGTATGGAGGTCTATCTCCCCCCACCACCACTTCCCCTGCCAGTGGCGGACGCCCTCAGACATCGGTGCGTTGGTGGTTCTTTGTGTCCGGGGATGGGCGTCCAGGTACACACCGGCTCATTCCTTGGTGGCCGCTTATCGGGGCCTGGAGCCTGGGGCTCGCTCGGGCCACTTCGGAGGTGGGGTGCCCCCGGCCTCTCGGCCTGGGGCTCGGTCACTCAGGCACAGCTGGCTGCCGGCGGAGCTCACGGGCGCGTCACTGCAACTCCCCCTGGCTTCTGCTCCGCGGCTGCTGAGTGACCCCTCATCTGGGACTCTCCTCAGCTCTTTCTGGGACAGTGGCGCAGCTGCCCCTCTGTTGGTCTTCCTTGGTCTCTTGTGTTCTGGGGGCCTCTGGATGTCTGGAGTTTTGATCTCCTCCATACCTGCTTCATGCCCTGGAGGACGGGGCTGTGGCCCCCCCACACCCTCTAGCAGATCATTACATGAAGGAACCTTTTAAAAAAAAAAAAAACAAGCGCGTCCATGCTCACAGGTGTACACACGGGTGATCACACCCACAAACTACACCCTTTTTGGCTCCTACCTCAAAGCACACTGTGTGCTGTTGATCTTATGTGCTGCACAATAATGTTTAATATTTAGTATTTACTGTCATATTCCCATATATCATTGTGATGTTGTTTATTCTATTACTCTTGTTCTCTTCTGCTTGTTTTCTTTTTTCATTCTCAACAGGTGATCCAGGTGATTGTTATATGGATTTTTTTGTCTGCTTATTTTGTTAGTTTTTGTTTTTTGCCCTTTATCTTATCTGCTGTTTTTCTTTCTCTCTTTCTTTCTCCCTTCTCTTTTCCTCAGTCAAGTCTGTCCCGTATTCAGCAAGTGAAAATAAAAAATAAAATAAACAATAAAAGGTGAATCAAATGGACCATTATGGCAAGGCTGGGATGGTCTATTTGGTAAAGTAAATCCGTTGGGCATCTTTCTTCACCTTTAGACAATAAATCTGATGGCAAAAGAGCCAAACGGGACAGGCAAAAAAAAAAAAACAGTAAAGATGCAAGGAGCAGAGAAGATGGATGAGTTTAAATACCTGGGGCTAACCATGCGTAACAATTCACAGTTCACAAAAGAAAGAGCCAGGGTGGAGTGGGTGGAGATGAGTGGAGGGGGTGATTTGTGGCAGAAAGATCGCTAGAGTGAACGGGAAGGTTGGCACAGTGTGGGATGTGGGTGATCACAACACAGACAAGAGAAACACAGGACTTAAATACACAGAGGGAGCAATCAGGGAATGGGATACAGGAGGGAAACACAGCTGGGAAAAATCAGGGCTAACGAGACAAGGTAAGCAAAACCAGATAAGTCAAAGGAGCTTGCAAAGAAAAGCGTCTGGACTTCTTTAAGTTGCTTGAAGACGTTTCACCTCTCATCCGAGAAGCTTCTTCAGTTCTTCAAGCAACTTAAAGAAGTCCAGACGCTTTTCTTTGCAAGCTCCTTTGACTACGATGACCTGGATGACTGAGAACCTTCACAGACAAAACCAGATGAATTAACACAGACCTTCCCAAAGTGTGGGCCCGCCCCCCACGGGGGAGCCATTGCAGGGGGGGCGCGGTATGAAAAGGGAAAAAACAAAAACAATGCTTGGACACTGCTAGCACGGGGCTCCCACACAAAACGCAAAGGAGGAGATGAAGCATTCTAAGCCACAGAATAGAAAATATGGTGAAGCAAATCTGCCCTTTGGCTTCACCTGCACAAGTGCTGGGTGTAGGAGTGTTTAGCTGATTTTAGAGTTTAGAAATGTGTTAACATAGAATGTAGAACTATTGTAGAGACACTGCCCTCAATATAATAAAGGCCTCACTGTGTCATGAACTTAGGAGTAGATTGTAGGAGACCCCTCCCCCACTTGAACTGTGAAAGTAAAACAGAGAAGAGTTAATGCTGAGTGGAAATTTCCCAGAGAATGTTTGGGTGGGGGTCTCAACATTTGTAACTGGATAACTGTGGTCTGGAAGGGAGATGGGTTTTATGACCTCTAGGAAGTCACCTAAACCCACAGTGTTTTAACTGTCACGCACACACATCCACACTCACTCATGTGCACTCACACATACACACAGGTATGCGTACACAGTCACACACGAGCACTCACATAGACACGTGGGAACGCACACATGTAGGCATTCATGTGCTCGTGCACATAGATACAGACACAGAGTTTGCAGCACACCGTGGGGGGTTTTATGATGGGGACGCCTCTATAAAGCTGGCTGTAACGAACAAAGGGGTGAAGATTTGGAGAGGGACACCGGCCTCGTCTTCCCTTCTAGAAGATGCATGCTTAAATGAGGATAAATGAAGAAGAGTAAAGATAAATGAAGATGAGTAAAGATGAATAAAGGTTTTGTGAAAATGACTACTGAGTCCGGTGCCATCTCTGGATGCTCGAGGAATAAAAAGAACCGGGGTAAAACTGATTTCGCAACATGAGGTAGGTCTCCCTGCAGATTTTCCCTTCGTCGGGAGCAGCGCTGGGCTCTCCAAATCACAGACAAACAGGATCCTACAGCTGTTTATGTTTTTGAACACATTTTGCACAGAGAGGCATTTTTTTGAAAAATGTATTGATAGCAATGTTGAATATTATTACACAGGAAAAAACAACTACATGCACAGTAAAATTCGGAGTGTTAAAATAACACTTAAAGAGTTAAATTTAACACTGGTCCCGAGTCTATTTGGTCCCATTCGGAATTGGTGTTAAATCAACTCTTTCTATAGTGTTAAAATTTTAGAGTAAAATTAACTCTAAATAGAGTAAAAATTTAACACTGAGTAACACCGCAGAGTGTTAAATGAACCTAACACTACTAGTAGTGTCATATTATTTACTCTAACATAGTGATAAATTAACTATTTGAGTAAAATTCCACTGATTTTTAACACTGAATTGAGTTATTTCAAGTTAACACTGGGGGTTCAAATAACTCTGATGAGAGTTGATGTTACTCTATACTGTGTTATTCGTACACTTTTTCTTGTGAAAAATTAGCTCTCATAGAGTAAAATTTTAAATTAATTTTACACCAAGTAGTGTTACTAAAACTCTTCCTCTTCCAGCATGAAAACCTGGTTTCTAATAATGCTTTAAAATATAAAACAAGTAAGCAAAAACCACAACTAGATAATACGTTTAACAGCTTTATTTTGATGTCAGGCTCAAAATATTAAAACATCTCATGTAGTGTACATAAAACACTACACACACAAAAACAGTCATAAAACACTTTAAAACAATGAATTTAGTTCGGCATAAAATGACAATATGGAACCACATACAGGGAGGAATCAGAAGTGCCATACTTCATTTGAAGATCAAATGGTTTGAAGTAACACAGCTCTTTTATGTTCAACACCTTCAGCACCATATTGGGGTGCATTCTGACCTTAAATGCATGATAATGGTCATCAAAACACAGGGTTTCCATCAGTTTTCCACAGAGCAATGCAATGTCATCTTTCACAACAATACTTTTGATCTTATAAAACACTGGAATCTCAGACACTACCTCTGTACAGATGATAAAGACAGGGCGGTACTCTGTACCATGATGTTTTATCCACTTAGCTGAAAAAACACTGGTAGACAACGCAGCTCCAAATTTTAAAGCAATTTCTGGACCTTCTTTCAGCTCTCCAAGTGTCACCATCTTTCCTGGTTCTAAAGCTAATCTTTCGAGGCTAAAAGACTCCCAATAAATGGCCATACAACTTTGGTGTTTCTTGGCCAATGTCATTGTAATGTTTTTAAAGCTTTTTAATTGCTTCTTAAAGAAGTTATGTTTGGCTTTGTAACGCATGCACCACATGTGCAGAATTGGGCCAATATTTCGTATACTGCGAGGGTAATGTATCATGAAGTGATGCTTTGGTAGGAGACTGAGTGTAGGAAATAACTGCTTAAAGAGCTGATGATGATCAATAATTAAATGTTTGAGGTAGATGGTCATACCTTCTGACAGCACTGGTGAAAACACAATATTGACAATTTGTAGAAGCAGAAGTAGAAGATGCCAGTAGCTATCACCCACCTGTACCAAATCGCCAAACATCAAAGGTACATTACGCAATAAGCACCAAGATTGAATTGCATTTAGTCCTAAATCATTACTGCCATCAAACAACTTTACCCTTGGTGGGCGATTTCGCTGCTGATTGAAGCCATAGTAAAAGGCATGTATTCTACCAGCAAGTTGTTCAGCACTTAGGAAGTTCTCCTGAATGTACTGCAGCACAAGTTTCACCTCTAACTGAGCAACTCCCTCCAAAATGTCATGCATGATATCTACAGAAAAATTGTTGGCTGTGTTGAAATATTTAAGTGAATTCAAGAGACAAGTGCGTTTCACACCACATACATGAGGTAGCGTAGGATCTCTTTGTACACTTTCACAGTGCTGCTTATACATATCAAGAGTTCTTAGTGCAACACCAGAATCATCTTCACAGAACACACTTTGAAAACAATCCTTCTCAAGCAGACAAAAACGACAACAATATCGAGCTGCAAATGACTCCACGAACCCAAACAGACTATGCAAGCCAAGATTGTCCCCAGTGACCTGGATTACAGTGCCATGAACCAAGTGTTTAAACATGGGAAGTTTCAGTCCCTCTGTCTCAAGAACTTTCAGATCATTGACAAGTGGCTCAAGGATTGAATTAAAGCCATAACGCTTTGAGTCTTGTGCATGAAAAAGAGCACACAAATGAATATTGACCAACAACGAATTAAAGATTGGAGGAAAATTCCTTAGTGTAAAGTATATTGCACCTAATTTATGTACACCCTTTTTAGAGCCCAGGGGATTTGCAGTTTCAAAGTCATCATAAAACAGTTGAATTTGTAAGGCATCTTTTTCTGCAGAAAATAGGGGACATCTTTTAACATAGGCAGCATCGATTAAGTCTGCATACACACCTTCTCTGGACATATTCCTCGACTTGAACATGTCGACAACATGGTGGTTTTGAAAGATAGTTTTCAGTGTTTCCAAAATAGGAACATATGCAAACCTATCGGTTACAATGACTTGATCAAAAGTCCCTGTGATCTTGTTTCTTCTACTGTCAAATCTTGTGCCAAGCACCATTTCAACAGGTTCAACAGTTGCCCATTTTTGTTTAAAGTGCCTATTTCGTTTAGCTTCTGAATTTAACAGTGTGAATGGGTTTTCAAAGTTTTTGAATGACTGCTCTAATTTCTTTTTACTTGAAGTGTCCTGTGAAGGTAAGCTCTGTAAAGCTGCATCTTTAGCCTGAGTATGAATCTCAAAAAACACTTCCTCCATTGAGGAGACAAAACTATTCACAGTAGATTGGCTTAATCCAGCTGCCCTGAGCTGTGCAACAGTAGAGGCACACATATCCAAAGTGCTCTTATTTGAACTTTTCAACATTTCAGATGTTGTGGGTGTTTCTTCTACATTAGTTGACACCACCTGCCCTGTAGTGCTAACTTCTTTAACTGCCACATCAGGCTGTAAATTAACATCAGTGTCAGCCTGTTGGTCGAAATAGTTAAGGTGTTTGGTATTTAAATGTTTTCTAAAACCTGAAAAAGTGCCAAACACACAGCCACAGTCACGCTGGGCACATTTAAGGCGAAGGTTTCTTCCAGGTAAGTAACCATGGACTAACCGTAAATGCCTAACAAGCATGTTTGAACCAGTAAACTCAGCTTGACAGACAAAACACTTCATGATGGAGAATTAACCTTCAAGCCCTAACGAAGCAACCTTGTCCTTATTTCAGCAACTCTGGGACTTTCTTTGATTTTGCCAACATCTATATTGTACACAGTGGTTTGGATGAACGTGTACATGTTGTGAAGCATGGTGTTGTAAGATGTGCCAAACACAAAATGTGCTTTAAACAGTTCATCAAAAGCACCAAGTGAAGAGGTAGACTTGCATGGTATGGCATTCTTGTCAAGAATAATGAAGAACTGGTGGATGTCATGCTTTTTCACCCCAACAGCCAGGAGGTAGGGTTGAGTGCTGGTAGTGATGGCATCAAGGTGCTCTTGGATATTTGTTCCAGTCTGAAAAGACAAATACAGACAGGCAATAAGAATCAAGTGTTTCTTAAACTGGTAATTCATACCATAAAAATAGAAAAGAAACAAACCTTCTTGAAGACCACAAGATGCCTTTCTGCTTGAGAAGCTGACACCTTTCCTGGTCTCTTCCAACCCTGACCAGATGGTGGAATCAAATGTAATAGCAATAGAATCGCTGAGAGGTCACTGTCCCAGCCTGAAAAAATATATTTGTTTTTAATAAAGTTGAATCATCCTCATCAATAACAAATTTCAATGCATCTGCATTGACAAAATGTTTGAGTAGACCCAAAATACAAAAGGACAGCTGTTCTGTGACAAACATTATATATCCTGTGAATGTTCTAATTAAAGAAATAACAGCTCACCAATGTCAGCATTAACTTCAGTGGCATCCTCAGGAGAGTCAGCTGCCAGCAAGAGTTCTTCCAGGTCACTGGTAGAAGGAAGCTTTCTGCCTTGTTGGATAATCTATCTTTTGAATGTTGTTGGCCACCTCTCCAGCAACCTGCCTGATACATCCTCACCAAACATCAGTACAAAATCCTGTTCGATCTGTAACAGGGATAGAGAACAGAGAATTATATCTGCTATCTGCAAAAAATAAAATGTGTTTACATTGTCAACGTAATGAAAAATATTCACCAAGCCTTTGATATCTTTGAAACGTGGAAACACAGACAGTATGTTGCTTGACAGCAGGGGGTCAAGGACCATGTTGTGTCGATAAACAAATGTCAACTTCATCTTCTTCTTGACTGTGTCTTCATCAGCTGAATGTTTCATCAGAGCGATTGCTTCCTTACACTCATCCTCACTCAGCACGTTCTCTGTAACAAACTGCAACTCTCGTCTGACAGTTGGTACACCACACTGGTCTTCACCCGATGATCCATCTCCTGGTGCTAGACAATATGAAATACAACTTTATCAAAACTAATAATAACATTTGATAACCATTATTAATACAGAACCACAATTTGGAACTGTATTATACGTTTCCACTGAATTATAAGTGTTACCTCCAGATGTTAATCGCCTCTCTTTAGCAGTGCATCTCTGTATGGTTTTAATCCTCCAGGCCAAGTACCCAGTGCCACTCTCGCCATCATAATAATGTTCCTTGGAGAGTGACATATACAGACATTTTGTTTATTAATTTATCAGTAAGTTATGTGACCATGAACAGTTGATAAGGACATACATTTTGGCAGGATTTAAAATTTTGATTTTAGTTGTATCAGTTATTGCTGTTAGCTACTTACATAGCCATTTTTTGAGTACGGGTCACTGAGGTAAGGGAAAAAGGTTACAATTCCTCTGGCATACATTTCTTTTACCTGCCGTGGTGGTGATGTACTGCAAGATCAAAAGGAAAAGAACTAGTCAGCTTCGCTGGAATTAATAGAGATTTAAAATAATTTGAAAATGATAGTAAAAATCACAGGGCCAGAAATAAATTACCCATTTTTTTCTGTCATGTCAGCTACCAGTATGTTGACCATTTTTCTTCTGGTTTCATCCACCAGGGACTTGGTCCGATTGTACTCATTTATTATACGTTCTCCACCAGGTTTGCTTGTGAGAATGGATTCCACCAACTGGAAAACACAATAAAAACATTCTACATGTTGATATAACCACTACAGTTCAGAACACTTAAACTACAAACAAAAAAGACACTATTAGAAGAATGTGGAAATCTGTTAACTCTTACTTGCTTAGCTTCTGCATCCAGCTTCTGACGTTTCCTCAAAGGGCTGTCTGAAAGGATGACCGTATCCTGTGAATATGATGAATGTGGCGATGATAACTGGAACCGCTCAGGAGACACTTCTGCAACAGATGTTTCCAGACCTTAAAAATAGGAGCAAAACAAATTAGTTTACATGGTCCCTCCATAGACTCATTTTATACACTCTTTGATTAAACAATGTAATAATGACACTAAAAAAAAAAAAAGACATCCAATGAAACACAAATCACTCAAACAAACCTGTTTCATATTTGATGGTTAGTACCCCGGTTGAGGGATCTGTTACTATATCCTCAAAAACATCCTCATCCAACTCAGTCCCTGAACTATCAAAAACTTTCACTCCTTCTGTTACGGCTGGCGCACCAAACTTTGCAAATGCTGGAAACAAGCACACAAGTTTGTGTAAACAAAAAGACATGACATTTAATGTTTTGTAGCTTAAAATAAAGATCATTTCAAGATACTCTTTCAAAAATGAGTCAGATAAACAAAGGCTAAATTATTAAGCGCCACTAACATGCTTGATAAGTGGTAGATTAAAAGGAGTGACACTCACATTATGCAGTTTCCCCCCCCCCACTAAATATACATTCATAACTAAGATGCTTCCAAAACACAGATCATTTTCAATTAATCATAAAATGCAGTTTGAAGAGACTAAATAACAAAAAGAACTTAAAGCCTCTTGTACACCTTTTTAATACAATGTTGGTTTCTTACCGGCAATCAAAAACTCCTTAAGGCTTGGCTCAGATACTCTAACAAATTTCTGCACACCTCCGAGTTTTGCTTTAAGCAGCATGCTTCCTGTAGACAGTAATTTCTTATAGTCAGTGCTCTTCATTGAACTACAGTAAACAGAAAATGTGAATATTAAAACAGTCCCATAAACAGCCTTGCAATGTGATTTCTTACACTGTATGTTACTTTTATGTCAGTGTAACAAGGTGTCAAGATATAATCCTCAATACAAAACTAAAATAATAACTACTACTTTTTACCATTTGTCTGACCTAACTTAGCTCTAGGGAGTCAGTATTTTGTTCATCTTTAGTTTAACATACTGAACAGTCTGGTAACCAAAATGGAAAGCAGCAGGGTAACTTTTGTCAATACCATCAACTCACAATAAATACAAACGCTGTCATCTTAAATTCAAACTACTAAAAAAATGCATTAAAAACTGAATCCTGGACATTTTGGATATTTTATCAAGCTTATAACACCTGCTGGTTGTAATCCTGTAACTGTAAAATTGCTGAAGACAGCCGAGTTAAAATAAGACAATAACCTTACTAAAAACAACCTCTATATCTGGTACCTAGGTATCAAAAAAAGAAAAAAAGAAAGATGTAACATTTAGTGTACAATTTTAATTAGTTAATGCTTGAGTTAGGTGATTTAAAATTTAACGATAACTAGCGAATTGCCCGCGCACTGAGGTTAGCCAAAATGCTAGTTAGCTAGCTAATGTTAATATGTAGATCCCAACACATGGAGGGTTTCATTTAATGGAATTTCGAACATGCTAGAACACAACACAATCACCACTACACACTGAAATAAATTTTGATAACAAGCCTTACAGTCCAACACTGATATCAGTCAACTTTTTTAGCTAATTAACAACCTTACATTAGCATACAGATAGTGTCACATTTGCTTCTGGTACAAAATGAAATATATAATAAACATGGACAAAAGGAATGTAAATGTCGAATTGTTGGTTTAATACGTAAATATGCCACACAAGAAATCAAGAAAGATTTAATGTTTTTGAAACAGAGACAATATGAAAGTGGCATTAAATCTACCAAAATATTGGCGTGGAAATTGAAAAAAAAGATAGCGGAAAATACAATTTATAAAATTAGGGACCCAAGTACAAAAGTGATAAAAAATAAATTAAATGAAATACAGGAAGCCTTTGAAAGATTTTATAAAACCCTATACTCTGAAGCCCCGGGCGGGACTGAAGCTCAGATGGATAGCTTTCTGAACTCTCTAGACTTACCCACTCTAGATGAAGAACAAAATCAAGCAATGACAATGAATATAACTGAGGAAGAATTAAAAGCTGCAATTAATAGGCTTAAATTAAGTAAATCACCAGGACCAGATGGTTACACGGCAGAGTGGTATAAAGAATTTAAAAAGGAACTGATACCTGTCTTACTGCCTACATTGAATTGGGTTTTGAAAAAGGCACAAATGCCCCCCAGTTGGAAGGAGGCAATTATTTCAGTTATACCAAAAGAAGGCAAAGATAAAATGGAATGTGGATCTTTCAGGCCAATCTCTGTTCTTAACGTGGACTATAAACTTTTCACATCTATCATGGCCAAACGGCTAGAAGAGTTCCTACCAACACTGATATGTAATGATCAAACAGGTTTCATACATCAACGCCAAACACAGGACAATATACGAAAGACACTACACATTATGGACCATATACAAAAACACAAAATCAAAGCAATTGTGATGAGTGTAGACGCTGAAAAAGCCTTTGACTCTGTCAATTGGAAGTTCCTCTACAGGGTACTATATAAATTTGGCTTTCATGATATGATTATTAAAACGATACAAGCATTATATGATAATCCTACAGCCAGGATCAAAATTAATGGATGCCTATCCAACAGTTTTACCCTAAAAAGGGGCACTAGACAGGGCTGTGCATGGTCACCGTTACTTTTTGCACTATACTTGGAACCACTAGCTCAATCCATCAGGCAAAATAAGGACATTAAGGGAATTTTTATCAAAGGGACACAATATAAACTGGCTTGCTACGCGGATGACATTTTGATTTACCTTGGACACCCAACATATTCTTTACCCAAGCTGATGCAGTCATTTGAACAATACGGCCAATTATCAGGCTATAAAATTAATATAGGTAAAACCCAGCTACTCTCATATAACTACAGCCCACCAGAAGAAATAAAATGTAGCTACTCTCTGGTATGGCAAACGGAGTGTTTTAAATATTTAGGCATAAATTTACCGAAAGACCTTACAAAACTATTCGAACAGAACTACCTACCCTTATACAAAAAAATAAAGGAAGATATAGTAAGATGGAATTTAATTCCTTTCTTTAGTTTTAATTCAAGAATTGATTCTATTAAAATGAATGTATTGCCAAGATTTTTGTATCTATTTCAAACCCTACCAATAGAGATTAACCAAAGTCAATTTAATGAGTGGGATAAAATGTTATCTAAATATATATGGCAAGGTAAAAGACCAAGGGTTCGCCTTAAAACACTACAGCTGGCTAAGCAAAAGGGAGGATGGGGCCTCCCTGACCTCAGATATTATTATTTTGCAGCACAGATGAGAGCAATAATATGCTGGTGTAACCAATCATACACTGCCCAATGGAAAACCATTGAGGAACAAATGCTGTCTATACCTATTCAGGCAACTCTAGCTGACAATAACTTACAAACCTATATAAAAAATACTGATAACATGTGGGTGAAAAAGACCCTTAAAACATGGAGAACTATTATAAAGGAATATAAACTCGAGACCAATATTACAGTTCTTAAATGGTGTGCTTACGACTCAGAGTTCAAACCTAATGAACTGGATTCTAGATTCAAGGACTGGACAGGTAAGGGCATAACAGCCCTGTGCAGTATAATGAAGGATGGAAAATTGTTCAGCTTTGACATGCTTAGAAAAACATTTTCATTAGAAAAAGAAGACTTCTATCGATATCTGCAGTTAAGGCACTATGCCGACACGAAGATGAGAAACGTAACAATGATAAACACACGCTTGATGGAACTGTTTATAAAAAGCTATAACTCAGAAACTATTGATAGAATTGTATCATGTCTCTATAAGGGTCTAATGGATTTGAAACCACATTCGACTTCATATATTAGAACAAAATGGGAGAAGGAAGGAGGGATAAAAATATTAGAGGAAGAATGGACGGCAATATGGAGATATCAGTGGATGTGTACCAGCTCACAAAAGTGGAGGGAATTTGGCTGGAAGTGCCTAATTAGATACTTTATAACACCTTCTCAGAAGTCTCATTATGATGATAACCCCCTGCTTATTGGAGGAACTGTGGAAATCAAAGTGCAAATCATTACCATATTTTCTGGGACTGCTCAATCTTGAGGGATTATTGGAGAGAAATACATAATGCCTTACAGGATATCTTTAAACGTGAAATACCTCTCGAGAGTAAGACTATGTTCTTTGGATATATACCTCAGGAATGGCCTAAATATGATAAACATTTAATAAATATTTTATTGGTGGCCTG
Organism: Copadichromis virginalis; assembly: GCF_057382275.1. NCBI lineage: Eukaryota > Metazoa > Chordata > Actinopteri > Cichliformes > Cichlidae > Copadichromis > Copadichromis virginalis. The sequence goes on along the minus strand of NC_140623.1, from coordinate 6,030,891 downwards.
TAAAAAGAATATCACCAGAAAATGGTTATCCCCAGAGAGCCCAAACATAAGTACATGGATGGAAATCACAATGGAAATTTATAACATGGAAAAGATAACAGCTTCTGTTAACCACAAGCTGGAGAAATTTACATCATATTGGGAAAACTGGGTTAAATATATCACGCCTCATAGGCCAGATTTTACTATTACAAACCAATAATTATGATGTATGTATATATATTTATAGGATCACCCCATACCAACACATCCGTGTTTTTTTTTTTTTTTTTTTTTTTTTCTCTTTTCTTAGGTTTGTTAGTTTTGTTTTTTGTTTTTTGATTTTCGGATTATGTGATGGTTTCAATTACTTCTATCGTTGTAAGTATTCTTCCCTTATGACTTGGATGTAAATTAAAATACTATTTCAGTATTTAAGGCAGATAACCTAAGTATGAAGAATGCTTACATGATGTACATACTGTGAATGCCTGCTTTTGAAACCTTAATAAAAATATGAATTAAAAAAAAAAAAAAAAGTAAATATGAACAACTTACCCTGCAACTGATGTGAAGAAAATGGCGTCGTGAAAAATCCTCTTGGTTTGAAAACCAGTCTGTGGTGGGAGGAGCTTTCTAGAGTAACGCTGACACTGTCTCTTTTAACTCCAGGAATCATCACCCACACTGGGGGGCGTTTTGCTCCAGCTGTTGTTATAATGACTCTATTAGAGTAAATACACTTTAACACTGCTGATTTAACACTGGGAAATTTACTGTGTGTAAAACAATCACACTGTGACGCCTCTGCCTTTGTAAATGGAGGGACAGTAACTGTGTGTAAACCTGCAGATAGAGACAAAATACGGTTGATCTGAATATCTGCCATTCTGCAATTCATCTCATGTAAACAATAACGTGGCCACAGCGTGACGTGAAAAAAGGCACATACCTTTGACGCTGCGTGACGAACTCTGTATTCCTCGTCCACACGTAAACGCAAAAAAGGAGTTTAAAAAATCTCAGTTTTCAGTGATTTGAAACGCCGTTTACGTGGACGAAACAGCTGTGTTTTCAAAATCACCCGTGTAGGTGCGGACGCAGCGTAAAAGAGTTAGTAGTTTATTTTCTTACTACCTGTAATTTATTGCAGATTACCTGTATTTGCTTAATTGTTCACTAAATGTTTGAGGTCGTTCTCTGTCATGATGGGAAAATATTCCTCTTCTTCTGCCCTTTTTCGGTGTGGTGTGCCCCAGGAGTCGGTATTGGGTCCTGTGTTGTTTTCTCTGTATATGCTGCCCTTGGGCTCCATTTTTGAAAAACATAATGTCTCTTTTCACTGCTATGCTGATGATATTCAAATCTACCTCCACCTGACTGGGGATGTTTCATCTTCACTACATCTTCTGTTTGATTGTCTGAGCGATGTCAAAGACTGGTTATCACGTAACTTTCTTACTTTAAATGAAAAGAAGACAGAAATGATTGTTTTTGATAGAAATATGCCTCTGGGACAACTGACTGGCACATTCGGGCCTGTTGCTAACCGCCTCACTGATACTGCCAGGAATCTTGGAGTTTTCATGGATAGCTCCTTCAAACTAGATAAACAGGTCTCTACTGTGGTAAAAACCAGCTTTCACCAACTACGCCTAATTTCTAAGGCTAAACCTTACATACCACACAAAGATCTGGAGAAACTCATTCATGCTTTCATCACTTCAAGACTGGATTATTGTAATTCTCTCTACTTGGGTCTACAATCTTCTCTTCTTCAGCGTTTGCAACTGGTCCAAAATGCCGCAGCACGTCTCTTGACCGGCACTAGAAAGTACGATTCTATCACCCCTGTTCTGGCAAATTTACACTGGCTTCCTATTAAATACCGAATTGATTTTAAAATTTTATTGTTTACTTATAAAATTCTTAACAATATGGCACCTGACTACCTAGCTGATCTCCTCTGTCTGTATAGCCCTCAGAGAGCGCTAAGATCATCGGGCCAGCTGCTCTTAGTGCAACCTAGGTCTCGGCTGAAGACCAGAGGAGACCGTGCTTTGCCTTTGCTGCACCCAGGTTATGGAATACTCTTCCTCTTCATATTCGCGCATCAGATTCCATTCAGTCTTTTAAATCACGTCTAAAAACGTATTTGTTTAACTTGGCATTCAAGGTGAATTAGTGTAATTTACATCTAGCTTTGCATTTAGATTATGTAATTATTTTATATTTTATTTATATCTGTAATTTATATTTTATATTTTGATTTTTATCTGTATCATGATTTTACTGGAAAGCACTTTGGTGTACTTCGGTCTTTAAAAATGTGCTATATAAATAAATTTTGATTGATTGATTGATTGAAATAAACCGCAATGAGGCAAAATATGAGACACGGACTTCAAAGTAAAACAGGAAACATAACACAAAGACGCAGACCTGACAAGGGGACACAGCAGCCAGGGGAGAGAGAGTAACTATGGAACACAGACAGAAACCAGAAGACAGAGCTCTAATAAAGAAACCAAAGACTAGAAATGATAAATAATATCAAAATCAAAGTTCAATAATAATGAAAACTCAAAACTGCGTTGATGACCCAGGCACCCTAACAGTCAGCAGCATTCATTTTGACAGAAAACTTTGATGTAGTTTTACTCAATTAATTAAGGCATCTAAATTCTTTGAGTCTATTTTTAGTTGACTGAATAAAATATAGTAGAGCTACAGTGAATCTGAAGTTGATTCAGTTGACTAAAGCATAAAGTACGTTGTGTTTTGAACCAGTGAGAGTTGCTCCTCACGGTTTATAAAGTATCTTATCTGCTTTTTCATCAAATGTGGAATGTGCACATTTGATACTATATACTTCCAGGTATTCACATTTTGTCACCTTTTCATGAGAAACAAGGAGCACGGGAGCATCTCTACCAAACTAACCTTACTGCATAGGGAGATAACTTCTGCTTGGATCACTTCCAAACTCATCCCCTCTTTCTACACATCTTAATTAGTTTTAATTGGATCTCATCACTCCAGAACATTTACATCTCATTTTTATTACTCGATGAAAGTGTCAATAAGTTTCATCATAGTTTTTGTCATCGTGTTATCACAGTTGTGTTTTCGTCAGAAAAAAAAGGTTGACAAAAACTATTATGAAAATTATTAGTCAACGAAATTAACAATGCACCAACAAAAAGACAGGAGGCAGAACTAGAGATGACAGAGTTAAAAATGCTAAGGTCTTCATTGGGAGTGACGAGGTTGGTTAGGATTAGACATGAATACATCAGAGGGAAAGCTCAGGTTGAACATTTTGGAGACAAAGTTAAAGGGAAAAGGTTCGGACATCTGCAGGGGAGTGGTGGTAGATATATTTTGCAAAGGATGTTGAATATGGAGCTGCCACGCAGGAGTTAAGAAGGTAGATTGCAGGAAAGATTCACAGAGGGTTGATGTTACAGGAAAGAATGGTAGAGATAGGGCAAGATGGAGGCAGGTGACCCACTGTGGCACAAAGAAGAACAAGAAGATGAAGAAAGGATACCAAGCTTTCCATCACTATGGTTGAAAAACCATATCAGGTCGTATCTGCTGTCATCTAACCAAACCACAATCAGTCTATATTACACACCGTAAATGATAGTGATGTGCGATACCACTGATTTCCTTTCCGATCCGATACCAAGTAATATTCAGGGTGGTATCGACGATACTGATCCGATACCGATGGGGCGATTGTGGCTCAAGAGTTGGAAGTTCACCTTGTAATCGGAAGGTTGGCGGTTCTAGCCCCGGCTTGGACAGTCTCGGTCATTGTGTCCTTGGGCAAGACACTTCACCCGTTGCCTACTGTGGTCAGAGGGCCCGGTGGTGCCAGTGTCCGGCAGCCTTGCCTCTGTCAGTGCGCCCCAGGGTGGCTGTGGCTACAATGTAGCTGCCATCACCAGTTTGTGAATGGGTGGATATGTAAAGCGCTTTGGGGTCCTTAGGGACTAGTAAAGCGCTATATAGGCCATTTACCGATACTTTGTACAAAAACTTATTTTATTAATTGTATCTCAAATTATAGCGTCATAATGATTACAGGACATCAGATTACTTGTTCTTATCACTTAATAATGCAGAGTTCATCATATAGAAATAAAAACCTGAAGTTGTGCATATTTGAACACGTTGCCTGCCTGCAGCACTAAAGAACTCCATGAGAGACGTCTGTCTCGCCCTAGCAGCACCTGTCCCTGTCCTCCTCTTCAGTTCGTCTCAACATACGCTCGTCATATTCTGTGATATGATTTACTCTGAGGTGTTTGACAAGGTTAGTGATGTTGCCACAACCATACATGCCAACCCTCCCGATTTTTCCGGGAGAATCCCGAATTTCAGTGCCCCTCCCAAAAATCTCCCAGAGCCACCATTCTCCTGAATTTCTCCAATTTTCCACCCGGACAACAAAATTGAAAAACCATATCGCAGAATTCATAGCGCGGCCCAGCCAATTCCAGTTTCCAACAATGGAGGCAGCGACTTAGTTTTAATATTACTCTTATTTCTCTTTCTGGGTCGCAAAAAAACTTTTAACATATTTTCAGAATGTAGCTGTGTAAACTTCAAATATCTGAGCCGACCGACACATCGTCTTCAAACCCCCGCAGTCTTTCGCTACTCGGGTTAAACATGATATATAAGTCACTTTGATAACTTAAAAATGTTATTGTTTGGCTTTTTCAGTGTTTTATTTGTTCGTGATTAAATTGGTTTGGCTGAGATTAAAGTTATTAGATTAGATTAAATTACATGTAACTTTATTAATCCCTCGGGAGGGTTCCTCCGGGTTTTCACACAGCTGAATAAAACTAAATAAACAAAGTGTTAGACAGTCGAGAGTTTACGTCAGCGCCCGGTTATATTTTAGAGAGCAAGAAGCAGACGGCAGAGTTTCACTCCACCGAGGGAGCTCGTGAGGTACTACCTGGCTTTCTTTAGACCGCGAAGGCCGGGTCCTCAGGTGGAAGCAGCCTCTGAATTTGGACACCCCCGCTGTTTCTGGGCCGGCCAATAATAACGGTGACATTTAACGTATTTTATCCGATAAATAAACACTGTAATAAACAGCCCTTTTGAATGTCTCCCTGATTCTGAGGTCTCAAGGTTGGTAAGTATGGCCACAACACCTCACTTTTTTGCCACATGTATGCAAACCACGTCTCAGCTGTTTGTGGAGGTAAAATACGTCCACACAATTACGCTCAGCCATTGTTGTGAGTGCGCACACCAGGGGCTGCGAGACATTTATACAGCCGTATTTCGCACATGACTATGAAAGGCGGAAGAGGAAGTAGTTCCTTTGAATGTAGGCAATTAGAATGTTATAGTTTCTTTCCACTGTGTTCTTGTTAATGATAAACTACAAATTTACCCTAAATTACTAAAATTTTGATATTTTAATGTGAGAATCGATTCAAGAACATAAATGATTGGTATCGGAGGAATCGATATTTCAGGATCGATCCGCACATCACTAGTAAATGAATGAGAGTGGAAATCACAATAGAAATACTAAACAAGAACCAGTTCATCACAGTTATCTTGTTTCTAACTTTATTGTTAAAACGGTAACTTCAGTCAGTTCTCATTTCTTTTCAAAAGCCAGACCACATCAGAAATCCTGAGCTCCTGTCGCATGCCAAATGATAGTCATGCAAAGATAGTCATGCTTTTGTTTTCATTTTATGTCTTTGTCCTTGTTTGTATCCAACTTGAATCAGTGCAAAGCAGCAATAATTCAGCATTCTACGTATTATCTCTAACAACATAAAGACATGGTTTCACCTTGGTACTGCTGGATAATAAAACATGAAATAAACACGTATGCTGTCCATTTAGCTGTAAGGTTCAATAGAAAATGCCCCTGAGTCATTGGACTTTGTCATGGTTTGTCTGAGAGACAGTTGGGAACGATACAGTCCATTGCCTTCGGATGGGTTGTCGGACACCTACAGAAAGAGAGAAAAAGAGTTTGTATCATTATAGATCCAGACCCCTGATCTTCAGTTCGAGTGAGACAAAACAAATTGTATTATGACTGCTGGAGGTTCTGGAGAACCCAGCCAGCTTCATGTTTCGTCTGCTGGAGGTTCGGGAGAACCCAGCCAGTTTCATGTTTCGTCTGCTGGAGGTTCAGGAGAACCCAGCCAGCTTCATGTTTCATCAGCTGGGGGTTCAGGAGAACCGCACCAGCCTCATGCCACATCAGCTGGAGGGCCCGAGGAGCCCGTCCAGCTTCACGCCTCGTCAGCTGGCAGGCTCGAGGAGCCCGTCTGGCCACCTTCTGTTTCACCACCTGTGGCTGCAGCGCCACCACCTGCGGCTCCCGTGCCGCCACCTGCTACCGCTTGCTGCTTCTGCGCCTCAGCCTGAGGACGACGCCTCGCCTGGTTCTGCCACACCTCAGTCTGAGAACTCATACAAACTCATTTCACCCACTATAGACTGTGTGTTGCTGCAACTTACACAGCCTCCTGCCACGTCAGCTGGAGGGCCCGAGGAGCCCGTCCAGCCACCACCTGTGGCTGCCTCACTGTCACCTGGTTCTGCCTCTGCTTCGCCTGGTCCGGCTCCGGCTTCTGCTTCGCCTGGTCCAGCTCCAGCCTGTGCTTCGCCTGGTCCGGCTCCAGCCTGTGCTTCTTCTTTGCCTGGTCCGGCTCCAGCCTGTGCTTCTGCTTCGCCTGGTCCAGCTCCAGCCTGTGCTTCGCCTGGTCCAGCTTCGGCTTCGGCTTCTGCTTCGCCTGGTCCAGCTTCAGCCTGTGCTTCGCCTGGTCCAGCTTCGGCTTCGGCTTCTGCTTCGCCTGGTCCAGCTTCAGCCTGTGCTTCTGCTTCGCCTGGTCCAGCTTCGGCTTCGGCTTCTGCTTCGCCTGGTCCAGCTTCGGCTTCTGCTTCGCCTGGTCCAGCTTCAGCCTGTGCTTCGCCTGGTCCAGCCTCAGCTTCTGCTACGCCTGGTCCAGCTTCTGCCTCTGCTCCTGCTTTGCCTGGTCCAGCTTCTGCCTCTGCTTCGCCTGGTCCAGCTTCGGCTTCTGCTTCGCCTGGTCCAGTTTCTGCCTCTGCTTCGCCTGGTCCAGCCTCAGCTTCTGCTACGCCTGGTCCAGCTTCTGCCTCTGCTCCTGCTTCGCCTGGTCCAGCTTCTGCCTCTGCTCCTGCTTCGCCTGGTCCAGCTTCTCCCTCTGCTTCGCCTGGTCCAGCTTCTGCCTCTGCTTCGCCTGGTCCAGTTTCTGCCTCTGCTTCGCCATCGTCAGGTCCAGCATCAGCCTCTGTTCCTGCTTCGCCTCCGCCTGGTCCAGCTTCGGCCTGTGCTTCGCCTGGTCCAGCTTCGACCTTAGCTCCTGCTTCGCCCTCGCTGGGTCCGGCTTCGGCCTTGGCTTCTGCTTCGCCCTCGCCTGGTCCGGCTTCGGCTTCTGCTTCGCCTGGTCCAGCATCGGCCTCTGTTTCTGTGTCGGCCTCGCCTGGTCCCGCGGCTGTGCTGCCGCTGCCCAAGCCACGTTTTGCCCCTCGGAATCGCCGGCTGCTTTCCGGGCCATCAGCTGGACTTCGTTGCCATCGGGGTCAGCCGCCTGAACTGATGAACTGTGACCTGCTGTGCTCTCGACCTCCGGGTCGGCCCCCTGAACCTTTGACCTCTGACCTGCTGTGCTCTCGACCTCCGGGTCGGCCCCCTGAGCTCATGGATTTTGGACTGCTGGACCGTTGGCCTCCTGGTCGGCCGCCTGAACTTTTGAACTTTCTTTTGTTTTGCTGTCAACCTCCGGGGCGGCCACCTGAACTGCTTCGCCATTCACTCCTGTTCTGCCGGGTTCATGGTCGCCCTCCTGGAGCTGGGTCTCGGCCTCTTGTGCCCTTGTTGTGTTTGCTCTGTGTTTTCGCTTTGTGTTTTGTGGTTTTGTTTCCAGCCCTCCGTCCTGGTCCCCCTCCGCCCACCCTGGGTGGGTTGTTGTGGTTTTGTTTTTGTGTTTGTTTTCTGGTTGTTTTCGGGCGTCTGGAATCCGCCCTTGAGGGGGGGGCTCTGTCACAGGCTGGGTCTCTGACCCAGCACTCTGAGTTCATGTTTGTATTTGTCTCATTTTGTTATGTGATTAGTTTTGTGTCATTTCCTATCTGTCTTTAGTTTGGGCAGTTATTGTTTATTGTTCCTCTGGTTTTCTATGTTTTGGGTTCTTGTATCATTCATCACGCATTAGGTTTGTTAAGTTTGTATTGTCATGTCTAGTTTTAGTGTTTCCTGTTTTATTCTGACAGTGTCATGTGTTCTTTGTTCATTGTATTTAGCTTTCCTCTCCTGGTCCTGTCATTAGGTTTATGTCAGTCAGCTGTTCCCCCATGTGTCTCCACTTCCCCTGATCACCTCATGTATGTATTTAAGCCCTTTGTTTTCTGCATGCCATTGTCGGGTCGTCTGTTTATCTCACCAGAGTTACAGTTATAGTCTTAGTCTTAGCCTGTTATTTTCCACCACAGTTATAGTTTTTGGTCTTAGTACCTCTTAGTGTTTTGTTTCTTAGTGTTTTGACAGTTTGCTTTGGTTTCCTGGTTTTTCCTTGCCGTTATCATTAAAGGATCACTTTTCCGTTAAAACCTTACTACTCCTCGTCGTCATCTGCTTTTGGGTCCTGTTTCCACACACATCGGCGCACCCCGCCGTGACAAAAACACATTTCTAGCGTTAACTAAACTTCCAAAACAGCTACCTAGATCATTTAAATTACACAACTGAAAGCATATGTGTATTGTTTGTGTATTTATACACAAACACTCATATATATTCAAATGGTTTTTTAAAAAGTGTTCATTTACCTGTTACTACCACACACCAAATCTGGTCGTTGATACTTGCTGGCTTGTGTAGCCACTAGGATCCTGGAGCATTTCTGCTGTGTTTTGGAATTTGTACATGATTTGTCTCTAGGGGCCACTGTAAATATACTTTTATTTATTCACTCCACATAAAATGTCATAAATAAATTATAAAATACAATAAAACAACTATTTACATTTCAACTTTTAACTATTTAAATTTTCAGCTTTTTCCTTTTAAACAAATTTAAAGCGTAACAAAACAAAACAAAAAGAAGATGCACATTCTCAGTCATATAGGCCTAGGGTGTTTCCTGCTTGGAATTGCATACATAGGCTTCAATGCATGAATAAACTTTCTGAATCCTTTATCATCTGCAACTGAAAATAGTTGTGGATGATTACTATACCTTTCTAATGTGACGTTGTTGTCCCTGGCTCTCTTTCTCTCTCTGTGCTACTGCGACAACCCGTTCTCACTCCCAAAGCGTAACATTTTACGCTAGGTGACAAATCATCACCATATTACGTTTTCGGCTACCCACCACGTTCCTAAATGACGACCTCGGAAAAAAGAGGAAATATGCGAACCGTCTGGACTGAATCTACACATGTTCGCTCTTTTTCTTCAAATAGCTTAGAAACACGCTATTTAACATCATTAAAGTCCTGGTTAAGGTCAGGAATAAGGTTATGGTCAGGGCTAGGGATAAGGTTAGGTTTAGGGCTGGGTTATTACCGCGGGAGCGTCATTGCACTGGATTCCAGCCATGACCCGCCGCGTACCATAAGAACGCCGAAGGTCTCCTTTCGCGTTCCTCAGGAACGCCGCGGGACGTGACAAAACGTCGACATGTTACGCCTCGGGAGTGAGAACGCTTTGACTGCGAGTGTAACTACCGCCCCTCTTCCCAGCGTAAAGCACAAGGCTCGCATGCGGAGTGAAGCCGAAAAAAGTGCGAGAGAGAGGATGGGAGAAAGAAAAAAAAAAAAATCACGGCTCCCAATTAGGAGCCGGCTCGCATCGTTCACTTCAAAGAGCCGGCTCTAAGAGTTTGTTCGTTTGGGACCAACACATCACTAGTGTCGTGGTAAATAATAGACAAAAATACACCTTTATTTAGGTGAGGCAGCAAGTCCAGCTGGCTGAAGAAACCAGGTTTTAAAGGTAGTCCTAAACAGGGGCCGCACAGCAAAACGCTTAGACACAAAATATAAAAAGGAAAACTATGGGCTTAAATACACACACATGAGATAAGCAGGGAAAGAGAACACAGCTGCACACAGGACCGGGCTATCACAATAAGAAACTTGTCATGATCCTGGGTCCTTTTGACCCAGCGTTTTGTGTTTTCTCTTCGTGATTGTGGTTGTGTTAATTCTCTGGTTAGTGTTTACTCTGTTCTTCCCGTGTGTTCCTGTATCTAGTCCACGTTTCTTAGTTTGTGTCTTTTCTTGTGTAAGTTCCTGTTTTATTGTGAAGGTCTGTGTCTTATGTGAGTGTTTTCAGTTTGCCTCCCTAGTCTCGTCATGTTAATCACTCCCAGCTGTGTTCCCACCTGTATGTAATCTCCCTGTGTTCTCTGAGTGTATTTAAGTTATGTCTTCTGTCATAGTAATTGCTGGTTCGTCTGTGTTATTTCCCTTCCACCCTTCTGTGTTGATTCTCTGGTCATTCTCCCTGCAAGTCACGTTCGTATTCCGGTTAGTGTTTTATTTAGTTTTCCCAGTTTAGAGTTTTCACCGTTCTGTTCCTCGCCACCCTGTCTGTTGTACCTTTTGGTTGCAAATAAACTCACCCTCCACTTCAGCAGCCTGCAGTTTGGATCCATTATTATTCACACGGCTTGCCCCGGCAAACTGTGACAAAACTAAACTGAAAATTTGTCTGAAAAGTCAAATGATGGCAAATGAAGTGAACTTTTCAAAGTGGTTTCCTTTTGAAGTTTTCACACCTCAGTAAATATCAGTAAAGATAGAGCTTGAATAACCAACAGAATAGTTTCTGGGTTTTTCCAAGCATAGCTGCACAGATGCACACTCACTCATTTTTGTTGCATTTACAGTAAGGTTGTGTGAGATTATAATATTATCTTACGCCATGTTATGCCCCTGATTAAGGATTGTGAAGCTATTATGTAGTTTTAGTTTGCATTCTCCTGAATTAGAAGAAGGTGATAACTATTACATGTGTTAAACTTATTTGTATTACATTAGACTGCTGATTTATTGTGAATGAATGATATTGTTTATGATGCATTATACAGGGAATGCAGAATTATTAGGCAAATGAGTATTTTGTCCACATCATCCTCTTCATGCATGTTGTCCTACTCCAAGCTGTATAGGCTCGAAAGCCTACTACCAATTAAGCATATTAGGTGATGTGCATCTCTGTAATGAGAAGGGGTGTGGTCTAATGACATCAACACCCTATATCAGGTGTGCATAATTATTAGGCAACGTCCTTTCCTTTGGCAAAATGGGTCAAAAGAAGGACTTGACAGGCTCAGAAAAGTCAAAAATAGTGAGATATCTTGCAGAGGGATGCAGCAGTCTCAAAATTGCAAAGCTTCTGAAGCATGATCATCGAACAATCAAGCGTTTCATTCAAAATAGCCAACAGAGTCGCAAGAAGCGTGTGGAAAAACCAAGGCGCAAAATAACTGCCCATGAACTGAGAAAAGTCAAGCGTGCAGCTGCCAAGATGCCACTTGCCACCAGTTTGGCCATATTTCAGAGCTGCAACATCACTGGAGTGCCCAAAAGCACAAGGTGTGCAATACTCAGAGACATGGCCAAGGTAAGAAAGGCTGAAAGACGACCACCACTGAACAAGACACACAAGCTGAAACGTCAAGAGTGGGCCAAGAAATATCTCAAGACTGGTTTTTCTAAGGTTTTATGGACTGATGAAATGAGAGTGAGTCTTGATGGGCCAGATGGATGGGCCCGTGGCTGGACTGGTAAAGGGCAGAGAGCTCCAGTCCCACTCAGACGCCAGCAAGGTGGAGGTGGAGTACTGGTTTGGGCTGGTATCATCAAAGATGAGCTTGTGGGGCCTTTTCGGGTTGAGGATGGAGTCAAGCTCAACTCCCAGTCCTACTGCCAGTTTCTGGAAGACGCCTTCTTCAAGCAGTGGTACAGGAAGAAGTCTGCATCCTTCAAGAAAAACATGATTTTCATGCAGGACAATGCTCCATCACACGCGTCCAAGTACTCCACTATGGGCAGAAATCTGTGCCATCAGAAACTGAATTTGAATAAGTTCAATTTGAATTTGAATTGCTCAGATTGAATCTGAATTGTAACTTGAATAAATGCTTTTGAAAACTGAATTTGAATTAGTCTAATTTGAAATTGAATTTATGGTTTGAAAATGATCATCACTAAATTGAAATTGAATTTTATATTTTGAAAATGAATTGATTTGCTTTGAAACTGCATTTTATCCTTTAAAAATTCAGCTCTCGAATAATTTCAGTTTCACTTCTCACCATTCAGTTTCAGTTCTACAATTCAGTTTTTTGGAACTTACATCCGGTTCCGGTTCAAGCGCAGATTAATAGAACTGCGTTTTACTAGCGGACCGAAAGTGTTACTGACGGGAATCTACAGCGTCTTGAGCTGAATTAAGACTTCAGAAGTCATTTGTCATGTCGAATGACCAGCGGATGAACTCTTAGGTTGGTAATAAATGTATTACATGTATAAGAACAAGCGTCATGTTAACAAATGATAGCCATACAGTAACTGTTATGCTTATTGTAGCTGTTAGCTAAAAACGGTAATTTAGCGTAGTTTGCCCTGAATTCAGCTTTGACAAACAAATATGATCGACTGTTTCTAGTAGAATTCCAAAGTTGTCATCTTGGACCCTCTCAGAGTACCCCTCTGTATGCTTGCAGAGACCCCTACAGTAGGGAAACATGCAAAACGGTGTCCAAACCTTTGTGTTTTAGCTTTATTTATGTCTTACACAGCATCCCAACTCTTTAGCTAACTTCATAACTTTAGCTAAAGTGAATAGTTAGTCTAATTCATTAGTGCAGCATTACTGGATCACCTCTGTTTGAAGTGATATAATGTGATATATAACTATCACTGTGTTTAACTACCATAATAATTTTTAGGGTACTGAGTGCATGCTTAATTAGATTTTTTTTTTTTTTTTTTTTAAACACACTGCTCCATTACTATGTTTGACAGGCTGAAGTTGTCGGGTCACCTCCTAAATCGACCATCTTTTACAGGTGTTTTGTGCCAGAAATGGAGTGTCCACTGAAGACTGAAGATACTGAATCTCTACGCCTTGCCATTGATCCCTCTTGTGCCTTCATCTAGACAAGAGACAAACTTAACCACTCTCATATGCTCTGAACCTACATCACCTTCCCTGACAGTCGTAGCTTGGCTCATCTGAGGGTGAAATTATAATTCCCGTCAGTACTTTCGGTCCGCTAGTAAAACGTAGTTCTATTAATCTGCGCTTGAACCGGAACCGGATGTAAGTTCCAAAAAACTGAATTTTGGAACTGAAACTGAATGGTGAGAAGTGAAACTGAAATTATTCGAGAGCTGAATTTTTAAAGGATAAAATGCAGTTTCAAAGCAAATCAATTCATTTTCAAAATATAAAATTCAATTTCAATTTAGTGATGATCATTTTCAAACCATAAATTCAATTTCAAATTAGACTAATTCAAATTCAGTTTTCAAAAGCATTTATTCAAGTTACAATTCAGATTCAAGGTTCAAGGTTCAAGGTTCTTTATTATTTGTCACATGCATAGTTATACAAGTATAACACACAGTGAAATGTAGCCTGACACGCTCCTCGACATGTGCAAAAATTGGGGGGGGGGGGGGGGGTGTAGAGGAGGAACATTATATATATATACACATATAGTATATACACTGGGTGAATGTGCAGTAGTAGCAGCAAGCAGGTGAATTCTGTACATTAATATGAATAGATATCTGACTATTTTACAGGATAGACAATATAAACATATTTAAAATTAAAGGAACTGAAATGTACATTGTGCCTTGGTTTAGAGTGTCTGGAAGAGTCCTGACTCAGTCAATTATAGATGATGTGAGAGGGCGGGTGTGTGTGTTTAGGGCACGGATGGCTTGGGGATAGAAGCTCCTCTTGAGTCTCTCTGTCCTTGCCCGGAAGATGCGGAACCTTCTACCAGATTGCAGAAGTTGGAACAGTTTGTTGCCAGGATGGGACGGGTCCTTCAGTATCTGCGCTGCTCTAGTCCGGCATCTCCTGGTGTAGGTGTCCTGAAGCGGGGGGAGAGCAATCCTGCAGCAGCGTTCTGCTGTACGGATCACTCTCTGGAGAGCTTTTTGGTCCTTCACACAGCTGTTCCCAAACCACGATGTCATGTTCTGTGTGAGGATGCTCTCCACAGCGCCTGTATAGAAAATCTTTGGAGAGACCCTGAACTTCCTCAGTTGTCGTAGGTGATACAGGCGCTGCCTAGCCTTTTTGGTCTGGACCTGAATGTGGGCAGCCCATGTCAGGTCTGAGGAGATGTGGACACCAAGATACTTGAAGGACTGCACCCTCTCCACTGGAGCTCCATTGATGATAATGGGCTTGTAGTCTCTGTGCTGACCCCTTCTGAAGTCCACCACCAGCTCCTTGGTCTTGCTGACGTTCAGCTGGAGGTGGTTGTCCTGGCACCACGATGCCAGATTCTTCACTTCATCCATGTAGGCCGCCTCATCGTTGTTGGAGATGGCACCCGACACCACTGTGTCGTCAGCAATTCAAATTCAAATTTAACTTATTCAAATTCAGTTTCTGATGGCACAGATTTCTGCCCATACTCCACAGCGTGGCTGGCAAGAAAGGGTATAAAAGAAGAAAAACTAATGACATGGCCTCCTTGTTCACCTGATCTGAACCCCATTGAGAACCTGTGGTCCATCATCAAATGTGAGATTTACAAGGAGGGAAAACAGTACACCTCTCTGAACAGTGTCTGGGAGGCTGTGGTTGCTGCTGCACGCAATGTTGATGGTGAACAGATCAAAACACTGACAGAATCCAAGGATGGCAGGCTTTTGAGTGTCCTTGCAAAGAAAGGTGGCTATATTGGTCGCTGATTTGTTTTGTTTTTGAATGTCAGAAATGTATATTTGTGAATGTGGAGATGTTATATTGGTGTCACTGGTAAAAATAAATGATTGAAATGGGTATATATTTGTTTTTTGTTAAGTTGCCTAATAATTATGCACAGTAATAGTCACCTGCACACACAGATATCCCCCTAAAATAGCTAAAACTAAAAACAAACTAAAAACTACTTCCAGAAACATTCAGCTTTGATATTAATGAGTTTTTTGGGTTCATTGAGAACATGGTTGTTGTTCAATAATAACATTATTCCTCACAAATACAACTTGCCTAATAATTCTGCACTCCCTGTTATAGTTATAAGAAATACTGTTTTCAGAGAGTCAGGACTTTGCTTTTTCTGATAGTAGAGGAGACAGAGCACATTCCACGGGAGCTTCACTCCCACCGTTGTTAAAGGCAGACAAAATAGGGAGCCAAGGCCATAAGTCAGGCTCGCTAGGAGTTAGGAAAATGTGAATGTTTAGGCTTTTACGACTAGGTGGGGGTCAACAGTGGCTATAAGAGTTTGAGTAATGCTCCACCATTTGGAGATCGATGCTGTCTGTGTGCAGTGTTCATCTCCCCACGCATGTGTTCATTAAAATCATTGTTTGACCGAAGCTCTTCTGGACCATTATTGTTTTTGTGTTCACCCTCAATATCTGAACCCGCAACAGTTGTTCTTTAAGCAGGCCTGAAATCTGATTAGTTCAGAAAAGAGAGTCAAGAGTTAAATATGATCTAAGACCCCAAGAATTTGAATGAATTGCCAAAAGTGAAAGGGGTTCAAGCTGGGTGTCCTTTTTAAAACCATTTTTTAAAAAGCACTTTTTCCAAATTGCGTTCTGCTGAACTTTGAGCCTTTTTGTGTTTTAATGTAATAATGTTTTAACCTTACATGTCAGCAACATGGTCACCAATAAAAATCAGATAACGTGCACATTAAAACGTGATTAAGAGCTGGGTATTTTACCTCTTCAAATTTCTTGGCCTTGTATTGCTCCGCACCTTTCAGGAAGTTGAGCAGTATGATGTCACACAGCACTGTGCCCTACGTAATAATAATAATGATAATAATTATAATTATAATAATAATAATTACAAGCAAGCCCCTTCAACCTCCAAAATGTCACTTGTCACCACCCCTTGGTCCACAGCTTCATTTCCATTTAGTTTCAGTTCATTTTTTCTGGTATTTAAGGCCAATAAAAATCAAAAGTCTAACCTGATTGAATTTTTGATGATCACCAGTTTAAGATCATTTTCTAGGACATGTGCAGACATCTTCAAGCACAGCTGCTATTTTCAGATTGTTCTCTAGCTGTCTGTTTCTGAACACTGAGCACTGATTTCCCCACTAACCTTGAACTTCTACTGAGAAATAAAATCAACCTCTTTTCCAACCTAACCAAAATTTTGTGTGAAGCATCATGGATGCTTTACCTTTTTGTCAATATTCATCAATTTGGGACTTTTTTTAATCACACCTCAAATGTAACCCATTATGTATTTATTTAATAATCCTGGCTTCCAAATATAAGTGGCCTAAATAAATATATTAACTTCCTAGGACCTGGCGTCCACATATGTGGACATCACATTTTGGGATATCTAGACCAAAATACAAAATGTTGCTCTACAAGGGCCTGATTTCCAATTACGAGGACATTATACTGCCTCTGTTCTATCAAAATTTAAAGCAAATATCCTCATATGTGGATCTCATTTCTCTCAGAAAGAAAAATCAGGTAAAAAAAATCTGGTAATTCTTTGTTTTTACATTAAACAGGTCCCAAACAGCCTAAATAGCAAAGAGAGTTTAAAAATGCATGCCATGAAAGAGTTCGGGTCTAAACATAGAAAATCTATTGTAAGTTTAGAAAACAACAGCAAATAAACTAATGATATGAATGTCCCTTAATTTGGAAAAATGAAGCGGTGTTGCACATGTTGGTTGTTTCATCCTGAAAACAAGCAGTTGCAGATGTTTGATATATTTTTGACTGACAACGATGACACTAATGGATCTTCTCTAATTTCAGATGCAGAAAATGCTCATGAACTCACTTTCATGAGCATTTTCAAAACATTCTTTAAATCTAAATTAGAAAGTAAGAAGAAACAATAATGGTCATTGAAGGGAATTACAGTAATAAAGAAAATTGGAAAGATTGTGGTCCAGGAACTTCTGATAGGTTTTAATATGTAATAAAAGGCTTTTATTTTCATGGGATAGGGACACCACACACACAGTGGTGCGAATACATGTTTGCCCCCTTCATGATTTCCTATTTTTTTGTATGTTTGTCACACTTAAATGTTTCGGATCACCACACCAATTTAAGGGGGGGCTGTAATTCAGGTGGTAGAGCAGGTCACCTACTACTTGTAAGGCTGGTGGTTTGTTCCCCTGGCTGGTCCAGTCTGCATGCCAAATGTCCTTGGGAAAGATACTAACCCCAAGCTCCTCTCTGATGCATCCATTGGAAAATGAATGTGTGTGAATGTTAAATAGAAAAAGCAGTTATAGTGGAAAAGTGCTCTGTAAGAACCAGTCCAGGTACCAAGATAACACAAGTACACAAAATGAAGGTATTTATTATTACGGGGAAATAAAACCCAAACCTACATGGCTCTGAGTGAAAAATTGATTGCTGACCAAAGATACCCCAAAGGTGCTACAACGACTGATCCAGCAGGTCACAAAAGAGCCCAGAACAACATCCAAAGAACTGCAGGCCTGACTTGCCTCAGTTAAGGTCAGTGTTCATGACTCCGCCATGCAGGCCATTGTTGCCCAGATGGCAGAGTTCAAAGACGAAACCCACTGCTGAGCAAAAGAACCATAAAGGCTTGTTTACCAGAAAACATCTTGATGGTCCCCCAGGCTTTTGGAAAAACACTCTGTGGACTGACGAGACAAATGTTGAAGGTGTGTGTCCCATTACATCTGGAGTAACAGTAACAGCATTTCAGAAAACATCATACCACAGTAACATATGTTGGTGTCAGCGTGATGGTCTGGGGCTGTTTTGCTGCATCAGCACCTGGAAGACTTGCTGTGGTAAATGGAAGCACGAGTTCTGCTGTTTACCAAAACATGATGGAGAATGTCCGCACATCTGTTCAAATTCCCAACCAGTTGTTAGGCTTAGGGGACAATGAACTTTTCACACAGGGCCAAGTAGCTCTGGATTTTTTCCACTTAATAATAAAGACCCCTTCCTGATTTTTGGCTTACATTTGAGGTGTAAGCTGCTTCAAAGCCACCTTCAGTTCTTAGACCAAAATTTTTTATGTCAGGCTTTCCATTTTCCTTTTTAAAGGGTAGAAAAAGATAAGAGGAAAACTTTTGCTTTTTAGAATTGACTAATCTTAACAAAACTCCTGAATTAAACATTTATAACGATTTGATTAAATCTAAACGTTAACTCACCACTCCCACTGATGTAAAGGCTGCAACCATGTTAATGAGTGTAGGGATCATGTTGAACTTTCCTGCCTGCAAAACAAGAGTATGAGTCAGGTTCAGTTTCCTGGAGAAGATCGGTACAAAAAAGTCCTGGTGTTTTGTGTTTTCTTCTTTTATTCACAAACAACAACAGAAACATGACAATCAAGACTATAGATGTATCATTTAAAAATATATTTTAAAAAATTACACACATATTTATATTCCTGTATCATTAATGTGTTTGTGAAATAAAGGTAACTGGATGTAAACTTCTTTATTCAGTGAACTGACAGTGAAACTACACACTCACATTTCCATTGACCAAGACGTCAAACCTGATAGCATAGGCTTTGACCAGAGTGCGGTAGTCAGTCCCATTTTCCATCTTAAAATACTTTGCAAATCTAAATAGAAAGAAACATCACATCATTCTTATAGTGACATCTATTCTGTTCAATTTACTAGAAGGTTCATGAATGATCAATAAAACAAGACAAAAAAACATTTCTTGTAGAGATGTAGATATGATTAGACAAAGATCAAACACTGTTTTTATATGCCACAATTAAAGCTAGTTTTTACTTAATGCTATTTGGCCACATATAATAATGGATTGCATTTATATAGTGCTTTTCAACCGCTTTACAATTCCACTATTCATTCAATCTGAATAATAAATAAAGTTGCGTATAGGGAGTCCACCAACCAGTTTTTTTAGGATCATCTATGTTAAAATTCATGGACATTATGTATTGTAAAACTTTAGAAATGATATATCGAGTGATGAAAAAGAATGTTCCACTTTGTATTCTAAGTATGTTTAAACTAAGAGATGGAAAATATGATTTGAGGGGGTCTTATAAGTTTGAAATACCTAAAGTGGAAACCAATGTTAGGTATAGATGTGCCAGTTTTGGGAGTGAAATTATGGAATGGACTTAATGATGAACTGAAGATGTGTTTTTCTTTGTCATTTTTCAGGAAGAATTTAAAAATTGGTATCATTCAAGCTTATGGAAATTTGGTTTGATGAATAACTTTGTGTTGATTTCATTTCTTGATTTATCATTGATTTATTTTCAAACTGTTATATAACTTATTTGTCAATGCTATTTATTTTCTTGGCTAAGGATTTGATTATTCCTATGGGGTAAAGGATAGGATAATTATAAGCCACAGGCTGTATGATTGAGTACTTTTATGTAAAATGATAATCTGTGTTGTTGACCGAAATAAATTTCACTTCACTCTCACACACTGGTGGAGGCAGCTACAGGTGTAGCCACAGCTGCCCTGGGGCGCACTGACAGAGGCGAGGCTGCCGTATCGCGCCATCGGCCCCTCTGGCCAACACCAGTAGGCGGTAGGTGAAGTGTCTTGCCCAAGGACACAATGACCGAGTCTGTCCGAGCCAGGGCTCGAACCGGCAACCTTCCGATTACAAGACGAACTGCCAACACTTGAGCCACGATCGTACCTTATCGTAACTTAAATATACTGCTCCAAAATACAATTAAAAGAACAGTTTTTATCAGAGTACAGTCAGTTAAACTTCTGAGGTAATTACCTGGTCAGTTGAGTACCAAAGGAGTTTATCAGTTTCAGCAGCTTTGGTGTTAATGAAATAATCAGCAGGCATAGTTTTACAGGTGGAGGCCACTGACATTTGTCCCTCCTCATCTTTTCTGACTGTTTTATCAGTATTTCTGCATTTGAATAGGGTGAGCATTGCTACTGGTAGCATGAGGAGATACTTGGACCCTACAGAGGTTGCACGGGTAGTACAACTCCTCTAGGATGGCACATCAATATGTGTCATTGCCAGAAGGTTTGCTGTGTCTCCCAGCACAGTCTCAAGAGCATGGAGGAGAGTCCAGGAGACAGGGAGTTACTCTAGGAGAGTTGGACGGGGCTGTAGAAGCCTTTAACCGATCGGGGGGACTGATATCTCCTCATTTGTGCAAGGACAAAGAAAATGAGCATGTCCAAAGCTCTACAGGATGCCCTCCAGCAGGCCACCAGTGTCAATGTCTCAGACCAAACAATTAGAAATGGATTTCATGATCGTGGCCTGAGGGCCCGACGTCCTCTACTGGGCCCTCTGCTCACTGCCTACCACAGTGCTGCTCATGCTGCACATTATGCTTTACAAATTAAAATGCACAAAAATGATGCAATAAAAGAGAAGGAATAAAACCATTAGACACAAAAACCAACTACAACAACAATGACTAAGGCTGTTAAAACAAAGAGAGGTTTGGGTCAGTGTGTGCTAACCCAAACATGTGTAGATCTAATATGTAGAGGCAGACTCTTCCAGAGTCTGGGACCTGCCACGGAGAAGGCTCTGTTGCCACCAGATTTAAGACTGTGAAATGGATAGCATTCGTTTTGACCTGGACCTCGTGGTTCTTTCTGGAGCTCAGACAGGTAAGAGCAGGCTCGACTGTTCAGTGATTTAAAAACAAAAAGTTAAATTTGGATCCTATGAGGAACAGGAAGCCAGTGTAGAGAGGCCAACACTGGGGTCACAGGCTCCTTCCTTTTAATGCCAGTTAGCAGACGAGCGGCGGCATTTCGGACCAACTGGAGATGATAAAGAGAGGCCTGTGCAGAGAATGGCAGTAATCTTCACATAATGAAGAGATGAATAACACACTGAAAGACATTAGCTGGAAGGTCTGGCTTTACCTTGGCTACCTGTCTCAGATGGAAAAAGCTAGATCGGACTACTGCGCTCACCTGCCTACACAGTTTGAAGGAAGCATCACAGCACACCGAGGTTTTTAACATTTGTCTTACAGTGAAAGGATAAAAGGCTCAACATCAAGAGGGCAGCAGGGCTGCTACAACCCAGAGTTAAGAAAATGTCATTAAAACATTCAAAAGTGCTGTCTCAGTGCTGTGTAGTGATTTAGAACCAAACGGAAACTTTTCAGAGATCTCATTAAGATCAAGGTGAGCCTCCAACTGTAAGCAGATCACTGTCTCTAGAACTTTTGAAAGAAAGGGGAGCTTCAAGATTGGCCTGTAATTAACCAGAACAGTTGGGTCCACAGTGTGATTTTTAAGAAGAGGCTGTTTAAAAAATGATGGGACACAAAGTGTCAATTAATTTCTGGATATAAAGCCCAATTATGTTTAAGGAGGTTTGGGGGGAGACGATCTGATGGGCAGTGTGATTATCTTAGGCGATGAACTACCACGGATCCTTAACTCAGGGAAACAGGCTCAAACTGCTCCAAGACAGCTGAGCACACAGGAGGAACACTGACGATTTTTTTGGCATCTTTTACTGACCAAGTTTCAGCTATTAGGTCTTGTGTCTCGTCACCTACTGCCTCACACATACTAAGCTCCAACATTATTACTTGTACTGATGATATGATTAGGCTTGTGGCTATTTGGTAAACAGAGAGACAGTCCCTAAGTATCTTTATAGAAACATACATCCTATCCTTCTTCCATCTACCTTCAGCACATCTACAATCATGTCTAAGGGTGCACCTATGTTCACTGAACCATGGCTCTGACAATGGCTTAGCGCAGACAGTCTGAGTGGAGTCCAAGATATCAGTGCAGGCTGAAGGACAGATATTAGAACAGTCCTCAAAGTTCTCACAGCTTCCGTTAATTATTCCAGAATCAAGACATGCAACAGAAAACTGAGGCACTCTTAAAGTATCGGGTGTCCAGCTTATCCAGAGAGAAGTGCAGCATTATAGTGAACGTGCACACATCCATCCATTTTTTATAGCATCATGGAACACAAACAGATTCATCAGGCTGTTGCAGTCCGGTTAGGCTTGATCTGCCCTAAATATCAGCAGGATTTCAGTTTTCACATTTCCTGCTGGATGTTAGTGAGCTGTTGTCGTGGTGCTTTGTTTTCAGTTTTTGCTTCCCTTGGCTCATCTGCTGCAGTCTAGTTCACCTGTGATGTGTTCTCCACACTTGTCTTGGCCTTTGTCAGTTTGTCTGTTCACTGTTCCCAGGATTGTCCAAGATTTAAATTCCCTTTGTGAACTTTATGTTTGTACTTGGTATCTTCATCATCAGCCAATAAACAGCTTGCTTTTTGCTGAACGCACCCCACCTCCATGCATCTGCATTTGGGTCCTCCGCACAAACACCTTGTCTGCACGCTGACTTTCCTAATCAAACCTACCATCTTGTAAATGACCGTACATTTGTTGGTTGTAATTTCTGTTGTCTAAAAACTTTAAACTGTCTAATGAATTGTGTCTTTTTCCAATTGTCAGCATTTATATTGACAGTACCTGTTCTAAAGACACTGGAATACTGATGCATTCATCAGAGGATAAATGAGCATGTGTGAGTGTTAGACGTGCTGCTTAGGCACAGCACTGAATGAATTTGTGTCGGGTGGTTAACTGGAGTAGGAAATACCTATATTAGCACCAGTCTATTTACCAGTTTCCTAACAGTGGTTATAACTTTAACAGTTACGCTGATGACACTCAGCTGTACATCTCCGTGTCTCCTGATGACACCAGACCAATGGATGCTCTTTTTAACTGTATCTTGGATATAAGATCTTGGATGGCAGAAAACTTTTTACAGCTTAACCAGGACAAAACTGAAGTTTTAATCGTCGGTCCTGAGGCTCAGAGAGAGAAACTCTTGCCTAAATTAGAGGCATTTTCACTATGTCCTTCGCTACAAGTGAAAAACCTGGGTGTTATTTTTGACTCTGAGCTTGGTTTTATCCCACATATTAAACATGTGACCAAAATTGGATTTTATCATCTAAAAAATATAGCCAGAGTCCGCCCTATTCTCTCTCGGGGCAACACGGAGATGCTGATGCATGCTTTTATTACCAGTCGCATTGATTACTGTAATGCCCTGCTCTCTGGTCTTCCTAAGAAGAATATTTCAACTTTACAACTTTTGCAAAACTCTGCAGCTCGTGTGCTGATGAAGACCAGAGGGCGGGCCCACATTACACCGGTTTTAGAATCGCTGCACTGGCTCCCCGTGTGTTTCAGGATCGATTTTAAAGTTCTTTTATTGGTTTTTAAATGTCTTAATGGTCTTGGGCCTTCTTATCTCTCAGATCTGCTTTTACCATATGAGCCCTTGCGGACCCTGAGGTCCTCTGGTACTGGCCTTTTGATTGTCCCTAAAGTCAGGACACATACTCACGGAGAGGCAGCTTTTCAGTGGTATGGTCCTCGTCTGTGGAACAGCCTGCCGGAGGAGCTCAGGGCCGCAGAGAACGTACATGTTTTTAAGAACAGGCTCAAGACCACCTTTTTAATTTAGCTTTTACTTAGCGTTTATTTATTTTATGCTTATTTATTCTATCCTGTTATTCTATTATTAATTTAGACTTTACCTAATATTTATTGATTTTATTCTTATCCATTTTTTTATCTTCTTACTCTATTTATATTTATATTTATATTGTATCCCGTTCTTATTTATTTTATCATTTTACCCTGTATATATCCTATTGTGGCATATCTCCAGTGTTTCCTCGGAGGGGGCTCTCTGCACCGGGGCTGTGATCGACCGTGGCTGCTGGGGCTCTGGGGGTCCTCTCAGCCTGGCTGGGGGGCTCCTGCGCCTCCCTCCTGCTGTGTGCCCAGCCTGGAGGTCTGTGACCGGCTCCCGGTGCAGACGGCTCCCTGTGATAGTGTTTCCTCACCTGGCTCATATGTGCCCAGCCCAATTTCACTCTCTAAGTGTGTGTGTGTGCGTGTGTGTGTGTGTGTGTGTGTGGGTGGGTGGGGTGGGGGGGGAGATATGTGTGTATTCACATCATTTATGTTAATGAGAGTGTGGGGAGTGAGTTGGAGGGTGGGGTGGGCTGCTTTTAACTATGTAAAGCACTTTGTGTTACATTTTTTGTATGAAAAGTGCTTTATAAATAAAGATTGATTGATTGATTGATTGATTGATTGATTGATTATAATTGCAGCTGAGAAAATCAGAGATTTTGATTTTTCTGATATTTATAGTAGTCTCATATTTCCTCTGTAAATGTGGAGTTTCATGGTCAGTCAGAGTCTGCATATTTCTTGGCATTAATACCTGAAATTGTAGCCAGGTGAGACAGTGTTGTTCTGTGACATAGCATCCAGTCGGGTGAATGAGTACGAGGGGTTACAGTGGTCATCCGACTTGTCCAGATCGCACATCCAGCCGATCTTTATTCCAATCACTCCTCCCTGACAGAAGTACATACAGGCTTTATTGTGTAAGTGACACAATCACTTCAGGTCCAGTCTTGCTACTTTGACACATGTAAACGACTTCCTTTTCAGTCACTGGGTTAGTTCAGCTGACTCCCTGCAGCACCTGTGGGCAACGACCTGGTAGCAGCTCCTCCAAGAACTACTTTTAAGGTCTGCTTTCTGTTTGCATTTGCACTATGAAACTATGAAGCCTCTTAAAGACTATTCACTACCAAACAGGTTGGAGGCTGACTTGTGGTTCCTAGAGTTTCTAAAAGTTAAATGGGAGGCAGACCTGTTAGCTATGAGGCTCTTCTCCTGTGGAACAAGCTTTCAGTTTGTGTTCAGGAGAGAGTCCCTCATCTGCTTCTAAAATTAGGCTTTATTAAGTTTTTTCTTTATAAAGCTTATAGTTAGGGCTGCATAAAACTGAAGTAAAGCAATAGCTAACCAGCACTCGTAAGTCAGTTTCCATCCTGGTAAAATCCCACCAAAACCAGTGGACACCCCCCCCCCCCCCACACACACACACACACACACACACACACACACACACAGGCTTGGTCTGTACATGTTCTGCCAGATTAGTGAAGTTCTGCTGGGCGTAGCGGACGACATCTCCCACTCTGAAGATCGGGCAGTAGGTGTTGTTGACCATGTCAAAGTTACACTCACTGATATATTTTTTCGTGATGTTAGGAAGGAAGTTCCCTCTGCCAACAAACACATCAATATGTCAGCCTTAAATATGACAATCATTCTAACAGTAAGATTTAATCATTTCTGGGCTCGACACTAACTTTTGTGGCACCTGCCCTTTGGACAAGTACATTTCCTCTCAGTTGGCCTGGTACAAAGTCCTTTGTCTTAAATGAAAATGTCTAAAATATTACTGCATGTTGTGGTTTGCAAATGACTTCAGTAATGTCACCAAATGATCACCAAAAAGTACATGCTACAGCTGTGCATAATGGCCACATGCCAAAGCGTCTCTGAACTATAATTGTGCCATTTTCAGATTGACTTTTACAAAAGTATAATTGTGGCTTAACTCTGAACAGATACAGTGACATGAAAAAGTATTTGCCCCCTTTCTTATTTTCAAGTTGCTTCATATTTGTCACACTTGCATGTTTCGGATCATCAAAAAATGTAATATTAGACAAACATAACTTGACTGAATACAAAATGTGTTGTTTAAGTCATGATTTTATTAATCGGAGGATAAATGTTGTTCGATTATGTACTACTGTGGTTAACCGCTTCTTTTGGAAAGCAGAGTTCACTTTGTTCGACTCAAATCTGATTAAAGCCAGAACTGTTGATTCAAGAAATTACCTGATTACCTGTCTAACAAAGTGAAGTAGCCTAAGAGTTCTCAAACAGCAGCATGCCAGTACCTAAAGAAACAGCTCAGAATCAAAGTCATTGATATCTGTCAGTGTGGAAAGGGTTACAAAGCAATTTTCAAGGGGTGGTGCAAAGATTGTATTTCTTTTGGAAGGTTTGCATCCCATTAAAGGTTTGGTATGATGTGCATTTTGTAAAATACACATCAAACATAGTGGTGATGGTGGTGTGATGGTCTGGTCACTACCAAAAAGTCCTGAAGCAGACTATTCAGCCAACAAGCTGTGCACTCGGTGCAAGCAGGACATCCAAAACACACCAGGAAGTCATTCTCTGAACACCAAGTCAAATTCCCGACTTCTGCCAGATTGAGATGCTTTAGTGTGACCAGTTATCACAAACTCTTCATTCCAAGCCTTGCTGCCAACGTAGCAAAACCAGTTATTAGGTTTAGTGGGCGATTTTCTCCACACAGGCCAGTTTTGAACGGTTTTGTTACATTTATAAAAGAAACAATCATTAAAAACCTCATTTTGTATTCACACAAGTTATCTTTGGCTAATATAAAATGTGTCTGATGATCTGAGACGTGACAAGTATGCACAAAGATGGAGACTCCTCCTGTAGCACACACTTCTCTGTGATAACGACATAACAGCTTTCAACTGAATTAGCCAGTGTGTCTCATCCTGTCAGAGCAGGCTGCCGTTGCTCAGTCTGGTGCTTGGCTAACATTACACTTTACATTGAAGCATGAGTGAAACAGTGAATTACACAGATGCTAATGCTAGCTAATTAATGTCACCTGTTGGGGTTTCATCCCTGCAAAAACAGCAGAACCCTTTCCTGCTCAGTGAAACTGATCTCTCCATCTATTCACAGTCCTTAATTTTCCCTTTAAATTGGCGGTACTGTGCAGTTATATCAACACTGATTCATATTCATTTTGCATCCTTGGCTTGAATGCAGAGCTGACAGTGTTTTGCATTGAATGCTTTGCAAATGTCAACTCCAGTGTTAGTGCCAGTGCATTCAGAGTGACAGTTATCGGGGATAAAGCGTTCTCTTCACAACTCAGTAGTCTGAATATAACATTTCTTCATTAAAGTGAGCAATAATGTGAAAACAGAATAATTTGTCCTTGTTAAACAAACAAACAGATGTTCCAGACGAGCCTTAATGTCAACATATAAGGGTGTGTGATACTTGGTGTAGTTGAAGGTCGGGAAGCGGATGCTGTTTTTGATGAAGATGGTGAAATTTTCTGTTTCCATCATTGGTGTGCTGCATAGGGGAGAACAGACAAACATGAAAACGTCACACAGAGTCACAGGAAAGACAGAATTTACTTAACATATATTTAATTAAAAAATGCACCGACTGACTGCCGGGGACGAGAACCGGACGATGTTCTCGGCTGGTGACCGGCTCGCTTGTATCATGCTTGTCCAATTATTAGCTCATCCATTTCATGCATGCACAGCACCCACACAGCAGCCCATGCAAATAGCCGTGCACGCACTGATATGTCCTTAGTGTGGAAGCTCTTCACTGTGAGTGAAGATGCACAGACCAAAGTAAAATGCAGGGGAACCACTGTGATAATGTTCATAAGAACAAACCTAATCAGATATTATACTCATGCAGCTGAACATGGTTATTTTAATTGCTAAAAAATGCAAAGTGGCTAAAACTAAAGCTGGAGCTTGAAGCCAGCCACAGGCTAGCACAAATAATCAATAAGATAAAGCAGGTGTGGGGAACTCCAAGCCTCAGGTGTGCCGTCCCAGGGGGACATCTAAAACCTGCAGGACAGTGGATTGCCCCGCCCCTGAGATAAAGGATCCAGTTATGAGGAAAATGAAAGACATGAATGAAAAAGAGAAACAGGTATCTTTTAAGGCATCTTGTAGGTATGTGATACAAATGTTGCTACATAAATCTGCTGCAACTGCTTTTGTTGGGTGAGGTAAAATAAGACGGATGAAAGCAGAAAAATCTATAACCTGCTGCAGTTTGGCAAAGTTGTAATTCTAATCATTACTTTAGCTATGAAAATAATACCTTACACTAAAGATAAGCATATTTCCTTCTAGTTATTAGAAAGAAAACCAGTATAAACACAAACTGGTTGGTCACACTAACAAAAACGTTGGAAAACAGAATCGGCCAACAAAACTCTGCATTTCTATAAAAATAAAGCTAGAAAAATATAATACACAAAACTGCAGTTTAATAGTGTTACAGACACTACAGTAGGGGTGCTGAAATATTTTTTTTAAAAGTCTATTTTCCCTCCTCGTTTACACTGGTGGACCAAAGTTAGTGATTTATAAAACTTGTCTCTGATTCTGTTCATCTGGATGTTTGAGAAACGTTTCATCTTCAGTCTCAGCTGACTGCAGGTTTCCAACCTTATAAACGGGACATTTGCATGATGACTGAAACTAGCAGCACTGAAGGAACAATGGGCTGGGAGGTCAGTTTCAACACTGACCAGTGAGCATTGGTCTCACTGGTCATGGATCATAGTGTTGCAGAATTGTTCTTGCTATCAGGATAACTGTGACCTCTCACGGTTGATCTGATATCCTCGTGTTGGTGTTGTTCCCAGATCATCATACTAAATGTTGTTCCAGGATCAACATTGCAAGTGACCAATCAGAATGTTGTGACGTCATACCTTTGCGACTTCGGGAAAAACCGGCGTAAAACAAAAAACTGTACTTAAGCTGCGTGAAACCGCCTCTGTCCGCCGATCAATGGACCCTGACCCTAACCCTAACCGTAACCCTTTAATAAACAGTAAGCAGAATTAATATTGTCCTTGCAACATTGGAATTTCATAAATTCACGAATGGCTTGGCGCGCAAAGGAATAACGTCACAACAATGTGATTGGTCACTTGCAATGTTGAACCTGGAACAACATTTTCATGATGGTCTGGGAACAACACCAACACGAGGATATCAGATCATCCGACCTCTCACACTGTCAGTGTTTTTATAAGTGTCGCGCTGACCTAGTAGGTGTGGCTGTTATTCCTCTTTTCCTCCTCCTGCCCTCTACCTGTTCGGTGCTGCTGCTTACCCATGGCCGCTGATTAGACCTTGGGTGCAATCAACAACTAAGCACGGCCTGGTGTGCGCCGCCCTGCCAGGTGAGCCACATTAGAGCAATCAAGGGTGGGCGTGCCGAGTAAACCTTTAAATGCATGCAGCAGTCATTTGACCCGGGTGCAACATACTGAGAGGACGGCAAACAAAGCACTTTTCCACTGTGAGGAAGACTTTGAACAAGACAGGCTATCGGTAAGCTCTTGAGTTCACATTTTGCTTTTGCAGATGTATCTGGGACTATGGAAGCTCAGTTGTGCAAATGTTTTACGCTTAGGGAAATAGTTGCTGCATTTAAGTTTAATTATATTGACAAAAATGAATGTTTAAGTTTGAATAAATTGTTTGTGCAGTTAGTGTTCCCACATATTTATGTTAATTAATATTAAAAATAGTTACCCCAAATCCTTGGGTGGATCGTAAAACTAGTGAATAAATGTTTGGTTTTGATTTAAAGAAAATAATTCTTTGTAAAGAAAATCCTTAGTTAAAGTCTATTAAAATGTTTGTGAACGCTAAAATGTATACTTTAAAATACAATTGTTTATAAAAAAGTGTTAAATGCAAAGAAGACACATTGTGTATATTTATTTAAGAACCACAGTTAAATTAACACAGTTAACCACATGGTAAATGGCTTTACTGAAGTGTATTTTGTTATTTCATCTGTCTTCTGTGTAATTTATCTGAATGGTTAATGAAATGTTCTTTATTTTTGTGTTGAAAGGTTTTTTACCTGCTGCTACCTACCAGCTATCAAACTAGTTGGTCTAAATAAAGTTGAGTGAAATTCAAAGTCTGGTCTTTTTCAAGTGTGGACACCTCACAGTCAGAGGAACACTTGACAGTAAAAAACCGGCCTGGCCAGTAGAGAAACCGGCCTTGACCAGTGAAGACTCCACAAAAGCTCACCACAAAGACGGAGAAGACTCCACCTGGGGGCCTGGAGGAAATTGCACACCGTTTGCCTGTCCAATCAACAACCGAGAAAACAGCATGGCTGAGTCCAAGTCACTCGAAGAGCTGAAAATAGAGCGAACCACTGCAAAGAGACTGTTTTCCAGACTCACCAACCATATAATAAGGACCCACATGGATATGTCTGTAGAGGAGCTGCAGGATTCCTTCAAGAGACTCACAGTAGAGGGCTCCAAAGTGATTGACGCGAACGAGGAGCTTGAGGCCGCCTACATCACGCAGTGTGAAGCAGAGGGCACACCGGAGCTGATGGGCCAACAGAGAGCAGACGTCGAAAAAACGGAGAAAGAATGTGAGCAGAAGTTGAAGGAGGTGAAGCACCTGATTAGAGAGACACTGTGGACATCATATGGTGAAAAAGAACTGACCCTTGCTCTAAAATCAGCAGAAATGGCGTGTGAGAACGTCACATCCACTCAGCCTGATACACCGCTGGAGGCATATGATTTTATGCTCCACCATCTAGAAGAACTGGTGAAGAAAGCTAAGCAGGCACACCAGACATGGAACCGCTGGGCTCCACCTGCTGAGAGGCGAGATTGTGATCGTCGACTGATGGAGCTCCAAACCTGCCTTCCAAAGCTGGTGTCAGGGAAGGCAGTCCTGATCAAAGCAGAGAGGATTAAAAGAGATGCCGACCAAGCAGTTGTCACAGTCCGCAACGCAGCCTCGGTCGCAGCCATAAAATTGAAAGCCACAGCTTTACCAAAGTTCACCGGCAGCCAGCGTGAGTTCTACAGATGGCGGAAGGAATGGGAGGCTCTGCAAAAGCAAGGTGAACCAACCGGGTCCGTGGAAGTAAAGAAATTCCAACTTCTCGATAGCCTCGATGATAAAGTGGCCAAAGATCTGCGCCTGTCCACATACACCTCAGCCGATGAGATCTTCAGAGTCCTCGAGAACCGCTATGGAAATCAAGCCACCATCGCCATTGAAATCATTGAGGAGCTTCAAGCTATCCCTCCTGTCCGTAGCAACCAGCCTAGAAGAATTATAGAGCTTATCCACGCAGTTGAAAAGGCCCTCTATGATTTGAGTGAGCTGGATGAAGCAAATGCCATAAAGAACCTCTTAGTAATAAAGTCTATTGAAAGCAAGCTGCCTGAGTCCCTAAAGAAAGACTGGCTTACCCACGCTGCTGATCCAAAGAATGCTGTGACTCATCAGAACCGGTTTGACAAGCTGCTCGCATACCTCCAATCTCAAGAGTCCATCTACGAGCAGTTAGACCAGCTGAGAGACATCGACCCTGCCAAGGAGAGAATAAAGTTCCCAGTAAAGTACGCCCGTACCAAGTCAGTTAAATCCAGTACTGATCCAGCAGGCTGCATCATCTGTGGGGACCCAAAGCACAAGAGAAAGCTCTACATCTGCAGACGGTTTCGAACCAACACAAAGTTACAGGAGAAAGAGGATGCAGTGCAGCAACTTGGAGCCTGCAAGAGATGCCTCGAGATCCACGATGAACCCTGCAGAAAGACTACTTACCTGTGTGGAAAACCAGAGTGCAAAGACCAGCATCATTACCTTCTTTGTCCCTTGCCACGACCCTTATCACAAAGGCCCAAGTCTGGTCCGGCGAGAGCTGAGGGGAGGAGGTATACAGAGGTTCAAGAAGAGTTCATCTCTAAACTATCGCCAGAGCTAGCGCAGGAGTGTCGGAAAGCTTTCTGCAACGTCTCATCACGAGCCTTCAACTCCATGGCAGCAGAGAGAGGTCTACTGGAGGAGACTGGTCTAAAAGAGTACCCTGTGATCCTGATGCTCCTTGACGTCATCGCCAATGATGGGCAGAGAATTGGGACACTAATTGATCTAGCATCTGACACAAACTACATAACCCATAAAGCCGCAAGTAAGCTCAACCTTCGCAGTGAAGACGTCATGCTTGTCATCCAGGGTATCGGAGGTATGAAGGTGTCTGTGGCAACCAAGCGCTACCTTCTCAAGATCCGTGTCAACACCTCAAGAGGAACTTTAAAGCCTCACCAGTTAGTTTGCTATGGTCTTGACAAGATTGCTGAAGTGACAAGACATGTTCCACCTCAAAAGCTACAGAAGATCTTCCCTGACATCCCTCCCCAAGACCTCATCAGACCCAGAGAGATCCAGCTTCTAATCAGCCATAAAGAAGGCCAGCTGGTGCCCCAAAAGATCCGTTCCATCGGTGACCTGGTTCTCTGGGACGGTCCACTTGGCAAAACAATCGGGGGCACGCACCCAGACCTCTTTGAGGAAGTCACTTTGATGGCCCACACCTCCAAAACTCACTTCGCAAGATCAATGAGAGCTGCTGCACTCAAGTACCAAGAGTTCACTAAAGACCTAGCTTCCTGTCAGCACCCTGATCACCCTGAGACTCTATCCACCACAGCTACCAGCAGCAGAGACTTTCTGAAGTGGTGGAGGTGGGAAAGCATCGGAGCCGCTTGCCAGCCGAGATGTGGAGGGTGTCGTTGTGGGAGCTGCCAGCCAGGGGGTAAAGAAATGACGCTTGCAGAAGAGAGGGAGATGGAGATCGTGAGAAATGGCCTGACTTACTCAACTGGAGATGCCCACAACAGTGAACCGCATTGGCATGCTAAATACCCATGGGTAGAAGATCCAGCAACCTTGCCAAATAACAGGAAAGCAGTAGAAGCAACATTCATCAGAACCGAGATGAAGCTATCTAAAGAACCTGAATGGAAGAAGGCCTATGCTGCACAAGTTCATGAGATGGTAAACCGCAGAGCTGCAGTGAAGCTGTCCAAAGAAGTCCTGCAGAGTTGGACTGGGCCAGTATGGTATATAAGCCACCTCATCGCGCCAAATCCACACTCTGTCTCTACCCCAGTGAGGTTGGTGTGGAACAGCAGCCAGAAGTACAGAGGCCTCAGCCTGAATGACATCCTCATCAAAGGTCCTGATGTCCTGAACCCGATAAGAGCTGTCCTGCTGAGGTTCCGAGCTGGTGTCTACGCCGCCCTTGGTGACGTCCGCAAGATGTACAACTCCGTCTGGCTGGAAGATCGAGAAGTCCACTTGCACAGATTCTTGTGGCGTGACACAGAAGATGCTGACATAGAAGACTATGCCATAACAAGAGTCAACATTGGAGACAAACCTGCTGGTTGCATAGCCCAAGTCGCCATGAGAGAAACTGCAAACCTACCTTCATTCAGTCACTTCACAGAGGAGAAACGTGTGCTGGAAGAAGATGCTTATGTCGATGACATCCTGACATCACACAATGACCTCGACCATTTGAGACGCCTAACAGCCAACATCGAGCACATCCTGAGAGCTGGAGGATTCTACATGAAGCCTTGGGTCTACTCCAGTCAAAGTGGGAGGGAGGAGTCAAAGACAGAGTTGCCTCGATCAGAGCCAAAGACTATGATCCTGCCAAACCAGCTGACGGAAGATGACAACAAAGCCCTTGGCCTTGGCTACACCATCAATGATGACAAGCTTCATGTCATGGTCGCAGTGAACTTCTCAAAGAAAAGGAGGAAAATGCGCCTTGGTCAAGACCTGCTCAGAGAAGAAGTCAGAGAGCAAACACCTGATCCACTCACCAGGCGAGAACTGCTAAGCCAAGTCTCCGGCCTATACGACCCACTCGGTCTAGTGACTCCCGTCAAACAAAAGGGTGCCATCCTGGTAAGGAGAGCTTTCCAAGAAGCAAAAGTAAAGCACTGCCTCGAAGACACATGGGACGCAGCCTTGTCTGAAGGTCTCCGAGAAGACGCTATAAAGCTTCTGGAAGAGTATGCTGACCTGAAGAAACTGCATTTCACTAGAGCCCTGACTCCACCAGATCCTTGTGCAGAGCCCAGTGCCATCACGTTCTCTGATGGCAGTGAACATGCATATGGTGCAGTGATGTACCTTCGCTGGAGCTGCAGCCATAGTGTCATTGTGAGACTAGTAGAGTCCAAAGCCAAACTGACGCCTCTCAATCACAAAGGCGATCCTGTTAAAGCAGAGATGTGTGGCGCAGTCTTTGCTGCCCGTCTGAAGACCTACTTCCAGAGACACTGCAGAATCCAGGTCAAAAAATGGTACCACCTCGTTGACAGCCAGACCGTCTTGGGTGCAATCCAGCGTGAGAGCTACGGTTTCCAGACCTTCTTCGCAAACCGCGTTGGTGAAATCCAGAGTAGCACTGATGCCCAGGATTGGTGGTGGATTCCTGAGTCAGCAAACATTGCAGACATCCTCACCAGAGGGGCCAGTCCAAATGCCCTAACCGAGGACTCCGAGTGGCAGTCGGGTCCAAAGTTTCTCCAACTTCCTGAAGATGAGTGGCTGAAGAAATCCGCCGGAGAAGTCGCTGCCCAAGCTCGAGAAACGGTCACAAAGCTACAGAAAAAGACTTTTGTTGCGGTCCTTACCAGAATGCACATCAAGGCGGCTCAGGACTCAGTACACGTAGAGTCGAGAAGACCACGAGGAGTAGCAACCCAACAGCTAATCGACGAAAGGCGATTCAGCAACCTGAGAAGGCTGATTGGGACCGTGGCGTGGGTCTGGAGGGTTGCCAAAAAGTTCATGAGATCAAAGACCAGAGACCAAGAAAAGTGGGAGGTAGTACCATCTTCGGGTGTCCTCACAGTCTGCGAGAGACAAGATGCTTTTCGAGACCTTTGCCTAGCAGCACAAGAGGGCGTCAACTTCCCAAGCACCACAACAGACAGACTAGTCATTTACAGAGACCAAACAAGTGGACTTCTAGTTTGTGGTGGCAGAATCCAAACCTTCAAAAAAGACCGCAAAGCCGTTCCCCTTCTACCATTCCAAGCCTGGCTATCCACCCTCCTTGCCAGAGAAGCACACAGCGAGGGACATGGCGGAGTGGCAGAAACCTTACTGCGGATGAGAATGAAGGCTTGGGTTGTCAGAGGAAGAATTATTGCCCAAAAGGTCGTTGACCAGTGCATCATCTGCAAGAAGGCAAAGGCAAGAACCTGCAAGCAAGTAATGGGGGACTTACCTGAAGAGAGGTCAAATCCTGCTGCACCATTCGAATTTACATCTGTTGACCTGTTTGGACCCTATCATGTGAGGGATGATGTCAAGAGAAGAGTGACTATGAAAGTTTGGGGAGTTGTGTTTTGCTGTATGGCAAGCCGAGCCATTCATGTCGAACTAGCGAGCACACTATCAACAGAGAGCTTCCTGCTTGCCTACCAGAGGTTCACTTCTGTCCGAGGCCATCCCCGAAAAATCTGGTCAGATCCTGGTACAAACTTTGTCGGCGCCAAACCTGTCTTGGAAGAAATGTATGCTTACCTGAGACGACAAAACAAGGAGTCGCTTGAAGAATACTCTGCCAAAAATGAGACCATCTGGGCATGGAAGATTCTTCCCGCTGACTCACCTCACCGAAATGGGGCCGCCGAAGCTGCTGTCAGAGTTATCAAGAGAGCCCTCCATACTCTCGGCAATACAGAGGCTCTTACCTTTAGTGAGTTTCTGACAGCACTCCAGCTAGCCGCCAACCTTGCAAATGAGAGACCCATTGATGCCAGAATTCAGAGCCGAGAAGATCGCATTGACTACATCACGCCGAATAATCTGTTGCTTGGTCGAGCCACACAAAGTGGGGACTTCAAAACTGTCGACTTCACAAATTATCCTTTCAAAAGGCTGAAGGAAATACAAACCATAGTCAACAACTTCTGGAGGTCCTGGAGCCAACTCGCTGGACCAAACCTGTTCATCCGCAGTAAATGGCATACTGCAGAGAGAAACATTGCTGTTGGAGACATAGTTTGGCTCTGCGACCAAAATGCCCTTAGAGGGCAGTTCAGACTCGCAAAAGTCATTAGCGTGAATCCTGATTCCAAAGGGATCGTTCGAGATGTGCATGTGAGGGTCTCTCCAAGTTCCAGCATTGCGATCAAGAGTCCAAAACCCGCTACCACAAGTCCTGAGCTGGGCACCACCTTACATCGGGACATCCGGCGTCTTGTGGTCCTTTTACCGGTGGAAGATCAAGGGACCAGCCCACCTGAGTGCGATCTTTCCAGACAGTGCTGAGCAAAGATCGAGTGGGAGGTGTCGCGCTGACCTAGTAGGTGTGGCTGTTATTCCTCTTTTCCTCCTCCTGCCCTCTACCTGTTCGGTGCTGCTGCTTACCCATGGCCGCTGATTAGACCTTGGGTGCAATCAACAACTAAGCACGGCCTGGTGTGCGCCGCCCTGCCAGGTGAGCCACATTAGAGCAATCAAGGGTGGGCGTGCCGAGTAAACCTTTAAATGCATGCAGCAGTCATTTGACCCGGGTGCAACATACTGAGAGGACGGCAAACAAAGCACTTTTCCACTGTGAGGAAGACTTTGAACAAGACAGGCTATCGGTAAGCTCTTGAGTTCACATTTTGCTTTTGCAGATGTATCTGGGACTATGGAAGCTCAGTTGTGCAAATGTTTTACGCTTAGGGAAATAGTTGCTGCATTTAAGTTTAATTATATTGACAAAAATGAATGTTTAAGTTTGAATAAATTGTTTGTGCAGTTAGTGTTCCCACATATTTATGTTAATTAATATTAAAAATAGTTACCCCAAATCCTTGGGTGGATCGTAAAACTAGTGAATAAATGTTTGGTTTTGATTTAAAGAAAATAATTCTTTGTAAAGAAAATCCTTAGTTAAAGTCTATTAAAATGTTTGTGAACGCTAAAATGTATACTTTAAAATACAATTGTTTATAAAAAAGTGTTAAATGCAAAGAAGACACATTGTGTATATTTATTTAAGAACCACAGTTAAATTAACACAGTTAACCACATGGTAAATGGCTTTACTGAAGTGTATTTTGTTATTTCATCTGTCTTCTGTGTAATTTATCTGAATGGTTAATGAAATGTTCTTTATTTTTGTGTTGAAAGGTTTTTTACCTGCTGCTACCTACCAGCTATCAAACTAGTTGGTCTAAATAAAGTTGAGTGAAATTCAAAGTCTGGTCTTTTTCAAGTGTGGACACCTCACAGTCAGAGGAACACTTGACAATAAGCATAGCAGTCAGAGCGGGTGTACGCCTACCAGCTCACTGTGTCTTTGGTGTTTCGCTAGCTTAGCTTAGCTCGTAGCCGACTCGTTAGCACCATGGCTACTTCACCTGTCCCTCCTGCACTTTCCTGCTCATTGTGTCAGATGTTTAGTTACTCCTCGGCCTCCTTTAGCAGTAATGATATCTGTAACAAATGTAGCATATTTGCAGCTCTGGAGGCCAGGATTACTGAATTGGAGACTCTGATTCGAACCCTTCATTCACCCGTAGCTAGCCAGGCCCCTGTAGCTGGTGCAGCCGAAGATAGCGTAGGCCCCGCTAGCTGTTTCCCGGCAGACCCCAAGCAGCTGGGGAAAGAGGGCGGCTGGATGACGGTGAGGAGGAAGCATAGTCCTAAACAGAAGCCCCAGGTACACCACCAACCCGTTCATGTGTCTAACCATTTTTCCCCACTCGGCGACACACCCGCCGGGGGTCAAACTCTGGTAATTGGTGATTCTGTTCTCAGACATGTGAAGCTAGAGACACCGGCAACCATAGTCAATTGTCTTCCAGGGGCCAGAGCAGGCGACATTGAAGGAAATTTAAAACTGCTGGCTAAGGGTAAACATAAATTCAGTAAAATCATAATTCACGTCGGCAGTAACGACACCCGGTTACGCCAATCGGAGGTCACTAAAATCAATATTGAATCGGTGTGTAACTTTGCTAAAACAATGTCGGACTCTGTAGTTTTCTCTGGTCCCCTCCCCAATCAGACCAGGAGTGACATGTTTAGCCGCATGTTCTCCTTAAATTGCTGGCTGTCTGAGTGGTGTCCCAGAAACGATGTGGGCTTCATAGATAATTGGCAAACCTTCTGGAGGAAACCTGGTCTTGTTAGGAGAGACGGCATCCATCCCACTTTGGATGGAGCAGCTCTCATTTCTAGAAATATGGACAAATTTATTAAACCCCCCAAAATATGACTATCCAGAGTTGGGACCAGGAAGCAGAGTTGCAGTCTTACACGCCTCTCTGCAGCTTCTCTCCTCCTGCTACCCCCCCAAAAACCCATCTCCATAGAGACTGTGTCAGCTCCCAAACAGACAAAAAACAAACTAAAAACCAGCAACAAACAACTTAAACATAAACAATTACAAAGAAAGAACAATACAGTATCCACATCTGTACCAAAGAGTAAAACAGTGAAATGTGGATTATTAAATATTAGGTCTCTCTCCTCCAAGTCTCTGTTAGTACATGACTTAATAATTGATCAACAAATCGATTTACTCTGCCTTACAGAAACCTGGTTGCAGCAGGATGATTATGTTAGTTTAAATGAATCAACACCCCCGAGTCATTCTAACTATCAGAAATCTCGAAGCACAGACCGAGGGGGAGGTGTGGCAGCAATTTTTCACACCAGCCTATTAATTAATGAAAGACCAAGACAGACTTTTAATTCATTTGAAAGCCTGATGCTTAGCCTCATCCACCCCAGCTGTGAAACTCAGAAACCAGTCTTACTTGTTATCATATATCGTCCACCTGGGCCTTACACAGAGTTTCTGTCTGATTTCTCAGACTTTATATCTAATTTAGTTCTGAGCTCAGATAAAATAATTATTGTGGGTGATTTTAACATCCATGTAGATGCTAAAATGACAGCCTCAACATGGCATTTAATCTGTTATTAGACTCAATTGGCTTCTGTCAAAATGTAAAAGAACCCACCCACCACTTTAATCACACTCTAGATCTTGTTTTAACATATGGCATAGAAACTGAACATTTAACAGTGTTTCCTGAAAACCCTCTCCTGTCTGATCATTTCCTGATAACATTTACATTTACAATAATTGATTACACAGTGGTGGAAAGTAGACTTTATCACAGTAGATGTCTTTCTGAAAGCGCTGTAACTAAGTTTAAGAATATAATCCACCCACTGTTATCATCTTCAATGCCCTGTACCAACACAGAGCAGAGCAGCTATCTGAACGCTACCCCAACAGAGGTCGATTATCTTGTTAATAATTTCACCTCCTCACTACGTACAACTCTGGATACTGTAGCTCCGGTGAAAACTAAGGTCTCTAATCAGAAGTACCTGACTCTGTGGAATAATTCTCAAACACGTAGCCTAAAGCAGACGACTCGTAATCTGGAGAGGAAATGGCATGTCACAAATTTAGAGGATCATCATTTAGCCTGGAGAAATAGTTTGTTACTTTATAAGAAAGCCCTCCGCAAAGCCAGAACATCTTACTATTCATCACTGATTGAAGAAAATAAGAACAACCCCAGGTTTCTCTTCAGCACTGTAGCCAGGCTGACAAACAGTCAGAGCTCTGTTGAGCCAACCATCCCTTTAACGTTAACTAGTAATGACTTCATGAACTTCTTCACAAATAACATTTTTATCATTAGAGAAAAAATTACCAATAATCATCCCACAGATGTAATATTATCTACAGCTACTCTTAGTACCATTGATGTTAAGTTAGACTCTTTTTCTCTAATTGATCTTTCTGAGTTAACTTCAATAATTACTTCCTCCAAACCATCAACGTGTCTTTTAGACCCCATTCCTACAAAACTGCTCAAAGAAGTCCTGCCATTAATTAATGCTTCGATCTTAAATATGATCAACCTATCTCTAATAATCAGCTATGTACCACAGGCCTTCAAGCTGGCTGTAGTTAAACCTTTACTCAAAAAGCATCTCTAGACCCAGCAGTCTTAGCTAATTATAGGCCAATCTCCAACCTTCCTTTATATCAAACATCCTTGAAAGAGTAGTTGTCAAACAGCTAACAGATCATCTGCAGAGGAATGGTTTATTTGAAGAGTTTCAGTCAGGTTTCAGAGCTCATCACAGCACAGAAACAGCTTTAGTGAAGGTTACAAATGATCTTCTTATGGCCTCTGACAGTGGACTCATCTCTGTGCTTGTCCTGCTAGACCTCAGTGCAGCGTTCGATACTGTCGACCATAATATCCTATTAGAGCGATTAGAACATGCTGTAGGTATTACAGGTACTGCACTGCAGTGGTTTGTATCATATCTATCTAATAGACTCCAGTTTGTGCATATAAATGGAGAGTCCTCTTCACACACTGAGGTTAATAATGGAGTTCCACAGGGTTCAGTGCTAGGACCAATTCTGTTTACATTATACATGCTTCCCTTAGGCAGCATCATCAGAAGACATAGCATACATTTACACTGCTATGCAGATGACACCCAGCTCTATCTGTCCATGAAGCCAGATAACACACACCAATGAGTTAAACTGCAGGAATGTCTTAAAGACATAAAGACCTGGATGGCCGCTAACTTTCTGCTTCTTAATTCAGATCAAACTGAGGTTATTGTACTCGGCCCTGAAAATCTTAGAAATATGGTATCTAACCAGATTCTTACTCTGGATGGCATTACCTTGGCCTCCAGTAACACTGTGAGGAACCTTGGAGTCATTTTTGACC
The DNA here is from genome assembly GCF_057382275.1 of Copadichromis virginalis. Taxonomy (NCBI): domain Eukaryota; kingdom Metazoa; phylum Chordata; class Actinopteri; order Cichliformes; family Cichlidae; genus Copadichromis; species Copadichromis virginalis. The sequence goes on along the minus strand of NC_140623.1, from coordinate 5,990,350 downwards.
AGGACATGTCCTTCAACGCACATATTAAACAAATATGTAAGACTGCTTTCTTCCATTTGTGCAACATCTCTAAAATTTGTTTGTGCAACATATCTAAAATTAGAAATATCCTGTCTCAGAGTGACGCTGAAAAACTAGTTCATGCATTCATTACTTCCAGGCTGGACGACTGTAATTCATTATTATCAGAAAGTCCTAAAAACTCCCTGAAAAGCCTTCAGCTAATCCAGGTCTTAAATAATCAGGCCCCATCTTATCTTTGGAGAATTCAAATTAACCAGAACTCGAACAACCCGTAAAGGCTTTTGTGTGTCTGTATGTGGTGTGAAAATCTGGAACAGTCTGAGTTTACAATGAAACAATGCAAAAATATTCATAGATTTAAATTTCTCTACAAACAGTTGGTCTGGTCACAGTATACTCAATGATGGGTTTTAGTGTGCTCTGTAATGTCTGTCCTCTTACCATTGCTGGTATGGATTCCAAAATAAAAAATAAAAAATAAAGTGTGCGTATGTATGTACATATATGTACTTGTGTGTGTAGATATATATGTATGTATATGTATGTGTGTCTGTTACTTGTAGTTATTACTGCCTGTTACCTGTGGTAATGCAATTTATAATTTATATATTCTGTATTCAGTTATGAAGGCTCTAATTGTTGGTTGCGAGCTGCCGCTTAGATGCTTGTATCTGCCCGGGGCTGTTGATGGGTCTGTATGCAATGATGGGCGTAGCTGCGGGAAGTTTATTGTTTTTTTTTGTTGATGAGTGAGTATAGGGGTGGGATTTAATAAGTTTTCTTCGTCCCACTCCTTTTTCAGGCAAGTTTTGTTTTTTGTTTTGTGTATTTTATGTTCAATATAGGTATTTGTTGTGCCTGAAAATGAATAAATAAATGAAATGAAAATGCTGCAGCAAGAGTCCTGACAGGGACTAGAAAGAGAGAGCAGATTTCTCCTGTTTTGGCTTCCCTTCATTGGCTTCCTGTTAAATCCAGAATTCAAAATCCTGCTCCTCACATACAAGGTCTTAAATAATCAGGCCCCATCTTATCTTAATGACCTTGTAGTACCATATCACCCTATTAGAGCACTTTGCTCTCACACTGCAGGCCTACTTGTTGTTCCTAGAGTATTTAAAAGTAGAATGGGAGGCAGAGCCTTCAGTTTTCAGGCCCCTCTTCTGTGGAACCAGCTTCCAGTTTGGATTCAGGAGACAGACACTATCTCTACTTTCAAGATTAGGCTTCAAACTTTCCTTTTTGCTAAAGCATATAGTTAGGGCGGGACCAGGTGACCCTGAATTGTCCCTTAGTTATGCTGCAATAGACGTAGGCTGCCGGGGGATTCCCATGATGCATTGAGTTTTTCCTTTCCAGTCACCTTTCTCACTCACTATGTATTAACAGACCTCTCTGCATTGAATCATATCTGTTATTAATCTCTGTCTCTCTTCCACAGCATGTCTTTTATCCTGTCTTCCTTCTCTCACCCCAACTAATAACAGCAGATGGCCCCGCCTCTCCCTGAGCCTGGTTCTGCTGGAGGTTTCTTCCTGTTAAGTTTTTTCTTCCCACTGTCGCCAAAGTGCTGCTCATAGGGGGTCATATGATTGTTGGGTTTTTCTCTGTATCTATGAAGCGCCTTGAGGCGACTTTTGTTGTGATTTGGCGCTATATAAATAAAATTGAATTGAATTGAATTGAAAAGGAATAGTAAAAACTTGCATCAGATGTGGCCTACTTCATATAGTGAATCATATAAGGCTTATATGATTTACTCATGTGGCCACTTTCTCATTACTTTCAGATATTGTTCCAGGAAGTATCCAAAACATACAAGTTTCATTTATCAAATTTTTCTAGGGATCTTATATCTGTTTTCACTCTTGTATGCTTTTCGTACAAGTTTCACACAAGACAGATACAAACTTTATAAGATTTATAAATATCTTTTCCATATGGGAAAGCCTGCTAAAAGGTAGTGATGGGATTTTCGGCTCTTTTTAGAGAACCGGTTCTTTCAGCTCCGAACCGGATCTTCAGGTTGTTTTGTTGCTTTAATTAATTTATTATTAACAATAATATAAAATTTTGCACAAAAGGAATTACTAATGTAAAAGAAAAAGTGGTTTTATCTATGTATGTTTATATATAAATATATGCGGTGCCCCCTAGAGACAAAACACGTACAAACTCCAAAAAGCACGTACAAACTTGGTACTTCCTGGCTTGTGTAGCCACTAGGTAACAAACGCTCACCACTGCGCCCAGCATTCTGGAGCACCGCTGTTGTCTTTTGTACAGTTTTTACATGTTTTGGAGTTTGTATGTGCTTTGTCTCTAGGGTACCGTAAATATACTTTTATTTATTCAATCCACATAAAATGTAATAAATAAATCATATAATACAAAAACCAACTATTCACATTTCAACTTTTAACTATTTAAATTTTCAGCTTTTTCCTTTTAAACAAATTTAAAGTGAAACAACACAAAACACTGCAAACCACAACACAATTAAATATAAATTAAAATATGAAAACAAAAAGAAGATGCATATTCTCTGTCATATGGACCTGCATGAATAAACTTTCTGAATCCTTTATCATCTGCAACTGAAAATAGTTGTGGATGATTACTATACCTTTCTAATGTGACGTTGTTGTCCCTGGCTCTCTTTCTCTCTCCTTCCCTCCCGCTCTGTTCCTGTGCTACTGCGAGTGTAACTACTGCCCCTCCCCCCTCTGCCCAGTGCAAAGCACACGGCTTGCATGCGGAGTGAAGCGGAAAAAAGTGCGAGAGAGAGAGAGAAAGAAAAACCCCACGGCTCGCGATAAGGAGCATCGTTCACTTCCGACACATCACTACTAAAAAGCTCTTTACCACATGCAGAGCATCATCTTACGGCTTGATGGTGTCGATCTCAGCAGGACACCAACCCTTAATCTCACACGTCTTGATCATGGCATTAAAAGGAACACACCTCCCTGTAGCAATTCCTGAGTAGAAAAGAAAATACAGGTACAAGGTCCAAAGTAAAACACTACAACATATTAATGCACATAAATCTAGTCATCAACAGATCATTTTAACGTGAAATATTGTTACTGCATGATAAAGACAAAGTATCTCACCATAACTTGCCGGCTTATTGATGTGCTTTGTGCAGTTTCTGTCGTCTGTACAAAGAAACTTTCTTTTTTCACTCTGGATAAAATACAGTGACATGTGAAGAGAACATTAAAGCTGCATCACAGCTGTTTTACAGTACAGTGTTTGGTTTTTTACATCCCTCAAATACGTGCATACATTTTATAATTAATTTTTAATTTTCTCATCATGTGCAGCAGTTGTATTGACACCGACGTCTCTCTAAATCCACTCACATAGCATAGCATAGCATCTTTATTTATAACGCACTTTACATCCAACTATGTTGACCAAAGTGCTACAAATATAAAACAGAGAGGAAACAGTTTAAATTACATATAAAATATCTTAAAATTAAAAGTAATATAATTAATAAGAAACGTATTAAGAGACATCAACAAGTCCTGCTGTGCTAAAAGCCAAGGTAAATAAATATGTTTTAAGACGTGATTTAAAAACAGATAAGGAAGGTGCCTGTCTAACATGTAAAGGCAACTCATTCCACAATTTTGGTGCTGCCACAGCAAACGCCCGATCCCCTCTGAGCTTACGATTAGTCCTGGGCACACTCAGGAGGAGATGGTCTGCCGACCTGAGGGACCGGGAAGGTATGTATGGATGAAGAAGCTCAGAGAGGTACACAGGGGCAGCATTGGACAAACATTTAAAAACAAATAAAAGCATCTTAAAATGGATCCTAAAATGCACGGGCAGCCAATGAAGTGAATATAAAACTGGGGTGATATGCTCGTATCTATGAGTGCCAGTTAAAAGGCGTGCAGCAGCATTCTGGACTAACTGCAGTCGAAAAACAGAAGACCGACTCACCCCAAAATAAAGAGAATTACAGTAATCCAGCCGAACGGTTACAAAAGCGTGGATTACTGTTTCAAATTGCTGTCTCGTAAGAAAGTGCTTAATTTTGGCCAGTTGCCTCAGATGAAAGAAACTAGACCTTACAACCAACCCAATCTGGCTTTCAAGCTTAAGCTCAGGATCCATTTTAAAACCCAGATTAACAATCTCTGGTTTACAGAATGATTTCAGGGATTGCAAATCAACACACGGAACAGCAGTGGAGGCAGGTCTGAACACCATTACTTCAGTTTTAGAACCATTAAAACAAAGAAAGTTTAGCGCCAACCACGACTTGACGTCCTCCAGACATGTTTGTAAACGATTTACAGACGACCCATCTTTCTTTTTAAGAGGAACATAAATCTGGCAGTCATCTGCATAACAGTGAAACGAGAGTCTGTGTTTTCTAAAAATTGAGCCCAATGGAAGTAAATAAAGTGACAACAGGATAGGGCCCAGAATGGAACCCTGTGGTACTCCATGAGACAACGGAGCTCGGGAGGACTCACAGTTTCCTAAGCGAACTGAAAAGGTTCGGTTTGTTAAGTAAGACCTGAACCATTTCAGAGCCACACCTGTTATACCGACCCACTGCTCCAAACGTGAGATTAAAATTTCATGGTCTACAGTGTCAAATGCAGCAGTTAAATCGAGTAAAATGAGAATGACACTTTCACCAGAATCATATGATAAAAATATATCATTAAAAATTCTTAAAAGTGCTGATTCAGTGCTATGCATTGCTTTAAAACCAGATTGAAAAATCTCCTGAACATTTTGTGCATTCAAGTATGAGATCAATTGGTCATATACAATTTTTTCCAAGACTTTAGATAAAAAGGGCAGCTTAGATATTGGTCTAAAATTCTCAACAGCGTTTGTATCTAGCCCAGGTTTCTTAAGAAGTGGTTGCACAATTGCATCTTTGAAATTCTTTGGAACCACACCTGAAGTAAGGCTGCTATTTAAAATGGTTAAAATGGTTGGACCTATGGTAGAAAAAACTTCTTTCAGAAAAAGGGGAGGGATAGGATCATAAGGTGAGCCTACAGGCTTTAAATGAACTACCACCTCCTGTAGCTGAGCAAGAGTAACCGACTCAAACTGTTGAAAGACAGCTGAGAAAACTGGAAGATCAGAGGGGTCAGATGTGGGCAAAATAATCTGCGCCCTAGCCGAGGCTACCTTGTTTATAAAGAAGTGCAGAAACCTTTCACACATTTCAAGTGAAGGCTCAAAACTAAGAGCAGAGGGAGAGCTTAAAATAGTCTCAATTGACTTAAACAATATGTGTGGTTTCTGATAATTCACCATAATAATGTTTGCAAAGTGTTTCCTCTTTGCTTCTTTTATTGTAAGCTGATATAAGGCCCAGCACTCTCTTAAACTTTGTAAAGAGACCTGTAAGTTATCTTTTTTCCATCTCCGCTCAGCCCTACGACATTCACGCCTCGCAGCACGGGTTTCATCGTTCAACCAGGGTTCAAGCTTTGTCTTAGGATGCTTAATTTTTAGAGGAGCAACAATATCCAAGACAGTCTGACAAGTGGTATGAAACCAAAAACTGAGTTCCTCTACGTATTGGAGTGTCTCAGGAATGGAGAACTGATTATAGTAGGTGGAGAACCGTGCTGCCGTGGAAGAATTTAACAAACGAGATGTCTTTGCAGGGACAAGCCCCCTGAATTCATTTCTAGATAAAGAGATGTCAAACAGAACCGGCATATGATCAGAGAAAACAGGATCGGAGACTTTCAGATTAAAAACAGGCTAAAACCAGATCGAGAGTGTGGCCACACTGTTGCGTGGGTGCAGACACACATCGAACTAAATTAAAAGAATCAGTAAGATTCAAAAAGTCTTTAACCATGGGCTTATCTGGACAGCACACATGAATATTAAAATCCCCAACAATAAGAAAGGAGTCATATTTTATCGTGACTTCAGTTAGAAATGCAGCAAATTCCTTTATATCTTTATATCACATCACAGCAGCTGGTTAAAGTAATGGAGCGCTGTCCTTTTTTGTACAGGGTGAGATACTATTGCTTTTTCCAAAAGGGAAAGCATTGTGTTTACAACTAGCACGTAGCCAACATTGGCTTTGTGTATCTGTAAAGTAAATGAGCCCCAGGACTGAGTGATGATCTGTTAGTCGTGGTGATGATGACTTACGTCAGGACAGTATCCTTGGACTTGGTTCTCTGTAGTAATCAGTTTAGTGATGATGCAGAACACCGAAGCTCCCTGCAGGAGATACAAATGCAGTCTGTCAGTATCTCATCTTCACTCAGTCAGTCCTTACATTCGTCCATACACACACACCTGTGTAGGAGTGACGTAGTCTGCTACATCCATAACCTTGTTATTGTAGATTCCAAAGCCTTTGACCTTGGTCATCACAGAGGATTCAATCGCCGTGTCTCTAATCTGGTAGGCCTTCTCAGTGAGAAACACCCATCTGAAACATTACATAGAGAGTGATGCATGCCAAAATGTAATCATAAGCATCATTATACTTAAAAAAACAACCCTTCTTGCCACTAGCTACAATCAGGGATAGTGCACTGAAAATGCTCGCTGTAAGACACTACAAAGGAATTCAGTTAGATCTGCTAATCTGTGATCATTAGCTCAGAGTTTTCTTTTCAGAATAATTAAGAGTTGAGGTCTTTTGATTGGAAATAAATAATGAAATGAATGACCTATTGAGAAGTCACTATGAGAATTTGCAGAGCAGACAAGTGTGATTACTCTCATATTATTCTCATTATTCTCAGTGTGATTTAGCCTCTAGTGAGGCAGTATAAAGATCAAAAATCCACATTAAGAAACAGAAGTTGTTAAATGTGAAACTTCAGCCAGGAGAACAGGATTCATACTACCAATGGAAACCATGTTTTCTGACAGAGTTCACTAAGTATTCAGGTTTATTGGATTCTTACCTTTGGTGCTTGTTTGCTGTGGTGTGTGCAGCAAAACTGTCAGTTTAATAAAACATCTTGTTTAGGTCTAAAATGAACCCTTTCACAGTTTTGACTGCATGTTAGAACGGATGGTTTATGGGCGTCCGTTCCCACCAAAGCCATTTGGACTTATTGCATGTTCTACTTACAGAACTGCAAGACGTCACCTGAGAGTTTGGAATTTTTCAACTTTAAAAAAAATCTGGCGACCCTCTGAAATGCTTTGTACAGGCCTTTTCATCGCTTAACCTCCTAGGACCTGGCGTCCACATATGTGGACATCACATTTTGGGGTTTTTAGGCTAAAATACTCAATTTTGCTCTACATGGGCCTGACATCCACTTACGAGGACATTATACTGCTACTGTTCTATCAAAATTTAAAACGAATATCCTCATATGTGGCTCTTATTTTTCTTAAAAACAAAAATAAGGTTAAAAAAGAATCTGGTAATTCTTTGTTTTTACATTCATTGGGCCCAAATATGTCCAAATATCAAACAGAAATTAAAAATACATGTCATGGAAGAGTTGGGGTCTTAGGAGGTTAAAAACCTTTTGTGTTATGTTAAATAAATAAATAAAAACAGAACGTGATACTCATGCTCAGTTTTGGCTTCAGTCAACAGCAGCAGCTAATATCAAATTAGAAATGTAGTCTACTAATCCCTAACATCGAGATATCATGAGCTGATTCTGTAGCAAGATAACTTTTTACGGGGTGCATGCCCATTCCTTCTAACCTCTGGGTTTGGGACAGGCATCAGTGGCTACTGAGCAACCATGTCGTAGACTGAAGTGAAGACATTAAAGATCTGAACATTGTTGGCATCATCTGGGAAGCTGAGCTAACCACAAATGACCGGAGTCGTTGGAAGTCATTAGTTATCCTATGTGCCAATCGGTGTAGGAGAGACTAAGTCTAAGAAGGAATCGCTAGCATAAACAATTCAGTTCAGTTTTCTTCATCTATTAGTGTTTTTTTCTGTAGTTTAACTAATCGGTGTGTCTCATATGGCTTCATGTACAGATAAAGCTGAGTATCATCTGCATAGCAGTAATAATGTAAAATAATGTAAATATGGCCTGTATTTATATAGCGCTTTTCTAGTCCCTAAGGACCCCAAAGCGCTTTACACATCCAGTCATCCACCCATTCACACACACATTCACACACTGGTGATGGCAAGCTACATTGTAGCCACAGCCACCCTAGGGCGCACTGACAGAGGCGAGGCTGCCGGACACTGGCGCCACTGGGCCCTCTGACCACCACCAGTAGGCAACAGGTGAAGTGTCTTGCCCAAGGACACAACGACCGAGACTGTCGAGAACCTTCCGATTACAAGGCGAACTCCCAACTCTTGAGCCACGATGGCCAGACAACTGGTCTCAGCACAGAACCCTGTGGAACTCCATAATTAACCTCGGTATGTGAAGAAGACATTTACATAAACACACTGGAGTCTGTTACATAGACATGATTCAAACCACTGCAGTGGCCTTCATACCCACGGCATGTTCTAATCTGTGCAGTACAATGTTGAGATCAGCGATGGTCTACCAGGACATGCACAGGCATGAGTCCACTGTCAGAGGCCGTACGATTATTCAGTATTTTCACTAGTGCTGTTTCTGTGCTGTGATGAGCTCTGACTGACTTCAACAAAACCATATATCTACAGATGAACAGTTGTTTTACAACTACTCGTTCAACAATTGATAAAAGGAAGGTCAGAGATATATAAGACAGCTGGTCACGTGATATTAAGAGAAGTTAGGGAGTAAAGATATTTTGATCATATTTAAGATAAAGGGATTAGTTAATGGTGGGATGTCTTTGAGCAGTCTTGTAGGAATGGGGTCTAAAAGATATGTTGGAGGAAGTAATCAAATTACTCAAACAATCTAAGAAAACGAGTCTAAATAAATATCAGTAGTAATGAAAGTTTTGGACATAATGTCTGTGAGATGGTCATCAATATTTCTTTCTTTAATGGTTAAAATGTTATCTGTGAAGAAATTGATGGAGTGGTTACTGTTTAAGGATAAAGGAATGCTGGGCTGAACAGCGCTCTGAGTTTTCATCAGCCTGGTTACAGCTCTGACGAGAAACCTGGAGATGTACTCATTTACTTCACTCAGTGATAAATAAGTCCTATCTTCACTGATGGCCTTAAAAAGAAAGAAAAAACGAATTTCTAAATTAGTGAGATGCCATTTGCTCTCTAGAGCTATCTGCTTTAAGGCCCGTGTCTGTAAGTTGTACAAGGAAGTCAAGCACTTCTGATTTGAGGTTCTCTTTTTTTTTCTTGTAGTCCATTTTTGCACATGTAAACTTTATTAAGAAAAGATCAGACATTAAACAGTATTCACTAATGTCCATTTCCTATGCCTTGTGTCAGAATGAGGCCCAGAGTGTGATTAAAGCCAACTGGGTCTAATAATAGATTAAATGCAGTGTTTAGGCTGTTGATTTCAGTACCTATACGAAAATTTAATCACCCACTATAATTATTTTATCTGAAATGAGCATTAAATCAGGTAAAAGAGAATTCAAATAGAAACTCTGATTAAAGGGGATAAACAACAGAAAGCAACAAACAAAACTATTTTTAGAGTTTTTTAATTAGTGTATTCGAGGCTTAGAGTCAAGCTTCCAAATGTAAACTCCTGCTTCCTGTCTGGGTCTTTGGTTATTTCATGAGCTGGAGTAAAAGATAGCTGCCACCAGTCCTCCCCGGCCTGTGCTTGAAGGAGGAAACATGGCTAGCTTCCAGCATGACAGAGACTCCAACAGAAATTGGGCATAAAAAAAGTGGCTTCTCACAGTAACTGGTTGGAAAAGCATTAGTGAGGAAGCTAAGCTCAGAATGTTCACATCAGCACCTCAGTGTTGGAGACTGTGATTAAAAAAAGGCAGGGTAAGTGTGGACACCACATGCTCAGAGGCTAATTACTTCTTAATTGCAAGACATTAGCCAGTGGGACTGGACAATCCTGTTTGTTGACCTCTACAGTCACAGGAAAATATGTACAAGTCTTTTCAGAACCAGAGGATTCTGCCCCCTGCTGGCTACTACAAATAATTCATGTTCAAGGTACTTTCAGACCAAGAAGCTATTTCCATTTTTCATCAGCTATGGACCAAAAGAACAATTCTGACTGTTCTCCACAGTATTGCTATTATTATTTTTACCTTTATGAAAACAGGAAAACGACAAACTCTTCACATTAAAAATCTCTTTTACCTGGCCAAGACGGACAGCAGGACAATCATGCGTTGCATAAACTAATAGAGCATGCATATCCATACAACAGTAAAGCACAGTCAAAGAGCCTGAATTAACTGCATTCAAGTTGTTTACATTTACTTTAAATTCATTGAGTGAGACCAGTTGGTTCCCCAGCTGATTCCAGGAGGAAGGAGCTGCATGCTCTTTTTCCAAATTTACTGTGAATCTCTGAGAAAGAAGAACAATTCTTGGCACCCAAAACAGTAGCTTCCCATACTTTTTTGATGGGTGCTAGTTTGTAAATAAGAATAGCCTGATAAATAAGAACATACCAGAGGTTGAGTCTACGACATAACCACCCAACCCGACAGTAAGAGGTTTAGAGTGTGTAAGGAAGCTCACAATGAACAGAATCCAGCATAAGCAGAGCATGCATGCATACAAATCACATCTTTCTTGCCTCAAATGACGAAAAGGATCAAGTTTCAATTTCAATTTTTTCACCAGTTGCTGACGTTTAAATTAGAGCGAGTAATCAGTTGTAATTCCTAAGTACTCGGACTGAGACACTAACTCTCAGAGCCACAAACTGTAGTAATACATGAAGGTTTGTTAGATTTACAGTACATCTGTATGAAGACCAAACCTAGTACACTGACTAACAATGGCTCGTGAGCTCAGTTTCATGATCATGACCATTCAAAATGCTACGTTCAAATGAGCCAAATCAACTTTCTGGGGTTTCCTTACTTGGATGATTAAGCATGCTTCGTTAGCTTTCTTTTACAGCTGAGTGAATGGGTTACTTTTCCTAGTAACAAAGAGGTTTTATGTAAAACATGAACGATGTATTTAACCAACACAACTGTGGCTTTATAAAGATAATAAAATATAAAGTAATAAAGTGAAGAATTAAACCTTCCTAATGTAACAACTAATCCAGAACACTGAACAGCAAAGCCTTTAAAATACATGTTTGTGTTATGATGTTTTATTCAACCAGATAAATGTCGGTACTGTCCAAGTCCAAGCAAACACTCACCCAATGAAGTAAGTGATGATGAGGAGCTGGACAACACGGTTGATGATTCCAATAGTCCAACTTTTCACAACCACCGACTTAGTGGTTTCATAGGTGAAGAAGTCTGTGATGCAAGACCACATCCTGGCAGTATTTGTGCTTGACAAGCCTTTGTTAGAAAAATAATTCCACTGTGTGAAGAATCGAAATAAAAAAAGCTGGAAGTTGACTCCAGATGATCTGAAAATAGGAAAGATAGCGACAGATTTAGATCCAAGACAGAACGCAGGAGCTGCAGCTCATCACTGTGTGAAGGAGCTCAGTCACTTTTAATTTCAGCTGCTCCTCTTCACTCGTTACTTCAGGCTTCATGTGTCGTGAAAAATGAGTTATTAGTACGAGCAGCACATTTAGCAGCGCCTTTCTATGCCATTACTCCTCTCTTCATGCAAAATACCAATCTCGTTTCCTCTCTCTCTCTCTCTCTCTCTCTCTCTCTCTCTCGCTCTCTCTCGCTCTGTCTCTCTCGCTCTCTCGCTCTCTCTCTCTCGCTCTCTCTCGCTCTGTCTCTCTCGCTCTCTCTCTCTCTCTTCCTGTCTCTGCTCAGAGCACGATGGACATTTTCTGTGTGAATCAAATTGTGATGTTGTAAAAGGTTTTAATCCTATTACTGAGAAAATGTGTCCAGTTTCATTACTTAGATAAATGTTATTATTGTTTTTACCTTCATTTCAGCAGGAACAGCAAACATGTGGGAACATATGTCAAACTGAATATGAGTTTTTGATTGTAATGAGACAAATCTAGTTAAATAGTAATAATTATAATAATAATACATTTTATTTGAGGGCACCTTTCAGAAACCCAAGGTCACCTTACAAAAAACACAATTAATAAAAGGAACAATAGTCATAAAATACATAAAATAAGTTAAAATTACAAAACAGAGCGTGACAACAGATAAAATCAGCATTAAAGCAAATAAACCAGTTCAAACAGATGTGCTTTGAGCTGTGTCTTAAATGTGAAGAGGGAGTCAATATTTCTTAGTACAGGAGGAAGAGAGTTCCAGAGCCGAGGAGCAGAGCGACTGAAAGCTCTGCTCCCCACAGTGATGAGATGTGAGGATGGAACAGTAAGATGAATAGCAGATGATGATCTAAGAGGGCGGGAAACAGTGGTGATATGGAGCAGGTCACACAAATATGAAGGAGCAGATTTATGGAGACACTTGTATGTAAGAAGTAAGATTTTAAAGTTTATCCTGGCTTCTACGGACAACCAGTGAAGCTGCTGAAGAACTGGGGGAATATGAACACTTAACGGAGTGCAAGTTATGACCCGAGCTGCAGAATTTTGAAGAAGTTGGAGTTTATGAAGGGACTTTTTAGGGAGACCAAATAGGAGGGAATTGCAGTAATCAATACGGGACGTAATAAGACTATGGACAAGGACGGCAGCAGCATGGGGAGGAAGGAAGGGGCGGAGTCGGTTAATATTACGTAAGTGGAAGTAAGCAGACAGGTTATATAATTAATGTGAGACTGGAATGAAAGAGTATTATCAAGTATGACACCCAAACTCTTAACCTGAGGGGAGGGAAGGGTGGGAGAATTTTCAATGTTAATGGAAAAACTGTGGGATTTGGATAAGATAGATGGTGAACCAACAAGTAAAACTTCAGTTTTATTACTGTTGAGTTTGAGGAAATTGGAGGAGAACCAGGGTCTAATCTCAATAAGACAGTTTGAGAGGGAGGAAGGTGGGAGGGATGAATTGGGTTTAGAAGAAATGTAGAGCTGGGTGTCATCAGCATAACAGTGAAAATTTATATTATATTTTCGGAATATATAACCAAGAGGGAGCATGTAAGTAATGAATAAAAGAGGTCCCAATACTGAACCCTGGGGCACACCAGCAGACACAGGATAGAGAGTTGAAGAATGGGATTTAAATTGGATAAACTGAGTGCAGTCTGAGAGATATGAGGTAAACCAGGCAAGGGGGGTGTGACTAATACCAATGGAAGCTAACCGGTTCAGGAGAATATTGTGAGAAATGGTATCAAACGCCGCACTAAGATCAAGAAGGATGAGGATGGATAGGAGACCAGAATCAGCTGCCATCAGAAGGTCATTGGTAATCCTTAGCAGAGCAGTTTCTGTGCTGTGATTGGGGCAGAAACCAGATTGAAATCGTTCATAGAGATTATGGTCACTGAGATGTAAATGAAGCTGGGCGGCGACAACTTTTTCAAGAATTTTTGAAATGAAGGGGAGATTTGATATTGGGCGAAGATGATCAAAGTTATTGGGGTCTGCACCAGGCTTTTTGAGAGTTAGGATAACAGAAGCCTTTTTCAGTGCTTCAGGAACAAGTCCAGTGTTCAGGGAGGAATGAATAATATTGGTTATGAGAGGAGCTAACGAGGGAAGACAGGCTTTAACTAACACAGTAGGGAGAGGGTCAAGTTGACAGGTTGATGACTTAGATTTTTTTAATGAGATTAGATACATCAGTTATGGGGGGAAGAGTAAAGCTTGAAAATAACTGACAGGAAGACAGTGGGGACCATTTTTAAAAAGATCCTTCAAATGGTTCTTTAAAAAACATTTTAAATCTTTCAAAATAAAATGTATCATAAATTGAATTTGAGTAGGGTAAAAATAAATACGAGCACAGCATAGACATATTAATGGTTTATTGTCATTTTGCAGTTACCAAAAGACAAAAAGGCATTTTAACCCTCAGCACAACATCACTACTAATACATGTCACATATTAGTGTTTTAAACAGTAATAATTAAATATATTTGCTATACTATAAATAAATATATATAAATACTATATCTACAGATAACACAACAATTAATGCATATATTGTTTAATTAATAAAACATCAGAAAGTGATAAAAACACATTAGAAATAGCAATAGCTTCATAACAGACCAATAAATCAACACATTTTCATCAGCAGATGTTCAGTAAACTGCATGTTCAGTAAAAACATTTCAACAACAAGTTTATGATTAAAATGATCAATGAACTTCAGCCTTACGCTATGTAATGTACGTTTCATGTTGTACTCATGGTCCTTTGTTAGTCCAGTTTAGGACAATGTCTCTGACGTATGTATCATATCAAATATATGTCATATCAAAACAAGCCCACACCTGCAGTTGTTTCAGTTTTTCACAGGTGTTTCCTGTCAGCTGGTCAACCTCACTCAGGCGGACATCCATATCAGCCAACCAAACGACAAGTTCCTCCCTTTGTGCTTCAAATCCCTCCCACTCTGAGACAAGGAGCTGAAAGAGAGAGAAAAGAGTCAATTATAAAGAAGAGAGAAAAGTGAAACCCTCCTCAGAAGGTCTGACTCGCATACCTGCAGTTGACCTGTGATGGACTCCAGTTTGGCGTTCACGTCATCCCTCGCCGATGCCAACAGCCGAGTCTGCAGGGTGCCCTGGAAGAGCTGAGTTAATGTTCGACTCCTCCTGGTCAGGCTCTCCAGCTGGATGAGCCGAGGTCTCCCCTCTCGCCGCTGCCTCTGAACACAGAAACACAAATTGCATCTGAAGCAGGAGGTGCAGATGTTTTTTGCTATTCTTTTCTAAATCCAGGCTAGATCACGTGGAGGTATTTGGAAAACTTTTTTGGCCAGCGGACGACTGTTGCCTTGCAGAAAGTCAAATCAAACATATGCGATACACAATCAATTCACAAGAACACATAAAAAAATAAGTCCAGTTCTTGCCTGATTTCAAATGAATTCTGCATCAAAACAGGGTGACAGAAGTAAAACGAGTGCACAAAGCCTCACTTTGTACAAGCCTGCTATTACAGTTCTCCTCTATGCAGACGACTTTCCTGTTTTCAAGGCACAACTTGGATCTGCTGTACGAATCTTATGGATACACACTAAATGAAACAATAGTGTGCATGACTCCAGATTCTGATCCCTCATCCTAATATGGTCCCAACATAGCAACAGCAATAAAGCAAATGTTGAGGCTTCAAAATACAAAGTCCATAAACCAATGGCTGACATGGGTGTCATCATAAGGGTGATAAATATACAGATTTCAGTCTGTCTTAGAGATTTGATGTTCATTTACCTGCAGATGCACTATACGTACCTGCTCCATGGTTTTTCACAACATTTTGCACATCACTATTTAATACAGGAAGTAGGTGAACTAAAACAAGTCATCTCTCTTTGTGAGAGGACCATATTAATGAAACAAACCTCAATGACATCATAGGGATCCCTAAAGATGCTCCTGCTGCTTTTCTTCCTCCTCATCCTAAGCTTCCTTCTCCTTGTCCTCGCCTTCCATCCAATTGTAATTCAACCTAATTGTGTTTCTCCCCCTCCTCTTCCTCATTTTGTTGGAGCTGTGAACACAATTAATGTGAATCTGGATTAATTTGTGCAAACAAGAAAAATCTACAGCTTTTTGGTCAGAGGTGCTCTTGTGATTTAAGCCGGGTAGAGTAGATTTATGTGTTGATGCTACCTGCTTCAGCTCTGGCTGCTGAGTGATATTTACACCCTGGCTGGATTACAAACTTTAACCATGTGCTGAACTTTGGCCCAGCGTTGATACCTCTTGTTAGTATAACGACCTCTTCTTAGCTTGTATGTATGATGTATGATGGTGGATAAATGAAATATACAAAGAAAATTTAACTATATTACAAAAGAACATTAGCTTGGAAACATCAAATGACCAGAGCATAACTTGCCAACTAGTCCAAAAATAAGTTATGCAGGTACAGTCAAAGACACACCTTCTCATGTCACATTTCTATTCATTTCTATATTAGACAATAAAGAGTTATCTAATCTAATTATTCATTCAAAACACTTATGCATAGCTGTATTTTATACAGCTCATACAGAATTCAAAGTGCAGGTTCATGTGAGTATTTAATGTATGGCTCAGATCTACAGAATTTCAGAGTTTCTAGAGCAGACACAGAGCTCACGCCACAACAGGCTTCAGGCGCCATTTTAGTGACTTTAACAATATATTACATTTTAATTTCGGTCTAGCTGACATTAGGTTATGTACGTGAAGTTTACAATAACTAGTATTATCATTATGCTATCCATCCATCCATCCATCTTCATCCGCTTTATCCGAGGCCGGGTCACCGGGGCAGCAGCCTAAGCAAAGAGGCCCAGACCTCCCTCTCCCCAGCCACCACCTCCAGCTTATCCAGGGGAACACCAAGGCGTTCCCAGGCCAGCCGAGAGATATAATCTCTCCAGCGTGTCCTGGGTCTGCCCCGGGGCCTCCCCCGGGTGGGACATGCCTGGAACAGCTCACCCAGGAGGCGCCCAGGGGGCATCCTTGTCAGATGCCCGAACCACCTCAGCTGGCTCCTTTCGATGTGGAGCAGCAGCTGCTCTACTCTGAGCCCCTCCCGGATGGCCGAACTTCTCACCCTATCTCTAAGGGAGAGGCCAGCCACCCTTCGGAGGAAGCTCATTTCTGCCGCTTGTATCCGCGATCTCGTTCTTTCGGTCACTACCCACAGCTCGTGGCCATAGGTGAGGGTAGGGACGTAGATCGACCGGTAAATTGAGAGCTTCGCTTTTACACTCAGCTCCCTCTTCACCACGACGGACCGGTGCAGCGTCTGCATTACTGCAGCTGCAGCCCCAATCCGTCTGTCGATCTCCGGCTCCCTTCTCCCATCACTCGCGAACAAGACCCCGAGATACTTGAACTCCTCCACTTGGGGCAGGAACTCATCCCCGACCCGGAGTGGGCACTCCACCCTTTTCCGGCTGAGAACCATGGCCTCAGATTTGGAGGTGCTGATCCTCATTCCCGCTGCTTCACACTCGGCTGCGAACCGTTCCAGTGCGAGCTGGAGTCCCTCACCCGATGAAGCCAACAGAACCACATCATCCGCAAAAATCAGAGATGAGATTCTGAGGCCACCAAAGTGAAAGCCCTCCGCCACTTGGCTGCGCCTAGAAATCCTCTCCATAAAAATTATGAACAGCGCTCCGCCAGCACTATACACAGTGCAGGTAGAGCACCGCTTTCCTCTCCTGAGACGCCTGACGGTTTGCCAGAATCTCTTCGAGCCAGTCCGAAAGTCTTTTTCCATGGCCTCTCCGAACTCCTCCCACACCCGAGTTTTTGCTTCAGCCACTGCCCGAGCCACATTCCGCTTGGCCTGTCAATACCTGTCGGCTGCCTCCGGAGTCCCACGGGCTAACCAAGCGCGATAGGACTCCTACTTCAGCCTGGTGGCTCCCTTCACCTCTGGTGTCCACCATTTGGTTCGGGGATTACCACCACGGCAGGCACCAACCACCTTGCGGCCGCAGCTCAATGCAGCAGCTTCGGCAATGGAGACGCTGAACATGGTCCATTTGGACTCAATGTCCCCAGTCTCCCTCGGAATGCTGTTGAAGCTCTGCCGGAGGTGTGCGTTGAAGATCTCGCAGACTGGGGCCCCTCTGCTAGACGTTCCCAGCACACCCTCACTACGCGTTTAGGTGCACCAGGTCTGTCCAGCGTCCTCCCCCGCCACCTGATCCAACTCACCACCAGGTGGTGATCAGTTGACAGCTCAGCCCCTCTCTTTACCCAAGTGTCCAGAACATATGGTCGCTCTTTGTCTGGTCCCTCACCCAGGACCAATTTGCCATGGGAGACCCTACCAGGGGGCAAAAGCCCCCAGACAACATAGCCCCTGGGATCCCTGGGACACACAAACCCCTCCACCACGATAAGGTAGCGATTCAAGGATATTATGCTATATTTTCAAAAATATATAATAATCTCAAAAGTAATGCCTTGGAGTAGAAAATAGTAATACCTTATTAAAATTTAAAACTAAAGTACAGTATTTGAATGTGTGTATTGTGTCTACTGTTTGTTAACTCACCATATTCATAATGGGTTTGCGGGGTTAGGGGTGTGTGTGTGTGTGTGCCCCCCCCCCCCCCCCCACCCCTACCTAAATATTTATGCCATTTACACCATCAAACTTAGATAGCTAAGGATGAAGAACCTTTTGTTCTTTAAAGAACCATTTGTAATAGCTGAAGAACCATCCACAAAATAAAAAGGTTCTTTGACGTATGATGGTTCTTTAAAGAACCATGAAGACATCTGAAGAACCATTTAAGAACCATAATTTTTCTGAGTGATAGGGTAACAAAGAGAGACAGGCAACCGTTCGCAGTCACATCACGCCCATGGACAATTTAGAATCACTAATTAACCTAACACCATGGACTCCATGTCTTTGGACTGTGGAAAGAAGCCAGAGTACCCAGAGAGAAGAGACAATATAAACTAGCTGAGGTACCCCTGAGCAAGGTAACGTCCCTACACACCGCTCCCTGGGCACCCAAAGGCTGCCCACTGCTTCACTGAGTGAATGGGTTAAATGCAGAGAGGAATTTCCCCACGGGGATCAATAAAGTGTACATTATCATCATTAAATAAAACCAGAAGTAGCTAACATTGAGACCAAGACGTACAAACAGGGAAACCAGATGAGTAAAGCCTGTTATTACTAACACACCTATTTACTGGAAACCAGTGCAAGTAAACCAGTTTAAAACTGTTAGAAAGGGGCCTATTTTCCTTTCAAACAGTTGCAGTCAGTCAGTAAGTAAAATTTTTTTATATAGCGCTTTTCGCAGATAAAAATCACAAAGTGCTTTACAACAAAGAAAATGAAAAGAATGGAAATACAACAAAATACAACAGCTGATTTATTTCTGTTTGCATCATTGACTGTAAAGCTTTAACATGCTGATGGCTGTTTATTACACACTCTCATAGCTGGCACCGTACCCTAACCACAAAAACATCGAATGCAAACTGAATCATTTCAACTTCATAATATGACTTCACTTACAGAGCCAGTGCAGGACAGCACTGACTAATTCCCTAATAAATATTTAACAATGCAAGGTTTGTGATGTCCATTATGTCAAAGGCTCACCAAAGCGAAGAGAGCAGAAGTCATTTTGTATGAGAGGCTACTTTCAAGCTTGTGGATCAGTCTCCACATCCAGATACACACCACAAACCACATCCAGGAGATAGTATTTCCCACTAATTTAATAGCTGCTTATGTAATGCCATTGAAACTCACTGAATGCCTCCATTACAAAGCAGTCACTTACTAGGAGTCGATAATGGTCTGACACTGGACACGAAGCAAAAAGCTGCAGAAGCACTGAAGGCTGAATTAGTGTAGAGCGTCGTGGGGCTGAGCGACTGGTTATAAAAAGATCAAAAAGATCACGATGTGGATGGAGAGGTGGTTTACACAAATGTCAAAGAAAAACTGTAGAAAGCTGCTTCGTTTCCAGTCAGGCGGACGACCTTTGAATTTCTGATGCAAGTGCACAGTCACACCCACATGTCCATGTATTCCTGACTTCATGGATATTAGACTAATTTCCTGGAGTCTATAACTGGAACCCGTCACAATTACTAGCAGAACTTCAACCCTCATCCATTATGCAGATTAAACCTGAGAATACTGTACTGTTATTTAGTCACGAGCATAAAATATTGTCTTTGATAACTTTATACTGACAGAATCTCTTTGTGTTTCTCATGGTTATCTGATCATATAGTGATTGCTCATCCCTTATGTCCAAACTGTCTAAAAGGGTCAAAGGATTTCACACGAGGTGGCTGTAGCTCGGGATAGGGGAGGTCCTGTGTTAGTGTTTGAATGTTAGATTCAACGCAGCTCTGCGTGGGAAGAGTGCTCTGAGTACTGATATGAGAATCAGTCCATTTACATCTTTGAGAGGATTGTTGGTGTAAACAGGAAAAAACAAATGTGCATTTCCTACACTTAAAATAACCGTGTTAAGGTTTACTATTATCTCTTTATGTTTGACAGCCATAAAAATGAGGCAGTCTACCCAATTACTCTAAATGTGTAAATTTGGAGAAGGCTTATGATCATGCTCTTTGGTTTGTCCCACCTACAGTGGACTTCATGGCACCATAATTGTGTCCATTGGGATCTGACTTGGGTTAGGCAGAGTGAAGGATTATGGGTGTGCAACCAAAGCAGAGAGCCTTGCATGCAGCCCTCTAAAGAGCCAACAGTGCACATACTGATTGATCATTTAGTTTGAGCATATGCGTACATATATAAAAAATCAAGAAGATGTGCTAAGCAACGGTGTAGTATTACACAAAGAGAAAAGGGAGCAACATCGCTAAAAGCACGGACAGCACAGACAGAGCCTGGTTCCACTTTAAGCTGTGAAGCTCATTATTACATCATGGCACAAAAAACTCAACATTCATTTCCACAGAATGTGTCTCTCACATGTTTTTCCTGCATTTTACTGTATAAGCCACAAAGGAGAGACAGCACTTCTCTCTTCTGCACCTTAGATGAGATTATGTGTAAGTGATGTGTCAGGCTGGATGGATTACAGGCGCAGAGCAGTAAATACCACAGAACAGATTTGTATTGATTTTCTGATTTATGCTCAGAGACAGTGAGAGGTTGCTGCTTTCATTAGCTTAATGCTCAACACCAGAACTATCATTTTCATTGAAAACATCACTTCCATGCTTCCATGTGACTGAAGCACTGGAAACATTGTAATCAGTCTTGGAGCTAATGGGGGTCCAAATAAGGACTTAAGTCCAGTCTTTTGTTTTTCATTGATGTGATGACATCTGGAATTGGTGAGTTTCCCAACGGAGCAAAGAAATTATGAAAATTCTGATTATGATGATAAGAATTATTCTTAAAGTTATTCCTAGATTATACCACACCCCTATAATCAGTGCAGTTAGGGCTCTGAATGAAAGATTGATGAGACCAGTTCAGTGTCTGAATAAATGTTCATATTCATTTGGAAGCTTTTTTGTGGCACTTTTAACCAGAGTTAGCAGAAACAGAGACAAAGCTCACTGAGACTGACAATTGCCTTTCCCACAACACTGGCTCAGAGATTTTAGTCAAAGAACTTTTGAAGGATATTTATCATTTCTGAAAGCTTTACTCGACTTTCCAAATCTGTCTTTTTGTTTAATCAGGGACCCGAATAAGCTTTCTTTTATTCCACTCTTTCTCACATGACTCTGCAAGATCCGCTCTATCAGCTCTAACTCAGGTTCTTTTTCCTGACACAGGTAGGATGGCCAGTCCCCCTGTCTCTTCACCTTGCACGAGCAGTGAATCAAATACTACCTAATGAACATAATAAGGAATCACTAACCCACAAATGTGTTTCCTTGTTTTTTTAATGCTGTGAAATCGTAGGGTTGCAACATGCATGTTGGTCTCTTTCATCTTGTGTAGACACTGGAGGGCTGTGGTCTGTCTCCGGGATGAAATGTCTGCTTAGGGGATAGTGTCTCAGTGACTCCACCACCCACTTCATTGCAAGACACTCCTTTTCCACAGTGGATTATCGAGACTCTCTCTCCTGCAGCAGTACTGCTCCTGTGCCTACTCCAGAGGCATCTGTCTGCTGAATGAAATCTGTGGGGTTGAGGGAGGCAGTAGGTAGGCAGTCTCTGATGTGCTAAGACACTATCCGCTCAAAACACTTCCTGACTACAGACGTGAGGGCTATAGGTCTTTAGTTAATAAGGCCGTCTATGCCAGTCTTTTTAGGGGTGAGAATGATGGTGAAGGCCTTCACACAGGTGGGAACGGTGGCATGAGTGAGGGAGAGGGTGGACAGCCTGGTGAGGATCCCTGCCAGTTGGTCTGCTCAGCCTTTAACCAAATAGTAATTGATACATGGGGCTGCATTACAGTCTATGTGGTTTTAAAGTGGTTTTAACTGGGCTGTCTGCGGTATTATGTTGGAAGTGTCAATCCCATTTCTGTTCATATAACTGATTTCTTTATATTATACAAATACAGGCCATATATTGTAATTTTGTGTATTTATATTTGTTGCTTGACCTGCCCGGAGACTGCAGATGGAAATGAGGTAGCTAAATCTGGTATAATGGATTTCTTCTCCCAGATAAACTGAGTGAAACAAAGATTTGATCATATTTACAAGTGTACTCTTAACACGCTAGTGATGTGTCGGTCGCAAACGAAACGGATACTAGAGCCGACTCTTTGAAGTGAATGACGCGAGTCGGTTCCTTATTGGGAGCCATGTATTTTTTTCTTTCTCTCACCCTCTCTCTCACACTTTTTTTGATAAGGGTCTGGCTGCAGCCACTGTGGAGCGCCATATTGCGACCTCCACAGTAGCCGGAAACACGTACCCTGCATGGATACAGCGGAAAACTTGTGATGTGTTGGTCTAAACGAAACGGCTCTTAGAGCCGGCTCTTTGAAGTGAATGATGCGAGCCTTATTGGGAGCCATGTTTTTTTCTCTGTCTCTCCCTCTCTCTCTCTCTCTCTCTCTCTCTCTCTCTCTCTCTCTCTCGCACTTTTTTCTGCTTCGCTCTGCATGCGAGCCTTGTGCTTTGTGTTGGGAAGAGGGGGGAGGGGCGGTAGTTACACTTGCAGTAGCACAGGAACAGAGCGGGAGGGAGGGAGAGAGAGAGAGCCAGGGACAACAATGTTACATTAGAAAGGTATAGTAATCATCCACAACTATTTTCAGTTGCAGATGATAAAGGATTCAGAAAGTTTATTCATGCAGGTCCATATGACAGAGAATGTGCATCTTCTTTTTGTTTTCATATTTTAATTTATATTTAATTGTGTTGTGGTTTGCAGTGTTTTGTGTTGTTTCACTTTAAATTTATTTAAAAGGAAAAAGCTGAAAATTTAAATAGTTAAAAGTTGAAATGTAAATAGTTTTTGTATTATATGATTTATTTATTACATTTTATGTGGAGTGAATAAATAAAAGTATATTTACGGTACCCTAGAGACAAAGCACATACAAAGTTGAAAAACACGTACAAACTCCAAAACACAACAGAAGTGCTCCAGGATGCTCGGGCGCAGTGGTGAGCTTTTGTTACCTAGTGCCAACACAAGCCAGGAAGTACCAATGGCCGGATTTGGTGTGTGGTAGTAACAGGTAAATGAACTTTTTTTTTAAATTATTTGAATATATATATGAGTGTTTGTGTATAAATACACAAACAATACACATATGCTTTCAATTGTGTAATTTAAGTGATCTAGGTAGCTCTGTTTGTGCTTTAGAATTTGTACATGTTTTGGAGTTTGTATGTGCTTTGTCTCTAGGGGCCACCGCATGTATTCATGTATAAACAATAAAACCACAAGGTTTTTTTTTTTTTTACATTAGTAATTAGAATTGTATACTGTTGTTGATAATAAATTAATTATAGCAACAAAACAACCCGAAGAGTCGGTTGGGAGCAAGGTTATTAACGTTAACGAAAACTAACGAAATAACGAAAACTAGAAGTGAAAAACATTTTCGTTAACGGAAATAAAAATAAAAACAAAAAAAGGAAAACTAACTAAAACTGTAATGAGTGTTCACAAAACTAACTAAAGTTAACTGAATTTATAGCAAAAATGTGTTTAGTTTTCATTGATGTGTGCGTGTCCTACAATAGTCAAGGGTGAAAATGAAGTTTAGTTTCCAGATTTTTTTCTTGCTGTCTCATTGTGCCAGCAGGTGGCAGCACGTTAGTCGAGTCGTCTGTGTTGCTGCTCCGTCCACGCGCAGAATCATGTCAGGAAAAGTCGGGAGAAAGCGCCAGAGTCCAATTTGGGATTACTTTGAATATGACTGTTTTGGATAAAGCAAGTGTCTTGTAGTGGAAAGAGACAAATTATGAGGAACATTTCTAAAGGGAAAAAAATCCCACAAACCTTAAAGTGCACTTGAAAAGCTCACACAAGAAGGCTAACCTAGCTTACCTTGAGAAGGTAAGGGAGCACACTCAACCCTCATCCCCAGAAACAGAAGCTAACCCCAGGCAAGGCAGCGTGATGCATCCCGAGACAACAGGACGGGGACATCTACATAACTGTGTGAGTCAATTGCCTTCAAAAAGTTTATCAATTCACTTGAACCAAAATTACGAACACCTGGTGCTGCAAGAGTTAATAGTCTCATTGGGGCCAAGATATACATTTTATAGTTGCCTGGTATCAGTGGTTGTTCATCTGCCTTTATTTATTTATTTAAAGAACCCATAGGTGGGAATGTGAGTTGTCTGTCTCTGCGTGTTAGCCCTGCGACAGACAGGCAACCTGTCCAGGGTGTAGGGTATGGTAGCTGGAATAGTAACATACCCAAGGATAAGCAGAAGAGCATGACTGATATGATGAAACTGGGATTTTGTTACACTTAATTATTGCAAACACAACTAAAACTATAACTGAAACTAATCAAAACTAAACTGAAACTAAGGATTTTCAAAAAAATAAAAACTAAACTAAACTAGCAAACAATTGGTAAAAACTAATTAAAACTGATATAAAATTGAAAATCTGAAGTCAAAACTAAATAAAAATAAAAACTAATGAAAAATGCAAAAATATTAAAACCCTGGTTGGGAGCAATGTTCCCTCTAAGCTGCGCACGTGCGCAATTGCGCACTGCTGGCACGGTCTCTGTGCACAGAAAATCTGCTTTGCGCACAAGAAAAATCTAACCTGAATTGAAATTAAATTAAAACTTCAATAATTCTGTTTTGCAGTGTTAATCAGTAAGTGACTGGCTGCTCCTGTATGGGATTAGAACGATGCCACCTTATCCCATAGTCCAGCCAATGATGCGATTCACATTCGTATATACGCAGCTAATCAACGTTGTTGACAGGCTATGACAGCGTTCTTATGTGCCGACACCAGTGTTTTAGCTAGCAAAGCGGCCTGGCTGATGTGGATCATACTCATAATACAAGTCAGAGCTTTATATATGTATATATATATATATATATATATATATATATATATATATATATATATATATATATATATATATATATATATATATATATAGAGAGAGAGAGAGAGAGAGAGAGAGAGAGAGAGTCGACTCTTTGTAGTGAACTGAGCCGAACGAGCCGGTTCTCGGGAAACATCTTAACCTGGTTCGGGAACAGCACCATGCAGGACAGACGAGCTCTACAGAGGGTTGTGCGGTCAGCTGAGCGCACCATCCGCTCCGAGCTCCCTGACCTGCACTCAATCTACAGCAGGCGGTGCTGGACCAAGGCCAGGAAGATGGTGAAGGACCTCAGCCATCCCAACAACAGACTGTTCTCTCTGCTGAGGTCAGGAAAGCGATTCCGCTCCCTGAAGACCAACACAGAGAGACTGAGGAGGAGCTTCTTCCCGCAGGCGATACGGTCTCTCAATCACACCACCACACAGTACTGACCCACACATACAGTTCTTACACACACACTGGACTTTCTGGACTTTGGTTTTGCACAACACTGGTCACTATATTCTTCATTTCCGGTTAATACTTGTACAGCTGCTGTTATTGTGTATATATTTATTTACATTTATATTTCTTCATACATTCTTATATAGTTCTATATTGTGTATTGTGTATTTTGTATTTTGTTGTACAGTTATTTTATTTTCAACTTTAATTTATATATTTATCTTTATCTTATTCTTCCCAGTTAAATTTACCCTTCATTCTAATTTGTGTTGTACAGTTATTTCATTTTTAACCTTAATTTATATTTTATTCCTTCTTAGTTAAATTTACCCTTTTTAATTTTTCATATTTATTTCCTATCTTATTCATAGCCTTTTCCTTTTTTGTTCTCTTTAGGTCACGAGCAGTTGTCCAAGCATTTCACTGCATATCGTACTGTGTATGACTGTGTACGTGACAAATAAATTTGAATTTGAAATAGATCCGGAATTCCCATCGCTTTAACACACTGATCTGCAGTACGCAGAGCAAACAACAGGTGGCAGCAAAGGAGTGACCCCGGCTCAGTGTAGCGCAGTGACGATGGGAGAAGAAGAAAGTGCTGCAGCCTGAGAGAAGAGAAAGCGCCGATCTGTTTCAAACAGCTGTTATCGCTTAAACAACAAGGTAAGTTCAAAGGACACTCGGGTCTTCCTGCCTCTGTGGGGCTGACAGGGGCCGCCCAAACACACGACGTGTCACAGGAGAAGGCCAGGGTGCACTCTACAGCTCAACATGATTTATTAGGCTAAGTGAAAAGATACAGACCAAAACAAATGTCCATCACAGCGCACGTAAATAAATAGGCTGGGTCACAGAAGGATGTGCGGCTAAAACGTGAAGCTGGACCTTAGATTGACGGTGAAACACGAACGTGTTTTTCACGGCGAACCGTATTTCCTGCGCCCGTGGATGTGGAAAAGTAGGGACACTGTGACTCTTCCGTGTTCTTGAAATCAGTGAAGTGGTCTGAAACTAAACGGAGTGATGTCATCGGCAGGTGGTAGTAAACCTGTAATAGCTGGTCAATGCGTGAGTCCTGTGCGGCGTACCTGTGGTCCCCGTTTCTACTTTTCACAACACGTCACTGCATGGGCGTGACGTCAGAGGCGTTCAAAAACTACACGAGTCATTGTTATGATTATGATTATTATCATTATTGTTCACTTTTTCGGTCGAATTTAGAGGCAAAGGCCAAACTAACGAGCTTGCTTATAATCGCCTTCATGTGTTTTAGAAAAATCAACGGTCGGTTTTGCAGCTTCATGCTAATACAACATGTAAGCTTACATGTGGCATATTACACACGTGAGCCGTGATACACCCACTAACTGTGGGTTAAACCGTTTTATCTTGTGACTCGCTATTACTGCGTAATTATTCCTGATTGAAACAGTGCTAATAAAGAATGAGCTGTTTGCAGGTATAATTATAATCAGTGAGTCCTTACTGACCACTTACAATATAAATATTTACATTTACATAAATTCAGCTATATAGACGTTGGATAGCCAAGAACTGATCAGAGCTTCTACCTCGTGACAGAGATGTTCTTTCTGTCTACAAATAGCTTGATGTCATTCATGAGAGAAACGTTTCACAAATGATGGGCCAAGAACTCGTTTACAACTGCTTAAATACCAACAATCAGCTTTGGAAAAACCTGAAAAGACTTTTAGACACAAAAGGTGAGCGTGATGAGGCAGCAGCTACTAACACGACTCTTAGGTTGTGAATAGATATAGGATTCAGTCATTAGGCTCGAGCGTTTTCTTTTTCATTTGAAGAAAATGTTGCTCGATAGCTGACTGGCAGTTGAACGCGTCACTTTGGCGGCCCTTATCACATCAGGGAGTGATGGTGAGCTCGCAGGAGAGTTTCTTATGTGAAATCTTCCATCTTTTTAACAAAAACCCATTGCACAGGTGTGTTTCTGCTGTGGATCGGTCACCATGACAACCAAGCGCAGACTTATCACGGACTCGTTCAAAGTGGTGAAGAGATCCAGAAAAGGAGGGAAGCGAGAGAAGAGCCCAACTCCTCCTCCTTCCCCACAGAAAGGTGAAGAGCAGCACTCTTTGTGGTGTCACTGTAAACAGATTCCCTGCAAACGCAGCTTTCCATGATTCACAAATAAAAATAGTCATTATGTATCTCATGCTGACCCTCGGTGACCCTCGGTTCATCAGTTTAGTGCTTGCTTACTGCCCTCACATGAACATCTACCTGTCTGTCTAAACATGTCCAAAAACCTGCTGCACGAGTGTTCTATGAAAGTTCCAAATTGCAGATCCATCCAGTATATTTACCCTGATGTTAATGTGAGTGTTGTTGTCACATGACCCTTTCTTCCTGTGAGCAGAGGCTGACCGAGTTAGAGAGGAGGAACTGGAGAAGCTCCGACAGTTTGACCTCGACTGGAGTTTTGGGCCCTGCACAGGTAAGATTCATGCTGTGGTAGATTGAGAAGCAGTCCAGCTCCTTGGAATCGTTAGCTGATCCCATTTATCGCTTCTTGCGCTCTCGCTGCGATCAGCTGGTTTTGATTCGCAGGAGAATAATGGCTCGGCCTGCGGTGGGGGCTGTGTCGATTTGTACTGCACAAAAGGATGAGAGTGCCATGCTACAATGGAGACTGCTCCTGGACAGAATCAGCTGCACCATGGTGTTAACACCTGCACAGACAGGATGCTAACGCTAAGCTAGCCAAGAACCCAGAGTGATGTTAAAGCGGAGTGAAGCCCGGCCCTGTGATGAAGTGAGCCGTCGTCTGCAGCGTTCTACAGTAATGTCGCTGTAATGTCTCTTTGTGCTGCTTTCCATCTTTGCTTTGTGTTCATACCTAAACACTAAGAGAACGATCACGCGTGTCCTCGTTGGGACAGGGATGTGTGTCGGTGTGTGGGGTAGCCTGTAGGTTTATATTGTTAAATGATGATTATGAGACAGAGTAACATGAAAGTAACGCAGTGAGTAGTGTAACAAATGTCTTTCTCCTGGGTGTAATTAAGTAACGTGCTGCATTACTGTTACGATTCTGGTTAACATGTGCAGTAACTTTTTTACTACGACTCCAACAGCGATCACAACAAAGAGAGGAAACACGTCCAACACTCACACACGTTTGACCTTGCAGCTTGTAATGAATTTGCCTGATTGTAGTGGAGACAATGAGCGATATCGTGGAATCAGACCTTAGTGCTGCAGCATCATGCAACCTGTCAAAAATGCACACTGATGGGCCTAATTAACAGGAAATGACCCTGATCCCCCTTATCTGTTACGCTCGCTGACATACCCCAGTCATCACTATAACAGGGCAGCTGTGGTCAGACGTTTATTTACCTTTATTAAGACCAAAGGTGAAATGATCATTTGGGGCTGATTCCTTTGAACTGTTCCTTTTCCAGGTGGAATGATTACACTGCTTACACCTTTAATGAACTTCAAAACAACAATTGGATATACAAGTTTTCATGGGTGTAACTTTGTGCTGAACATTTGGGGCGGTCAAGAGCTCTGTCTGAATAAATAAATAAATCTGGGTAAATTCCCAGATAATTAAACATGCAGCTATTTTCCTGGTAATAACTGAAATGAGTAAAGAAAATCAACAGCCTATTTATGCAAGATAATTCATCATTTTATTGGGGGGGGGTTTGATTGGCTGGGTCTGATTATTGGGGGGGTCATAACCCCCCTAACTCCTCTGGAAATTATTGCCCTGCAAGTTTTCCATTTATTTGGGATTTCAGGTAAAAATATACGGACACCCTGCTAGTATTTGGTTGAATTTCTCTTAGGAAGTCGTACCTCGTCCAGACGCAGTTGGTAGTCATCGTCAGCCTGCTGGCACGATTGTGGCTGGGCATTTTACCACTCTTCTTGGTAGGATTGGTTGAGTTCATTTGAATTGGTTGGTTTTCTGGCACGGAGCTGGGTTTTAAGCGTAGTGTACGAATTTACAGTAGGGTTGAGGTCAGGGCTTTATGTATTCCAAAACAAAGTTGTAATGTGTGTTTGGCACCATTGTACTGTTGGAAGTCCCAGTTGCGTCCAAGTTTCAAGCTGCTGATTTAAGGTGAAGTTAAGAATTTGGAGGTAGTCCAAAAATCCCGTGACTGTGAAGCCTTTCTCCACAAGGCATGTTTTCATGTTGACAGCCACAGATTTCAGTCGAGCTTGAAGATGTTTTGGGATTAGGGCTCATTTCTTGGTCGCCACTCTCTCCACACCAATGTAAATCCTGGTTCACTGTGGACAGACACTGGTGTTTCAGCAGGGCAGGCAGGAATCAGCATGCAGGGAGCTGCACACTATTCATCCACTGCAGTGTGACTGTGTGTCTGTCTGTTGGACAAACCATGAACAAAATGTGAGTTTATGTGACAGGCTCGTGGTAAACGTCTGTATAAGTGGAGCAGAGAGGCCGTATGTGAGACCAGTCCATTTGTTTCTCAACTTAAGCATTTTGGCTGCCACCATGTTGCTTTGATCTAGTGAGATGTAAACAAATTTGGATGAATGGCTTCAAAAAGATGCTTGGTTAACAAAATGCTTGTGTTAAATGTAATCTGTGCTAATTAGACTGGATTCTTGGATTTCAATCACCAAAGTTAAAAACATGGTGGGGAGGTCTACTTCAGGGACTCCATTTTCTGGAGCAGACTCACACAGCAACTACTACCTGTGCCTCCACACCTGCTGATCGAAGCAGCCACGCCTCAACTTCAGTTAATGACGTGACCGCCCGCAGAAGACAACTGCCCCACGAGTCTGTAGGCAGGACCACAGACGTACACAGACACAGAAACGTGTCCTGAGCTGATCCTCGACTGTGCAAAACATTATAAACAATAAGTACATTTAGATTAAAAAACTGAAAATGTACATTGTGCAAATAGAAAATGGGATGTTCAAGTGCTTTGTGCCATATTAGCACAGCAAGGCAGAGTGACCAGAGTGATGTAAGCCGTAGTAATCCTGCTAGGTGTGTGTGTGCTCGCCTGTTGTCCTGATGCTCACTGCACTGCGTTAGTTTTGGGTCCGTTCTTTGCTAGCAGTAAAACAGACTGAAGTGACTGAATGATTCATCCTGATGTGTCTGTGTCAGGTATCAGCAGGCTGCAGAGGTGGGAGAGAGCAAAGCTTCATGGTCTGAACCCACCTGAGGAGATCAGAGACCTGCTGCTACAAACCCACGCCGACCCAGAGTACAACCTGGGGTAACACACACACACACACACACACACACCCACACACACACACTTGTATCCCCAGAATATTTGAAAAGACCACAACATGATGGGTCATAAACATTACTGAAGGATGAGTGACAGCCCAGATGTTGACAGCTTAAAGCTGATTTGTGTCAGAAGGGTTCATGAAGCCATCAGGTTCCAGACACATCACCTCGTAACAGACACAAACATAGTGTGCAAATTAAAGGTCACATTGTTTCTTTTGTTAAAAATGTTCTCTTTTTATCTCTAAGGAGATGTAGAGAAGTGCCCCTCAGCTGTAAAAGCCTCTTCATGAGGACAATACCTCAAGAACGAGGTGACGTAGGCTCTGGAGATACACGTGCATCTGCTAAAAATCCCGGATGAGTTCGAATCTCCCTGATCTTCAAAGTCCGTTTCAGCAGTTTTTTGAGAATCACCTAAGATTTTCACATTTATACCATAGACGTATCTGCTAGGAGGCTGGAGGGCAGCACTGGCAGCTGCCAGCATTTTTCATAACATAATATTAATGGATTTGAATAAAAAAGCTTCATTTTGAAGATGTCACATAAAACAAGTTAAACATGATTAAGGTTTTCTTACAAAGCCAATCACTGATGGATGGAACACTTGGAGAACTGTCAAGTGTACTTTCATTGTTTTTGCTCACTGGCTGAGTGACGATTGTGTTCTCTGTCTTTCAGCTTGTGGAGTGGATATCCTCTCTGAGGAGGACACAAACAAACTGCAGTCAAAACCAGGGTTTTTTTACGTCAGCGTTTTATATGAAAAGGAAAAGAGGAAGAAACAAATCTGTACAACAGCAACCATGTTCCAGCGACTAAACCCTGCCGTTGTCTTTGTGTGGTTTAGTAGCTTGTAATATTTTTAATAAACACATTGAACCCAAACTGACTTATTCTTGTCTTATTATGCAAGTTTAATGTTGTTTGTTGAAATAAATAGTGAAAGACACATGAAGGACAAATCAATTCCCTCGGCTTCTTCCATGTGCTCTGTAATCTGACACCTGTTTGCTTCAGGGTTTTTATAACTGCTGGATTTTTAATTCCTGGTCTGAAGAGGATGAGAGGTGAGTAGGGCTAATGGAGCGTCAGTGCTCTGCATACATGTTAGCCCGCCTTCCGTGCCGCCTGATTGGTTTGTTGTTTACTCACACATTCGGTGCTAATTGGCTGTCACTCGAAGAGCTGAGCGACAGCAGTCGCACGACCTGCTGATTGGTGGAGAGGCTCCGGGCTGCCATCAGAGGCGGGGCACTCAGGTTGTAAATCTTTCGGTGGGCGGGACAATGACCGTCTACATGCGTGATCGACTTTATTCCCGGGCCTATGATTGGATTAGCTTCAGCCCGTATATCCAGATCTTTGAGAAATTTGATTTACTAAATGGCTTAAACGTGTTGATATCGTTTGTGCATAACTTGGGAAGCGTTGAAAGTGTCATTTAAACATTAGCTTGTAAAATATTCATTTATATTTTATCACAGACTGTGTCATTTCTTTAGGAGAGGTCTTTACTTTGAAAGATTTTACCGGATGATGTAGTTAGTGAGTGAGAGGCTAGCTTGATAACGGTGGATGCTGTAGCCCGTTTGGCTGTCGGAGCCGCTCTCCTCCTGTACTCAGGATAACTACTGTACTGCATAGGTAAACTAACCCTGAATCATATTTAGAGAAGCCTTTAAAAGGCCTCGGTTCACTGGTGTGTTTGTTTTACATACAACCTTTAGCCGCTCGGGAACGACTGGATGCTGTTGCAGTGGAAATCTGTTGACGATGATTTTTCACTCATGAGCGGCTGTCACGTAACTCTGTAGACTGTTGTGATAAGATAAGAGAAAAGGAACAGGCTGTTTAAAAATTACTTCCTGCCACCTTTGTTTGATTGCCGTGAGGAGGTAAAGCCAGAAGGCATGGTGCTGTGAT
The DNA here is from genome assembly GCF_057382275.1 of Copadichromis virginalis. Lineage (NCBI taxonomy): Eukaryota > Metazoa > Chordata > Actinopteri > Cichliformes > Cichlidae > Copadichromis > Copadichromis virginalis. Next base: position 5,957,566 of record NC_140623.1, on the reverse strand, counting down.
ACTCCCGGGGCAGCGGACACACGGACTGGTAAGCAACCTGTTCATCTCCGCAGGATTATCCGTCCAAACGGACGCTAGCTGCCGAGCGTGCTAGCCGCGACTCTGTCGCTCCCTGGCTAACTGCTGCTCTATAGCTCGACAGATTTCAGTGTGCAGTGATTGTTCACAAGTCATTTCATACTATATTATTATAGGCAGTTAATTGTGTTGCCATTACAAATCAGTGCTACATCTCCAATATAACCCAGCATTTAGGCCAGGCTCATCGGGAAAACGGCCAAATATTGAATGCTAAATGTTAACATTAACCAAATGGACAGAAGTGTCTTTATTATAGTGTGTGGTAGTAGAAATCTGTGTGGAATATTATTGGATTATATTTATTATTTTCAGACGGATAGTAGGTGATTATAGAGCAGCAGAAGACAGTAATGATCTAACGCGGGCCTGTGTCAGCCTGGCCTGGAGCGTCTACAACTAATAATATCCTGAGAATAAAGTCTTTGTGACAGGCTGCGCATATGTGCTTTACCATGTTGCACTTCAAAGTTTCCTGATTGTCACAGGCAGCACACAGCATGGTGATGATTAGTGGGCCGGGATGATGGGGACAACAGGCATCCTTTAAATTATTGAAAACCTTCTTGGTGCATTAGATGGTTTGTGTGGAAAAGGCCTCCAATCTTCATCTAATTCAGCCTTAAGTTGTCACACTTGTTAATGGAGTTGGGAAGCCCAAATCCACACAGGGTTCGTGAGAAGACCAGACTCATACAGCAGAAATAAAACAGCATCCAGTGTGATATTTGTTTTAGTGCCAGCTTGTGTCCCATGACCATAATTCCCGTCTCATGGGCTCGTCTGTCTCTGCGGGTTCCAGTTAGCCTGGTTGCTTGGCTGTACGGTACGTCTGATTCCCCAGCCATCTGATGCTGGAACGGTTTCTATTGCCATGCTGTGAAACACTTTGAACCAGCAAGTTTCTTTCAAATGTAGAAAATACGGTAATGCTTTGTTTCCTGGTCTCTGACATGATGTGCTGGACTACAATGGGCATAATAGGCAATCTCTTCATTTTTAAACATTTGTTATTTTAGAACCTAAATCATAAAGCAAATGAACGGTGGCAAACTATTAACATTATTTATAATTGTATAATATTACTGGTTTAATTTAAACATTAAATATGCTAAGTCTTTTTCATCTATAGTCATCTATATGTACCAGTCTGGAAGGCCTACAAAGCCATTTCTGCGCTTTGGGGTTCCAGCGAACCGCAGTGAGAGCCACTATCCACAAATAAAGAAAACCTGGAACAGTGCTGAATCTTCCAAGGAATGGCTGGCCCATCAGGCACGATCTGATATCGTCGTGTTGGTGTTGTTCCCAGATCATCATGAAAATGTTGTTCCAGGATCAACAAGTGACCAATCAGAATGTTGTGACGTCATACTTTTGCGACTTCGGGAAAAACCGCCGTAAAACAAAAAACTGTACTTAAGCTGCGAGAAACCGCCTCTGTCCGCCGATCAACGGACCCTGACCCTTTAATAAACGCTGAGCAGAATTGATATTGTCCTTGCAACATTGGAATTTCATAAATGCACGAATGGCTTGGCGCGCAAAAGAATAACGTCACAACAATGTGATTGGTCACTTGCAATGTTGAACCTGGAACATTTTCATGATGATCTGGGAACAACACCGATACGACGATATCAGATCATCCGGCCCATCAGAGTTACACTAATAGCATATCAACAACTCAACACAAAAGAACAACATGTAAACTGCTTCCTCACTTACCCTAGTTGAGGTTCATGATTCATCAATAAGACAGAGAGCAAACGTTGCATCTGTGGGAGATCTACAGTGGCAGTGATCATTTCGCTCATTCCCAAGACATTTGGGAAAATGTTCTGTGGACTGATGAGACAAACTTTTTACAGGGCTTGCGTTAGTGAAGCTAACACAGCATTTCAGAAAAAGATCATGGTAGCAACAGTCAAACATGGTGGTGCTAGTGTGACGGTCAGGGGCTACTTTGCTACTTCAGGACCTGGCTGAATTCTGACCACGACCAGAACCTGAGGGAGAATGTCCATCCATCAGTGTCAGGAAGCCCAAACACACCTGGGCTGTGCAGCAACAGCAAGGCCACCTCTGATGGGACTTGAATTCAATTGCAATGCTTTGGCATGACCTCAAACAGGGTGTTCATGCTGGTTTGAGGCACAGTTCCTCCACAGTGAAGTGAAAAACACATTGATAGTTATTACAAATGCTTGATTTCAGTTCCTGCTGCCAAGGGTGGCACAGAGTTATTAGCTTTAGTGGGCAATTATTTGTCACACAGGGCAGGTAGGTGTAGATAGAGTTTGTCCGTTAACAACAGATATCCTAATCTAACAAACTGTATTTTGTACTTGAACAGTATAACAGTAACATTTGTTTGATGACCTGTAGCAAGTCAGTGTGACGAATATGCAAAAAAATGAGAAAGGAGGCAAATACAACTATGTACAAATAGACTATTGGTGGTAAATGTTTGATACTCTTATTACTGACATCTTCTCTCACCACAGTGATGGATAATGCTCATACTAAGACGGTGGAGGAGGTTTTGGGGTTCTTTGGTGTAAATGAATCTACAGGTCTGAGCTGTGATCAGCTGAAGAAGAACAGAGAGAGATGGGGACCCAATGGTAAATATGGAAATCATTACTGGCCCTTTGTTTGGTGTTTCATAGTCTGCTGGTACCATGTAGACTTTAGAGAGCCGTATTGTTTCCCTTACATGTCCGACTTTGTGATCTTACAGGTACAGATATAATATTAATTATATTTTTACCATTAATAAATGTTGTGCTCATAAATATACATCAATTATTGTGTAATGATCTCTTCAACAACTTAATGTATTCTCATAAACTTAGAAATAATACATTAAAAACACATAGGAGCAGGTGCTGGTTTGGAAGCAACACTGTTGCCAAGTCACCTTCAATGCAGTGGCCAAGATAGACGTTGTTCTGCCGAATCATCACGACGAGCCGCATCCATAGCACGCCTTATAAGTCACACCAAATCACAACAACTGCTGCATCAAGTCATTTGACCAATTTTACCAATTCTGTCTCCCTTAGGCAGCATCATTAGAAGACATAGCATACATTTACACTGCTATGCAGATGACACCCAGCTCTATCTGTCCATGAAGCCAGATAACACACACCAATGAGTTAAACTGCAGGAATGTCTTAAAGACATAAAGACCTGGATGGCCGCTAACTTTCTGCTTCTTAATTCAGATCAAACTGAAGTAGAAAGAGAGCAGATTTCTCCTGTGTCGGCTCCCTGTTAAATCCAGAATTCAAAATCCTGCTTATCACATACAAGGTCTAAAATAATCAGGTCCCACCGTAGCTTAAAAACCTCATAAAAACCTTTCTCTCAGATGGCTGATTTACTTGTTCAATTCAATTCAATTTTAGGTGACAGGTGAAGAGGCCATGCTACTAGCAAGTTGGCTACGAGCTAAGCTAAGCTAGGGACTGAGTACTGTGAATATAATTAGCTGGTGATTCAACAGAGAGTGTGCTTTATTATTTTGGTGCTGGAAGTGTCTGAAGATTGCACTGTGAAATAAGATGTAACACATAAGTGTTTAATTATTGGCCACACAAAACACAACTGTCTGTTGTAACAGGAAGTAAAAATCTAAAGCAGAGAGAGACATGTGACCCAAAGGCTTGGAAATGATTCAGCAACAGCAGCTGATTGTAAGCTAGCATTTTGCCAGTTAATGTTAGGGTTCAGTATCCTGACGTCACAAAAACAGTTTGATTACGTTCTCACATCACATGAGAATGTCCAACAGGCCACCTTAAAGAAAGTCTCACTAACGCGGGGTTAAAGCAGGGGTAGTTGGCTCAGCTCTCAGTGTCGTACATGTGGTCATCAGACAGCGCAGGGTCCTGTTAGTACAGGCAGCTAGCGTCTCCAGCACAGCTGAGTCACTGAAGCTCTCTTAGCTTTGCCATGTAAGTGAATGTTTGCAAAAGCACCCCTGCAAACATCAGGGACACGCACCATCACGCACTGAAGTAACGTGGATGTGTTTCTGGATGTTGTGGTCATTCTCCATTTGAACTGTGAAGCAGTTTTATCTGACACTAGCTCTGTGTACTCTACAGACGAGCAGAGCCACACCGTCTCCTTTTCTCCTCCCATCATTCATCAATCAAAAAAACAGGTTTCACGTTCAGTCTTTCTTCATGTAGAGTGCACACGTTGGTTTTCAGCCTCTGTGCATTCACGGAGGCATCTCCTGATTTATTCCTATCGACTTGGTTTTTCGTAACTTGGCTGAATCTCATGAATTCTGCAGGCAGTCACTGTAGCTGTGTCCTTTGTGTTGTGTACAGCAGATGACCCATTTGCTTCATTTTGTTGTCTTTCTTATTCCCTTTGCAAATGACCGACCTCTTTTTTTACTTGTTTGCTTCCAGAGTTACCAGCTGAAGAGGGTGAGTTATCTCCTTCTGCAGTATTTTTCTTTCTGACACCAGGTTTTTCACTCTGTCAGTGCCTCTCAGTCTCAGTCTGCCTCTTCCTCCTCTGCACTGGTCCATGCAGGGAAGTCCCTGTGGGAGCTGGTGGTGGAGCAGTTTGAGGATCTCCTGGTTCGAATCCTGCTGCTGGCTGCATGTATCTCATTCGTAAGGAAACCACAAAGTTCATCATAACCAGTTCCACAGTTAAAGTGCTCATGAATCTTGTTTGTGTGAATAACACAGCATATATCAGGTTAATCATGCTGGTATGCAGAGGCACACTGGCTTTGGTCTGAAGTTATTTTGGGTTTTTGAGTCACAATTTTGCTTTTCCTTCATTCATATAATCTGTTATACACGCAGAGTGTAAATGAAGTGTGTGTAGGCCCTCACCTGTCTGTGGCTTCTCTGTCCACCAGACCCTGGCATGGTTTGAAGAAGGTGAAGGGACGATCACAGCCTTTGTCGAACCTTTCGTCATACTCCTCATCCTCATTGCAAATGCTATCGTGGGTGTATGGCAGGTAAAGCCCGTGTGTGTGTGCACAGCTGATTGTCTCATCAGTATAAGGTCATGTTGGCAACAGTATGACTGAATCTCTAAATGTTGGGATCATATAGCAGACTGCTGTGTAGGTGTTGTGGCAGCTGATGATGTTTTCATTTCTGCCATTTAAGAGAATGTGGCTGCTTACAGTTTGTATATGTGCGTATCTGGGCTGCATGGCCCTGAGTCGCACACTTTAACACTAGGAAACCACCTCCTTCCTCACCAGTTTGGGTTATGTTACTGTGTTACTTCACACACTTAAGGTTACTGCCATTAAAAGGTGACTGTATGACGAGCCTGAGAAAAGCTACTCACTTGAATCTTTCCAAAAATAAACGATGTGTAGCCTGCTGCGCACTGACCTCATTTACTCCACCACATAACCAGCTAAAAACGTGTTCGTGTCACTTCGAGTGATGCTTTTTCCAAACTGTAAATGCCACGCTCTGTGAGAGCTGGTGCACTCGCTAACGTCTGCAGTGGATTATTGCTTATTTGGAAAATGAACTAAAAACTATAAAACGAAGATGTTATTTGTTCCAAAGCAGTTACACTGTTGCTGTCCACGAGTCGATAGTTCAGGCGCCTTTGCTTTCAGCTGCTCCCCGAGTGGTCTCGCAGCAGATGGATCTGCATGTTTGCTTTGGCACTGATGTGACACCACATGCTCTTCCTGATGTAACCGTCCCCGCTTATCCAGGACTGGGACCAGCAGCAGCAGTTTGTCACCCTGTAAAGCCCTGCTTAGGTCATAATTAGTTGAACTTAATTTGGCTTTTTGGCTTCAATTAATGGATCGAATTAATAATTGATTTGTAGTTAAGACAAATGGTAACACCAGGGCAGTATACTTGTACAGGTTGGATTACTTTCTTCCTGTTCCTGGACGCAGTGTAAAGTACTGCATCATGGTTAAAGCATCTTCCATGTATTACATTTGTATGTGTGTTTGTAACAGAGACATCTGAGCTGAGCGCTCTTTCAGGAGTTTATTAGCACAATTAAAGGTTTGTTGATTAATCCTTTCATAAAAGGTTGGTGGTTCCTGTCACTGATACCTGGGACTTTGAACGGTTTCATTTTCTGCTGTGTTTGTAGGTCAACAGGAAATAACCAACAGAGAACCAAAGACCTAATCACGTTTTGGCTTTCTGTTTCCTGGATTAGGCCTCTGTGTGTGTGTGTGATCTCCTGTCATGTTTGATGCCCACATACCAACATACATGAGCTATGTTGAAAACTGACGTGCCACTGTGTCCTGCAGGAGCGTAATGCAGAGAACGCCATTGAAGCTCTGAAGGAGTACGAGCCAGAGATGGGCAAAGTGTACCGACAGGACAAGAAGAGCGTCCAGAGAGTCAGAGCCCGAGACATTGTTCCTGGAGATATTGTGGAAGTGGCAGGTAAACGAAATCATGAGATTCAAAGATGCATCTGTCAAGATTGTGTCAGGTTCTGCTGTGTGGATGGCAAATTCATCTTATATGAGCCAAATGCAGGATGCAGGAGACAGACATAAGCTTTTAATGCTCATAATACAGAAAATAGAAAAGTCTGAAAACCAAAATCCCCGGAGGAACAGCAGCGAGGATTCAGACAACACACGAGACCACGAGAACTCCAACCTCACCATAAAGAATAATAAAAAACTTAATAAGGAAACCGTAAAGAAGAGACTCCTCTAAACACAGGGGACCAAACTAAAACAGCCCTACAAAGAGTACACAGAGTATTTACTACAGCAAAGACAACCAAGAACAGACACGGTCAAAGAGGAATCAAGGATTCACAAAGACTCTTAGCTCTGGGTCTGAGCCGCCGTTCTGTGGTCCACTGATCCTGGGTCCGGCTGCCTGCAGCAGTGCACGTGACCGCTCCTCTGTTCCTGTGGGAACGTCACACGTTATGTTCAGCACTTCCTGTGAGCCAAAATGAGTGCATGCTAATAATGTTAGCTCCCATTAAATAGCACCTGAGAGCTTTCTGCTCACCTTCACGAGTCGGTGCATCGTGCTCACTGTCGTGTATCTGAGCCTATAAAGACATGTTAGAGAGCACTGGCTACCAAGCATCATACTGCAGCCTCAAAGCTTTACTGCAGCTACATCAGAATGGATCTTTAGGACTGGGGAGGTGAAAGCATGATTGAAGAGGGAGCCCTGTTGGCAGGCTTACACACTTTTTATAAAGTGGTTTCCTTCTGTTTGTCTCAGGTTTCATATTGTTAAAGCTGAAGTGGCCCAGACTGTGTACGTGTTTGCAGTGCAGTCGAGTGCAGCACTGCAGCGAGGGTGGAAGGACGTCTGTGTTTGAGCTCAGCGCATTTCCACTGCATGATTGTTTTGACATTGTTGAAATAACATTGCAGGATCTTTATTTAAACATTCTGGCCAACGTCTCCAAAGACATGGCTGCCACCTCTGCCCTGTCCTTTAGCTGCTATCGTCATGGAAAATATGTGATTGGAATGAACGTCGAAGACAAAAGGCTTCAAATAATGTGACGCAGAGAACAGCAAAGGCTGTGGTTTGATGACACGTTCACTCTCTGCTCTCACACGACATCTGTGAACCGTGTTAGCAAGTAGAGCAGGGCGATATGGCCAAAAATATTTATCACGATATATATTTGAAAATTTGCGATAACGATATAACTGACGATATAATTGATGCGAGACAAAATACAACTCCACAACATTACTAGCGCAAAAAGACAACCTTCCATTTATTTTCACTTAAACAAGAAGCTGGTTTTTATGTACATTAAAGCTTCATAAAAATGTAACAGTGCAAATGCAAATTCCTTGCTGAAAGTTTAACCAAAAGGCATTTCCAGCAGAAATGGGCTGACATATCCTGAGCATAACCATGTATAATATCCACTGAAGTTAAAAAGAGGTGCTTTGCAACATTAAACTGCAGTGTGCAGTACGTATTTTTCGGACCATAAGGTGCACGGGATTATAAGGCACATTAAGCGAAACAAAGCAGTCAGATAAATCAAACTTTATTAAACTCATTCTTCTTGCTTCCTCCACTTCTGTACCATTGATTCATTAATGTTGAATTCTCTGGCAGCTGCTCTATTCCCATGTTGTTGCAGTATATTAATGACTAACCTCGTATTGTGGATGGATTATCTCAGTTGTTCTCCTGACTGAAGTTTGGTCCGTTTACAGCAGGGGTGTCAAACTCAAATACACAGTGGGCCAAAATTCAAAACTAGAACAAAGTCGCGGGCTAACGTTAATATTTATTGAAATATATTTATTCCTCCAGATATAAGAATGAATCTTTTCTTATGGACTCAAACACGTTTTGCTGAAAAACTGGATATGGAACAAGCAAAGCTTAATACTAAACAATATATATATTAGCTGTATAATATCAGTAGGCCAGCTCTGATAGTAATTTGGTATGGCTTCGCGGGCCAAATGTAATTAGGCTGCGGGCCAAATTTGGCCCGCGGGCCAGAGTTTGACACCTATGGTTTACAGCATCCGTTTTGCTGTCTTTTTACAGTTTTTTACAGACGCTAGGACTCATTTCTCAATACTTAGGTCACGTTTGCAAACCTCCTCACACAGTGAGCACAACAGAAGTCTATGTGGGCTAAACTGAGGACCAGTTATCATTGTTTTGGCACAAAATGCATTCAATGACTACATCTCTCAAATTTCATGAATTATCTTCTCACTCAGACACAACAACTGCCAAAAATCTTTGTACGTACAGGACACTTTGCATGTGCTTACATACTGTTTTCAAAACTGTTAAACTTATGGCCAAAACAATAACACAATGCAAAACTTGAAAAGAGCAAAATTCAACAGCAATATTTTATTGAAACATATTTTAAATCTAAAAATGCAGTTTAACCAGCCACAGCTTATTCTCATTGTAGATGAACATCTACACAGGTGTTACTCCTTCAATTGTTCAACTCCTTCAATTCTGGCAGCCAGAAGATTCTTTCCTAGGTGTGTTGCCCTAGATGACATAAGATGTGATGTGGATGAGAACCTGTGGCCAAATGGAGGAGACCGAGTAGATTAGCATTACTATTGTATGTGTATCAGTGGATGGTGTGTATACAAATTCTTGTATTTTGGGATTACTTAGTGCAAAAAGATAAAAATACATAAACAAATATTAACGAATTCTGCATGATGTCTGATTCATTCCAGTAACATATATTGAAATTATAAACAGAGATGTGTCCTTGTTTTACACAAGAAAACACTGTAATGCTACATGTTGTTAGTGTTTTTTAGGTCATTGTTTTGTGGGTGACAAAGTGTGTTTGTCGGCTGTCAACCTTTGCTAGTGTTCTGGAAGAATGAGTTTATTTGAGACCTGAATGAAGTGTTTTGGTAGTTGTAGTGCATTTTGAATGTGAAATGAACTGCTTTGCCAAGCTGACGGTCAGTTAGGAGGATTGTGTGAAGAGTTTTGCAAAAGTGACCTAAGTATTGAGAAATGTGTCCTAGTGGCTGTAAAAAACTGTAAGTTTTGCATTGTGTTATTGTTTTGGCCATAAGTTTAACAGTTTTGAAAACAGTATGTAAGCACATGCAAAATGTCCTGTACGTACAAAGGTTTTTGGCAGTTGTTGTGTCTGAGTGAGAAGATAATTCATGAAATTTGAGAGATGTAGTCATTGAATGCATTTTGTGCCAAAACAATGATAACTGGTCCTCAGTTTAGCCCACATAGACTTCTGTTGTGCTCACTGTGTGAGGAGTTTTGCAAACGTGACCTAAGTATTGAGAAATGTGTCCTAGCGTCTGTAAAAAACTGTAACTGTATCCTCTGCCCTGCTGCAGCCTGTGCAGAGGCAAAGCAACGTGGACACAGAGGACCGCCGTGCCTGCTACAGGTTTAGCCATGATACTGGGTTGCACACACACGCACACACACACACGCACACACGCGCACACACACACACACACACACACACACACACACGCACACACACAGAGAACTGTAGTTTGACCCAGTAAGAAAACTGTTGAATCCTCCAGATACTCACTGATATTTCAGGCTGCTCAGAGAGAAGAAACAGGGTTGTGTGTGTGCGTGCGTGCGTGCGTGTGTGTGTGTGTGCGTGCGTGCGTGTGCGTGCGTGCGTGCGTGTGCGTGCGTGTGCGTGCACTGGGTGATCTAGTGTCTCTTTGACTGTAGTAAACGTATTAGCCTCCCAGAGCATGGGAACTGAGTTTACTGGAAAGGACCCAGCTGTGCTCTGGGATTAGTGTGGCTACTTTTGTTCTTCTTACTGAACTGTGTGACGCTGCTGTCGACTCATCTCCAAACATAATGACTAACATTAGACGATTCAGCACGCTGAATAACCGCATGTTCTCTGTACTCTGTTCCTTTGTTTCATCTCTAGTTGGAGATAAGGTGCCGGCTGACATCAGGCTGACATCCATCCGTTCCACCACACTCAGGGTGGACCAGTCCATTCTGACCGGGGAGTCTGTCTCAGTGCTCAAACACAACGACCCTGTACCCGATCCCAGAGCTGTCAACCAGGACAAGAAGAACATGCTGTTCTCTGTGAGGCTCTCATAGGCCACACCCACATTTGTCCTCTTGGTTTTTGATTCGCTTTGACATGCTGTATAATTCAGATATAATCAACACAGAGGATGTGCAGCGGCCCTGACCACCGACTGTGGAACCATCATTCAAGGGATAATGTTGTTGAACTACAACATTATCCCAACATGGGCGATCGTGGCTCAAGAGTTGGGAGGTCGCCTTGTAATCGGAAGGTTGCCGGTTCGAGCCCCGGCTCAGACAGTCTCGGTCGTTGTGTCCTTGGGCAAGACACTTCACCCGTTGCCTGCTGGTGGTGGTCAGAGGGCCCGGTGGCGCCAGTGTCCGGCAGCCTCGCCTCTGTCGGTGCGCCCCAGGGTGGCTGTGGCTACAATGTAGCTGCCATCACCAGTGTGTGAATGGGTGGATGACTGGATGTGTAAAGCGCTTTGAGGTCCTTAGGGACTAGTAAAGCGCTATATAAATACAGACCATTTACAACATATTCCTTTGTCTCCATCCACATACTGTTCTGACAGCAACACTACCACAAATACCCACTTCAGTGCCAAACGTGGATTAATCCGCCGCTAAAACTAGTCCCTCCAGTTTGGACCAACGTGGTGTAAAATGAGGCTCATAGATTTGTTAGTTAACTCATTAATTTTATGGAGGCAGCTGTCATTGAGGAAGCATTCATATGAAGTGATTTACTCCGTGGACTTTGCTTTTAGATAAGAGTTGCTGGTGTTGGTAACCTAATTAGTTTACTACCCTCGTACATGTCAGCCAGCATGATCCTATTGGTAGTTGCTTCAGTTTTATGGTGTCGGGGCACTACATCGCTCCAAGACTTGCATACGTGGTGATGCTAGCAATCATAGCAGTCTGAAACGACTTCATCCAGGCCCAAGTGTGCCAGGCGTAACCATGCCTGCTCACCACGTTCAATACGTCACAAAGCGGGAGGCTTTCTTAACACCCACAGCCAAACTGGAGGGATAAAATGAAAGAACTGACTGTTTGCAGAGAAACGTCTAACATCCACCTGTTTCTTCATTTTACTGGTTTATTTATTTCTGTACTAAGAAGATAAAATGGCATGAGACAGTGCTTTGAATCTAAAACCTGCAGTATGCACACACTTAGTAGTGTGTGTTGGGCTCAGGTGAAGGACGAATCTATGAGTGTGTGTGTGTGTGTGTGTGTGTGTGTGTGTGTGTGTGCCTGTGCCTCAAAGGCTGCTGAGTCACCAGGCAGTCTCTGTGGTCAAAGAACAGCAGCCACTGATGTTTTATTCTGTGTACTGACAGCCTGAACTTTTGCTCAGGGTACCAATATTGCAGCTGGCCGAGCCATCGGAGTCGTAGTGGCAACAGGGGTGCAGACAGAGATTGGGAAAATCCGCGATGAGATGGCCTCCACTGACCCCGAGAGGACCCCACTGCAACAAAAACTGGACCAGTTTGGAGAGCAGCTGTCCAAGGCGAGGATCGAGCCGTCCGCCTGTGATGTTTAGTCTTTATTAACAACAGGAGTCCAAGTAACTCTGTTTTGGTGCACCCTGCAGGTCATCAGTGTGATCTGCGTGGCTGTGTGGGCCATCAACGTGGGACACTTTAATGACCCGGTCCATGGAGGCAGCTGGCTGAGAGGGGCTGTGTATTATTTCAAGATTGCTGTGGCCCTGGCTGTGGCTGCCATACCAGAAGGTCAGGCCTGTTACATCGCAGTTAATTGTCACACGCTGATCTCTCTCAGATCTCATTTTGGGGGTGTTAAATTGCTTGGATGGCCAGATCTGTGCTGACAGACTGACCAGCCATCTCTGTTTAAGCAAGGCACGCAGCACCAGCTCAGTGGTCTCAGACAGGAAACTGTAAACGTCTCGCTAGGATACGAAGGTGAACAGAGTTCCTTCCTCTGCTTGTTCCCTTCCAGGCCTTCCAGCAGTCATTACCACCTGCCTCGCCCTGGGAACCAGGAGAATGGCTCGGAAGAATGCCATAGTCCGCAGCTTACCGTCAGTGGAGACGCTGGGTTGCACCTCTGTGATCTGCTCGGACAAAACAGGAACACTAACCACCAACCAGATGTCAGTCTGCAGGGTAAGACGTGAGAGGGACCCAGTACCTAAACTGCTGTACGCCTCTGCCTGCTGTAGGGTGCACGTTCTTACTTTTTACAAATTAACAGCTCGTAATTTTGCACTAACACTCGATGTGTCTCAGACTGCTTTGTCTCTAAACACCGTCTTCATGTTGCTCCTGGATGCAAGCTGCTGGCCTCGGTCCTGCAGACTTCTCCGGTTGTTTCCATGTTGGGTTAGTTGGAGTCTAGTTTGCACTCCAGTCTCATGCGTGTGATATGTGAGGGACCACGACAAAGGTCGAGCAGTCCAGTTGAGTGACTGACGTGAGACCCAGCAGGTGTCTGTTACTGACCTCTGCTTTTTAATGCTTTCACTCTGATGATATAATCCGTTATGTCCATCAGATCAGTGCTGCTGTAGCACAGCAAGGCCTCGACAGATTTTAGCAGCAGGAGAAAAACGTGGAGCATTCGTCACAGATGAGGTCAAATAACATGTTCTAACCTGGACTAATGAGCTCCTGTAATGTGTGTCTGTGTGTGCCTGCATGTGTGTAGATGTTTGTAGTAGACAGTGTGTCAGGGGAGCGCTGCAGCCTGAGCGAGTTCACAGTGACTGGATCTACGTATGCCCCTGAAGGGGACGTGTGAGTGTCTTTAGCCTTTACTACTTAACTGTGACGATTCAGTGTTCAAGCTCACACTTTGAAATCTCTTCTTTTCGCTGTGGTTTAAAAACATTCCTGTCTGTGTTCCTCGTCGTTCAGTTACAAGGATGGTTCAGCGGTGAAGTGCAGTCGGTATGAAGGCCTGGTGGAGATGGCCACCATCTGTGCGCTGTGTAATGACTCATCGCTCGACTACAATGAGGTAAGAAATGCAAACAGACCGTCACGGATGACCGTACATGGTTCTGGCCCGAGTGGGACTGGAACGAGACTTGTTTCACACGTGCTGCTCTAAACTGGCCAGTAAACAAGGCAGAAACAGCGTCCTGTCTCTGTGTGTGTAATCCAGGCCAAGGGAGCGTATGAGAAGGTCGGGGAGGCGACAGAGACTGCCCTCTGCTGTCTGGTGGAGAAAATGAACGCGTTTGAGACTGACCTGAGAGGCCTGAGCCCTGCTGAGCGAGCCACCGCCTGCTGCTCTGTAAGTGCACGGCTGAAGGCTGACGTGGAAACAGAAAGTCTGCCCCAGCTTTAAGCAGGACTGGGGTCTGTTTCCGTGCTCTGCTTCTGTCTTACACATCATTACCCAGTAAGCAAACTGGGAATCGTGTAATGTGAAGGTGGTCTGCTGAAGAATGCCACAAACAGCAAAGAAAAACCTGTAGAGACCTGAAAGAAAAGAGCAGCATCGCTGTGCTGATGACGGTGTGGCGGAGTCTTACTAAACATGTGCTCGTGTTTGTTTTCAGGTGATTAAGCAGCTTATGAAGAAAGAGCTGACTTTAGAGTTTTCCAGAGACAGGAAGTCCATGTCTGTGTTCTGTTCATCCAACAAACTCACCAGATCTGCTGCAGGAGCCAAGATGTTTGTTAAGGTCGGTGCACACGCTGGTTCTCCACTTTTATGGAGGAACAGCCGACACTGAGCGCTCTGATCCTTCTGCTCAGGGAGCTCCGGAGAGCGTCCTGGAACGCTGCAGCTACGTCAGAGTCAGCGGCTCTGCTCGCGTGCCTCTGAGCCCGGTGGTTCGAGAGCAGCTCCTGTCCGTCGTACGGGAGTGGGCGACGGGCCGAGACACGCTGCGATGTCTCGCCATGGCGACGAGGGACGCGCCTCCTGACATCCACCGCCTCAACCTGGAGAACTCAGCGGCCTTTGCTAACTACGAGGTGAGAGCTGGGCCTTGTTAGGTCACACGCGTGGTCAGGTCGACTGAGCGATGAAAGGGAGTATCACGCTGTAGACACGTAAAGGTTTCTGTCGTCTGTTCTTCCCAGTCGGACCTGACTTTTGTGGGCTGTGTGGGGATGTTGGATCCCCCGAGAAAAGAAGTGCTTAACGCGGTGCGAATGTGTCGGCAGGCTGGAATACGAGTCATCATGATCACAGGTACTCACTCGCACCTCCAGATAGCAGCTCTTCTTCTCTCCTATGTGTAAATACAGGCAGCACTGTTACCGTGGATCAGTGGAAATGTCGACTGTTGAGGACACACATCAGGTGGACCTGATACGGCCGTGGCCTTAAATGGAGTCACTGAGCCTATGGCGGTTTGATGTTGAAAGCAACCACAGTTTCTATCAGCTGTTTGTCACGTGACCCTGACTCCGCCCACTCCGTGTCTTTGGGCAGCACAGCATTATTGGCAGGCCTGACACAGTGACCACAGCGTGCCAGCCTCAGCTCAGCTGTTACAGTTAGAAGGACACATTAGAGGCTTTATTTTTCAGATTTGTTGATTGCAAATAAACCGATCTGACCACTCGTGTGCTCAGAGCGCACGGCAAAACTGTGCAAACAGATAGTTTATTGTTACTGTGCCTGATCTGTGAGCTGCGCTTCAGCATTCTTCACAAAGCCCGATGGCCTGATGGGGTCCTGACTCCATCCATGTCAAAGAGGTCTGACTGACAGTCCTACCTCCTCTGCCTGTCGTGTTCAGTCAGCTGCTTTTGTTGCAAGTTGAAGGATGTCAGGAGCATCTCCATGATGCTGCTGACAACAATTGAGCATCCTGAGTTTCTTTAGACACTCACTGTTCCAACCTGTGTCGCTGGTGCTGAGACGAGGAGACGACGGGTGAACAGCTGACGGCGTGATCTATGCCAGAAACAAACCTGGGTTTGACTAAACAGCCATCTCAGCCAGTGAGAACACATAAGTAGCATTTATCTAACCAGTGCCACTGCTGGTACGCACATTCATTGCATGGTCCCAGGACGACATGCATTCATTAATCTGAAACAAGGCTTTCGTGGCAGGTGAGGAAACTGCTGGAGAAGAAGTAACGTCTCATGGACTGAGTGAGATTTGATTTGATTTCCCCAGAAGGGTGTGCTGGTGTCCCAGGCCTGGTAACGATGCTGTGATACACGTCTGAGGCTCCTGAAAGTTTACAGCCTCCTCTGGTGTAATTAGACGTAGATGCTTCAAACTGGCCTTTGACGGCCGAGGTAAGCTGTGATCTGCGCTACACTGGACCGACTAATAAATAAATCCCAGCCAGAGCGCCTGAAGTGACTCAGGCGACTTCCTGTTAATAATCCCCACCCAAGTAAAGTCTGTGTGTAGGAAACCAACACAAGAACGAGCTAAACGGAACTTGACTCTGACGACTCGCCGCTCTTCTTCTTCTGCAGGAGACAACAAAGGAACAGCGCTGTCCATCTGCAGGCGAGTGGGCATCATCACAGAGCAGGAGGAAGAGCAGGAGGGCGCGGGGGTCATCGGGGGCCTAACGGGGCGGGAGTTTGACGAGCTGCCCCCACACCTGCAGCGTCAGGCCTGTCAGACGGCCCGTTGCTTCGCCCGGGTGGAACCGGCCCACAAGAGTCGGATAGTGGAGTACCTGCAGAGCCTGAACGACATAACGGCCATGGTGAGAGAGCGAGCGTGTGCTCATCGCCTGCTCAGGCTGTCTGCTGCTGTCACCTAATGGTTCTGGACGGTTTAGACAGGTGACGGGGTGAACGACGCGCCGGCGCTGAAGAAGGCAGAGATCGGCATCGCCATGGGCAGCGGCACAGCGGTGGCCAAGTCTGCCTCCGAGATGATCCTAGCTGACGATAACTTCTCCACTATCGTAGCTGCCGTGGAGGAGGGCAGAGCCATCTACAACAACATGAAGCAGTTCATCCGATACCTGATATCCTCCAACATAGGAGAGGTGGTCTGGTGAGTAGGAAGAAGCGGCGTTACCACCTGTGTTTGTGGTAAACCAGACGCCTCCTCTCTGATCCCTGCTCTCTGTCTGTCCGCAGTATTTTCCTAACAGCAGCACTGGGCATGCCTGAAGCGCTGATCCCCGTCCAGCTGCTGTGGGTCAACCTGGTCACTGATGGATTCCCAGCAACCGCTCTGGGCTTCAACCCTCCGGACCTGGACATCATGTCTCGTCCTCCTCGCTCCCCGAAGGAGCCGCTCATCTCCAGCTGGTTGTTCTGCCGCTACCTCATCATCGGATGTGAGTGGCTCACCTCCTGCCATGTTGGGAGCATCGTCCCTTTCATGTTTGAACCAGGATTAAGCTAAATTACATGCACAGCACAGGATTTCTGTATTCTGCGTGTTTAACTGCTTTGAAAGTGCACCGCAGTGACTTGTGTTTGTCCACAGGTTATGTAGGAGCTGCCACAGTGGGAGCTGCTGCCTGGTGGTTCATGGCAGCCCACGATGGACCCAAACTGACCTTCTATCAGCTGGTAAGCATCTTACATCTTCCCAAATATTGAAGAGCACCTTATTTCTAACATGAGCACAACTGCAAACCTGAAGAGACAGTTTTTTGTGGGGCGATCGTGGCTCAAGAGTGGGCAGTTCGTCTTGTAACCGGAAGGTTGCTGGTTCGAGCCCCGGCTCGGACAGTCTCGGTCGTTGTGTCCTTGGGCAAGACACTTCACCTACCGCCTACTGGTGGTGGTCAGAGGGGCCGATGGCGCGATATGACAGCCTGGCTTCTGTCAGTCTGCCCCAGGGCAGCTGTGGCTAAATGTAGCTGCCTCCACCAGTGTGTGAATGTGAGAGCGAATGAATAGTGGCTTTGTGAAGTGCTGTATAAATGCAATCCATCATTATTATTTGTTCGTCTGCCTTACAGTATCATGTTGTTGTCTCGATGCACGCTCAGTCATCCAGGTAACTCACTCTCCAAAGGTTGATCCTGTTCATCTGGACGTAGCGTTTCGTCATCATCAGGTGACGTCTTCAGTCTCAGCTGACTGCAGGTTTGTGCTTGTTCATCAATGCTCATGAGAATTTGCATAATTGTGATGAAGGAGCTGAGCTCCCAGCCCATTGTTCCTTCAGGGCTGGTTTCAGTCATTATGCAGATGTACTGCTTATAAAGTTGAGACCTGCAGTCAGCTGAGACTGAAGACGTCACCTGATGATGACGAAACGCTACGTCCAGATGAACAGGATCAACCTGCTGTTGTTGTTGCTGTATGAATAAAACTGAACTGGCAGTCTGTTTGTTGATGCTTCAAAGGTCAAAGGTTACCACATGAGCTCTACGCACATCAGACAAACTGTGATACAGCGTAAATGTCCTCATGAAGCACTCTGACTGCCTCGTTTCTGTGCGTTCACACACCAGTGAAGCAGAGAGTAACCTGGGGTTCAGCATCTGGCCCATTTGGCACACAGACTGGAGGGGTCCAACCATCAGCGTCACTATGCAGAGCGCCTGCTCCACCTCGTGAGCCGTACGCCCCCTGCAGGGTGTAGTAATGCTGTTTTGGCTTTTTCCCACTACAGTCCCACTATCTGCAGTGCAGCGAAGGCCACGCTGAGTTTGCTGGAGTGCAGTGTTCGGTCTTTGAGTCTCCTTATCCTATGACTATGGCTCTGTCTGTGCTGGTCACCATAGAGATGTGCAACGCCTTGAACAGGTAAGAAAAGACAGTCAGGTGAGAGGTGACGATGGCAGAGGAAAGTAATTCGCTTTTTTTGGGCTGTCCAGTCTGTCCGAGAACCAGTCCCTGCTAAAGATGCCCCCGTGGTCCAACCCCTGGTTGGTGGGGGCCATCTGCCTGTCCATGGCCCTGCACTTCCTCATTTTATATGTGGACCCCCTGCCGGTAAGCACCAGAGACAGTCCTGGACGTTCAGTCCTTTTCTATGACCGCAGAGCTGAACCGCCGATGCTTCTGTCTCCAGGTGATATTTCAGATACGCCCACTGTCCTGGACGCAGTGGGTGGTGGTTTTGAAGCTGTCCCTTCCTGTCATCTTGATGGATGAGGCCCTCAAGTTACTGGCCCGCAACTACATCGAGCCAGGAAGCCACATCCAGGTCAGAACAAGTGACGTCAGCAGGTTGTCTCACCATAACACTTTTCTTTTCTAACACTTCTCTGTTGAAATCCACGTCTCCCAAAGACTTTAGAAGAGGAAGAGGAGCAGCAGAGGGCGAGGGCCAACGTGGGGTCGGTTGGTGCTGCGGTGATGAGGCTCCATCAGTCGCTTGAGGGCGTGTCCTGGTCCTTCGTACTGATCTCTGCACCGCTGGTGATCTGGATCTTCAGTCTGGACTCTGACATCACCAACATCTTCTGGGAGTGACAGGGATGTGGGTGGGCTGCCGGGGATGCACAAACACGGTGAAAGAAGGGGAAAGGGGTGTGGAAGGTGTAAGGGTGGGGCGTGGGGAAACGAGGCACGAGCAAAGGTGATGGATGCGACGAAGGAAACATGTAACCCTGAGACAATCAGAGAAAGAGTGTGTGTGACAGCCTCACCGATAAAGGTGCTGTGTGTCTGCTTTGAGTTCACACTTCCTCCCACGTTCCTGCTGTGTCGCCACGTCACACCCACAGACACGTCACAGCTCACCGCCGGTTTCTTTACAATCTTCCAAACAGTGCTGTTGGTTTGTGTGAACTTGGATCTGATTTATTCTTTCATGTAATTTGAAATAGAGAGAAATGTTAGTGTTTGAGGTTTGGTGCATGTGTGTAGCTTACAGTGTGTGTTGGTGTTTTCCATATTTCTCCTGACATTCCCGGCTCCCTGCTGTGTGGATGCTACCGTGCTTCACACAGCACTTTTATGAGGAAACGAGTGGATTAGAATCACACGCAGGCTCTCCATCCACACTGTTGTTCACGTAGTAATAATGTGTGCTCCACGATAAGGCCGCCTGCCTCTGGAACAGCAGAGTCCGCCAGCCGGCTGCTTTCATAGTCTGCACTGTTGTTTGGACGTCCTCACGGGAAACTAATCCGAGCCGTGAGGACGGCTAGCGTTTCAAATGCATGTGAGTGCACGTCACACACTTCTGGCTTTGAGTTTTAAAGTTGATCCTGCAGAAGCGTGCCGTCTCCCTGCAGCCGGGAGTGAAAGTGGGACAACCCTGATGAGGATGCACATATTTATCAGAGGCTAACCCTTCTAGCATATACGACCTTGATTCTGATGGCCGACTGTCCTCTGTTGTCTTTTCTGTGTATCGATGCTGACACTGCTGACTGTCTTGAAGTTGACGTGGCGTTCGTTGGCTCTTCTCAGACAGGCTGAGGGCAGAATAAGTTCTTCAGTTAACAAATACTGGTGTTCAGTACGGCTGTGCTGCCAGTCGGCCTCTACCTGACGCGCTTTCCCTGCTTTGTGTGTGATTGATTTGGTTCTGGATGTCAGGGATTCAAAGTCAGCACGTCATGTGTTTCTTTCAGGTCGGTCCTCTCTCCTCCACAGAAGCCGTGTCTGTGTTGGTGAACATCACACGGAGCGTTTCAGTTTGATGTAAACACAGATTTGAACGAGGGTCTGCCTTTTTGTCCAGCGATGCCATGAAGTCTTGAACTTAGCTGTCATTATGTAACACATGCAGCCTTCATTAGGAGGAATATCATTACTGAACGGACAGGAAGAGTTAGAAAGTAGCCCTAATGTTCTGACATCAAGTCATTTTGTAGAGAAATAAATCATTAAGATTCGCACTAAGAGCTGATTTAAGGGGTTTTGTATTTGTGTTATTCATGGTATAACTGATTTTCTCAGAAGTGTGAAGCTGTTGGAGGTTTTGTTGTTTGGCACAGAATCTTTTTTTTCTCATTTCAATTTATAGTTTTTCTCACAATAGACTAAAAACTGGTTTAAAATAAAGAGTGAGACTGTAATGAGCAGCTTTTCTGCAGATGCCACCCCATCTCTTTAAAACAACGACATTGCATCAACTGCATTTACTCTGTACTTTGTTATTATTGCTGTTTCCTCTGCTGCCCCCGTCCTCCACGGAGAAGAAGTGAAGGGAACACACCTGAAATAAAGGTTGGATTAGAAAAAGCTCACAGTGTCTTTCAGGTCATTGCATCTCAAATTACTGTCAGCCTTCTGCTTGACCATCACTAAAATGTTAGGGTAAAGTGTTTGTGTGTGTGCACGTTTAGATAGAGCTGGACTAAAAACACACAGAAGCACTGATAGCAGCACATGAAGAAGCTTTAAGCACACTGACAGAATCTAGAGTTCAGCAGGGTGTAAGATGCAGGCAGGTCATTCATGGCACGCCATAACCACATAGTTTCATAATTCAATTCAATTTTATTTATATAGCGCCAAATCACAACAACAGTCGCCTCAAGGCGCTTCATAGATACAGAGAAAAACCCAACAATCATATGACCCCCTATGAGCAGCACTTTGGTGACAGTGGGAAGGAAAAACTCCCTTTTAACAGGAAGAAACCTCCAGCAGAACCAGGCTCAGGGAGGGGCGGGGCCATCTGCTGCGACTGTTTGGGGTGAGAGAAGGAAGACAGGATAAAGACATGCTGTGGAAGAGAGACAGAGGTTAATAACAGATATGATTCAATGCAGAGAGGTCTGTTAATACATAGTGAGTGAGAAAGGTGACTGGAAAGGAAAAACTCAATGCATCATGGGAATCCCCGGCAGCCTACGTCTATTGCAGCATAACTAAGGGAGGATTCAGGGTCACCTGGTCCAGCCCTAACTATATGCTTTAGCAAAAAGGAAAGTTTGAAGCCTAATCTTGAAAGTAGAGATATCACTCTAAAAACTATTGTTTAAGCTCAACAAAAAAAATTAACGCAACAGTTTCCATTACTCTTTTTGAGTTATGATAACTTATGTTGAAATTAGATTGAACCAACAAACTATATTGAGTTACGGGAATTAAATTATCCTCCATAATCAAAGGTGATTTTAATTACCATTTAGGTAATATTTGGTAGCTTAAAAACATATTTTTAAGTTGTTTACTCATAAAAATTATGTTCCTCCAATTACTTTTTCCACATTATTTGAAATGATTTTTAAATGTTATGTAATTAATTACAGCAATTACAAAAACAATTTTTTAAAGTTCATTATTTAAAATATTAAGTTGCTGATTTTCATCATTATTATCATCATTTTAGCTTTCTCTCATTTTTTTTATTGTAATAGCTTTTAAGAAAGGAATTCATTCAACATTTTTTTTATCAAATAACTTTTTTATTTTTTAACAGTAGGCATTTCAACACTTTGTACTTAAAAAGTGAAAATAAACCAGAAATTTAGATTTATACCATCACAGCCAAGTTATAGAATATGCCTTTATGTATTTAACACCACAGAAACAAATGTGTTCAATTGGTAAAAAATGTACTTAGAAAACATTTTGTTGCAGTAATACTTCCATGCAAGTGTTCAGTAAATGTTAACTTTCAATGCCTACCAAACTTTACAAGATCTTGCATCTTTCTATTACACAATGCAGCAAACACCTTTAAGATCAATTTTACACATACAGGATTCAAAACAGTTAACAATCTTTGAAACAGAGTCAACATCTTTAACATAATGATGGTTCCATCAAGGTCAAGGAACAGCTTCTGAACAACTTCAAAAGTATATTTCAGATCCTTGCATTAGCTCAGATTGAGAGCATATATTATGCCCATGAGCAAAACACAGCACCTTGGGAAATTCTGGCCCTCCATGATTTTTGTTTCCTCCACCACAATGGTTGCAGTCTTATGGTTAGATCCAGGGGTGTACCGGTCACTGATGATGGCAGTTTTCATCACCTGCCTTAAGTTCTTCGGTGTCCTTGTAAAGCAAATTTTTTAAAAAAATAGGTTAGTGAATTATAGATTAGACTTTTATACTTACTGAATCTTAATGAATTCAGATGATCAATGGAAAACACACACACACACACACGCACGCACACACACACACACACACACACACACACAATGCTGGATTACTTACACCAAACTCCATGAACAGGCCCTCGTCCTTCTCTCCAAGGAAAGTGATAAGGCAGCAGATGGCTACTTCTCTGTGTGTTTCGATTGTATTGTGCTATTTAAGAAAAAATAAAGTATGCGTATAAACTACATGGGTGACTGCCAACAAAGTGCATTTCAAAGATACCCAAAGTCTAAAGAGTTGTCCTACCTCAAGAAGCATGTCCTTGATCTGCCTGATTCTCACTCCTTTAGCTCCTCCCCTTGATAAAATGACATCCATCAGTTTTGGGGTGCAATGGTCAAGTGTAGCCATTCAAGGCTTACAGTGGTTATTCTCTTGAACGCCTCCTTTATCTGTCGACCACACAAACACAAGAATTAAGCCTTGCAGACTATTAGCTATACTGCATTAATGAATGCTGTAATACATTATTTAAAGAGGATAGAAGTGATCTAAGGCTACCCCAAATTTTGAGGGAACAAAAACAATCTTGGTGAAGACAAGGGAGACTTCCCCACCATAACCGTGGTGTAATCTCTAATGTTTTAGCAACCCTGTTTTTGCAGAGGTTTCGAATTTACACATTGTTCACTCCCAGCCCAT
The DNA here is from genome assembly GCF_057382275.1 of Copadichromis virginalis. NCBI lineage: Eukaryota > Metazoa > Chordata > Actinopteri > Cichliformes > Cichlidae > Copadichromis > Copadichromis virginalis. The sequence goes on along the minus strand of NC_140623.1, from coordinate 5,934,355 downwards.
TTTGTAAAAAATGTGTCCCAACTTAACAAAGCACTAATGACCCTCGATTATCACACTATACTAACTGCTTACATAAAGTCTTGATGTTAAGTAGATTCACATAGCCTATGTCAGAATAATGCTATTGGAATGACATTAACAATATTTCACACAATCTGATTTTTTTTAAAAAACAAAACAAAGATACAGTTGTGGTCAAAGGTTTACATACACTTGTAAAGAATATAATATAATGGCTCTACCGAGTGTCCTGTTATTTCTAAAACTCTGATTTTTCTCTGATAGAGTGATTGGAACAGATACTTCTTTGTCACAAAAAACATTCATGAAGTTTGGTTCTTTTATGACTTTAATATGGGTTAACAGAAAAAAGTGATCACATCTGCTGGGTCAAAAATATACATACAGCAGTGCTAATATTTGGTTACATGTCCTTTAGCCATTTTCACTTCAATTAGGCGCTTTTGGTAGCCATCTACAAGCTTCTGGCAAGCTTCTGGTTGAATCTTTGACCACTCCTCTTGACAGAATTGGTGCAGTTCAGTTAAATTTAATAGCTTTCTGACATGGACTTGTTTCTTCAGCATTGTCCACATGTTTTCAATGGGGTTTAAGTCAGGACTTTTGGAAGGCCATTCTAAAACCTTTATTCTAGCCTGACTTAGCCATTCCTTTACCACTTTTGATGTCTGTTTGGGGTCATTGTCCTGTTGGAACACCCAACTGTGCCCAAGACCCAACCTTCGTGCTGATGATTTTAGGTTATGTTGAAGAATGTGAAGGTAATCCTCCTTCTTCATTGTCCCATTTACTCTCTGTAAAGCACCAGTTCCATTGGCAGCAAAACAGCCCCACAGCATAATACTCCCACCACCATGCTTGATTGTAGGCATGGTGTTCTTGGGGTTGAAGGCCTCACCTTTTCTCCTCCAAACATATTGCTGGGCATTGTGGCCAAAAAGCTCGATTTTTGTTTCGTCTGACCACAGAACTTTCCTCCAGAAGGTCTTATCTTTGTCCATGTGATCAGCAGCAAACTTCAGTTGAGCCTTAAGGTGCCGCTTTTGGAGCAAGGGCTTCCTTCTTGCACGGCAGCCTCTCAGTCCATTGAGATGCAAAACACGTTTGACTGTAGACAATGACACCTGTGTTTCAGCAGCTTCAAATTCTTGGCAGATCTGCTTTTTGGTGATTCTTGGTTGACTCTTCACCCTCCTGACCAATTTTTTCTCAGCAGCAGGTGATAGCTTGCGTTTTCTTCCTGATCTTGGCAGTGACGAAACAGTGTCATGCACTTTATACTTACAAACAATTGTTTACACTGTTGCTCTTGGGACATGCAGCTGCTTTGAAATGGCCCCAAGTGACTTTCCTGACTTGTTCAAGTTAATAATTCGCTTTTTCAGATCCATGCTGAGCTCCTTTGACTTTCCCATTGTAGTGTTTGTGGGCGTTTCTATCCAATGAGCCCTATTTAACTGGCCTAAGAGAAGTCACCAGCTGTAGTCACTCATAATCACTCACAAGAAGTTAAGAGGCCATGCTATGAAGCTCAGTTCACTGACAACTTTCTAAGTCACCAAAATTGCTAATTCATGTTGCTGTATGTATAATTTTGACCCAGCAAATGTGATCACTTTTTTCTGTTAACTCATAATAAAGTCATTAAAGAACCAAACTTCATGAATGTTTTTTGTGACAAAGAAGTATCTGTTCCAATCACTCTATCAGAGAAAAAAAATCAGAGTTTTAGAAATAACGGGACACTCGGTAGAGCCATTATATTCTATTCTTTACAAGTGTATGTAAACTTTTGACCACAACTGTAGCTACAGCTCTTAAGATCAAGAACAATACTTACTTTAAGCTGTATCACAATACTAACCAAAATCATTTACAATGTAATATTACGTATAGGTCATGCAAGTTTTATAAAGACATAAAATAGGTGAGCCAGATGGAAAAAAGAAGCCTCTAGGTTATCCCTCTGACAAAACTATTCACAGTTTAAGGCTTCTAATTTTGGTAAAAAGAAAAACAAAATCAGCCTAAAATCGAAATTAGATTGCACTGTGTAGCAAAACTTTAACCACGCTTTTCCTAGCCACAGTTGCACTCTCTAGCTGAAGACTTTTGTCAAATGAAACTTTATAAGTCTTATCCTCTGCTGTGCTAAAGTTTAGAATGGCTAGCATTAGCTACATGTGGTAGTGCAAAGTATTTCCTTATCTGTATGAGCATCACATCATACACAAATCCACTACAGGTGACTAGCACAAATGCTTTGCTTTGGTAGAACTGTTATTTGTAAATGAAATGTTACTTACCTTGAAATGTCTTTTACAAAAGCTTGCACCATGCAACCCAACATGTGTGAATTTGCCCGGGCTAGTTAAGTCGGTAGGGGAGGGAATTTGAAATCAGAAGTTACAGTGGAAAAAAGTTATCTATTCAATTTCTTTAAGTAATTACAACTTGAATTTTATTTTGAACCCACTAACATTGGGATTTAATTTCAAATTACATATAAAATTAATTTAATGTAATTACCAACATTATTATTTCAACACAACCCAAAAAAATAAAGTTTGCAACTTAGAAGGTCTGTCTTAATCAATAAATTAGAATTTTTATGTTGCAGCCATGGATTTAATCAAGTGGAGGTAAAAGGCCTGATGAATTACTTTTTAGTGTCTGTCTCCTGAATCCAAACTGGAAGCTGGTTCCACAGAAGAGGGGCCTGAAAACTGAAGGCTCTGCCTCCCATTCTACTTTTAAATACTCTAGGAACAACAAGTAGGCCTGCAGAGCGAGAGCGAAGTGCTCTAATAGGGTGATATGGTACTACAAGGTCATTAAGATAAGATGGGGCCTGATTATTTAAGACCTTGTATGTGAGGAGCAGGATTTTGAATTCTGGATTTAACAGGAAGCCAATGAAGGGAAGCCAATACAGGAGAAATCTGCTCTCTCTTTCTAGTCCCTGTCAGGACTCTTGCTGCAGCATTTTGGATTAGCTGAAGGCTTTTCAGGGAGTTTTTTGGACATCCTGATAATAATGAATTACAGTCGTCCAGCCTGGAAGTAATAAATGCATGAACTAGTTTTTCAGCGTCACTCTGAGACAGAATATTCCTAAGTTTAGAGATGTTGCGCAAATGGAAGAACGCAGTCTTACATACAGTGGGGCAAAAAAGTATTTAGTCAGCCACCGATTGTGCAAGTTCCCCCGCTTAAAATGATGACAGAGGTCAGTAATTTGCACCAGAGGTACACTTCAACTGTGAGAGACAGAATGTGAAAAAAAAATCCATGAATCCACATGGTAGGATTTGTAAAGAATTTATTCGTAAATCAGGGTGGAAAATAAGTATTTGGTCACCTCAAACATGGAAAATCTCTGGCTCTCACAGACCTGTAACGTCTTCTGTAAGAAGCTTTTCTGTCCCCCACTCGTTACCTGTATGAATGGCACCTGTTTGAACTCATCACCTGTATAAAAGACACCTGTCCACAGCCTCAAACAGTCAGACTCCAAACTCCGCCATGGCCAAGACCAAAGAGCTTTCGAAGGACACCAGGAAAAGTATTGTAGACCTGCACCAGACTGGGAAGAGTGAATCTACAATAGGCAAGCAGCTTGGTGTGAAAAAATCAACTGTGGGAGCAATCATCAGAAAATGGAAGACATACAAGACCACTGATAATCTCCCTCGATCTGGGGCTCCACGCAAGATCTCATCCCGTGGGGTCAAAATGATCATGAGAACGGTGAGCAAAGATCCCAGGACCACACGGGGGGACCTGGTGAATGACCTGCAGAGAGCTGGGACCAAAGTAACAAAGGTCACCATCAGTAACACACTACAACGGCAGGGAATCAAATCCCGCAGTGCCAGACGTGTTCCGCTGCTGAAGCCAGTGCATGTCCAGGCCCGTCTGAAGTTTGCCAGAGAGCACATGGATGATACAGCAGAGGATTGGGAGAATGTCATGTGGTCAGATGAAACCAAAGTAGAACTTTTTGGTATAAACTCAACTCGTCGTGTTTGGAGGAAGAAGAATACTGAGTTGCATCCCAAGAACACCATACCTACTGTGAAGCATGGGGGTGGAAACATCATGCTATGGGGCTGTTTTTCTGCCAAGGGGACAGGACGACTGATCCGTGTTAAGGACAGAATGAATGGGGCCATGTATCGTGAGATTTTGAGCCAAAACCTCCTTCCATCAGTGAGAACTTTGAAGATGAAACGAGGCTGGGTCTTCCAACATGACAATGATCCAAAACACACCGCCCGGGCAACAAAGGAGTGGCTCCGTAAGAAGCATTTGAAAGTCCTGGAGTGGCCTAGCCAGTCTCCAGACCTCAACCCCATAGAAAATCTGTGGCGGGAGTTGAAAGTCCGTGTTGCTCGGCGACAGCCCCAAAACATCACTGCTCTCGAGAAGATCTGCATGGAGGAATGGGCCAAAATACCAGCTACTGTGTGTGCAAACCTGGTAAAGACCTATAGTAAACGTTTGACCTCTGTTATTGCCAACAAAGGTTATGTTACAAAGTATTGAGTTGTATTTTTGTTATTGACCAAATACTTATTTTCCACCCTGATTTACCAATAAATTCTTTACAAATCCTACCATGTGGATTCATGGATTTTTTTTCCACATTCTGTCTCTCACAGTTGAAGTGTACCTCTGGTGCAAATTACTGACCTCTGTCATCATTTTAAGTGGGGGAACTTGCACAATCGGTGGCTGACTAAATACTTTTTTGCCCCACTGTACATCTGGCTGAGGATCTTACGTGGTCAGTACACACAAACAAAACAGTGAAGAAGGCCCAGCAGCGCCTCTTCTTTCTCAGGAGACTGAAAAGATTCGGCATGAGCCCCCGCATCCTCAGGACCTTCTATCACTGTGCCATTGAGAGCATCCTCACTGGATGCATCACCACCTGGTATGGCAACAGCACCGCCTACAACCGCAAAGCTCTCCAGCGAGTAGTGCGGTGCTCTGAACGGATAATTGGAGGTGAGCTTCCCTCCCTCCAAGACATCTACAGGAAGCGCTGCCTGAGGAAAGCGGGGAGGATCATCAAGGACTCCAGTCACCCCAGCCATAAACTGTTCAGACTGCTTCCATCAGGAAGGAGGTTCTGCAGCATCCGGTCCCGTACCAGCAGACTGAGAGACAGCTTCTTCCACCAGGCCATCAGACTGCTGAACACGTCATAGACACCTCAGCTTCACTACTGGAACTTTAACATTATGCACTCCATACTGTACAGTAATGCCACTGTTTTGCACATGTCTCACTCTGTATATTTTTATATATTTTATTTTATTGTTTACTCTATTTAATTTGTAAAATATGTACACACACACACACACACACACACACGTAGAAAAATATTTAGTATACACATCCAGAAATGCATACACTATTATATATTGTACATATATTTATTAGTTTCAGATGTAGCTATTCTTGTATTTTGCTTGTTTACATTATTGTATTTTGCACAACTCTGTTGCTTGTGAAGCTCGCACACAAGAATTTCACTCACATGTACTGTACCAATGTACCTGCACATGTGATGTGACAATAAAAGTGATTTGATTTGATTTGAACAGGCTTTAAAAAATGTGGTAAACAGGAAGTCGAACATTATATCGTTTCATGTTGATAACAATCAGAATAACTGTGTACTGTTTGTGTCTCATGATGATCTCAGCACCAAACTGAGTGGCCTGACTGTGAATCTGGGCCGTCAGCGTCTAAGACAGTGACACAGATCATCATCCATCCAAACTACAACTCTGATACCAATGACAACGACATCTGCCTCCTGCAGCTCTCCTCACCGGTGGCTTTCACCAACTACGTTTCTCCCGTCTGCCTGGCAGCTTCAAGCAGCACCTTCTACAGCGGTGTTAACAGCTGGGTCACCGGCTGGGCCGATATAGGGAGTGGAGGTCATAAAGACATCTGACTGTTTCAGAGAAATTTGACTATAATGCAGGAAACAAGTGTGCTGTCTCAGAAATATTTAGAGCAATAAAATGTTTCCATGAGGTTAAATCTGTCGAGAGTTCAAAACAAGAAAGAATCATTATGTGAATTAACCAGTCTGGAAGTGTTGAATCTGCACCGAGTCACAAAGATCCCTGGTTGAAAGAAAGTATACTTTCTGTGTAGCTGACACTGCCCCCAAGTGGTATTAGACAGTACTACATGTTGACGTCCATCTAATGTCTGTGTGAAGTTACGTTTATTTTTTTAGCACGTTTAAAACCAGCAGCTGTTGTGCTTCTTCTAAAACAATGAGGTGAAGTGAGGTCATTACACTACACAAGTTAACCAGGCGACTGTGTTCTGCAGGGAGCTATAAACCCAGCAGACAAACACACGTCTCCATCTTTGCACACATGACTGCACTTTACATTTGGTGGAGCCATCATTTTGCTTGAAGGTGCATTTAATCCCTCACATCATTTATTACAAACTGATATATTTATTTTACCCCTTCAGTGTCCCTTCCTTCTCTACAAAACCTCATGGAGGTGGAGGTTCCTGTTGTAGGAAACAGACAGTGTAACTGTGACTATGGAGTGGGAAACATCACTGACAACATGATCTGTGCCGGGCTACATACAGGAGGAAAGGACTCCTGTCAGGTGATCGCTGTTTCCTGTGTTTGGCACATTTTCACCTTCTACAGTTTCCTCTCCTCAGCTTTGCTCTCAAAGGAGGATTCAGGAGGTCCAACGGTGAGCAAGCAGAACGGTCGCTGGATTCAGGCGGAAATCGTCAGTTTTGGGGAAGGTTGTGCTGAGCCGAATTTTCCAGGAGTCTACACCAGAGTATCCCAGTACCAGACCTGGATCAACAGCCGGATTTCCTCCAACCAGCTGGGCTTCATGACGTTCACGTCCACTGGGACCAACAGTGACCTCAATGTCACCTGCCCGAATAGCAGCGAGGGTCGTCCTGCTCACTCCTTCATCTTTGTCTTCTTCCATCTCCTCAGCCTCGCCTTTTGTCTCTGCTGACCAGCAGGGGGCTCCTCTGGATGCAAACAGCAGTCAGATCACTTATTGCTTATTCACACACAGCCACTGTGTGCAAACTCAGCTGTAACTTTAGAGAGAGATAAAACAGGGTTTTTTTAATTCAACAAAGTGCCACAAACACCCTGACTGAAGGCTCACCTTTAACTGTGTTATGATTTGGATTCAACTTTATTGTCCTTACACATGTATAAACACAGGGTAACGAAATACAGTTTGCATCTAATCAGAAGTGCAAGAGCAGTAAGTGCAATAGGAGCAGATTATATACAGATAAGGGTAGCATAAAAGGTGGGAATAGCTGTGAACACATTACGTACAAATAAGTGAAGTATACAGATGTTTATGTTACTGTACAGAGAGCAAAGATACAGATATACACAGATGTTCTGTTTATACATATGCACAGATATACAGATGATCTGTATTGCTGTACAGATGGGCAGATATACAGGTGTACTATGAACAAATATACAGATGTGCTACATATATACAGATGTAGCAGTGTGAGGTAAACAGATCTACAGTAGTGGAAGCGTAGCGCTCTGAACAGACTATAATAGTGAACAGTGTACGCACTTTAACAGAGACCATACTATGTGTCACGGGATGGACTGGACAGGTTTAACCAGTGTTTTTAATCATCTTGCTTGGGTTGCTGTGTTTCATCATTTTTGATCTTTTGATAACATACAGTGTTTTTTATGGTTTTATTGCATGTTTGTATAGAGATTGACAGACCACGTGACTTTCGCACATTGCATGTTGGGTACTCGTGGCAAAACAATCAAAGCAATGCATCAAACGCAAGCATTTGCTGCACCGCAAAACGTTCATTCTCCGGTTCCAATACCTTCTTGCTTTTTCTTTGCCCCCCAAAAAAGGAGTGTACAAAACGAAGGAGAACAATGCCGGACCGCACAAAGACAGACTTGATGAAAAGTCAAAGAAAAGATACGAGGAAAAAATCAAAGGAGTGAAAGGGTCAGACCCGTACGAGCGCACAGAGTGGACAAAACATGTGCTGCCCAACTTTCACCACGCTCATATTTATAATCATACGGTTCTTGGAGTGAGCGCATACACTCATGAAGTTTAGTAACTTCAGGTCACTGCAACAAGCCCAGGTACAGTTTACCGACGGATGGGTGCAGGACCTTGAAATGCACCGAACGAAAGACCATCGTACGAACAATGTGTTCATCCATCTCTCTGCATTCAATTATTAGTTATTATTAATCTCCGACTCTCTTCCACAGCCTGTCTTCGTCTGTCTTCCTCCCCTCATTCACAGCAGATGGCCCTGCCCCTCCCTGAGCCCGCTTCTCCCAGGGGTTTCTTCCTATTAAAAGGGAGTTTTTCCTTCCTACTTTCTCCAAGTACTAGCTGAAAGGGGGTCATGTGATTGTTGGGGATTCTCTGTAATATTGTAGGGTTTATGTCTTACAATAATAAGTGTTGTTACTCACTGGTAGATCCAGTTTGGTGTCAGACATGGAAGCATTGTTCCAGGAAACAAATATTTATGTGAATGTTTCCTGGAGTACAGCATCTATTACATAATGTTACCATTAGATTTAGATTTAGATTTAGATAGAACTTTATTAATCCCTCGGGTGGGTTCCTCTGGGAAATTCGATTTCCAAAAAAGCACAGCACCGACAGAAGTTACAGAGTTATACACACACACATATATATAAATACAGAGACAATATAAATAAAATATACAAAGGGGATAAATAGAATAAATAGGAATAAAAATAAAAATACAAGTGAATTGCACATTTCAAGTATTGAGTCTATTGCACTGTTGACTATTTATAAAAAGTATTGCACAAGGTATTGTACAGTGAGGTGAAGAGGCACTACAGCTTAGTTGTTCCCCCCTCCTTTGTCCTCCTGTTTCCCCTCCCTCTCCCCTCCAGAGAGGAGTTAAACAGTCTGATGGCGTGTGGGACAAAGGAGTTTTTAAGTCTGTTAGTTCTTGTCTTTGGGAGAAGCAACCTGTCACTGAACAGACTCTTCTGGTTGTTAATGGCCGTGTGCAGAGGATGCCCAGCATTGTTCATAATGTCCATCAGTTTCTTTAATGTCCTTTTCTCTGCCACTGTCACCAGAGTGTCCAGCATTACAGTGTTTCAAACAACCCCGCGCGCACACACACACACACACACACACACACACACACACACACACACACACACACACACACACACACACACACACACACACACACAGAGCTACTTTTTGTACAATGCTTAGTCTTTTGCACTGTTGTGAGTCTGCATCGTTCTGTCGTAGCACCACAGTCTTGGAGGAACGTTGTCTCCTTTCACTGTGTACTGTACCTCTGCACATGGCTGCAATGACAATAAAGCCACCTGACTTGGAGCAGGAAACATGTGGGCACTGTACTGAATACATAAGATGAAGGTGTGATGAATGCAAACGCCTCACATCAATCTTGGTTGACGACTTCTGTGGTTCCCTCACAGGTGTCAGATTTCAACAGTGTTATAGTTCACCACAAGGTGGGTCCAGTGAGTAAGCTGCCAGTACGCCCTGTACTGAGATCAGAGTGAAACTGTCAAATCTGAAGCCCTGATCGTTTTTAATGAGTAAGAATTTCACTGAAAGTGTAAAAATGCATCAGCTGATAGACAGCAGACTTTATCTGCCTTCATTCAGATCAAACCACAAATCATGGCCGAGCTGACCGAGCAAGCCCAAAAGTGTGTGCTGTGTTAAGGTCAGGGAGGAGGGTGGGTGAGACTTGAGCTCCATTTATAGAGAGAGAAAGAGTCCATGTGAGCTCACACATGTGCCACCACATACTGCCGGCACAGTGGGACGAACATCGTGAGAGTTTGAACGTTCTCCTGTCGGGAAGAGGAGGAGCAGAGCAGAAGTGTGAAACAGATCAACTGCAGGTGGAGAGCAGCTTGTAAAGTAAGTCATTCTAAGGTGTGTTTTCACCTCACGCTGCCACGTGCAGTGGAGGTCGTGCTTGATGAATGTGGACCACGTCTTTGTTTGTAACTATTAATATTGTTCAGTCGTTCCCACGTGTCCTCTCTGTGTCCGCATTTTAAAACTGCTGACAGTAAAGAGATTTTTGTTGGCCAATCAGAAAGGTCTTTGAAACATGAAAGCAGGCTAACAGCATTAAAAGAAACATCACATCGAGTGGAGACCACAGTGGACACAGCACCAAGTTACTCATTCATTTCCAAAAGCATGGCAGTTATTTAATGCTGGGCTCGTCTTACTGACCACTCAAGGTCCTTTAAGTACCACGCTAACCAGTGTACAAGCTAGAGTACTTCACAGGCACACTGGGACCATGCAAACCCCACGCAGACAGGCTGCCAGGAATCGTCTTCATGTGAGGAAACAATTCAAACAACGCACCACCGTTCTGCCACGTCACATCTAGTTAGCTTATTTTTGCTCTTTTCCAGTCACGCAGTCTAATTCTTGCACATTAAAGTAGCTCTGCAGGTCATCATCTGTCTGAAAAATGCTGTTTTAGCCCTTCGTCTCTTTTAAGGACCCCTTTCTTCTGATTGGCTGCCCCTCAAAAACATAAGGTTTGAACAGCAGTGTGCTAATATGACCACATCAGGGATATGCCCACACTGTGACTTCATAAAGATCTGATCTCTTATTTGCAGATGTTGACACATGGACAGACCTACATCATTACTGGCACTGTTGTCAGGGTTAACGTTAGTCCCAGGGTCAGTCTCTATGAAGTTAAAGTCAGCGTAATGCCCTCTAACGTGATGACACCCGATAGCTCCTACTGTGGGTCATATGAGGTCAAACTCCTCCTCCTTCCTACCCCCTCAATAATTCCTTTTGTGACAGCTCTAAGGTGAAGCTCCACCTGCTTTTTAAAAATAATAACATAAATATAGTGACCCTCAAACAGGAAAGCATCCTCGCACGTCCTCACTACCACGTGGAACTGACCACCACCAACAGCTCGCACACTGCAGAACTCCCAGTTTGTTTAGTGCTTGATGTTTCAGGCCCACATGCTCGTCATCACCTGTCACAGGTCACAGGACCATGACCAACAGCAGGAATAACCAATGAAAACAACATCTTATGAAGCACAAACAGCTGAGAAAGCTACAAGTAATACACATCGCCTTGACATGAGGAAAAAAGACAAAAGGAAATAAGAGTAATTAAATGCAGTCACTGGTGGTGGTCACGTGACCTATATTTAAGCTAGCGCTGTCCTGTGTTTCATTGGCTGATGAAGAGCACAAACTGCAGCTCTGCAGTGTGAAAGGAGTTTATTGTTTCCACACTGACGATGGTGCACAGGAGTCCAGATGGAGGCGGGACGACTTGTAACTAGTGACTGACTCATAATCAAGATTCCTCAGGGTTTAAAAAGGTAACACGACAAGACTTCACCAAACAAAGGGCGATGTCGCGCCAAGTCGCGCTGGGTGTCTCACGTTCAGCTGTAATTCATGCAAAGCTACTCTTATAGCTTTGCATGAATCAAGTCCAACAAAGAGCATTGCAAGAACTCCACAAGTTTAGGTTCATGTATATGTAACAGATGTGTTCCTGCGTTGTGTCTGACACTGACAAAGAAACGTAAAACAAACAAAGACCTCCAAGTAAATAACTTGCCCACTTGTAATCTATTACATATAGACTCTGGGTTAATGACTTGTTTGGCCAGAGAAGTTGATTTAAGCAGTGATCTGAAAAAGTCCAGTGCTGTGTTTGGGGACACTGTGCAGGAGAGACAGGGAATCACACTCACGTCTTCCCTGTATCTCCAGCCGTCATGGCTCCCAGCTTGTCACAGGCATACAGGAGGAGGTGGTGGATGGCCATCACAGCCATCGTAGAGAACCTGCTGTTCTCTGCTGTGCTGCTGGGCTGGGCCTCGCTGCTCATCATGCTGAAGAAGGAAGGCTTCTATTCTCACCTTTGCCCTGGTAAGACCGCTGTAAAATGACGTCTGTTTCATTAAAAGAAACAATGCACTGCAGGAATCATCCACAAGCAGGCGCCTCTTTCACTTTAGCCTTGCAGTATTTAACCTTGCTAGAAATGAGGATATTGTGGCACGAGGTGCTTTCGGTAGCTGAAGCAGTCTTTATTTGGTCGTCCTGATTTGCTTCTTCTATGACCCGTCCCAGGAAACGAGACTGCGGACACGAATGCGACTTTCATGCAGGGCAACGATTGGAAGAGTTGTGTGGAACAAGAGGAGATACTGAATCTCGGCTTCACCATCGGATCCTTCCTCTTGAGCGCAGCCACATTACCCCTGGGGATCTTGATGGACAAATATGGGCCACGACCACTGAGACTCATTGGCAGGTATGACAGCTAAATGAACCAATCAAAGACACTTTAAACTTTAGTTCATGTTCTGAGTGAAAAGGTTTGAGGGCTGACTGCATCATCACGTGTGAGTTTAACTGTTGGGCTGAGCAGCTTGGCAGGGATGCCTGATTTAGTGTCAAACAGAGTGAAATGTGAGGTACTCAGACGTCTGTGTCTTTATGTATTTCAGTTCATGTTTCGCAGCCTCCTGCGCCATAATAGCTGCTGCTGCGTATGACCCTGAAGGTGAGGAAACACGTCAGCACACACAAAGGCAAACTCTAGCAGAGACATATTTGTAGTTTTAGTATGCCACCCTCCCTCCTCATTATGATATAACACTGCCACATGTTTACAACGTCCACCTCTGGTCAGGGAAAGTAGACAGGAAGTGACACTTGGTTTCATCACAGCTGAAGGTATTTCTCGTTTGGTCCATCAGTCCTGTCGGGCCTCATCTTCCTGGCTGTGTCCTTGAATGGTTTTGGAGGAATCTGCCTGACCTTCACTTCACTCACAGTACGATTTCCACTCACACACGCACACACACACACACAGACACACAGACACACAGACACACACACACTCACACACACAGACACACTCACACACACACACACACACACACACACACACTCATACACACACTCATACACACACATAGATACACAGACACACTCACACACACACTCACACACACACACACACACACTCATACACACAGACACACACACACTCACACACACACACACTCATACACACACACACACACACACACTCATACACACAGACACACACACACTCACACACAGACACACACACACTCACACACACAGACACACACACACACACACTCACACACACACACACACACACACACACACTCATACACACACTCATACACACACACTCACAGACACACACACTCACTCACACACACAGATACACACATAGATACACAGACACACTCACACACACACTCACACACACACACACACACACTCATACACACAGACACACACACACTCACACACACACACACTCATACACACACACACACACACTCATACACACAGACACACACACACTCACACACACAGACACACACACACTCACACACACACACACACTCACACACACACACACACACACACACTCATACACACAGACACACTCATACACACAGACACACACACTCACACTGCCTTTTCTGGCATTTCAAACCTCTGGGGATGAGTAAGTTACCATCAGTGACAACCAAACACGACCTTTCGGGGGAACTAACTTGACGTTCAGTTTGTGTCACGTGCCTCTCAGTGTTGTTCACAGTGTTGTGAGTGGACATACTGTACAAAGAGTGATGCAGTCGCTGTGCTGGTCTGTGTGGTAGAGAGAGAGATGAGTATGAACGCACAGCTGCTGATTTCACAGAACACAAACATAAGGCTTTGTGTTTATGTTGATGAAGTGCCTTGCATCTGCATTCTATCTTGCAACCACCAGATGGCGATAGCTGCGACTGCAGAAGTCTATGGTAAATGGCATATTCAGTTTTTTGCAGCCGGAATGGAGGCACCAGAAACATTTATCACGAGGGGTCAATCGAGTTAAAGTCAGTTATAACAAGTTCACTCAGCAGTGATGGGAAGCAGAGACTTGCACATGGAACAAAGTTCGCAGTATGATGCAATATATACACTGCTGGGCATCAGACTGCCCCATATCCCTACGTTTCCATCTGCCCCAGGTCCAAACTCCAACCACCTGTCCACACAGTCAGATGCAGAACATACTTAGAGTGTGTGTGTTTTCAAAAACTTGTTCTAAATTCAGCAGCAGTCCTTCAACCAATCACAAAGCTGGCTGGTCAACACACCCTCCCACACCCCTGTCAGCCCCTCACTCCATTGGTCTCTCTCCTACAGACCTAAAATAACATGAGCCTGAGTGGGTGTGTGTAGGTGAGTGTATTGTTTGTTAAGGGTTCAGGTCAGGTGGGGCAACAAGCCGATATCTTAGGGTTAAAAACAGTGTCTAAGTGAATGTTCCAAGTGTACCCATATGGAAAAGAAATCGTAAAAACATATATGATTTACTCATGAAAGTGGCCACTTTCATGAGTAAATCATATATGTTTTTAGTAAGTATACAAAACATACAAGTTTCATTATATAATTTTTTAAGGGATCTTATATGTGTTTTCACTCTTGTATGCTTTTCATACAAGTTTCATACAAGAGAGATAATAACTTTATAAGATTTATATATATCTTTTCCATATGGGTAATGCTGGCTGAAGTTATTGAGACACAATGGTGTGTGTGTGTGTGTGTGTGGGGGGGGGGGGGGGCTCTTACATAAGTACCTGATATATATAGTCAGTAACACTTGTTTAGCTTTGATAAAGCTGCCGTATAATAACTGGTTCCCAGCTCTTCCAGCATCCACATGTCAAAGTGTCCTGTCCACAAATCCAGTGATGATGTGAGCGAGTTAGAAACAGTCAGAAACAGTCAGAAACAGTCAGAAACAGTCAGAAACAGCACCAGAAGACATGAAGTAACGTGCCGGGTGGCTTGCAGTAAAACACTTTGAGTGCTCAGCCAGAATAGAAAAGGAATAAATCAGACATGAAACCAAGTGTGTGCTAGTTTATGTAAAACTGAATATTCAGCAGAAATTTAAGAAACCAGCCGGCCACGATCCAGAGTGGCTGCAGCATGTTACTGTGAAACAACAATGACTCTTTTTGCATTTTCATTTTATAGATAGATAGATATGTATACCATACCATACATATACTGTATATACATATGCATATGCATCAATATTAACATTCTTGTCTAGTTATCGGATTTATGTAGCTACGGGCTTGTGCTTCATGTTAATTTGCAATGAATTAACACAAAAAGACCCACTGGTGTCATTCTGTGGAACTGACCTGCAGCTGGTGTTGTGATATTTGTGGTTGGAACTTCATGCTTATGCTTTATAAGCTGTGTGTGCACAGAGGCAACACAGCGATGGAAAAGAGGGGAGGGCTGATAAGAATGGAGAGCCAAGGCAAACCTACAACATGGGAACATTACTCTGGGAAGGCATGACTTCAGCTGAACCTGAGGCTGTAGACAGACAAATAAAACCCAGTGATATTTACACTGGGGCAAATGAGGGCAATGTACAAACAAAGAAACTGACGGCCTGTTGCATGCTATAGCTGAATTCTCCGATATTATCGGTTTCATTTCATTTCATTTATGTAAACAAAGAGTGTTTCTCATGACACCTTCAGCGTGAACACTTGTGACACCATAGTTACAACCCCAATTCAAAAAAGAAGTTAAGACGCAACGTAAATAAAAACAGAACTCAATGGTTTGTAACTCTGACAAAGCCATGTTTTGTTTCCACAGTATAACATAAAAATGATTTTAAATATTTAAACTGAGACATTGTATCATTTGATTTAAAAAAATGGCTTGTTTTGATTAATGGGAGCAACAAAAGGCCAAAAAGGTAAACGATACTAAAAAGAAACAGTTAGAGGAAAACACGGTGACTGTACTGCTCTCTCTATGTGTTGAACTCCCTGAGCGTGAACAGCCAGCCAAACTCAAGAGCCAGGGAGGTGAGCGTACTTGCTCCTCGAACATAGTGTTGAACTGACATCATTGAACTGGAGTGAAACTAGAAACACATAAAACTAAACTCTTAATGATTGTCATACAATCAGCAGGTAAGTGTATTTAGCCACTAACATAGGAGACTTCAAGATAAGCATCCTGTAGATATACAATCTGATATTAATACAAAGAACAATAAGCAGGTAGTGGGCAAGTGTACACTTGTATCATTAGCTCAGAAGCTACGACCTATAACTACTGCACTTCAAGGAAGGTACAAAATAATGTCTCAAACACCCCATTACTAATTGTCTAATATACAAAGAACTGACTGAACTTACTTTTGCTTTCTGAAGGAGTATTTTGGATTCAACTCAAAAGATTTCAAAGGTGTAGCCATGCTTTCCCCACTGTTCCTGTCTATGCACATGTCAAAATAAAGGCTTTCCTGTCTATTCGGATGTCAAAATAAAAGCTTCACAAATTTCTGATGTATAACAATAGAAATACAATTTCCTCTTATTTGTCTCATTAGCATGTGAACATAGTCAAAACAGAACAGTGACTCGTCAGGTTAACTGACCACAGGTCAGTAACAGAAGTGAAAAATAGATAAATAACCCCGCATCTAGAAACTGTTCAGATATCTCAGAATAATGTCCGTCAGTGTGAAACTGTGAAGACTGTGTCATCGTAAACTGTACGTGATAGCAAAGGATTCTGAGAATGTGGAGAAACCTCCGAGCACAACCATCGAACCTGGAACTGATGGATGTGTGTGCGTTAAGAACAGGCACGATGGTGCCGTTGAATCAGGGACTGGGCTCAGAAACACCTCCAGTAGTGATGGTCTGTGAACACAAGTGCAGCTTCTGTTGTTCTTCGAATGAAGGTGTGTGAGAAATGAAGGTGTGTTATTCATATCTGTGATACAAATATGTAACACACACAGCAGCTGCTTATGACCACTGCTGCTACAACAGTGTAAGTGTAAAGATCAGAGCAGGACAGCGCTGATCCACAGGAAACGACACGAGCAGAGCCTTTGAGACAAAACAGAGACGCTTCTTCTTCATACTGTCATAGTCAATATACACCACGTTCCAAATTATTATGCAAATAGTGTTTAAGTGTTATAAAGATTAAATAAGTTGTTTTTCAATTAAACCCGTGGATGGGATTGTGTCTCAGGACTCTTTGTATCACTGAAATCAATCTCGGACACCTGTGATCAGTTGTTTGCAAGGTGAGCCCAATTAAAGGAAAAACTACTAAAGGAGGATGTTCCACATTATTAAGCAGGCCTCCATTTTCAAGCAATTTAGGAAGGAAAAATGATCTCTGCTGAAAAGCGTGAAATAGTTGACCGCCTTGGACACGTAATGAAAACCTCTTTCACGAAAATTTACGTGTGATCACCATAATGTTAAGAGATTTGTGGCTGAGTCAGAGCACACATGGGTTCGTGCAGATAAAGGCACAATGATGAAGG
Organism: Copadichromis virginalis; assembly: GCF_057382275.1. Classification (NCBI taxonomy): domain Eukaryota; kingdom Metazoa; phylum Chordata; class Actinopteri; order Cichliformes; family Cichlidae; genus Copadichromis; species Copadichromis virginalis. The sequence continues at coordinate 5,916,803 of NC_140623.1, read as the reverse complement.
TTTCTGCCAGAGAGCAGCTGCTAAAAGGCCATTACAAAGCTGCAAACAGACATTTCAAGCTGCTGGTGCCTCTGGAGCCCTGCGAACGTCAAGCTGTAGGATCCTCCAGAGACCGGCAGCTGTGCATAAACCTTCTATTCGGCCACCCCTAACCAATGCTCACAAGCAGAAACGCTGCAGTGGGCCCAGAACCACATGAAGACTAATTTTCAAACAGTCTTGGTCACTGATGAGTGCAGCGCCACCCTGGATGGTCCAGATGGATGCAGAGGTGGATGGCTGGCTGCGTCGTCAGCTAAAAGGTAGTGGAGTCGTTTTTGAGCTGGAATCACGGGGAGAGTTTCAGACTGACCACTTTCTTCCTGGCACAAAAAGAAGAACTGTGCTTTCTGCAACACAACCATCTTCATGCAAGACAATGCACCATCTCATGCTACGAGGCACACCTCTGCATCTTTGGCTGCTATCAGCATAAAAGGAGAGGAACCCATTCTTCCCTGACCTCAATCCTACTGAGAACCTTTGGAGCATCCTCAGGTAAAAGAATATGAGGGTGGGAGGCCGTTCACATCCAAACAGCAGCTCTGAGAGGCTATTCTGACATCCTGCAAAGACATTCAAGCAGAAGCTTTCCAAAAACAAGTTCCATGGATGCAAGAATTGTAAAACTGCTATCAAATAAGGGGTCCTGTGTTATTGTGTGACTTGACCTGTTAAGATGTTTTTGATTGAAATAACTTTTGATGTCAGTGAAATTGATCTACTAATGCTGCAAATTCAACAAATGACCATTTTCAATTCTCTACAACCTATAAAATCTTTTGAAACTCTGTGTGCGTAATCATTTGGAAGGCGCTGTAGTAACTTAACACAGGACGTGTTGATTAAAGTCTCTCCTGACATGCACTGTGCAGCTTGTTAAAATAAGATGATGTTAGTCAGTAGAAAAGCAAAAGGATGAGCCTTTGGCTGGATCCAAGCTCACCCCAGAGTGCAGAGTTATAGATAGAGTGAACTCTGAGTAAATGCAGTCATGACTAAAATTATGAACGGCTGTGTGGATTTGACACAACTGAAACCATATTACAGCCCAGTGCATGCTGTCACGGTGGCTCTGTCTTACAGAGCTGTACAGTTTACACCCAAACCACCAACTGAACATCTTCCTGTAGAGAAAAAATATTTTCACATTTCCACTTCATGTATCCCTCCACTCTCTGACTCTTACACTAATTTGTTGTTTAAGCAACACTTAATGAATGAATGTAACTACAGAGTTACAGTGTAGCCGCTTGGCTACATAAGTAACGTTTGAATAAATTAAGACAAATGATGTATTAAATGTAATCCTCCAAATATATGAAACTGATGCAAGTTTCAACTGAGTATTACAGCCTGTAGTGTAACTGAGCCACATTCATGAGGCGGCACTGTTCCACGTGTGTCTATACTTAGAGTGACACACACGTGTGCACACACACACTCGCACACCCAAACACACACACGTCTGGTTTGCTCTCCTCGTGGGGACCTGATTTTGGTCCCCACCAGTATAGTAAGAACCCATAGACACACACACATACACACACGGCACGACTTTTTTCCCCTGTGTTTGTACAAAGCCTTTAAGAGCGCCACCTGCTGGTCACTTATTAAAATGTACAACTGTAGAGAAAATGTTGAAAGCTCTGAAGCTTTTGTCCTTGGACAGAAACTCAGATTTGCTCCGTGTGACAGCACGATCGTTTCTCTCTCTCATCTAGCTGCCGAACATGTTTGGGAACATTCGATCAACCATCCTCTCCCTGATGATTGGCTCCTATGCTTCTTCAGCTGTCACCTTCCCCGGTGTCAAGGTACAGACACACACTCACACACCTCGTTGAAAGGTGGAAAACCTTTCTTGGCTGAAAGCTAAAAGATATTGCTTGTTAAACTGTAGCAGAAGGGTTGTAAACTGTAGGGAACATGAAAGAAAGCAAAGGGGGCAGAAGGACCAAAAAGCTGATGACAGAGAGTACAGTGGACAGGAAACAGGAAGAAGAATAAACAAGAGACAACACTGGGCGGAAATAAAAGGGAGGATACTGCCGTGAGATTTCACATTAACAGTAACTAAAGGTCAAGTTTGCAGCATCATGCACACGTTTTACCTTTCCTTTATTCACCTCAACCCTGAAATCTCTTCCCTCATGCTTCTCTGTCCTACTCCTCCTCCTCCTCTCCAGGTGATTTATGACCTTGGCGTCTCTTTCCGGGTCATCATGTGGGTCTGGGCTGGAATGGCGTGCACTGTGATCCTAAACTGCTTCCTGAACTGGCCCACTGAATCTTTCCCTGCACCCGAAGACATCAGATACACGTCAGTTTTAACAGAATAGACGAATTAACACTGGAAACTGTGTCAGACGTTTAAAAGTAGAACACAAGTCTCATGATGAGACAGTTGTGATCTGTATGATTGCTCCTACAGAGCGTAGTGATCATATCTGAACTGTAAGATAAGATAAGACTTTATTGATCCCACAACGGGGAAGTTTTTGCGTCACCTCAGCTCAGGTACAGATATCAGAAGGAAATACAAAAATACAAATAAGTACAATCAATGAAAAAAGTAAGATAATACACTACATACAACGGTAGCATACACAGTATGTGACTATGGATATGGTTGGAAATATGGAAGACATCAACTATATAGCTTGACATAACTATTGTACCACTACTATTCCTATTTATAGACATGTACACCTTAAATATGCATATGTATACATATACATGCATATACACCTGCACATGTCCGTACACATGGAAGGTCCATTATGCATGAAGTGGTGAGCGTGGATGCTCCCTGGATTCCCACAGCGGTACCAGTTTGGGGTGATTCCATTCTCCCTGAGAGATTTCTCCAGGGACGACACAAAAACCTGAGTGCAGGATGCAGAACTGAGAGCGCTGAGAGTCGACTAAAGCTCACAATGGAAAGAGACATGAACAAAACACAGAGAACAGAAGAGTGACAACAACACCTGGGACAGCTGTGCACAGGCTGCTCAGAGGACAGAGTCATTGCAGTCGGTTAGGCTATAAATCACTGCCTTCAGACTAATATAGATATTGACGAGGGAATCGCTCCTCATGTTGTGACTTCATGTTACCCACTCATGTCAGCTGTCACGAGGCTTCATGATGAACCTTTCCCATGTGTTCTGAGTTTTACAGATTCAGTAACGTCAGCTGTGGTTTCGGGCACGTTTTATGAGTATCTCCAAAAGTCTTCAACTTAAAACATCTTTGAGATAGTGGGAATTGCACATTATGACTCTTCCCATTACATTCTGTGTGTTTTTTTCCTCTTAACAGTAAAAGGGTGAAGATAAGTGGGGTTGTGACAGAGGACAGCGTGACCGGGGACAGGAATATCACCCACATGACTGCAATGGAAGACACAATGGGATCCAGACAGACAGTACCTGAGCACACAGACCCCCACAGCACAGCCCAAGGTATTTGTTTTGTTATTTTGGGTTTAGTTTAAGTTGAGCTTGCTGCCAACACTCTCAGTGATTTTATTCTCAAAAAAATCAAGCTCCCATCGTCCGAGCGGTCATCTATGGCTCCCTTGCCTTTGATGAGGGTTAAGTGTTGCCCCGAGTCCAGAAAAACACCGTCAGGGTCTTGTTCACGAGGGGAGAGTCGACCAGTGGTTGACAGACCAGTGGTCCAGCATCTGCAGTGATGGGAAAATGGTAACTGGCCTGCATTAGTATAGTGCTTTACTCAGTCCCTGAGGACCCCAAAGCACTTTACCCTACATTCACACACTGGTGATGGCAAGCCACACCTGCCGGACACTGGCGCCACCGGGCCCTCTGACCACCACCAGTAGGCCAACATGGGGTTAGTATCTTGCCCAATGATATTTGGCATACAGCCAGGGGGGAGCCTGGGATTGAACCACCGACCTTCTGATTAGTGGCTGACCTGCTCTGCCATCGGAGCTACAGCCACCCCTGGGCTTTCTAGTCTTTAAAGACTTGTGTGCACTGTAAACTACCATGAACAGCAAAATGAACTGTGTGAGAATCTGCGATGGACCTGAACTCTCAGTGAACTGAAAGAGTTTTGGCTGGAACCTGCACGGCTCTGAGGTCTGTATCTGCTGAACCAAAAGCTAAATGTACATTCATACATTTTCTCTCTTTGTCTCCTTCTTCAGCGTCTGTGCCGCTCTGTCATTCTGTGTGTTCTCCCATATTCCTGTGGAGTGTTATCACCATGGCGATGACACAGCTGAGGCTCATCTTCTTCATGGGTGCTATGAATAAGATGATGGAGTTCCTAGTCACCCACGGCGACCCCAACCGTAAGAATAATGGTCCATTTTCTATTTTTTAAATCTAAATGCTCCATGGTTTATTTCATTGGCCCTGCGACAGACTGGCGACCTGTCCAGGGTGTACCCTGCCTCTCGCCCCATGACAGCTGGGATAGGCTCCAGTTTTGGTATTCCTTATGTGGTTTTTAAAAAAACTCTATATCAAGTGTTTAGTGTTCTGCTGGGTGAAAGTTAAGGTTATGGCACAGAATTCACATCATTTTTATTCACATCAAACCATTTAGTAAACCCTCTCACCACATGAATGCAGGCAATCTGGAAAAGACTGCTTTACCATAGTTTCACCGTAGCATAAAGGCAATCACTCAGATCTGCAATGAGCTTCCTTGTAAGGTGCACATTGGAGCCAAATCATCAAATCAAAGGGAACATGGTTTCAGCGTTTCTTTTATTTGTCACTTGTTTATAGGGCCAAAGTGAGTGTGCTGCTAATGAGAATAATTGCTGTTAACCCGTCTCTGGTAATCCCTGACCTGCTGCTGTCTCTTTCAGCCTCTGAGGAGCTACAGAAGGAGGTGGAAAAACAAGGTATAAACCAAAACACTCAGTTCTAATGGTGCACACACATGACTGCTGTCCACTGAGACTCGACCCAGGACCAAGACCTGTTTGGGTCCTGACTTAAGATTCAGATTGGTTTTACTCTGTGGAAGGAACATGTTAGACTTACAATTTCAAACGACTTCAAGAAAGCACCTTGAACAGTGAGTTACTCAGATTTCATGGGAACTTCGTGATTCATTTTCTAGAGATCAACCAAATGCAATTTTCTTGGCCAATTCAAAATTGCAGCTGTTTTGTAAAAGGCCAATACCTGCTTTGATCGGCTCTGAGCTCTTGTTCTTGTGCTATGACTAGATGCAAGTGTAACACACCCAAAGAAAGACTCTAGGTCTGACCAACCGTCTCAGTCGTGGGCAAAAAGATGACAGTCAATAAAATTCTAAAAGATAATTTATTGACAAAATATATCAAGAGATAAAAGAAAACAGTCCAGTGTCCCATTTATGAATCAAATAAAAACACACAGTCCCAAGGCCAGAGCCAGCTATGCCACACGGCCAGTTACACTCCATGTGTTGCCTGTAACAGGGTTAGAAGTTGTCCTTGGAGACCCACCACCCTGCAAGCATATAGCCAGTGGTCACTCCAGCCTCTGCAACTCTGCTACCTTTAGGCTGTGGCATATAATAGGCCCTGGCCTGCACAGAGAGCCAAAACTACACTTTCACTATAGAATTCATAGGACAAAACCCATCCATCCCAAACGTATCTGATTTCATCACAGTACATACCTGCACAGAGAGACAAAACAACACAACAGTGTTTGTAGTGTGGGCTATAAGTAGACCAGTGTATCAGTGCAATCAAGTACACCTGCCTCTAATTAGTCCAACCCCATTCCAGCCATTGGCTCACCAAAAATGTGACACACACACACAAAACCACTCCCAACCCAGTGCAACTTCACACAATAATATGGAGCTGAATTAACACAGGTACATTAGTCTACCATGTTACACCCCTCCCTGCTGAAATGGTCATTGTCCCAATGACCATGTAATCTATAAATATTAGTCTCCAAATCTCTGTGGAGGCAGTCCTTTGGTTGTTCTTGTTGACCGTCTGGGTTCTTGATGAATGAGTCCTGTCTCGATGCCTTCTGGGCCAGCCTCGAGGGGGATTTCTGTAGGAAGCCAAAACCCGACCCAGGGTGGAGCAGCTGGAGATCTACCAGTGTGTGGCCATGCATTTCCAGTTTTTAAATCTTCCTGCCTGGCTGTCTCCACCTCACTCCTAGAGTTCTGCATATCTTGTTGCATAGGTAGCAAACAAGGTCTCATTAAGTTACGATGCATCACTTTCTCAACATTTCCCCCTTCTTGTCTAATTACATACACCGGCAAATCAGGATCTGCTTGTTTTATGACGACATAAGGTCGCTGCTCCCACCTATCTGCCAACTTACCTCGGCCCCTTGCTCTCAAGTCCTGTAGCAATACTCTCTCTCCAGGCAGCAATGGAAGAGCATCTGCTTTCAGGTCATGATATTTCTTTTGCCGGGACATTTCAGAGTCTCTATGGTCTTGAGCTTTTCGGAAGGCATACTGCAGCAGTCTCTGATGGCATTGCACCCAGTTGCTTACAGAAGAACAGCCCACATTTTCAGTAAGGCCCATCAGCCGATCCTGGGGAAGAAATCCATGCCTTCCAAACATCAAATAATGTGGTGAATATCCTGTAGAACTGTGCACTGTATGGTTATATACCTGGATCATCTCAGGCAGGTGATCTCGCCAGTTTCTCCTCTCTTCACCTAATGTGCCCAGCAACCCCAGAAGAGTCTGATTAAGCCGTTCACAGGCCCCATTTCCAGCTGGGTGTTGTATGATCCTTCTTTATACCATACAATTCACACAGCTCCTGCACTAGTTGCGATTCAAAGTTAGGACCTTCATCTGACAGCAGTCGTCTCGGTGCACCAAAGGGCTAAATTACCTTGCTCCAGAGTGCTTTAGCTGTCGTCACTGCAGTCTGGTCTTTTGTAACTGCAGCCCAAGCAAATTTACTGAAGTGATCCACCATGACCAAAACATTATGATACAGATCTTCTGGACCGTTTGTGACCCATGGTAGGTACCTATTTAAAATAGGACAGAGCCGTAGGCGCACAGTCAGTTTAAAAGAGTTTAATTTTTAATACAAAATAAAAGAAACAGTGTAACAGCAGCACCTAAAAACAATTAAAAACGTTACCTTATTAAAAACGATAAAACTGTACGATTGCCTGTGAGACAGGACAAGCGCTGCGGGGAACAGTTTAAAAACAAATCGACATAGCACACAGGTTAAAAATGGACGGCAACTCACACATGACCCCAAATGGGTAAAACACTATAGAAAAAAAGGCAAATCTTCGGTGCCGTCTTCACTCGGGCCCCCCGCTGTGCATGCAAAAGCGGGGAGGCAAAAAAAGGATTTGTTTTCCCTGCAGCGCCTTCACCGCCTGCGAATCAATATCTGTGGTGCCTACTGATACAGAAAAAAAGTAAAACAAAAAAACAAAACCATCGACAGCCGCAGCAGTCAGTCTGTCGGCTTACACCAGTTTAAAACAAATTAAAACACACTGATGTGTCGGGTCCTTTGCCCGCAGCCAGAAATCCACCTGGCAAAGCAGCAGCTCGGTACTCTGTAAATAAAAGGCAGGCGATCACTAGCTGGACAATAAAACACAGGAATATTCCTCCACTGAATGGGTTTTGTTACCTGTCCACAAGTTCGTGTCACACCCTAATAAATGTGGGTCAGTGGCGATGAAGTCCACTATACCGTTCTCACGGGAGCAATGTTTCCCACCTACAAGGGTGCAAATAACTGTAAACCTCTGCCAACAGCCAGAGCTCAAGTGGTACATTTTTGTGTAACCTACCGTTCTAACAGAAGTTTAGGGGAGGACGCGTATCAGACTTTCATAGTTAAGAAACACCAACTTGCCCAACTCGGACCAAGCGCTCGCAGCTTCAGGTTTGCAAAGGAATACCCAATTGCCCACACCTGCGCTTATGAAAGGAGCGAAGACCAGCTCCGCCCACCAGGAGCGGTCCCAAGTCTCCAGGTCTCACCTGTCACACACCTATAGACAAAAAGTCTACAGACAACAGTTCCATGGGTGCAGATGTCTTAATGGGAATCAACGGAGCATGTTTCGCAGCAGCCGCTTTACGCAGGACACAGGCCTTACATTGGGAACACCAATTTATAACATCAGCATTTAATTTGGGCCAGAAATATCTTCTTTTAATGAGGGATATTGTTTTTTCTGGGCCCCAGTGTCCTGCATATTCATGGTACGGTTGCCATATAGAATACTTCTCACCCTCAGGAACCAAAATTTGAACTACTGGATCGACCTCCTTGGTATCATGTGATGTCCGACACAGCACTCCATCTTTTAGTGACAGTCGTTCCCAGTGCCGCAGAAGACAGAACAGGTTTAGACTCCTGTTGCCTCTCACGCTTATTTGGCTGATGGCCCCTCTGTAGATAACAGGCCACCCTTCTTAGCGTTGAGTCCTCCCCTTGCAAGGTAGACCACTGAGATGGCGTGCGTTCAGGAAACAGAGGCACACCACAGGTTACATTTTGTAAACCCTCCTGGTTAGAGTTGCTTACGCCAACACACATTGCTCTGACCACATTTACTTCAACCTGTTTAAAGGATGGAACCTCTACTTCTTCCCTTTGTCCCTCTGTAGCCTCGGATACTACAGGTGATGGATATCTGGATAGTGCATCTGCACTCTGATTAATACGCCCTGGCCTATATTTGATCTCAAATTGAAAACTAGCCAGGCGTGCTGCCCATCTCTGCTCTAAGCTACCAAGTTTGGCTGAACTCAAATGTACCAAAGGGTTATTGTCTGTGTAAACTGTAAAGGGTACACAATACAGATATTCAGCAAATTTCTTGGTTACTGCCCAGGTCAAGGCCAGAAACTCAAGTTTGAAGGAGCTATAGTTCTTATCATTTTTCTCAGAAGGGCTCAAACTCCTACTAGCAAAAGCAATTACTTTCTCTTTTCCATCCTGAACTTGTGGGCAATTCTTGCAAAATCTTTCACAAATCTCCGATAATAGCCTGCCAGACCCAGAAATGATTGTAATTGTTTCACAGTAGTTGGAATAGGCCATTCTTGAATACATTTAATCTTGTCAGGGTCTGGAGCAACCCCTTTTGCTGAAACACGATGACCCAAATACTGAACCTCTGGTTTTAGAAGACAGCACTTCTTGGGTTTTAATTTGAGGCCATGCTTTGACAGTTTACCAAGGACTGCATCCAAATGAACCAAGTGGGTGTCAAAATCTGGAGAATAGATTATTACATCATCTAAGTAGACAAGTACAGACTGTAAGTTTTCTTCACCCAGGCATACATGCATCAACCTTTGGAAGGTGGCTGGTGCATTTGACAAGCCAAAGGGCATTCTGGTGAATTCAAATAAACCCATGGGTGTAGTGAAGGCTGTTTTTTTCTCTGTCTGGTGGGGACACCCCAACCTGCCAATATCCACTGGCAAGATCAAGTGTGGAAAAATACTTTGCGTTACCCAAACTGGCAAGTGACTCTTCTATTCTTGGAAGAGGGTAAGCATCTTTATGGGTCACAGCATTAGGTTTACGATAATCCACACAAAATCTAAGTGTCCCATCCTTCTTACGGACTAACACAACCGGAGAAGCCCATGGACTGCAACTAGGCACAATGATGTTAGCATCCAACATACCTTGAATAAAACTCTTCACCTCCTGATATAACTTTGGTGGAATTTGTCTATAGCGCTCACGGACTGGTGCAGCATTGCCTGTAGGAATTGAATGCTGCATGGTGCTTGTCAATCCATAATCTTCCTCATGCACAGCAAACACTGCTCGGTGCTTATGCAATAAAGCCTGCAGTTTCTCCAATTCCTCTGTGGACAAATGAAGACCAGTTAAATCAGGGAACATGCATTTCTACTTGGGCAGGGCTTGCGTTTGGTCCATACTCACTCTGTGTTTACACCAACACGAGTCATGTTCACACTATTCTCTTGTATGATATCTGCTGGGTCAATAATAAAAGTCTTAGCCAACTTCTGATGTCTATAAAGGTACATTGGTGAGTCATTAAGGTTTTGGACCCTAATCAAAAGCCTCCCATCATGGACTGTAGATAATGTTCTAGCAATTAAGACTTCACCCACCTCGACAGGTTCCACCAGGCATTGATAATCCCTGCCATCCACTCCAGTCTTCGTACGACCCCAAACCAACATCTCACTCTGAGGGGGAATCTGTATAGGATGGCGATTTATGGTACGTACATACCCAATGGACCCATCTGAAGCTGCAAACCGTGCCTGACTGGCACAAATCTGAAAAGCAGTAGTCCAAGCTCTCTGTTCGGCTCCACTAGAGGAGAGGTAGGCTAATGGCTTCTCCTGATCCATTTTTTCATAACACTGAAATAACATTCATACCCAGGACGCCTTCATTGTCGGTTAAACATTGGTCCTTAATCACCAAAAAACCACATTCAGGGAGTTCCACCTGTCCAATCTTCACATGTAGCAATACATAACCCAGGTATGGAATATCTAGTCCATTAGCAGCCTCGAGCACCAGCCAGCTGCTTGCATCCTTCAATTTCATCCCATTACTGCCAAAGTGTTTAGAGAAGTAGCTGTTCTTTATCAGTGACACATTTGATCCAGTATCCAGAATACACTGTATTGGGACATCATCAAGACACAAGCTGACTTTAGGAACTTTTCCAATCAGTTTTTTCACATCAGTTTGAGGCCCATTGGCATCGACACAACCCACTGTCTGGGCCACCACAGTGGTGTCGTCTAGTTTAACGATCCAGATCTAGGCGTGCTTTTACAGAACCGAGCTATGTGGCCTGGCTGGGAACAAGTGTTACAGATGGGGCTACCTTGTTCATCATAGCTGTTTGAGTAGACTCTGGGTCTGCTCCCTCCTTTCTTTCTTGATCTGGACTGGTCAGTCTGTTTCCAGTCCAAAGTCTTTTGTGTAGCTTGATGAAGCTCTGATCGGATTTCTTTGATCAAAGTCTGTGATAAATCATTGAATTGTGTGGTCATTTGCTTGTTCATGTCCTCCCACAACTCTGATTTGATCTGTTCCATATCCTTAGCATTACAGGTCTTGTATCTTTCACCTTTGGCAGCAAAACACTGGACTGGATCAACCATTTCACCATAAACGTGTTCCCTCAGGATTAGTTCTGCTTTAATTTCTGCAAAAGTCAACTGATCATTCATTAGAATTTTTGTTCTGAATTCACCTCTAAGGGCAGTGTCTCTCAAGCCTTCAACCAGATGATCTCTGAGAAGAATATCTTCATCATTCATACCTCTAGGGTCCTTCCTCTTTAACCTGAGAAAATGTTCTTGTAATCTCAGTGCAAATGAACTGATGTCTTCATGTGTTTCTTGGCGAGCGTTGAAGAACTGAGAGCGCAGGACCGAAGCAGTTGTTTTATCCCCATACAACTTCTCTAACTCATTAAAAATTAGCTCAGATGAATTACGCTTCTCTGGTGCTAGAATTAAAAGCTCTCTTTTAGCCTTGCCTTCTAAGCAACAGAGTGTTAATTCTGCTCTAAAATCTACAGGAACTCCTTGCAAAGCAAATGTTGTCTGCAAATTACTTTTCCATTCACCTAGACTAATATCTGAATCCTTCCCTCTAAATTTAGTTGTGACCATATTAAACATAGGGATCATACCAAAGGGCCTAAACCCTGCACTAGAAACTGGTGCTTCTCTATTTGGGCCAGACTGTAATTCACTCTGATCAGTCATCTTGCTTTTGCCCACTACAGATTATGGTAGCCAGATCCTGTCGACAACGCCAGTTGTAACACACCCAAAGAAAGACTCTAGGTCTGACCAACCGTCTCAGTCGTGGGCAAAAAGATGACAGTCAATAAAATTCTAAAAGATAATTTATTGACAAAATATATCAAGAGATAAAAGATAAAACAGTCCAGTGTCCCATTTATGAATCAAATAAAAACACACAGTCCCAAGGCCAGAGCCAGCTATGCCACACGGCCAGTTACACTCCATGTGTTGCCTGTAACAGGGTTAGAAGTTGTCCTTGGAGACCCACCACCTTGTAAGCATATAGCCAGTGGTCACTCCAGCCTCTGCAACTCTGCTACCTTTAGGCTGTGGCATATAATAGGCCCTGGCCTGCACAGAGAGACAAAACTACACTTTCACTATAGAATTCATAGGACAAAACCCATCCATCCCAAACAGATCTGATTTCATCACAGTACATACCTGCACAGAGAGACAAAACGACACAACAGTGGTTGTAGTGTGGGCTATAAGTAGACCAGTGTATCAGTGCAATCAAGTACACCTGCCTCTAATTAGTCCAACCCCATTCCAGCCATTGGCTCACCAAAAATGTGACACACACAAAACCACTCCCAACCCAGTGCAACTTCACACAATAATATGGAGCTGAATTAACACAGGTACATTAGTCTACCATGTTACACAAGAGTTTAAGTACGGATCCTGGGAAGGGAAAAGGGGCAGCGGCCTGGGTGGAGGTACACTGAGTCACTATAATGAGAAGAGACAGGCAGTCAGTGGCAGTCCAGTGAATCACAGCCAGAGATTAAGCTATGATGGTTATGGTTTACGTGTTGCAGGGGTAGGCGTCAGGCAAGGAGGGTGCCTAGGGGGTCTGGGTGAGGAGTGGTCAAGACAGAGTCCAGAATATACTTGGAGCAACGGCCCTGGCAGGGGGCAGGTAGGTGAAAGGCCACGATGGAGGGAGTGCAACCTGATAGCAGAAAACCAGCGTCCAGACAGAGATGCGTATTTTTCCTGCTTGTGAAGTGTGACGTGGTACTATGACAGAGAGAAAACACTGTGGGTAGAAATGCAAAAGATAAGGTGGCCACGACTAAAGCGAGTTAGCTGAAGATCTGGCAAAGGTCTGTTGTGAGTGCTGGTCTTAAATGCTGGTGACTTGATTGCATTGAGCTGTGAAGGCTGATTGGAGTCTCCGCCTGAAGGTGCAGCCCAGCAGAGTGGAAAAACCCCGCACTCACCTGGACCATGACAGTTGGTTTCAGCCAGTTTGTCTTTCTTGGCTTCTTTAAAATGGCCATGTTCAAACTTTTTGTGGTAGTCCACCTGCAGTTTACTTTGGTGAGCTGTGTCTTCCCTCCCAGTGTTAGCATGTGGCATTATTGCATGTCCACGATGTAACTACTTCTGATGTTTCCTCTACATTTCACCTTCACTAGTTACTTTGCCTTGTTTGGTGTCATTCTTTTCAGCACAACCTCACGTGTCTGAATTTACAGTCATGTTTTCATTTTGACAAACTGTATTAACACAACTGATCTAAAATCAGACAAACAACAAAATCCGAGTAGAAAGTTATATTTGTTACTGTAACAACCACAAACATGTTTTTCATAACTTTAAATGCAAATATAAATTGTCAGTTTTAAAATCATACGCACAAGTTTTGCAAACAACAAAGTGATTTGCAGCCATTTACCTTTTTTAACCATGTCAAACTGTTTACAGAACCATCAGCTGTTCTGCATTAAATAAGACACCACACAAATTATTTGTGTCACTCCAAATATTTCTGTCCACTATAAAGGAAACATCACAGCCTGATACCTGCAGGTCTGACAGCAGCAGGTGTATCACTCCTGTTTCTACCTGGAGACAGCAGTCGCCTCATTGTTCTGACACACAACACAAAACTATCCACAACACCACACACTAACTACACAAGACAACACATTAACTACACACTCCAAACATCTCTCACATCTCAAAACTCTCTCTCTCTCTCTCGCCGTCACTCCTAAATCTTCCTAAACAACCAAATGTCATGTTGCCATATCAACATGGTGCATTTTTGCACCAACATGAACGGGCTGATTTTGGTTTGATTTTTCTTTTTTGCTCATTAGCAGAGAGGTCTCGCTGCGCTGTCCTCAGACAGTAAACACACGTATATATTGTTTATCATGAGTCTGGTTTTACGTGGCCTATCAGCACAATTTAAAAACTGGCACCTTGTTGCTTTGTCATCTTGAAGTGGTCATGTGATCGGCTTACCACGACTACTTTATTCTTCCTCAGTCAAACAGCAGCACTCATGCCATTGTTTTGCCCCCTGAGCTCCAGGTGTTGTGCCAAAAAGTGATCGTCGGGCAGAAAGTGATCGCTGTCCGCGGGAGCGCAGCTGCTTAAAGCTGCAGCGCCCAGATTACTTACAGCTACTTCTGTGCAGCTGATATAAGATGCTGTAAACTACAGACAGCTTCAACCGTCTGTTTGCTGTAAAATAGTAACGCGACCGCGCCGCAGTTTCTTGTTAGTAACGGAAACGGCGTTGTAACGATAGGAATAGTAATTAGATTACTCGTTACTGAAAACAGTAACGCTGTTATTCCCATCACTGGTAATCGGACATGTGGGAAGCTGACATGCCGGTTACCTGTCTATGTCGAGAGCACTGAAAAATTCCAGCTCCAGGCCCTGTCCAGTCAATGAAAGAGTCTGCAACATTTAAAGATATTACAGGATGACATCCTAGGTGACAGGTTTGACCAGCCCACAACCCCCCCACCCTCACCCTCACCTTCACTACAGAGTCCTCTCCCCACTCTCCTGCCTCCCTCGCTTCCCCCCCTTCCTGACACCATGACACCCCCCTCCTCCAATCCCTCTCTCAGCAGCAAGACATCTCCCCCCCTCCCCTCCTCCCAAACATCTCCCAGTGTCACAGTGGATCAGGTCAGGAGGCAACTGAGGAAGCTTCGCCCCAGAAAGGCAGCAGGCCCAGACAAGGTGTGTCCTAGGATGCTTAAGGCGTGTGCTGCTGAACTTGGGGAGCCGCTACAACGAGTCTTCAACCTCAGTCTGCGACTGGGGAGAGTGCCCGCCCTATGGAAGACATCCTGCATCGTCCCGGTCCCCAAAAAGAACCGGCCCAATGAGCTGAATGACTTCCGACCGGTGGCACTGACGTCACATCTTATGAAGACTCTAGAGCGGCTCTTCCTCAACCTCCTCCGACCACAGGTACAACATGCCCAGGACCCACTACAGTTTGCATACAAGGCGGGTGTCGGAGTGGAGGATGCCATCCTGTACCTCCTACACAGAGCCCACTCACACCTGGATGGGGGAAAAGGCACGGTCAGGATCCTGTTTCTTGACTTTTCCAGTGCCTTTAATACCATCCGGCCCTGTATGCTTCAGGAAAAACTGAACAGGATGGAGGTGGACCCCTGCCTGGTGGCTTGGATCTCCGACTACCTCACCAACAGACCACAGTACGTCAGGCTGAAGGACATCACGTCTGACACTGTGGTCAGCAGCACAGGAGCACCACAGGGAACTGTGCTGTCCCCTCTTCTCTTCACCCTGTACACCTCTGACTTCTGCTACAACTCTGAATTATGCCACATTCAGAAGTTTGCAGATGACACGGCCATCATGGGGTGTATCTGGGATGATCAGGAAGAGGAGTACAGAAGTCTGGTGAGGAACTTTGTCGCATGGAGTCACACAAACCACCTGCAACTCAACACCTCAAAGACTAAGGAACTGGTTGTGGACTTCGGGAGGTCCAGAGAAGGTCCACTGCCGGTTCAGATAGAGGGGGAGGAGGTGGAGGTGGTCAACAAGTACAAGTACCTCGGGCTGTGGGTGGACAATAAACTGGACTGGTCATGCAACACAGAGCACCTGTACAAAAAAGCCCAAAGCCGACTGTACTTCCTCAGGAGGCTGAGGTCTTTTAACATCTGCAGGAAGCTCCTGAGGATGTTTTACCAGTCGGTGGTTGCTGGAGTACTTTTCTATGCTGTGGTGTGCTGGGGGAGCAGCACAGCAAAGAAGGACTCATGCAGGCTGGAGAAACTGATCAGGAGGGCTAGCTCTGTGGTCGGCATGAAGCTGGACACTCTGGTGACAGTGGCAGAGAAAAGGACATTAAAGAAACTGATGGACATTATGAACAATGCTGGGCATCCTCTGCACACGGCCATTAACAACCAGAAGAGTCTGTTCAGTGACAGGTTGCTTCTCCCCAAGACAAGAACTAACAGACTTAAAAACTCCTTTGTCCCACACGCCATCAGACTGTTTAACTCCTCTCTGGAGGGGAGAGGGAGGGGAAACAGGAGGACAAAGGAGGGGGGAACAACTAAGCTGTAGTGCCTCTGCACCTCACTGTGCAATACCTTGTGCAATACTTTTGTAAATAGTCAACAGTGCAATAGACTCAATACTTGAAATGTGCAATTCACTTGTATTTTTATTTTTTATTCCTATTTATTCTATTTATCCCCTTTGTATATTTTATTTATATTTGTCTCTGTATTTATATATGTGTGTGTGTGTGTGTGTGTGTATATATATATATAACAATTCTGTAACTGTAACTTCGGTCGTTGCTGTGCTTTTTTTGGAAGTCGAATTTCCCAGAGGAACCCACCCGAGGGATTAATAAAGTTCTATCTTATCTTATCTTATCTTATTGGCCCACAACGTTTGTTAGACAGGAATAAAAGCTGTAGTACTGGTGGTAAAGAAAAGTAATACAGCTCAGAGATATGGCTTGTGCCAAAGATTTAATGTTAACGTATTGTTGATGGATTTCATTGTATAGGTTCAAGTTGTGTCTGGCCATGGGGCAAATGATATTACCCATGTAAATCACTTTTTATTGACTCCCCCTCTCTATAAATGTCCTCTCCAGTTGGATTCTACTCATCTGTCTTCGGTACGATGCAGCTGCTGTGTCTACTGACCTGTCCGTTGATTGGCTACATCATGGACTGGAGGATGAAGGACTGTGAAGAGGAAAGTCCAAACACACAAACAGACAATTGGTATGAAAAGTGTTCAGGATAAGATACTACAGACAGACCCAAAGGCTGGTGTTTAGTACATAGGATGGGTTTAATGTTAACTTTGAACTTGGATTGTGATATAAAAGAGGAGAAGCCTGGTGGTGTCACTAACATCACAGTGTACCTCTGCATCTTGATTTCACCACATTCAAACTTTTTGTGTAGCCATGAGCCTCTTTTGACACTTGAACTTTGTCCTTCTCAGCCAACTGAATGCCTCAAAGAGGAACAGGAAGATCCAGAAACTCACTAATGCCATGAGAGCTTTCATCTTCACCAACCTCCTGTTGGTCACCTTTGGCATCACATCCCTGATAGACAATTTGCCCTTACAGGTTAGCAAAATCCTGAGCTTCAGAAGTCCTCACTGACACATCCGAGTATCACTGTTAACATCTGACTTTGCTTCTCTGATAGATGGTGTCATTCATTCTGCATACCATAGTAAGAGGATTTGTTCACTCCTGCTGTGGAGGTCTCTATGCTGCTGTGTGGGTAACAACAGGGCTTTTACAAAGCTACAGTATTTATATATTAACATATGTAATGTGAGAGATTTTGCTTACAGTTAGAAACCCTGTAAGGAAGGCATGGGCAAGGAAATCAGAGTTTAAAATATTGATTTTCAGCCCTAACATGGGGTCCTGTGCCCTCGTATAGACGGTACAACTGTACGTGGAAAATGACCACACAGGCAGCTGAACTTTGTTTTATATTGTTAAACTGCATCGCCGAGTGCTGTGACAAGTATTTGGATTCTTTACTTAACTAAAAGACAAATGTTTTTCCATCGAAACATACTTAAAATGCCAAAACCTTCCAGGGTTTATGGCTGAGATAGGCTGTAGCCATCCCCCAACCCTGAAACTCTAAAGCAGTTTTTTCAACAGAACATTGTTTTCCTCTCTTATGATTAACCAAACAAGCAACATCACTGAGCTTCACGTTCCCGTTAACACAGACAGACATCAGACCACTGTGGAAAAGCAAATTAGTCAGCTGGAACATCCTTAAGTTGAAGCTTAGAGAAGAAAGAGACCCCAAATTTTAAAAGCAGTTTAAAAAAATGGATAAGTACAGGGAGTGCAGAATTATTAGGCAAATGAGTATTTTGTCCACATCATCCTCTTCATGCATGTTGTCTTACTCCAAGCTGTATAGGCTCGAAAGCCTACTACCAATTAAGCATATTAGGTGATGTGCATCTCTGTAATGAGAAGGGGTGTGGTCTAATGACATCAACACCCTATATCAGGTGTGCATAATTATTAGGCAACGTCCTTTCCTTTGGCAAAATGGGTCAAAAGAAGGACTTGACAGGCTCAGAAAAGTCAAAAATAGTGAGATATCTTGCAGAGGGATGCAGCAGTCTCAAAATTGCAAAGCTTCTGAAGCGTGATCATCGAACAATCAAGCGTTTCATTCAAAATAGTCAACAGGGTCGCAAGAAGCGTGTGGAAAAACCAAGGCGCAAAATAACTGCCCATGAACTGAGAAAGGTCAAGCGTGCAGCTGCCAAGATGCCACTTGCCACCAGTTTGGCCATATTTCAGAGCTGCAACATCACTGGAGTGCCCAAAAGCACAAGGTGTGCAATACTCAGAGACATGGCCAAGGTAAGAAAGGCTGAAAGACGACCACCACTGAACAAGACACACAAGCTGAAACGTCAAGACTGGGCCAAGAAATATCTCAAGACTGGTTTTTCTAAGGTTTTATGGACTGATGAAATGAGAGTGAGTCTTGATGGGCCAGATGGATGGGCCCGTGGCTGGACTGGTAAAGGGCAGAGAGCTCCAGTCCGACTCAGACGCCAGCAAGGTGGAGGTGGAGTACTGGTTTGGGCTGGTATCATCAAAGATGAGCTTGTGGGGCCTTTTCGGGTTGAGGATGGAGTCAAGCTCAACTCCCAGTCCTACTGCCAGTTTCTGGAAGACACCTTCTTCAAGCAGTGGTACAGGAAGAAGTCTGCATCCTTCAAGAAAAACATGATTTTCATGCAGGACAATGCTCCATCACACGCGTCCAAGTACTCCACAGCGTGGCTGGCAAGAAAGGGTATAAAAGAAGAAAAACTAATGACATGGCCTCCTTGTTCACCTGATCTGAACCCCATTGAGAACCTGTGGTCCATCATCAAATGTGAGATTTACAAGGAGGGAAAACAGTACACCTCTCTGAACAGTGTCTGGGAGGCTGTGGTTGCTGCTGCACGCAATGTTGATGGTGAACAGATCTAAACACTGACAGAATCCATGGATGGCAGGCTTTTGAGTGTCCTTGCAAAGAAAGGTGGCTATATTGGTCGCTGATTTGTTTTTGTTTTGTTTTTGAATGTCAGAAATGTATATTTGTGAATGTGGAGATGTTATATTGGTTTCACTGGTAAAAATAAATAATTGAAATGGGTATATATTTGTTTTTTGTTAGGTTGCCTAATAATTATGCACAGTAATAGTCACCTGCACACAGATATCCCCCTAAAATAGCTAAAACTAAAAACAAACTAAAAACTACTTCCAAAAACATTCAGCTTTGATATTAATGAGTTTTTTGGGTTCGTTGAGAACATGGTTGTTGTTCAATAATAACATTATTCCTCAAAAATACAACTTGCCTAATAATTCTGCACTCCCTGTACATGACTGTATGATTGTGAAAAGGGCCAGAGTCAGCCAGAGTTCATGAGCTCTGTCTGTAATACATTAATACATGAGAGTCCCTTGGGTTGGGTTCGGTGTACTTTAGCAGTAATTTAAGAATGAATGAATACAAATGAACGAGAAAAAGAAGCTCGTCTACCTCTCTTTCTAGATATCCAGCCAACCACTTCGGGACACTGACAGGTATGCAGTCAATGATCAGTGCTGCGTTTGCCCTGCTTCAACAACCACTGTTCATATTGATGGTGGGACCCCTCAGTGGAAATCCTTACTGGGTAGGACACGTGCACACCGAGAGGAGTTTTTCAACAACGGGTTTTAGAAGAGCTTTGGTTTGAAACATGTACCGACGCTGTCTCCTTACCACAGATCAATCTGGGCCTTCTCATCTTCTCCCTTGCTGGCTTCCTGTTGCCAGGCTACCTGTTCTATCACCGGAGAAACCTGATCAGGGCAAAGGCAGAACACGATAGGACAGCTGCCGGCCAATCGAAGACTGAAAATGTTGCTCTAACCCAGTCATTCGGTGGAACTGCTAAGACCCTAGCCAATGGGGATGCAGCTAATGAACTCATGCCAAATGGTGTTTAAGATGAAATGAATAACTTAGTAAGTAGTTTGCTCATTTTTGAGGATATAAATCAAACTTGATTATGAAAAGGACAACACACACAAACCAAAGAAAACATATATTTAAAAAAATAACATCCTGCATTACTCCGTGAGTGAGAATAAGAGTTGGCTGTGACGAACGGCTTGTTCAGAAGAGCTTCAATCCCCATATGACCCTGGAAATATGTGGGAAACATCCTGTATCCTTTCATCCTGTTCACCACATGCAGCAGTTTTATGAGAACATTTCCAGCTGTAGTTTAAACTGTGACTGTGGTCTGTGGGCTTGTGCTTACAAAGCAATGCAAGTGTAGAAATTCAAGCAAGCGTGCAGATATGAAATGCTTATTACACAAGTTATGAGCTTGTTTGGTTTGTTTAAATATTCTAGTTATTTAAAGTGGGTTTAAAGTCACTTGTTTCCTGGTAACTGAGGACAATTATGGACAATATTGTTACGATCTTGAGAAAATAATTTATGTTAATGGTAATATGGAAAAAGAACTGTTGATAGTTCACAAATGTTATTTTCAGAATTATAAACTTCTGCTGCTGCCACTGTGTAACGTGGTTTGACACAGTAAACTGTTACAGAGCTCTTGACCAATCACATTAGGGCGCCTGTTCCTCTGAGGTCCCGCCCTCCAACCTTGTGGTCGGGTTGATTTGAGTGAGCAGAATTTAGTTTCAACAACAGTTCCTTGCGTGAGCTTGAATTCACTGCAGCACTCGCATGCATGATGGCGTCTTTGTGTGTGTGGCTGCTGACTCTCTGCACACAGACTGCTGAACTTACGCACAAGAAATGTCATTGCATCATTGCAGTGAGCACCTGTGCCCATGAAAGATGACCTTGTAAACACAGGTGGGTGGTGCTTTCATGCTCACAGCCAAACGTGTGTGCTTGTGATGACCATATTAGGGACCTGCCCTCTCTGTGACATCATACAGGTTGGAGAGTAGAAAAAACTGTAGAAGAAAAGTGTTTAGAGCATCCTGCAGTCGAAGCTTTTGGCTTACAGAGATTACTTGTGCATTTGCTGAGCTCATTATTTGAAACATTAGCCAGGTTTAGCATGAGCATGCACATTTCATTGTCCCCTTAGGCTAGGAGGTTTGGAGGAAGTCAGTACCACTGCAAAGAACAGGGTCTAGTTAAATTCCAGAGAAATTAATTTTGAAGACATAAATGTCTGTGCTCTGGGCTTTAGTTATATTTAAAATACAGACATTTGAGGTTATGGCTTGAAGCACTGAAGGCTAGTCATGGCCGAAGTACTTCTGTGCTAACATTACATGCTGGAAACAATTATGACATGTGACAAAATGTCACATGTCAGATGACTAATCTGTTGAATCTTTGCGATTGTTTGACTGTAACATCTGAGTTACACAAAGCCAACCCTCGCCCTGTGCCTAAGAGCAGGCCAGAGCTGACCTGGTGAGTGCTCAGCCCTTAGGGACTTGGCAGTTCCTTTGTTCCATCAGCTTGGAGAACTTCCTTCAGTTCTTCTGTGGATTTGTTAGTGTCTTATTTTTATGAAGTGAGAGTAACAGAATTCATGAAAATAACTTTCACGCTGTTAGAAGATCATCTTCAGCATAATTAAGTCATTTTTTATAGACGAGTTTTTGCTCGAAGTGGAGAAATCGTTCTCTTAGCTGATGTTTCCTAAATGAATCGAGGATTGACCAGTCGGCACTTCCTTATGTTGAAGTAGCTACTGCTGGCTCTAACATGAAAGCAGCAGGATTAAATAATGTGTATGAATCACTGACAATCATCCCACACTGGGTATAAAAGCAATAGCTTGTCTCTGACTGCCAGATGGCAGCTTGTAACTAGGATGGCTTCATCTTACCTTTTAAACGTGAGTGAAGTTTATGTTCTTTACTTTGAGCACACACAGGTGTGGAAACGTGTGAAACATAAATATTTTGTTTCAGTATGGTCACTTCATCAAATCCTAGGACCAAGGACCAAGTGTAACTGTAGTGTCGGTTTGGTTAACCGATGCAGGTACGGGGATTTGCTTTCCCCTTGTTTCCTCATCGTTATTCATATTTCCTAATCCTTAAATGCGGACAGGTTGCGAACACATTGCCATTAGTGAATGAGTCTTTGTCAATGAGCACAACTCAAAGGACACGACTGGCTGCCAGTTTGTTGTGTATTTCTGTAGAACATGAAGGCTGTTGAGTGCATATGTAATAACTGAATGTGAACTTCTACCCATGTAAACAGCTGCAGATGTGTGATCTTCAACTATTTACCACAGTTAACTCTTCTATTATCAGAAACTGTTGTTGTAATACTCAGCATGTCACAAAAACTTATCCTGAGAATAATTTTCAACCCAGTTGGTATTATGATTTCCTGCTGCAAAGACAAAGGTTGTGGGGAGAAATAAACTGTTAGCTGTTGTACCCTGTTACATTGCATACATGTGATTTATTGCTGACATTTTAAAAGACACAAACACACTAGTATTTAAAACCTTGGGAATTAGGACTGTACTGTGCTTTTCCGGTCAGACTGGCTTTCTCATTGGTGGTGGTTTGTTTTTGCTGTACTTTATCCCAGTTTGAGGGTATTTATAACAGATTACTCTGTTCAGGCCAGTGTTTCTTAGGAGAAAAATCCCCACTACCAGCAGAACACCCAGCCAGTTGTAGAGCAGGTTCGATCCTTGGCTTCCCCAGTCTGCATGCCCAAGTATTCTTGGTGCTCTCCGATGCATCCATCGCAGTGTGTATGAATGTTGGTTAGATTGCACTTATGTATAGAAGGAAGTGCTTGTATGAGTGGGTGTGATTGGGTGAATGAGGCATGTTGTATAGAGCGCTTTGAGTACTCCGGGAGAGTAGAAAAGCGCTATATAATGATCAGTCCATTTACCATTACCAAATAAACAGGAATCAAAAGAAACAATACTCAACATGTGCATCTGGCATAACTGAGGAGATGTGCAGGACTAAAGATGTGGAGGTTAAGTTCAGTGCATTTATTTACAGTGAATGTTAAAAATGTTAATAAATGCCGTAATGCAAAGTGAATGGGCAGTAGTCAGAGGATTCCTCGGCACCAGCTCAGGAAAAGAGTCTCTTCCCACAGGAAAATCTTTTCTCACTCTCAGTAACTGACATCAGGAGGACATCCAGGAATCCTGAGCAGACGAGAACAAAGAGGTGCATCAAGTAAGATGAGCCATCAAAACTGATTGTTTCCTGCTTGACGATTCAGTGTCAAATGAAGGTCTTAAACAGCAGCCAGGCCTATCACAGGATTGTCAACAGGTAAGTTAATTAACACAGGCATGCTGGACTGAAGGGGGGGAAACAGGAGGACCAGACCCCACAACAGAAGGTGTGAATAATGCAAACATACACTCCCACAGACAGAGGAGAGGAGCGACAGATAGAAAGAGTGAGCCAGCACAGGAGGACTGAAGGACCATGACACCAATCCACAACTGCTCTTCTGGGCCATATCACTCCTGCTCCACCAGATATCGTAGATCTCTCCTGCGATGTCGAACATTCATAATCTGCTGGCCAGTAAAGGCTGGCTCACTGAGGCTGAACCAACCAAGAGTGGGTTTGATCTGAGAAACATGTTATTGATTCTCATATTTTGAGCTGACAGACACAGGATTAAACAGAGCCTCAATTTCAAACGGTCTGATGAAGTTTGGAGACGTTTTATCAGATTCCGTTCTTAGAGGAATTTTCTTTGTTGATAACCAAACCTTTTGTCTCGGCATGTAACTTGGAGTTTGGTCTGGACGACTTTTATTTCGATCCTTGGTCCACAATAGTGCTGCCCGAGCTGCCTTCCAGATCCGCTGACAGCAGCGGAGAGGATTTGGCATTGCTGGAAACAGTGGAGGTTGATACCCGAGGAGTGCTTCAAACTGAAAGAGACCAGGGGCTGATGGTGTCATGGTGTTTTGTGCATACTTAATCCAGGTGAGTTGCGTGCTCCGGGTGGACTGATTAAGGGAAGTGATGCAGTTCTGTGAATGGAAACCAGAAGAAGAAAGGTTCACCTGGACACCGAGGATGGAGCAGAATTTTTTCATACAAGTGCTGTAAATTAAGGACCCTGGATTGAAACTATGTCCAGTCGAATTCAATGAACACATCGTCTACCAGGAGCTGAAGCAAGTGTGCAGCTTTTGAAAAATGATCAACAATAGTGAGGATTATTGTGTTACCAGAGCAAGGGGACAAGCCGGTGAGAAAATACACTTCAATGTGGGACCAAGGACTTCCTGGAGTTGGAAGTTGGTGGAGCAGACCGACTGAAGGAGACCTGGAAGATTTGTTCTGAGCACACACTGTACAGGCAGCAACGCATTCTTTTTTCATCTTTTATCAAGATATCAACGAGTATTTACGGGTCGATCTACGTCCCGTCCCATATGGTCGCGAGCAGTGGGTAGTGACTGAAAGAATGAGATCTCGGATACAAGCGGTGGAACTGGTCTTCCTCTGAAGGGTGGCTGGCCTCTCCCTTAGAGATTTGGTGAGAAGTTCGGCCATCCAGGAAAGGGCTCAGAGTAGAGCTGCTGCTCCTTCGCATCAAAAGGAGCCAGTTGAGGTGGTTCAGGCATCTCATAAGGATGCCTTCTGGGCGCCTCCTGGGTGAGGAGTTCAGGGCATGTGCCAACTGGAGGAGGCCCTGGGGCAGACACGCTGGAGAGATTATATTTGTCGGCTTGCCTTGGTCTTTCCCCGGATAAGCTGGAGGAGGTGGCGGGGGAGAGGAAAGTTTGGGCTTCTCTGCTTAGGCTGCTGCCCCTGCAACCCGGCCCCAGAAAAGCAGAAGAAGATGGATCGATGGATCTTTTATCTTTTTTATGTTTGCAACCAAAACAGAAGCTTGAAGAATTACATTATTACTGGGATGATATGCAAACTCGGAGGTATGAGCTCAGTGGATGACCTGGGAGTGGACACAAGAGGGGACAAAAAGAGGTGGCCCATTACCTGGGCCTATATGTCTCCTTCTCTGATTCACACCAAGTGATTTGCATCATATAAATCAAGTTTTGAAAAGATTGTGGGTCGCTACAACAGTTCAAATGCTGATGATAACAGAGGCGATGGATATTTGTTTTTAACTGTGAGGGATGTGTTTGCTCAGCCAAGGGTATCCTAACACTAGCACTGCAAAAGTATACTTGGATATGTTCTGAGTGGGCACTGGATTTATAGAGAGAGAGAGATCATTTCCAGGAGACATGTCCAGTCCAACTGTGAAACTTGAAGGAGTTTGGATAATTCTTCCAGGGGAATCTTGAGTGTGGCAGTCAGGTTCTACTCAGGAAAATTCTGCTCTGCTCCAGAATCAATTAAGGCTTGGACAGAATATGAAATAGACCGGGAAACAAGTTTATCTGGCAACAACAATCTTGGCAGGGAATGTTTCTTTAACTTCCATCCATCCATTTGCTTCTGCTTATCCTTTTCAGAGTTTGCTGGAGCTTATCCCAGCGAGAGGTGGGGTACACCCTGGACAGGTCGCCAGTCTGTTGCAGGGCTAACGCACAGACAACCATTCACACCTATTCACATTAACCTATCCCCACTAGATGCATGTCTTTGGACTGTGGGAGCAAGCCGGAGTAACCGGGGAGAACATGCTAAACTCCACACAGAAAGACCCCAGCCTGATGGTGGAACTGAACCCAGTCCCATCTTGCTTTTCAACAACAGTGCTAACCACCGTGCCACCCCCTTTACCTTTATTTAACGTGCCCACCAGTATCCCCACCTTTCCTGAGGGGTGTTGTCTTTTATATGCCGCAGATATGTTTAAAAAAAACTCACCTTCTGTCATGGTCCCTGTGCCCCCCCGGCCAGCCCAGTGTGGCCACAAGTGTTTGTTGTTTTTGTCTCACTCTCTCTCTCCTACCTGTCTGCCTGGGCAGAGCTCTGATTGGGCTCCCGCCCTTGGCCCACGCACCTGCAGCTGATCTCGGGTGAATTGCAGTTCTCTGGCTCTTAAGGCTGGGGCTCTGAGCTATTCGTCGCTGGAATATTGAGTGACCCTCGTCAGTATTGCCTGGCTTCATTGTGAATTAGTTGTTCCCGTGCTTGCCGCCGACTTACCCTCGTCTATGTTGATAGGTTTATCTGGACCTGCCCGTTTTGATTCCTGGACCCCGTGAGTGTGAGTGGGTTGCCCGTGTGAGGAGTGTTTGGACGAGGAGCGGAGCGAGTGTGAAGACGTGTGTTTCCCCCCTGTTGACCCCCGGGACCCTGGTGTTCCCCCCCCCCTTCACGTGTACATAGCGCACCGGAGTGTCTAATAAAGTGTTGTTAAACTGTTGAGTCCGTTCCACCCCCGTTCTGTCACGGAGGTGGAACGGACTCAGGTGCAGACTGAAGTAGCACGGTTCAACAACACTTTATTAAACACTCCGAGCGAGAGAAAAACAACAAGCACTTGTGGCCACACTGGGCTGGCCGGGGGGGGCACAGGGACCATGACACCTTCTCTGATTATTCTGTGTCTCTCAAATGGAGAAAGCCACGCCTGGCCAACTTCTGTCACACCTTTCAGGAAGTCCTCCGGGAAAACTCCACCAGAACTTGGGGTTATTCTAACCAGGGCAGCAGATCGTGCTGGTGATAGGACAGTGGAAACAGACATACCTCAACTCTGAAGACTGGCATCTTGTTGGCCAGAGACATGGTGGAGTAGTCCCTATGTATATCCAGCTGGGCTTTTTGGAGGACAGGGGAGCAGCAAATTCAGGTCTGGGTCGAGATGTGGCTAAATCATTCTGTCATAACCAGAGATGGGTTATGACAGACTGTAATCTGATTACTTTTTTCAGGTAACGAGTAAAGTAAGGGATTACTATTGCAAAAACGGTAATTAGATTACCGTTACTTTCCCGTAGGAACGCTGCGTTACTGCGTTACTAAAACCGTGATTTTTTTTGCGAGAATGTCTCATGACAGTGACGTGAGCGAGTGCGACGTTTGTGACAACAGCTGTGTGCAGATCAACAGTGGACAGTGTTGGGGAGTAACGGAATACATGTACCGCCGTTACGTATTTAAAATACAAAATATGAGTAACTGTATTCCGTTACAGTTACCGTTTAAAAAGGTGGTATTCAGAATACAGTTACTTTGTTGAAATAAATGGATTACACTGCGGTACTTGTTTCATTTTGTCGCGGGTCAGGACTGTTTGGTTTTGTTTGACAGCTACGTTCTTTTGTTCCAGGCGGCAGCGTTACGGTTGCCATGGTTACAGGGCGACGCTCTCTCTCTCTGCGACTGTGTGTTTCCTGGGTGAGAGAGGCCTTTTTGTTGTTGTTGTTGTTGTGCTAAGCTAACAGGCAGAATGCTACAAGCATAGCTCTAAAGAATGTAGCATCATGGGCAGTGTAGTCCGTGTTGCAGGGAGAATGGACTGCCATACACGTTATGGGTCTGTGAGCGCGAGGAGGGAGAAAAAGGCGAGTGGAAAGGTACGAGTTGTCATCGAGGAAAAACGGGAGCTGGAAGCATGTAAATATAATAATAACCACTGCAGCCAAGAAGAGTGCCTGACGAGCCCAGTTGTAAGTAAGCTATTAAGACTCGACTGTACACCGTGTTCGTGTTTTCCTCCGAAAACAATAAGTTCCGTTGGAGCAGCCTTTCAACGCCTCTCTCTGTCTCTCGCAAGAAAAGTTGACCCACACAACAAAGTAAAGCTA
Organism: Copadichromis virginalis; assembly: GCF_057382275.1. Taxonomy (NCBI): domain Eukaryota; kingdom Metazoa; phylum Chordata; class Actinopteri; order Cichliformes; family Cichlidae; genus Copadichromis; species Copadichromis virginalis. The sequence goes on along the minus strand of NC_140623.1, from coordinate 5,888,918 downwards.
TTTTTCGGCTACGAGCCGACAGGGACCCCGCCGTATTAGTCAGAGCCCAGATAGCAAGGAAACATTGAAACAATGTTGAGTCAATATCAGGCTGTGTCATTGAATCAACGTTGAAGTGTGACGTTGACCTAACATCACTCTTGCACCCTTTTTTAATGTTGAAACAACGTCAGGTTTTGATGTTGAATCAATGTTGAAACCTGACGTTGATTCAACGTTATATTTTCTAATACTGTTGACATTGAAACAATGTCAGATTCTGATATTGAAACACTGTTGAGCTATGGTGTTGATTTTCCACCTCTTTCGCACAGTTGCTTTTTATTAAAACAACAGTTAAATCATGACTGGAAATCTACCTTTCTTTATAGGTATTTTAACCAATACTAAACTACTGCATGTTTCCATCAATACTTAAACCACCTAATCACATAATTGTACTTATTCCTCAAATTGGACACCCTTTAAAAAAAACAACAAATGTCTCACAATGTATCATGTCAATATTAATATCCTAAAATAAGAAAGCATTGCATGTGATGTAACAGAGAAAAAACTAAACAAAAAAAGGTCAATAGGCATGTTTCATTTGCTAAATACTTTATTAAAAGACAGTTTCCTATTTACATTTATATGTTTCACAGAAGTTTGTAATTTTTTACTCTGGGATGGGGATGGATGATGTGCGTCCTGCACCACCCAAACGATCTGGGGCATATCGGAGCCATTTCTGCACTGCTTGTGCAAAGACAAACTCGGACATAGAGTTTGCCCCTAACTGCTGCGTCAGGCCATCTAGGACAAAAATACACACACACACAAACAAAAAAAGTGAATTAGAGCACATGAATAAGCTCGTGTTAACTGTCTTTAAAACAAAATAAACATGGGGTCCTCGGGCTGTACAAACTACAACCCGAGGACTAAACAAGCCAAAGACCAAAGACTCCATCTCCAGATTAACCGGACATGAAAGTCTTGTTATTAAGAAGGACAAAGTAATATAGCAAAAAAACGGTAAAAATTACCAAATATGCATTTGCAGAGCGCTGTATCTTTAAATGCCCTTTTTTGCTTTGTCTGGTCCTTGGTTTTTTTCCCTGCCCAGTTTAGTACCGAGGCCAGCTCGTTTGTAATGGCATAAGCCATTACACGGCGGACTCGCACCTCCAGTGTGGTCCCTCCAATCAAGGCAAAGCGTCTCACCTATAGACACATTTTAAGAGATGGAATTAGCGTGTCTCATGTCTTTAATGTGTATGCAAGTGCTTGTGTGTGTAATCAACAGGCCATTGTTATGTATTTAAATCACATCTGACAGCTATTACACTTTATAGTTACAAAGTGTACATAACCTTTATATACTTACCATTGCCTTATTTGCCTCTTGTGATTGAAGAGCTGCCTCTGCATTGTTTAGCTCCTCAATGTTGTGCAAGGGCAAATCCAGAGGCAGTACCCCAGCATCTACCGATTCATTGCAGCAGGGATGGCGGATGGCTCTGACCTCCTCACGGAGTTCGTTAACAGCTCTCGTCAGGTCTGACAGAAAAAGATAATTTTTTTTAAGTATTTAAGAATACAGACAACTTGTCAAAAGTTTCCTTGTGTCACACACAGATATGTACAAAGACACAAGACAGTATTTTATTACCTGGTATTTTCACTCGAGGGGGCTGGGGAAACCGTTTTTTTGTGGGCTGCTCATCCTCTGAGTCACTATATGTGTACAGGGGATTTTGTCTAAAGAAAAAAAGTTGAAAACGGTCATAAGTAATTACAAATGTGCTTTTGGAATATTATTTCCTAAAGTTACAGTTTGATTTAACATTTAACATACAACTGCGTGTGTATATGTAAGCATTTAAACACTGAAGATAATAAAATTAACAGTATTTTGTCTAAGTCTGCCATTGTAGGAATTCATGGCACCGAGACAAAAACTTGGCGCACAGTGTGGCATCAAAATAGGCGCACACCTTTGACGCTGCGTTTTCTCCGTCTTCCTCGTCCACACGTAAATGCTAAAGCAGAGTTTTCGAAAATATCCGCCCTGGCAGGCGTCTTTAAAAATCTCAGTTTTCAGTTGATGAAACGCAGTTTACGTGTGGACAAAAGGTGCAAACGCAAGGTAGGTGAGCGTGCAGCGTAAAGTTTGAATTGAGTGCGAATCGAAGCGGGTGCTCTCCAATCATTAAAAGTAACAAAGTCATTGAACACATTTATACAGTTACCTTTACGTTTATCAATCATATATCACAGATTTACAATTTTTTGTAGTACTATGCTAAAAAGCAACTACAGAGCGAAAGTCTGGGTCAAGCGCCGAGGCGACGGCAAGAACAAAGGAACCCTCGAAGCGTTAAAGCTAGCTTTGTAAGGGAATATAACGGAAAAGTATGAAACGAAAATGTTTTCTTTGTTGATAGACTTTGTTCGCAGTGCAATTTATTTGTTGCCGGATTGTAAGAAGAAAGTAGACACAATTTCGGGCTCCCACATTTTATCCGAAACTTTACATTAACAAGTTTGTTTGGTTTTTTTTTACTGTTATTCAAATGCAACCATGGAAATAACGAATAGAACAAAAGTCATTCATTCTTACCTTATACTAATCGTGGCGCAGGCCAGTGCGGTGCATGAACTGATGCCTTCTCCGGTCAATTCCACTGAGAGTAAATCTAATGTCCCGCTCTACTGTACAAGACAATGGTTACCTGGAGGGACGTACCAATGTGATAGGGGTGCTGCGGAATAGTCCAAGTGGTAGCAGCTTTAATTTCCCGCTCAACCATAAATCGATGGTTTTTCAACGTGATTGTTGTCACCTTGTCAACTATAAATAGATCAACAATCAACGATGACAGAACAACAGTGAATCAATGTTAATTCAATGTCAGTGTCAGGTTTCATCAGTATTTCAATGTTGTTTCAACATTGGTTTTGTGTTGACATTTCAATCCTGACGATTCTGATGATTCAGATGGAAAATCAACATCTGTTCAATGTCTCCTTGCTATCTGGGAGGTCCCTTTACTACAGTTCGGAGTCGCGGACCTTCAGTAATAGTAATAAATCACACAGCAATAGTACATTCACGTTGTTGTAAAAAGCATGGTAATATATTAAGTAATCCAAAGTATTCAGAATACGTTACTGTCATTGAGTAACGTAACGGAATACGTTACAGAATACATTTTGGGGCATGTATTCTGTAATCTGTAGTGGAATACATTTTAAAAGTAACCTTCCCAACACTGAAAGTGGATCATATATTGATTGTGGGAGAGAGTATGAGCGTGCAGCGTTTAAAGCGTGGAAGTACTGACCTTACTTTGAGTTTGATTCCATAAAAAGTGACAAAAACATTAGCGTCCGCTGTGCGTGGGAAGAAAACTTCTTTTTACAGCGAAAAAAAACCCTAAACCTCCAAGCAAGCACCGAGTAGCTACGACGTAATGGGAAACTCACAGAGAAACTCGCGGATTCTTCCACTGACCGCGGCACACCTGCACCAGGGTAACCCTCCGCCTGCCCCACTCCTGCTTTACAGGTGAAAATAGAGCAACAGGACCGCTGAGTCTTTGACTTTATTTATGTTCTGCTGTGTTTTACTTGCATCTATTTGAAAGACTGAGTGTAAACACAAAAAATATTTTATTTTATGTGCTGGAATGTGCAGAAAATAGGTTTAAATGTTAAACTAATTTCTTCCAGTCAGAGAATGTTGCAGATAATTAAATTTTTGCTTGATGCATAAAATTAAAAGATTAAAACTAATAAAACAAGTTTTAAAAAGAGACTTTTCCATTTGATTACATTTTGTATGATGGATTATGCAGAAAAAGTAGAATTGGGCTGAAAGATCTATCACTTTATCACCTCTTCAGGTTGTAAATCGTGTTTTTAAAAAGTAACTAAGTAACTAAGTAATTAATTACTTTTGAAAATAAGTAATCAGTAAAGTAACGGGATTACTTTTTGGGGGAAGTATCAGTAATTAGTTACTGATTACTTTTTTCAAGTAACTTGACCAACACTGGTCATAACTAAGGAGATCTGAGGACTCAAGATGTGGGAGGTTAAGCTCAGCACGTTTATTTACAGTGATTGTTCGATAATAAAGCAAAGTTAAGATACTCAGATGATTCTTTGTCTCCAGCTCAGGCAAACCCACAGAGTCTCTCTCTCTGGTCTCTTAGGCCAGGGGTAGGCACCTCCAGGCCTCAGGCTGGTGTCCTGCAGGTTTTAGACCTGTGCTTGATCCAACACAGCAGATTCAAATTGCTAAATGACCTCCTCAACATGTCTTGAAGTTGTCCAGAGGCGTACAAATGAATGTGAACTAATGATAATGAACTAATCATTTGATTCAGGTGTGTTGACCCAGGGTGATATCTAAAAGCTGCAGGACACCGGCACTCGAGGCCTGGAGCTGCCCACCCCTGTCTTAGGCTAACAAAGCAGCTTCATTCTCAAATGAAGGATTCAGAAGATGATAACAATGTAAGGCTTTTTTCTTTATTTACCCCATATTTGGGAAATTTTGTTACAGAAATTGAACTGATGATGGTAAATGGTGTCTTGCCCAAGGATATTTGGCAGGCAGACTGGGATCAAACCACTAGTGATGGCCAAATGAAGCTTTCTGAAGCTTGTATTGAAAAACGGTTCATTACTCGAAGCTTTTCAACACAGTCCTCTCTGGTGACATCTGGTGGCCAAATATATGAAGAGCAGCTTGAATCCACAAAATAAAACCAACCGCTTCATTATGACTGCCCACTCGACAGAGTGGAGTTCTGTCTGATATTGGGCCACCGCTGTGTTGCTTTAAACATGTATTTTTGGGGGTGAAAAAAATGTTGTTTATTTCTTTAATACATAATTTTGACCAGTAAACTCTCGTTGTTTAAACATGCACCATGGTGTGGTCTTTCTTTGCTTGTGACTTCTTGATGTTGGTTACAATAATTGAAAAATACCACATTACATATAATATACATATGATAATGTACAACACATTATGGAGTATGCTTCTGCTCTGAGGTCCCGCCTCCTTGTACTTGTGCAATTAATCGCCGGACGGGTATATTTATAAATAATATTATGTTAGGGACATTTTCCTATACATATTTGTGACCTGGGGGTAGAATTGATTGTGAACTGGAAAAGGAAAATGCTTATGAACTTGCAAATTAAAAACATGATGCATTTAAAGCAACCCTTTTTCATTTTTATTTAAAAAGAGAATTTGTTCTAGTGTGCGATGGCCGAACCTGTTCCTTTTCGTGGAGATAATTTCTCTTCACATGGCACAGAGGAGGCTGCAGTGCAGAGAAACTAGTAGAGATGCAGTTATACAGTCTGGGCCCCACAAACTATCAGCTAAAGAGAATAAATAAATTCAATTGCTGCACATTTGGCAGACTAACATTTTAAGATTAATTAAAAAAAAATAAGATATATATTTTTACAACATTACATGTGAAGAGTAAAATGGAAGTTTTTCTAAAGTTATTTAATGATATTTATATTATGAAAATAGGGTTTTTGACATTTTACCTTTTTCCCGTTGTCAGATAAAATAAACACGCACAAAACAAAAGCAAACAACCAGAACACAAAGCTGGAAAACCCACCCGATCGACCAAAATCAACTCCAAATCCTCCCACACAACAGAACCTCCTCTATTCCTCGCTGGCTCCAAATCTCTCAGTGGAATGATCAGTGGTTCGCTCTCTGTCACCATCAAACACTCCACAAATCCCGCGAATGATTCGCTTCCTTATAAACCATTGAATCAGACACCGAAGCAGTTAGGCTCTAACTGACGCTTCGGACGTCACTGATCACGTGACTCTGGCCAAACGAATCAAGCTTCGACACAGTGCTTCTGAAGCTGTGTGTTCATTTTTGTGACACACGCACCGGAGCGTCAGCTTCAAGCAAGAGGACCTGGCTGCAGCCACTGTGGAGCTCCACAGTAACCGGAAACACGTGACCTCCACACTAACCGGAAACACGTGACCTCCACAGTAACCGGAAACACGTGACCTCCACAGTAACCGGAAACACGTGACCTCCACACTAACCGGAAACACGTGACCTCCACAGTAACCGGAAACACGTGACCTCCACACTAGCCGTAAACACGTGACCTCCACAGTAACCGGAAACACGTGACCTCCACAGTAACCGGAAACACGTGACCTCCACACTAACCGGAAACACGTGACCTCCACAGTAACCGGAAACACGTGACCTCCACACTAGCCGTAAACACGTGACCTCCACAGTAACCGGAAACACGTGACCTCCACACTAACCGGAAACACGTGACCTCCACAGTAACCGGAAACACGTGACCTCCACACTAACCGGAAACACGTGACCTCCACAGTAACCGGAAACACGTGACCTCCACACTAGCCGTAAACACGTAACTTCGGTTAAATCGACTTTGACAGCGACAACTAAATTGCGTTTTTGTTACTATAAAATGGTTTTAAGTGGGGTGTTTTTTTAACACTCTGGGTTTGTTCAAAAAAAATTCACCATCCCCTAAATTGTTCGTGGCCAAAAGTGACACTTGCTGTTTTGCTGATTTATTATTATTTTTACAGTACATCGTGTTGTGCGTTCTGATTGCTGTAGACCATTGTCAATCAATCTAGTCCAGTGTCTCCTGTACAGGAGCGGTCCCTAATAGGCCCACGGACCGGTCCCGGTCCGTGAGTCCTTTGGTACTGTTCCGGGAGAGTTGATCCTCCGGTGTGAAATGTATGGTTGTAGTTTCTGTGTCTTATTTTGAAAGAACTATTTACGCGTTACCATAGCGACCAGAGAGCATTAAAAAGCAGAGAGGAGGATGTCACTGTCATTGTTGTTGGCGCACAGCTCAAGTCACGTTTATTATTATATTTACAAAATACCACAGTTTCTTTTTTTTATTCTTTTGTTGTATTTATCCGCGACACCTTAAAGGTCGTTCCCTGAAAATATTGTCTGACATTAAAGTGGTCTGTGGTGCAAAAAGGTTGGGGACTCCTGCTGTACAGTACAGAATGCGTTTAGCTTGTCGAATTTACATAAATCTTCGATCACTAGCAGTGTAACTCTGAAGTGCTGTACTGTGTGTTTGTAAGTTTTCTCCCAAACAAACACAACAATGCCGACGAAACGTTTTTCACCCTCAAATGCACCTTTAGGTTTCATTCCATAATCCTGGACTCATGTTTCTACGAAGGTTTGAACTCTAAGAGTGTTTAAACAAAAGAGAAAAGTGTGAAAATGCTCATGCCTGTCTGAGAAAAGTGTATAAAGCATGTAGTGAGGGGTTTTACAGTCTTAACATCTATAATAATTGTAAAAAATAAAGTTGGCTACTTCATGGATTTCACCTACCGCGGGTTATTTTTAGAACGTAACACCAGCGATAAACGAGGGGCTGCTGTATTATTGATAGTAGAGTCTGGGACATCTAATTGATTAACATCGACATTGATTATTATGCACTATTATTTTTGTTCAAGGAGAGCCAAAAATATAAAGAGGAACTACCAGACCCCCGTCATCAACGAGTGCCCAGTGGAGAGAGTGGACAGCTTCAAATACCTCGGAGTTCACATCACGCAGGACCTGTCATGGTCCTGTCACATCAACACCGTGGTGAAAAAGGCCCGTCAGCGTCTCTACCACCTCAGACGCTTCACACTCAGAAATTAAAGTACAGAAATGTACCTATAAGGGTACAATGGCTTGTCACTGGGGTGGTACCCTCTAAGGTACCGTTCTGTACCCTAAACTGTGGGTACTGATTTGTACCCTTGTAATTTGTACCTTTTACACGTCAAACCTGTACTTTAAAGGGCAAAGTTGTACCCTTAGTATAAAGTACAAAAAAGAACCCTTAAAAGGAGTACAAAAATGTTTTTCTAAAGGTTCAGTATCTACACACAGATTTCCTATATTTTTCCTCTCAAGATTTGAAAAATTGAAGATACAAAGTCAAAAATACTTGTCACATTTATTACCTTCTTAAATACATTGCTTAACTGTTACATACAAACTGTTATCAACACAGTATGTGTCATAAGCTGCAACATCAATTTCCTGTCCAGGTTTTAGCAACGTCCATTCACTATCAACTCTAACACTGTATGAATGAAAATGGTTGTCATATAACAGAGGAATGAGAATTTTTCCACAAAAGACCCACATTGTGTCAATATTAACACAACACCTGTTCTCTGTGTTTCCTATACACATGTCGTCTGAAAGATTCATATTTTTTGAAGGAAGAACAGCAGTCACTGAGTCCACAGGTTATATCAAAATTGGCATCACCTATGTGCTGAATAAGCTTTGTCAAACTAAAGGTTCTTCTGCCACATTTGGAGCACTGATATGGCTGAGGCATGGTGGTCAATACAGAAGATTTATTTGTCTGGTGACTGTGATTGGTAGAGGCCGGTCCTCACCCTCATCTATTTTCACAATGTACTTTTGGAGAAAAATCAGGGTGTTCTTCAGATGTTTTGGGTAAGCAAGGTTGAAGACAAAATACAAGCAGAAAGAAGAGATGATTGCTTCAAAAATACACGAGCTTCTGCACACTTCACTGCCATCCAACTTCACAATGTTTGGAGCGCTTCTGGAGAACACTGGTTTCCAGTCTTCATAAAGTAGCTGAACAGTTGGATAGGGGGTTTTAGGATAAACCTTTGAAGTCAAAAGAGAAGGTAGAGGAAAGCAATATCTTAGTCTCTTAACAAAAGATACATTTGTTTTCCTTTTATATAGACTAAATATTTTAATACACACACCTCTCCAAGTATGACAAAGAGATCCAGTTTCTCCTTGAAGACGTATGGCAGGAATAAAAGTGCAGCCCTTGTGTCAAGATCTGCCAAACAAACAACAAAACACAAGATCACCCATGCATTTTATCTGGCATTTCCAGTTACCTATAAAAATTATATAAAATGGAAGCCTTGAAGTTAAAAAAAAAAAAAAAAAAGCAAATACCTGGTAGGTCATCAGTGAGAGCCTCCTCTCTTGCATCAAGGTAGAGCTGGTAGAGTGGGGTTTTCCCTCGTGTAACGTCAATCACCTTTGCTGCAACACATGAGAGCCCTTCACGAAATCGCTGGCTTACATTACCCGTTGTTGGTTAATTAATTTTCAGTACAAAATAACAGTGTATGAAAATGAAATAATCTAAAGTTGATATTAATTATGTATGGTGCTGCATAATTATTTTTTATAGAATTTAACAACAATACTGTAAGAAGTTACATGAACATAAAAAAAAAAGGAAAGAGGGACAGATGAAGAAAACAAGGTCAAGGGCAAATAAAATTTACTACTATAAACATGTTAAATGTGACAGCTATTTCCAAGTTCAATTCAGCTTTCTGACTTACACCAGTAGGCATCCCTAAGAAGGGGTACTTCTTCAACACATCCTCCACAGGCATACCATTTGCAATTTCTTTCTGCCGCCAAGCAAACGTTTGCTGCATATGGTTATGAACCACCATGGTATCTGGTTGCATCTTCTGATATTGGCACTGTAAGACCTTTAAGTGGGTGTCTATGGATAATAAATCCTCTCCTTGGACGCATGGTCCCTTGAAAGAAAGCAAGAGTGAGAAGAGAAAGTCAAAACAGATTAGAAACCCAACATAAGACTAAATATACAATTAGAGCTGACACGATCTGTGCATCACAAAGAACTCGTATCGGTTAAAGTCTCAAAGTATTTTCATTGCTGTGAAAACAGTTAAGTGTTTGTTTTTATTGCATGAATTGAAGTATAAAACACTACAGTAACAATACATATGGTAGAAACAATGATCATATTAACTAAATCCTAAAAGTGCATAACGGCCAACATGTATGTTTCAGACATACTAACTTCATTATAAATAAGAAAATACCTTATTGAAGTTGACGAAGTAGATGGTTGCCAGTCTTCTGGAGAGACAGTATGTAGAGTCAGCGTCACTGAAGATTCCTTCATCCTTGACACAAATTGGTTGAATTTAACCTGCTTTTTGAAGGATCCTTGGAAAAGGTATGCAACCATAGTCTCAGTAAGACCGCAGTCAACTGTGTCACCATCAACCTCATTGTCTGCAAGATAAATGGTAGTACAAACTCTAAATTCCATGTAAGAATATTTATCACCACATTTTTACATGGGTAAAAACCGTATATCACACACATTAAAACCTTTTGTAATACTTCTTTCAGTTCAAAGAAATATTCATTAAAAAAAAATAAGTAAATTAAATAAAATAAACCAAATCTTTAGAGTGAATCCTCTCGATATGCAAAGTTTTCATTTTTAAATTTAGATGTTTTCTTTGGGACTACTGGACACAGGAGAGCAGAGTCTGAGCATGCTTTTGTGCCCTTTCAAGTTTGGAAGAAAAAAAAAAGACTAGAATGCTGTAATTTGTTAATATTCACTACTAAGGTGACTCCTTTCTCCAGATTTCCGACAGTTTCTGCCGTCTGTTCTTTCAGACCGATTACTTATAGCGATAACACCCGGAGGACCGTATTACAAGCTCAGATTACATGCTGAAAAACTTCCCACATTGCTTAAAACGCGACTATCAAACCCCAGCTGCGACACCCTTGTTATATTTTAAACAAGTGCGGCGTCAAGATATTTCCTTTAGACGTTATATTCAGCCGCCCATGTGTGTTGATGGCCTTGGAATGGATGTAAAAACGTGATTTTATTAAACCATTAATACACTAACGGTAAACTGCATTCAGCTACCAGGGAATCAAATTTTGCGCCGTTCCGCTGCGCAGGGGTTACCGAACCTATAGACTGTGGCTGAACCACATATATAAGTTCAAACTTATACAAATACTATGTGTACACATTTTTCAGAACTGTGACCTCAACTTTACACATGAAACGTTTGTAAAAACGTTTGTAAAAAGACATAATTTGAGCTAAGAGAGTGCCGAAACTAGCTAAATTGCTAATATACGTTAAGCTAGGCTAAACCAATAATTAGTAATTATGCTACATTTTTCTTTAAATAAAACTTACCTCTGCAACGCTGAGCTTCAGCTTCGGTGACATCTAAGCCCCACTCTTGTATTTTTGTTAAGAGTTCCTCAGACAAGTTCGTAATTCATCTCCCTCCGTTGATAAAACAAAATGGCACCTGCTGCATTTACAGAAAGTTCTAGAATCCACCAGCTATTCGTTGAGTTTCTTCTTCTACTTTTTGTTTGATGTTGTGAGGATGGGCTCAACTCGCACTCCGAGTTCAATAAGGGTGCTTTTTTTTAAGGGTGCTTTTTGTCAAAAATAATAAAAATAAAAAAACTCTAATCAAAAAGTGCTTAATCAATCTGTACTTTATCTTTTGAAAGAATGGGTACAAATAAGTACTTTTCACAATTAAGGAACATGTATGTACCTTTCAGACACTAAAAAAGGTACAGATAGTTACCCCGAGGTCCAATATTTGTCCTTAGACTGTATTAATGTCATTTTTGTACCTTGGGGCACAGTAATGTACCCCTTCCGTACCCCTATTTCTGACTGTGTTGAGAGACTTCCAACTGCCCTCCAAGGTGCTCAGGAACTTTTACTCGTGCACCATAGAGAGCATCCTGATGGGAAACATCTTAACCTGGTTCGGGAACAGCACCATGCAGGACAGACGAGCTCTACAGAGGGTTGTGCGGTCAGCTGAGCGCACCATCCGCTCCGAGCTCCCTGACCTGCACTCAATCTACAGCAGGCGGTGCTGGACCAAGGCCAGGAAGATCGTGAAGGACCTCAGCCATCCCAACAACAGACTGTTCTCTCTGCTGAGGTCAGGAAAGCGATTCCGCTCCCTGAAGACCAACACAGAGAGACTGAGGAGGAGCTTCTTCCCGCAGGCGATACGGTCTCTCAATCACACCACCACACAGTACTGACCCACACATATGGTTCTTACACACACACTGGACTTTCTGGACTTTGTTTTTGCACAACACTGGTCACTATATTCTTCATTTCCGGTTAATACTTGTACAGCTGCTGTTATTGTGTATATATTTATTTATATTTATATTTCTTCATACATTCTTATATAGTTCTATATTGTGTATTTTGTTGTACAGTTATTTTATTTTCAACTTTAATTTATATATTTATCTTTATCTTATTCTTCCCAGTTAAATTTACCCTTCATTCTAATTTGTGTTGTACAGTTATTTCATGTTTAACCTTAATTTATATTTTATTCCTTCCTAGTTAAATTTACCCTTTTTAATCTTTCATATTTATTTCCTATCTTATTCATAGCCTTTTCCTTTTTTGTTTTCTTTAGGTCACGAGCAGTTGTCCAAGCATTTCACTACATATCGTACTGTGTATGACTGTGTACGTGACAAATAAAATTTGAATTTGAATTTGAATAAAACTCTCTCTCAGCTTGTTTGTTGCCAAAAATGGCCACTTTTTGTGTATGTTCACAAAATGCTATAAAATGTATATTTCTTAAAACATTTTTCTACTTTTACCGACGTGACTCTTTAAAATAGCACCAGTCCTTTTCATCAAAATCAAAATTGTATATAAATTTTTTACTCTTTATAGCCAGTTAGGTTATATATTACCATTAACTTTGAAGATAAAACGGTGATAAAGTCCTAATGTTTTCATGAAACTTCCTTTTTTTCCCCATCTGAGCATCGGGGAAAAGGCTGTCTTACAATTGTTGAGGTCACTAGTGTGTGCCCCATTTCTTCCAGGATCACTCTCTTTATAGGTTTTAGTGGACTCCTAGTACTGCGAAGTGGTTTCATGGTACAAAGGGATTGTATTCCAAGATCTGGGAGACTGTAGAAATGAGCAGTGATGCCCTTCCTACCATCTTTCCAGAAAAATAAGTGATCTGGAAGCTGTTAGGCTTACTTACAGCAGCAGCACTTTCTGCACCTGCATAAACTCCAGGACACATTTAATAACGGTGTTTGTTGCTGTATGTGCTGCAGCTTTTAAATTTTTAATAATACATATTTTGTTAATATTTTGGCTATGGTGTCTTGTTATGAAATGTACAAGAGTAAAAGTGTTTTTAGCATGCGGTCAAAGCTAAGTTTGACTGGGAAACTCAAAGCTCAATAGTCTGTATCAACTATTAGATCCTTAAGATCAAACCCGTGTCATGCTTTTGGTCCACTGCAGTGCAGTAGTCAAAAAAAAGAATAAGTGAAGTGTCCACAGATGGCCAGGATAGAGCCCAGAGTGTTAATGTTTAAAATGTATAAAAATATTATTGATTACAATTCTTTACTATTAATATCAACAATAAGCTTTTTATTTTGAAATTACAAGTTTAAAAAAATGCTGTTACATTTACATTTAATGCTGTTACACTGTAATCCTTTATTATAAGTATGGACACAGAATAAAGTGAACAACATTTTGAAATAAGTTTAATTGGAATTTTGTACTACGCAAAAAACAACAACAACAACATATTAAACAAACAAACAAACACAGCCAGTGCCTTCATTTGTCCATCACATGTCAAACATAGCACTGACCCTTAGCCCCTGCTCATCAGCACATGCTTTCAAAAAGAGCTCCATGTCCTCTGCAAACTGAAAAACAAAGAGGAACAAGTCCCTTGCTCCAGTGTCTTCTTCCTCTGACATGTCTATTAAGACCCTCTGCTGGTCCTCTTGATTTAAGGACACATATTTGGGCATTGTTACATGTCCACGGAAAAGTGCCTTATTTTGGACAACCCACTGCACAGCAGGACGCAGATCTTCAACAACTGCTGGCTCCTGTGTCAGGCAAATGGGGATGAAAACATAGTTATTTCTCTGTTGCAGAACAGTTTTTTAACAGTTATTCAAATGTCACTAACCATGTAATTACACTACTGGTTAAAGTGAATACTGACCTGACTGACTTCCTGGAACTTGTGCTTTTTCAGTCTGAAAATGGGCACGTGTTGTCCTTCAAGCACAGCTTTGGCTTCCTCTCTCCAGTGTGCAAATAGCTTGCCAGAGCTATGAAGAGTAAGGCCACAGTGAGGGCATGTCATTTTCATGGACTTTCCATCAGCTGCAGTTTTATTGAACACAGAGGGTAGAGCATATGAATGTTCTAACAAAGCCTCAGACAAAACCTTGGGGGGGAGACGGGGCTCCTCGAAGAGTTCAGCGGGGAGCAGTCCTGATAATTCAAATTCAAATTCAAATTCAAATTTTATTTGTCACGTACACAGTCATACACAGTACGATATGCAGTGAAATGCTTGGACAACTGCTCGTGACCTAAAGGAAAAAAAAAAAGGAAAAGGCTACGAATAAGATAGGAAATAAATATGAAAAATTAAAAAGGGTAAATTTAACTAGGAAGGAATAAAATATAAATTAAGGTTAAAAATGAAATAACTGTACAACAAAATACACAATATAGAACTATATAAGAATGTATGAAGAAATCTAAATATAAATAAATATATACACAATAACAGCAGCTGTACAAGTATTAACTGGAAATGAAGAATATAGTGACCAGTGTTGTGCAAAACCAATGTCCAGAAAGTCCAGTGTGTGTGTAAGAACTACATGTGTGGGTCAGTACTGTGTGGTGGTGTGATTGAGAGACCGTATCGCCTGCGGGAAGAAGCTCCTCCTCAGTCTCTCTGTGTTGGTCTTCAGGGAGCGGAATCGCTTTCCTGACCTCAACAGAGAGAACAGTCTGTTGTTGGGATGGCTGAGGTCCTTCACCATCTTCCTGGCCTTGGTCCAGCACCGCCTGCTGTAGATTGAGTGCAGGTCAGGGAGCTCGGAGCGGATGGTGCGCTCAGCTGACCGCACAACCCTCTGTAGAGCTCGTCTGTCCTGCATGGTGCTGTTCCCGAACCAGGTTAAGATGTTTCCCGCCAGGATGCTCTCTATGGTGCACGAGTAAAAGTTCCTGAGCACCTTGGAGGGCAGTTGGAAGTCTCTCAAGCATCTGAGGTGGTAGAGACGCTGTCGGGCCTTTTTCACCACGGTGTTGATGTGACAGGACCATGACAGGTCCTGCGTGATGTGAACTCCGAGGTATTTGAAGCTGTCCACTCTCTCCACTGGGCACTCGTTGATGACGGGGGTTGATGGTGGCTGACTTGGCATTGAAGAATGCTGACAAGACAATAAATGCCTTGCATATGGCAAGGCATTTATTGTCTTACAATGTAAGACAATATTGTATGATTGTAATCTTACAGACAGGGCGGTGAAAGTGTCCTGTTGTCCTACAAGGCAGCCTGCACCGGCATATCATTTTATCTGTAAGAGAAAAAAACAAACAAACAAACAAACAGATGTAATTTAAATGTAGTTGTATAGAATGCAACCAATTTGTCTAACAATCAGATTGTACATGTTAACAAAAACATCCAAGCCAACCTCAATAATGAAAGCAAAATGGTATGGATCACAAAAGTTATGTCTAGGAAAGTGGTGAAAACTAAATAAAAATATATTTTATAAAAACACTATTTTTGTTGCAGATGAACAGTACAATATCAACAGCAACTTTTAAGTCAACAAAGATACTGCAGAAGTGCTTAAAAAAGTGCATATTTATAACTATAAAGTATATTTAATACAAACATACCTTTGAAAGGCAAAGCATTTTTTATATGCACACTTAGATGCTCCTCAATCTTTGCCCTGACAGTAGGGCTGAAAGTGGGGCACAGAGGGCAGTGAAAGAGTCCTCTGCAACACGTGTTGCATTCCTGCAATTCTGGCTTTAAGCCCGAATTCCAGATTGATGTGTGCATCTAAAACAGAGAGAGAAACAGATAAACACCACATACACATTTAAGTTAAGGTTTTAGCAGAAATAACAATTTACAGTTGGCATGTAATAGATTTGGGAAGAAAATTCTTGAAAAAAACCCCACAAATATTTTACAAGACACTTTAATTTGTGAGACATGTTTCTATTGACATATAACAGTCAATTGAACAGGGGCTAACTAAAATCTGGGCAATAAAAAAGCTGTACAGAATAGAATGACGAATAGAAGTATTGATAAATATCTAAATCTGTTTGTGACGAAATTTACAGTGTTGACGCTAACCAAAGGTGTCACAAGTGCACACGTTCCTTACTACAGTTTAGATACCTCTGTTTAAAAAGCACCGACTCGACTTTTTAGTCAAGTCGAAGCAAGAAGTACAGGGTCTAAAATATCATTTATGTACAAAATTTTGAAGTAATCTTGCGTCCAAAGCAGCGTGCGGGGGGCTGATTTACAAATGTACGGATTACAAAGTACAGATACGCGTGCTAAAATGTGAGAAGTAGAAGTATAAAGAAGTATACAGTAGGCACAAAAAAGTACAGCAGTAAAGATACCAGAAAATTCTACTTAAGTACAGTATTGAAGTATTCGTTATTTCGCATCTCTGACGCCAACAATAAATCATACTCTAATGCAAAATGTGGTTTTTGCTTCTTCTCGCCCACAGAAGCCGTTAATCCAGCTATCTTACTGAAACCAGGCCCAGGAAAAAGCATATCTGTGTGTTTCTCTGCCATGGAGCACGATGAAAAAACATTCAAATAAGGAGGAATGTTAAATGCTAAATAAGTGGCAACATGATCATTGTAAGAAAACTAGACGATTCCTAGAATTATGAAATCACTAACGGCAAATTTATTTAAGAAAGACTTAACCAACCTTTGCGATCAACTTGCAAGACTTCCACGGTATCCATGCGTGCTTCCGGCTACTGTGGAGGTCACGTGCTTCCGGCTACTGTGGAGGTCACGTGCTTCCGGCTACTGTGGAGGTCACGTGCTTCCGGCTACTGTGGAGATCATGTGCTTCCGGCTACTGTGGAGGTCACGTGCTTCCGGCTACTGTGGAGATCATGTGCTTCCGGCTACTGTGGAGGTCACGTGTTTCCGGCTACTGTGGAGGTCACGTGTTTCCGGCTACTGTGGAGGTCACGTGTTTCCGGTTAGTGTGGAGCTCCACAGTGGCTGCAGCCAGACCCTTCTCGCTTCAAGCGGGCCATCACCAATTTTTGGATCAAGAGGTTACCTGCTCTACCACCTGAGCTACAGCCACATATGATTAAATACTAATCATCAGTGCCATAAACAGTATTATACGATTTGGTTTAGCTGTGAGTAAAACATCAGCAAGAGCTCCTCCTCCTTTCTCTCCTTCTTTAATGTTTATTCTGTGCAGGCACAGACAAATGTGACGGGATTTAAACACAGTGGAAAACACAGTAAACAACACTCGGAACACAACAGCACATATTAGAGTCTATCAGTAGAAATATAGAATTACTTGAGACTATGTCTTGTCATGTCTGGTAAAGTCCAGAGAGCTTGTACAGAGTGAACAGAAAAAGTGATAACACTGCAAAGATAAGAGGTGTACGTATGTACATTTGTGTATGTGAGACATGCTTTAGTGTTAGTGCCTTAGACTAAACTCACTAAAGTGTCTTTATTTTAGGCACCATACATGCTGTAAAATCTAATCGAATACACAACACCCACAAATAACTTGATATGGCGTAGTTGATATATAATAGGACGCTTGAAGATGTGCTTATTTGAGAGTTTAGAAATGTGTTAGGTAGGATGTAGAATTATTGTAGAGACACTGACACTGCCTGGATGCAATAAAGGCCTGAGTGTGTCATGAATTTGGGAGTAGATTTCTAGGAGGCCCTCCCCCACTTTGAACTGTGACAGTAAGACAAAGAGAAGTTAATGTTGAGTGGAAATTCCCCAGGGGAGACCTGGGTGGGGGTCTCCGTGTTTGTAATATGTTAACTCTGTTTTCTCTGTTGTGTAGAGGAATTTGGTGTAGCTTGGGTGAGGAGATTACTTTTGTGACCTGCAGGAAGTCACATACACAGAGACACACACGCAGTGCTTTGACTGTTATGACGCACCCACACCTACATGCACACTCACTCTCGTGCACTCACATAGACACACGGGTACGCGCACACACAGGCACTCACGTGCTCGTGCGTACACACACAGACACAGAGTTTGCAGCACACCGTGGGGGTTTTATGATGGGGTCGCTGGCACCTCTCCCCTTCTAGAAGATGCTTAAATGAAGATGAATGAAGGTGAATAAAGGTTTTGTGAAAACGACTACTGAGTCCGGTGCCGTCTCTGGATGCTCGAGGAATAAAAAGAACCGGGTGACTGATTTCATAACACATTGTAGACAGAGAGAATGTTGTAGTTATGGTGTAGCCAGCCTATTGTATCCACCTGTTGTGTGTTATTGTGACATTGTTCAGCAGTGGTGATTAAGGCCTGTGTACATTGTTGTACATGTGTGTGCAGTGTCTTGCTTGATTGCAATGCTGCTCTGATTTGTTGTAGAATTATATGAATAAATAAAGGTCCCTGAAAATGTTATATCAAACAGTTGCGTTTCTGTTGAAGCTCCTAACATTCGAGATGACTGGGAAACAGCTCTGAACCCGCACAACCATCATTCATTTTCTTGACTACTTATACAAATTAGGGTTTCTAGACCATATCCCAGCTGATACTGGGCTGAGGTGTGTTGCACCCTGGGCACAATACCAGAGCTGTAGAGTGTTTAAAGTCGAGTCCTTGAGGCAGCTCTGGTTGTGATTTGGTGCTCTATAAATGAAAATAAACTGAACTAACACAGAGACATGTTTATGGACTGTGTGGGACGGCCAGAGTACCCAGAGGAGGCACAACAAACTACAACAAAAAATGAATCTGGGTATGTTACACCCAACACTGATACCAACTGTCAGCTGTTTTCTTGAGAACGCTCTTTATTGTTTTGAAGGAAGAAAAACAAAACCACCGTCAGTTAGAATAACTCTCTTTGTTCACATTTATGTTTTTGGTTTGTAAGTATCCCTGCTTTGCATCCTGGCTTATTAGAACAGTGTGATGCTCTTAGCAGTGGTCTGATGTTCATACCTTGGTCAATGTAGAAAGAAGTGGTGCTAAAAAAAAAAGGTACACATAAACAACAGCACATGATGTGCTACACTGAGTCATTATTTCATTAATAACACCACAGAGGCATTGTGTGTTACATTTAAATTTCACTGGAATAAGGAAAGGTGTAGTCAATAATCCTGTTAAATAACTGAGACTACAATATTCACCAGTACTGATTGTGAATTTTGTTATGACTGATTGGTCTACATGAAGTGATAAGTAGTGAAAAAATGTAACCTATTCTTTACTAATCAGGTTTTTAGACTGAAGTGCACATAATGACCCCCACCCCCTCTGAGAAGTGGGTCATCACAAAATCCATTGGTTTTTGTTTTCAATTCTATGATTGCCCCTTCACCAACTGTCCAGTCTTTCAAGAAGCACACACACACACACACACACACACACACACACACACACACACACACCGTGCCATAATACAGCCGCATCTATGTTTTTCCTGTGGCAGGATTTTAGATTTAATATTAGCGATTTTGTGTCTGTGGCTGCTGATGGGGGACTTGTTTGTGCGCTTATCACAGCGCCTGCTGTCCATTTAATCTCTCCTTTGTGTTGTTGGTGTATGCGTGTGCGTGTGTTAGTCCTATAACGAGAATACGGGTGCACATACACATATAACAAACATACGTTACTGTGTCAGTGTGTCACATGAAAGGATTAAACCCTCAGCTTATGTAGCATCCAGCCTCAGTGACAATAACGTTCAGCTGCAAGTATTTTAACACGTGTGGGTGCTGCTCTGTGCTGCTCTATCAATTTTATCACGATAAAGAGCAATCATGACGCTCGGCGTTCAGGGGGCGGGGACTGGGGAGGGCTTGCAGGTGCAGAAGGAATACAATACGCTTGTAGGGTGATTGACAGCCCTGTTGTCCAATCACTGTTATTTTTATTGCGATAAGTCTGCTGTTGGACGCTGGCATCAGAGTTTAATAGTACTGAGAAATATGTCGCTCTTTGAGAGTCTGTTACCCAGTAATACTATGGATTTGTGAGAAGAACACGTAATTATTGTGGGATTACGTTTATTTGGCGGCCTCTCGGCGTTGCACGGGCCTGGATAAGTTACAAACCGAGCAGCCTCTTCTACGAACAGTTGGTCAAGCTAGCCGCCTGTAGTAAAATGACGGAAGACGTATCGGTGGGCTGCTAGCTGATTATTTATCTTTGAATTAGCCAGGAACTGGTACAGCTAGCTACCAAGACAAGACCCCATCACCGCTGAAAGGCTGGAGTATGGATTTCTGACGGATACAACGACTTTTCTGTCATTCTAACCGCAGGAAGAAAAAACATGACCAACAGTGAAACATCGGGTTTACTGTGTTTGGAACTGAACCTCGCAGGTGAGATGAATTGTTAGCTAGCTGCTAGCCAGGGTTAAGCAGTACAGACCTAGGTAGCTCACGGTTAGCTCATGTTAATGCTTACTCGGGCAGCAGCGTTATACTGAGCTTTAGCAGTCGGTGGAGTGCCTGTATGAATGGTATTTTTAGATGTCCACATAGCTCATAGTAGCAAGGCAGAGCCCGTGGCTGTGGCCGTACTCTCGCGTCCTGTGGCTCGGCTTCGTTTTCTCCATCCCACTCATTTCATGAAGATAGGCGTGTAAGCTAGCTACCACCGGAATTGAAATCTTAGCGAAATTTTCTCCAATCCCTTTGACGTTAGCACCATTCTCGGTGGCTAATGCTCTGCGTCCCCACCCCGGCTTCAGTGTGGGCTGTGTGTCGCTCACTCGGGGGCTCAGAACATTCCGTCAGCTTCTGCTTCCTGAGTATTGGCAGTGAAGCCCTGACACCACTGCACGGTGTCTCTGAAAGGATGGTAATGATAACGACCACCATGTTAACACTGGCAGCTTCACAGAGCCGTTTAGCGTGACGCCCTGTTCGTCTGTAAAGACCAGCCTGGCAGGGCCGAGTCTGGTCCGCTGCCCGCTTCCTTCATGTAAATCGGGCAGCCGCCTGGCTCTGCGGGATCAGCCGAACATCCCCGCGCTGCACTTGACACGTTACTGGGTTTTTTCCTTTTTCAACGCGATTAAAATGACAATTCACAGCCAGTGTTCGGAGATTATAATCTTTGAGTAAAAGCCATCCTTTTTCCACTTTGCATATATCAAGGCTCTGTCTGCTGCTGGGACTGCAGCAGGATATACACACCCAGTATCTGTGTGTGCATAGGTGCTGACAGCGCTGTAGGCTGCTTC
The DNA here is from genome assembly GCF_057382275.1 of Copadichromis virginalis. Lineage (NCBI taxonomy): Eukaryota > Metazoa > Chordata > Actinopteri > Cichliformes > Cichlidae > Copadichromis > Copadichromis virginalis. The sequence continues at coordinate 5,867,660 of NC_140623.1, read as the reverse complement.
AGATGGAAGGTGGTGCCATTGTGCTTGTAGGTTTTCTTGAAGGGTGGAGATTCTGCCTGATGGGAGCCTGAATCCACTGTGAAGTACTGACCAGCTTACATAAGACCCGTTGCTGAAAAGAGGAGAAACTTGTTAGAATTGTACAGGGTCTGTCTGTGGGTTATATGAAGCATTTCCATCTGTGTTTGCACCATTTTGCTCACGAAAATGTAAAGAAATGAGTGGTGGCTCAAGAATTTAGCGAAATACTCCTGGTGCTTTTGGATCCAACAGTTTTGAATGCTCCCTCAGGGTGACCACATACTGCAGTCCTGACATGTGCACTTTCATTTTATTTATTTTTTTTATAACTTTGTTCGATCAAAATGATGTTGTTTTTTCCCTGCCAATTAATCTCTAATAGAAACGGACTGATCCAGGCTTTAAGTGATCTGTTAAGTTTTCATAGCTAACGTTTGTTCACAGCAGTTATCGTAGTTTTATCATTTCTAGTTAGTTTTCAGACTTTTTGTTTTGAATTCAGTTTGGTTTTAGTTTCCAGAGTGGATTGTCTTATTTCCTCTTAGTTTTTATTGTTTCAAGATGTTTAGTTTCAGTTAGTTTTAGTCTTTTTAATCATTACTGTATGGAGGCCATGTGTCAGAGGAAAGTTTTTAAGAAAATTAGTATAGATGGTACAGTAAAAACCTGATTTTTGAAAGCAGATGACTCACGGTGTAATTGTAGACATCGAGAGTCTCAAACATGTCTGTCAACTCGTTGGGTAAGTTTATTTGTTTTATTAACAAACTAACAGATACAAATACTAAGGATATTTCCTCTAGACATTTAGTCTTTTTTTTTTTTTTTTTGTAAGTTTAGAAAACCATTTCAGTTTCTTTTTTTAAATCAAGTCTGGTTTTTATATAACTAAAATGTTTTTCACCTCCAGTAACTGGTTCCTCGTACCTTGATGTGAGAATTATAAAACATTGTCAGTCTGACGGACATTGAAATATAACTCATTCAGGCCTAGGTGGACCCTGGCAGACTGGCCGGCTTTACTCAGTTTCCAGAAATCCGGATTTACTCTGGTAACCACTGGGCATCTCGTATGGGAGCTGTAGTCTGCTACAAAGCCTACAACTCATCAACCCACATGCTTCAACCTGACGTCCACCCTAAAGGTCAGCTTAAAGCCAAGAACCCACACAAAAGACTGAGTGTGGCAGTGAGGGCACAGTCCCACTGAGGCAGTAAGCTAACAACTGTATGTGGAGATGCCCAACGAGCTGCTGCACTGATGTCCTCCACAGAAACACTCAGGAAGGGTCCGTGAGATCGACATTCCTCCGGTGTGACGTGCACGCAGGAAGTTGTAGTCCTGGCACTCGTATGCCATCACAGTGGCCTCCACCAGCACCTAATGTGCCAGTCAGTGATGTGGCATAAGCTTCCTTCATGAGATGAGTCCAGGATACAGAGCTGGTTCCCTTTTCCTAAACCTCTTAGTCCTACTCCCCGTTGAGGGGATTCCCACTTTCCCGGTCTGTGCACCAGGAAGTGTGTTGTGCCCAATGAGGGTAGGTCCTTGCTGCTCCACATGATCAGACTGTAAGCTAACCTGTGCAGTGTCACAGAGCGAGCGCGTCCCACTGTTGAGTCTGTCCTGACCAAGGCATGACTATATTTCAGGAATGGCAGGAAATGCCTGTAAACCAAAAAAACTGCCGTGAGCTCCAAGTGGCAGCAGCTTTTACGAGTGTGATGGAGGAGCTGGTTGAAGAGGGGATCAAATTCAGCCTCAGCATCTTAAACCATGTCCCTATACTAGCTTTCCCAGTTTGTTGCTGGGCTCTGCTGCAGTATCAGAAAGGCAGGGATTGGCCTGTGACGCTGCCAGTCAACGTTCTGCCAGCACACACACATGCAGGCAGTGCCGAGGGGGCGACGGTCTGTCCCCAAGACCCTTATTTTTAGATTTTGACTGTTCTCATCAAATTACCAGTAACACTTTTTACTTAGTTAACAAAAGTCACATACATAAACTAACCTGTAAAGCTACAGAGGTTTGGCCTGTGAGGTAGAATTACTCTTTGGTAGCACAGTCTGACAGCTTATCACAAGACGAAGCATCGTCAGGCCCTGTGTGATGGACCGAGCAGTGAAGGAAACTTAGGCACAGGTTAAAGTCCAAAAAAATGATTTTTTATTTAACCCTAAAAACATAATTGGTTAACTCATGCAAAAAGAATCAAAATCTTGGGCCCATAAAAGAGGTCAAAATGTCAACTTTGAGTAGAGTTTTGTTAACACAACTGATAACTCAAACAAACTGACCTAACTTAATGAGACAAAGGAGAAACTTAAATAGAGGCTGATCAGCCCACAAAAACAGGAGAAGGGCTAAAACACACAAAACCTAACTAAACATAATGAACTCCAATCCCCCCCCATGGTCCTGAGTTATGGCATGAACCAATTTGTAGTCTCCTTTAAAGCTCGCTCCGCCCCTTTTCCACGTCTTGGCTCCTAATCAAGGGACTGGAACAGCTGCAACTACGGTAACGCAGAAAACAAAAAGATCAATCATACATAACAGTGTAAACTAAAATGTGCGCACTTATTTTAGAATGCAGCGTTATGTGGATATGTGAATTAACTCTAAACCAAAACCAGTTATTTATTGTCCTGTAAATTAATTCCTATATTTAAAGAAAGACATGTGAATGCAAGGTTACTTATAAGCCTCCACACTAACATGGTGGGTATTACCACTGTGTGGCTGTAGGTGCAGCCATCACACCCTGGAAGCACCAACTGCAGTCCGTGGGCAAACTTTGAAGTTGACCATAAAATGATTTTCTGTTTTTGCCATTATACTTTCCATTTGAAGTTTCAGTGTACACTTAAACACGGAGAGTCACACTCTGTCAGATTAGTTCCCTCATTGTCTTTTTCATAGATTTTTACACTTGCAGCATAAGATGGACATTCTTGCTGCCTTCTCCCATCCAAATGCAGGATTACTTCCCAACTCCCTGAATTGGTTCTTGGTCCCCTGGGAAAATCCCTGCTGTGAAACATAAAACATGTCTTCTCATTATTTGATTTGTAAGCAGCACTGCTGATCAGAACAGTCTGAGGAGGTAGTGTTTCCAGCACCACTGACTGCAGCATCTCGAGTTACTGTTTTCTTAATAAAAGTGAATGCAGTCAGTCAGTAATTCCACAGCAGCAGCGTTTGATCCTATTGATCAGTGACAGCTGATCAGTGAATGCAGCTCCCAAAGGCTGTGGAAAATAATAGTTTCTCTTCCTGTTCTTACCACTATAGGAGCATCCTGACCAACCGTGGGACTGGATTCAGCTGTTTGTGACTCCGGACAGATTCTACTGTTCCAGTGTTTCATCTGTTTACCCACCAGACGAGGAAACGTGTTTGCATCCTGAGGAATACTCAGTACACAGCTGGCCTTTGGAACCTCTATTTCCTACATATTAAAGGCACCACTTTTCCCTTCTTGTTGAGGTTGTTTTTAGGGCACGGCTCTGGAGAGACTGTAACCTCCACGGGATTGTTGTGGGGAGGGTGTTATCAATGCCTCAGTGCTCTGCTAGGGAAGGAAGTGGAGGGACGTCCCTGGAGGAGAGGGCACAAAAACACAAAACTGCCTGAAGCTGGGATGCCCGACATTTCTGTTGCATAACTGACACCCATGAAACCATCGGAGGAACAGAGTAGGTCCGTGTTGCCATGGCTGGCTGATGTGATACCACTACCTGTTTACACATAGCCCGGGCCTCCCTGTTTGGCTCTTTCTCAACACTTCCAATACTAATGAAAAGGATACTAATGGATGGTCTACTGGATTTTCCCCCAGTTGTTTTGGAAAGTGTTACCCACTCACAAACTGCCTCCTGTCTTGCGATCACATCTACAGTGCAGCTTGCAGGTGTGGTGGTTTGAATCGGCCACCAGCGGGGTCTAGGGATGCCCCGACACAAGAAAACCAGGCTACTCCATTGGCCCGCTTACAGACTGCTGTTTCTAATACAAGTCCTGGACTGAAGGCCAGTCGGGGTTGATGCATTTTTTAAATTTAAAGCCTGTCCTCGGATCGTTCCCCTGACCTGAGAACATTTTGCTAGTGTGGACGAGCTTGTTGCTGATGTGAAGGACTCGGCTTTTAAAAAACACAAAGCAGTGACATTTTCATCCAGTGCTTTATTTTTCATTCACACTTTTCTTTTTAAGCCTCATCACATTTCTCACTGCTTGCTACCCAAACAGCTCCGCCTCTGCGCTCACCCTTCTCCTATTTGAGGACCAATCAGGCTGCGAGGTTCTGTTACAATTTGAGTTTTTTCACAGCACCAAAGTACTAAATAGTTTTTGTTTTTCACAATTAGCCATTCTCCATTTAAAACTGTACTCTTATCATTTTGCCAATTTTTTTTGTTTTGTTTTGTTGACGTTTGCGGACCAGTTGTTCTGGGACCTTTGGGAAAGACCGCCTTCTGTCGTATTCATACTTGACTGACACGTTGGAATAAACAGAATAGAACTTTAGCGTGTTTGCTCGTGGCACACGGTGGATCAGGCACCTTCCTCTTTACGTTCAGTGGCTTATTTGTGCAGCCTGTCTTCCCACCTGTTTTTTTTTTTTTTTTTTTTTTAGGCAGACGGGGAAACGAGGCTTTTACAGCACAGACCTGTAAGCTTACTTTAATCTGTCACAGTTGATCAGGATTGACCTAAGAACCTGAGATAACAAGCATCCAGCCCTCCTCCCATCTGAGCGTGCAGTAAAGCATTTTTCTCTTTTCCATCTCAGAAGTGAAACCTTCCAACTATTATCGACAGTCCCTGCACACCAAACCCTCTCTGTACACGTAAGGGAACGTTTAAGGCTGATGATAAATGACTTTGGATAGCAGTTAGTGGACACACACATCACTACTAACAGGAAGTGATGCCAGGCAGTAGTAGTAAGAGCGGAGGGCGGGGTCCATCCTCGTCCCCCCTCCCTCATGCTGTAGTCCCGTCCAGCAGACCCCTGCGACCTTCACGCTACGTTCCTGTGTCAGCAGCAGCGTTCTTCCTCGTCGGCTCCACCACGCTCTTCTTCTGTTTCACGTGAGTGCAAACACTGCGCACACACACAGTTCATGGGCTGTGATCATTTCCATTGTTTTATTGCTCCGTTTGGTTATTTTACAGTCAGCGTTGTATGTTTGGGTAGCTCAGACCTTCCCAAAGTGTGGGGCCCGCCCCCTAGGGGGGGGGCAGAGCCATTGCAAGGGGGGGGCGCGGCATGAAAAGGGGAAAAAAAACCCCAACAATGCTTGGACACTGCTAGCACGGGGCTCCCACACAAACACAAAGCAGGAGATGAAGCGTCGCTGAATATGTTTCCAAACCAACTTCATTCTGAGCCAAAGACTAGAAAATCTGGTGAAGCAAATCTGCCCTTTGGCTTCACCTGCACAGGTGCTGAGGTAGGTCTCCCTGCAGGTTCCCCTTCTTCAGGAGCAGCGCTGGGCTGTTTAAATCACAGACAAACAGGATCCCACATTCTTGATCTTTAGTTCACAAACACTTGTTGTAATGACTAACTGCTCCTGACATGTTGGAGATGTTTGCTCTTTATACAGTAAAGTTACAGCAGGATACAAATAACATCAGGCTGATCCTGCCACAGTTTGTTCCCCCGGTTCAAATCACAGACAAACAGGATCCCACAGCTGTTTATGTTTTTGAACACATTTTGCACAGAGAGAAAAATGTATTGATAGCAATGTTGAACATTATTACACAGGAAAAAACAACCACATGTAAAACAATCACACTGTGACGCCTCTGCCTTTGTAAATGGAGGGACAGTAACTGCGTGTAAACCTGCAGATAGAGACAAAATACTGTTCATCTGGGGCCCGTTCTTCGTACCTCGCTAAGTAAGTTAGCTGGATTTGATTATTGATGATTTCGCGTGATCCTGGATCGTTCGGTTCTCCGAAGCTCATCCGGGACTTGCTGTCATAGCAACAGAGCCGTAAGCGTAAACCTGCTCGGGAGCAGGTTTACTTTATGTAAACAGGATTAGATCGCGGCCACGCAGGTATGTCCGCTTCATTTATACGAAAGCAACAGCGATATTCCACCACTGTTTCACCATAAATAAATAACATCAATGTAACTAAAGATAATGCAGCACCTGATCCATTTATTGATGTCACACAGATACATACAGGTCATTTCCTAAAAAAGGGAAATGTACTATTAACATTCTATTACATGTATGTGATTATTACAGATGTAATCCATATTTCAGAGTAGTAATTGTAAATTACTTCGTGTAATCAAGATGAGAGACCACGGCTATAAAAGCGAAGGTGGATTTGGGAAGTCTGTCGCAGCCATGTCCTGTCCGTTTACGCGAGCAGCCCATTGCGGAAGGTGCAAGATTGATAAGGAGAGTCCTCAGAATTCAGCGTATATTGCGGGACAGACAGGATCCTTTAGCTCAGCGCGACAGTGTGCTCATAGAGAGATATCGATTTTCCCGTGAGGGTATTATTTACTTAACCAACTTGTTGACGAGGGGGTGCAGGACCACCACCTGTCTTTTTTTGCTCTGCCCTTTTCTTGGTTGCTGTTATGAACAAACTAACAGATTATTCCAGGGTCTCTTTCCAAGAGACGACAAGCAATATAAGTGATAAATATTACCATTCTGTAGAATATTCTTATATTTCACTTTTACTTGTTCCCATGTTCTAGTGGGTCCTGTCGTGGCTCTAATGTGAAAGGATATAATGTAATATAATATAATATGATATAATATAATATAATATATTATGATATAATATAGTGTAACATAATAAATTTACCCTACCGCCTACTGGTGATGGCCAGAGGGGCCGATGGCGCGATATGGCAGCCTGGCTTCTGTCAGTCTGCCCCAGGGCAGCTGTGGCTACAACTGTAGCTGCCTCCACCAGTGTGTGAATGTGAGAGTGAATGAATAGTGGCATTGTGAAGCGCTTTGGGTGCCTTGAAAAGTGCTATATAAATCCAATCCATTATTATTGTTATTATTAAATCACTTACGAGTTTAATTTGTCAGCAACTTTCTGCCAGCCCTCTCTCCTTGCTTTTGCAGCCTTTGCAGTGTTCCCTTGCGTTTTAATTAAACTCTGAAACTCCTGAAATCCCTCAATCAAGAGTTCTTGCTCTGCTGCCGAAAAATACCGAGCGCGCTCCTTCGACATTTTCGCCGACCAATCAAAGGGTTGCCGATCAATGTTTCTACTATCGATGCGTAGCCCCTGTTAAGCCACCCAGTGATCTCACATTACTTCATCCAGCTGTACTAATCGTCAACAACAGGTGTGTTTGGAGAACCGGAATAGAGAGCTCAAAGTTAGCGCGATGATTTGATCTTGGATGTAGTAAGCGAGGTACGAAGAACGGACCCCTGAATATCTGCCATTCTGCAGTTCATCTCATGTAAACAATAACGTGGCCACAGCGTGACGTGGAAAAAGGCACATACCTTTGACGTTGCATGACGAACTCTGTATTCCTCGTCCACACGTAAACGCAAAAAAGGAGTTTTAAAAAATCTCAGTTTTCGGTGAATTGAAACGCCGTTTACGTGGACGAAACAGCTGCGTGTTCAAAATCACCCGTGTAGGTGCGGACGCAGCGTGACAGAGTTAGTAGTTTATTTTATTACTTCCTGCAGATTACTTGTATTTGCTTAATTGTTCACTAAATGTTTGAGGTGTGAAATAAACAGCAATGGAGCAAAATATGGGCGTGTGGTTGGAGGAAGGTTTTTTTGTTTTGTGGGGGGGGGGGGCATTTTTCTTGTGAAACAAAGGGGGGCCCAGCAAAAAAAGTTTGGGAACCACTGGGGTAGCTAATGTCACTGATGCCTTTCACTTACCTGGATAAGCACAGACATGGATATCTGTCCCTGTGAGAACATTCACTGCCACTCAGAGTGTAACTGCCACAGCTAACCCTTACCCCAGTGTTTCCCATAGAAATGTATGTTACAGGTCTGTGTATGCAAAATGAGGTGCATCTAAATATATTAAGTAACAAAGGATATATTTATTATTTATCAAGTAAAAGAACAATAATCCACTGCCTGCGGACGCTCTGTAAAGAATGAGGACTGAACATTGTCTGAAGTTGCCCTTTCACATTAATACATGTTATAATTAGTGCTGTCGATAGATGAAAAAAACTTAACTAATTGATCTCAGTTTTCTGTAATTAATCGCAATTAATCACAATTACTTGATCAATACCCTGGTTGCAATTACATTTTTTCAGCTTTATATTTAAGCTTTTAAAAGACATTTATACAATATAATGAAGTAAATGCAGAATGTTAAATGCTTCAATTCAAAGAGAATAGTTTTCTTCAGTCTTTCAACACAGGTTCTTTCCTGTGAGAGTTCAGACGAGTTAAGAGAGTTAAGACGGACTTTTGAGAGAGAGGGAGGGAGGGGGAGAGGGATATATATATATATATATATACACACACACACACACACACACACACACACACACAGACAGCATCGTCAGAAGGACGAGCGCAGGGCAAGCTAGCGAGACAGAAGTTAAGCTCTCCTTGCAACATGGCAAATTGAACCTCCCCCACCCTCATTCAGATCTGGCGTTTGGAATTATTTTGGTTTTCATGTGACGTATGACCCTGAAGGTAAGCGCGTCATGGACTAAAATAAAACAGTATGTTGGATGTGCCACGCAATGCTCAATTACATGGGTGGGAACTAGTGCGTTAGCGCAGTTAGCTCGTTAACATGTTGACGCTGTCCAGCCCCACGCACGGGGCGATCAGGGGTAGCTTGTTAACGGAGATTTGCCGTGTTGTGGCGTTAACGTCATTTCAGATTAACGCTGACAGCACTAGTGGGAACACAACGAATATGACTGCACATTTACGCCGACATCATCCTAGTGCAAAGACAAGTGGAAGCAGACAAAAACAACAAGCATGCATGCTACAAACTTTACCCGAGTCATTTAGACAGCCGTTAGCACAGGATTCTCCTTATGGGGACCTGATATGTTTAATATGCTGCTGAGAATATAGCCCAAAAGAAGCGTCTAGTACCAACTCCAAAACACAACAGAAGTGCTCCAGCGCTTCAACGTAATATTACTGTTTTGTGTGTGTATAAGGACCATAAATGGCACCTGTTAAGAGACATGGTTACTAGTGATGGGATTTCCGGCTCTTTTTAGAGAACCGGCTCTTTCAGCTCCGAACCGGCTCTTCAGGTTGTTCTTTGCTTTAATTTATTATTAACAATAATATAAAATTATGCACAAAAGGAATTACTAATGTAAAAAAAGTGGTTTTATTTATATATGTTTATATATAAATATATGCGGTGGCCCCTAGAGACAAAGCACGTACAAACTCCAAAACACATCCCTAGCGTTAACTGAACTTCCAAAACAGAGCTACTTAAATTACACAATTGAAAGCATGTGTGTATTGTTTGTGTATTTGTACACAAGCACTCACATATATTCAAATAATAAAAAAAATAAAAAAAAAGGTTCATTTACCTGTTACTACCACACACCAGATCCGGTCGTTGGTACTTGCTGGCTTGTGTAGCCACTAGGTAACAAAAGCTCAACACTGCCCCCTAGCATCCTGGAGCACTTCTGTTGTGTTTTGCTGCGGAGTTTGTATGTGCTTTGTCTCTAGGGGCCACCGTAAATATACTTTTATTTATTCACTCCACATAAAATGTAATAAATAAATCATATAATACAAAAACCAACTATTCACATTTCAACTTTTAACTATTTAAATTTTCAGCTTTTTTCTTTTAAACAAATTTAAAGTGAAACAACACAAAACACTGCAAACCACAACACAATTAAGTATAAATTACAATATGAAAACAAAAAGAAGATGCACATTCTCTGTCATATGGACCTGCATGAATAAACTTTCTGAATCCTTTATCACCTGCAACTGAAAATAGTTGTGGATGATTACTATACCTTTCTAATGTGACGTTGTTGTCCCTGCTCTCTTTCTCTCTCTGTGCTACTGCGAGTGTAACTACCGCCCCTCCCCCCTCTGCCCAGCGTAAAGCACACGGCTCGCATGCGGAGTGAAGCGGAAAAAAGTGCGAGAGGGAGAGAGAGAGGGAGGGTGAGAAAGAAAAAAGAAAAAAAAAACCCCACGGCTCCCAATAAGGAGCCGGCTCACGTCAAAGACCCGGCTCTAAGAGCCGTTTCGTTCGCGACCGAAACATCACTACTACGGTAGCCGTAATGCTCCGACAATCCATCAAGCGCTGCAGCTCCGTAGCTTAGCAAAGTCGAACTAAAACATTTGTTGACAGATTGCTGAGCGCCATGTATCACATAAAAACGGTTTGCGGTCAGTAAGCACAACCAGAATTCATACATAAGGCGCGCTGTCGATTTTAGGCCATGCATGTCGTTAGCGCGGTTAGCTCACTAACACGTTGACGCCGTCCAGCCCCACGCACGGGGCGATCCGCGGTAACTCGTTAACGGAGATTTGCCGTCTCCATCTTGTCCTTGCCTGCAGGTGAAGCGATGGGGGAGAAGGGGGAGTTGTGTTCAGTGCAGGAGAGGCGAGGCTCAGTAACGTTGCGTAGAGACAAAAGTGGACGAAAGAGAGGCAAACTTGTGGCTCCACAAGTATAATTATAACGTAACATAGACTATATCGATATGAAGGATATTGTCACATCTTATATCTCGTATGAAAATATATCAATATTTTTTTAAAAACCTCGATATATCGCCCAGCCCTAAACCAAAGCTGTGTAAAGCGCCTGTTCTCAGTGATATTAACACGTCTGCAGTTTGTTGCGATCCACTTGGCGTCAGTCAGTGTCCGAGGTAGACTTACTGAGTCCCCGATGCTCCCTGAGTGGTTTGTCGCAAAGTGCTAGCAGCATCCCCGGCTAACGTGTGCTTCGTGTCAATGTGATATTTTAAGCTGGAAGTGATTCGGTGAAAAGAAAATTCCTTCTTGCACAATGTGCATAATACTTTATGTCAGCCGACTGTTCCGTCTTATTTGTTTTAATGGTCAAATGTCCAATCGAGAGGGCTGATGTGCGTTTATCATCTTCCTACTGAGTTGATTGGTTCAGTTGCCCGTCACTACCAGACCTATTGCCCAGTCGGGCATGTGGGGAGGTAACTGTACTTGGACAAACTGCATGAAATGCGCTGACAGAAACATTTCAGGGATTTTGAGGCATTCTGCACTCCAGATGCGTTAAATGTGTGAAAAATTTTAATCGCATTGACTGTGATGGCAGATTAATTTGTGTAAATGCGTTAATTAGTTATATTATGATGAAAATATCAGATGCAATCATTACATTTGGTTTTGGCTGCACATGCAGGACGTAGAGATTCATTTATGACCAAACATGAGGTTTAAAACTCTTTTCTAAACTCTTCAGCACCCTGTGGCACGTATGTCACTCTCTCTGACATTAAAAGTTAGGCAAATAGACAAACGAGTGCACACAAACTGAGCATGAATATTTCATGCAGCAACCTGGGAGCCAAAAGTCATTGTTTAACTTAAACTAATGAACATTTTAAAGTGTTTTTTCCAGCCGTACGTGAGTAATTAAGTCAAATGTGACTATCACATGTAAACGGAGTGCATACCTGTAACATGTTCCAAAGAGCGGCCGTGTTGTTCTGCTTCAGCAGGATTACCAACCATTTCACACTCTCATGCTCATGTGTTCCTCCCTAATGTTTAACATATAAAACCAGAGTCGCTCCTCTTCTTATGAATGTTGGGAGCACTGGTCTTTAATCTTCTGCTTCCTGCCTGCTCTTCATTCAGGTGGTCAGTGAATAAGGGGCGGGTTTAAAAATCGATTTTAGTTTGAATAAAGTGACATCGATTCATTAAATCCTGAATCGATTTTTAAATATAAATGTATTTTGTCAGAAATGCCAGAATCTCAGCTTAAAGCTCACAAAACTACGTCAACAACCGGCGAACAGCTAAAACAGGAAATGAGCGCCGGTAGTCCACGGAGTCCACAGCGTGGATCGTGGACACGTCGGGTGCTGAACGCAGACATCTCACAGATTCTGATGCTGCAGGTTGAGTAACTCCGACTAAAACTGACTGAACCAGCAGCAAAAGGAGATCCAAACTACACTTCATGTTTGATAAGCATCGTCATCTCGGACCTTTGCTGTTTTGCTTCCACCACGATAAAATCACACTTCCTGCACAGCTCTCTCTGTACTTCAAGAACAGTTTCCCGCCTCAGATCTGTTTCTGCATTACTCTCTGCTTATTAAGCATCAGCCTACTGTTGTCAAAGAAATGTAAACTTTTAAAAATTATACCAAATTACAAACTCTCAGCTGTGTCTCTGATCAAACTCTGTAACTTTGCTCCGCTTCTCTTCAGCAGCATCAGCTAATGTTCAGATGTTGATTGGTGGATTTATTATCTGCTATAAAAGCCCGGCCAGGAAAATCTCCTTCATGTTTTATCCTCAGTTCCTTTGACTCAAAGACATCTGCTGTGATGTTCACACCTCTGAAGTCTCACAGCGTCAGCTTTGTTTGTATACACAGATACAAAAATGTGGACATGTACTGATAAATGATCAGAGTTATAATATTTCTGAATCGAATCGGGAGCTTGTGAATCAGAATTGGATCAGTGGTAGAAATCAGTGACGACGCCCAGCCCGACACTTAATCTTGTTCAATAATCAACTTTGATTCAAACTCTTCTTCTTTTTTGTACCTGAGCCACAGCACGTAGCTAAATACTGCCAGTACCACAGACGATCCACTCAGAATGATTCTCACTCACTAGCATATCCATGGTGGTGGGAACAGAGTTGGTGATGAGCAGGTTTCACGAACACAGCTGTTGGTTTACGTGTGCGTGCAGAGCGAGAACATTTCTGTGCACACGTTAATGAATGAGGCCCAGCACGTCCAGTTAGGGTTGTGCTGATGGACGCCGCGTCACAAATCATTGATGGTCAAAGTAAGCAGTGGTAGCTCGCTAGTCCAGACCATTTCAATTTCACTGCTCCTCTAATGCATTCTAGTTTTAATAATAATAATTATGACTATAACAACACTGTATTATAATGATGATGATAATTTCAATCTGCATTGGTACGGTTTCCTCCTGCCCAGACACACAAAACGTGTGTGTGTGTGTGTGTGTGTGTGTGTGTGTGTGTGTGTGGCACTGGTCTATCATCATCAAATAAAAGAAAGCAGAGGAATTTTGTGTGTGATGTACTTCAGTGCTCCACTGTAGTGTGACGGTGCATCTGCAGAGACACTTGTTTCCATTTTTGCCTCTTACCTGTAAAAGGCCAATGGAGTCATTGGCTGCTGGGCGGCCACTGAAATGATCCCATCGGTGTATCTAGTAGGAGTCTGAGGGCTAGCACTAGCTGCCAGTATGTATTTATTTTATCCCACTGGTGGTTTTTGTCCCAAAGCTATAAACACTGTGCCATGTGCACGTTGTGTGCTTTGTGGAGGGTGGATAACCTCCCCTGCTACATGGTGGGAATGTTGTCGTCCACTGGTGATGCCAGAGGGGAACAAAAGGACCATGGGAGTATTGAGCAACCTCACCCCCAATTCATTGTTGACATTAACCCCTTAACTCGCCAGGATGTTCCCAACAGGTTCACTTACCTGCCACACACATGATAGCATACATTTAGGGGGGTAAGCAGACTCTGTGAGTGTGAGAATGCTAAGCCAATGAGGTTACAGACTATTATCAGTAATCTTGCAAACACCTCACTCTGGTGTGCACGTGTGTCAGGAAGTGTGAGGAAAAAATAGTGGGCGTGTGTCCTCTGTAGGAGAAACATGAATATGTCAGATTGGCGTGCGTGCGTGGGAGAGGGGGGCTCATTATGGTGGTCAGTCAGCTCTGTGCATCAGATTAGTGAAGAGAAAATAGGCCAACATCTGTCACCCTGACAAAAGCTCATCATCTGGTCTGCCACTCTTTGTTCCCCTGCTGTATTCTGTCATGTTGCCGTGTATGACAGTTAAAATGGAGATGGTCTTTTTATGATCCCAGTGTCTAATAACTAACAAAAAACAAAAACGCCCCACACAAGTTCAGGATCAGAAAGATCCAGATTTTAAAATCATGATTGTTACCATCCAGGATCACATAATTCATGTTGCTTTTGTTTTTCAAAGGCGTCCAGCACTGGACCACTCGCATCCAGAGTGGTTTATTCTTTATTGTTTGTTCATTTATTTCAAACATGTAAACAATATACAGGTACATGTAGTAAAGAAAATAAGAGAGAAAAAAATACTATACAAAAGTCAATACTTTTCAATATTGCTACTGTTCTGATTCATTTACATGCAGGGCTCGCAAACTTTCAAAACCCCTGGTAGCCCTTCGGGCAGGGACTCGTCAGTTTTAGCCCAAAATAAATGTAAGTAGCCCGAATAAAAAAGAGAGCAATTTTTTGATTGATGTTTTGTTTCTGTTACAATATTATACATTAAAGTATAATATTGTAACAGAAACAAAACATCAATCAAAAATAGTTTAAACACAAATTACAACATTGTATAAAAATTACAATCATCAACTCAAACACTTGGTTCTAATTGAACAGAAGTTTCTATGAACTTGTAAGAACTGTGTAGGACTTGAATCAGTCTGTCAGAGCCTCAATCTGACATTTCCACTGAAGTCACGGGTAAGAGACAAGTGGAACCAAGATCGAGGCCGTTTGCTTTTGAAGTTTGCACAGACTGCTGCATTGTGCCAGTGGTCGTTCACTCTTTGCAACATAGTAGCTGTTCTAAACTGATTTTCAGGTTTATTTTTAGTTTGTTATTTGCAATTGGTGTTTGTTCTGGGAAAGATATTGCAGACTGAGCAATAATGCATTTCTTGCATTTCTCATGGGTTCTAATGGGGCCTTTCTTAACTCATTCACTGCCATTGACGTCTATAGCCGTCAATTGCAGTGTATGAGTCAATGGGTTTAACTCATTCACTGCCAATGGCTGGCAGTGAATGAGTTAAAATAACTGGTCCCAGTAACAAAGGCGCTTGTCAGTTCAGAAATCGAGAGAAAACCAACAACACACCCGGCAGAACATTATGTTATTTACACGGGTGCACATAAGTGGTCCGCATGTGCGCATTCGCTGTCAAAATAAAAGACGCGCACCAGATAAGAAGTTGCAGCGCGCGTTTGCGTCCATATAAAAGGCTGTTTTTGTCCTAGAGTGGGATTTTCACGGCACATTCTGCACCACATCTCTGTGCGTTCATCATTTGTTTGAAGCCAGCTCACCTCCTGCAACCACTTTTCCGAGAATACGCGCTTCTTTTGTGGTTCGGACTCCTTCTGACATTTCTTTGGAGGTGGAGGAACATCACAGTAATTGCTTAAAGGAGCTTCTTGATATCTTTAAAAGTTCTAAACAAATGTCTGTCCTCCTCCAGAAAATCTTATGTATGCAAACACGCGTTGCAACTTCTTATCTTGTGCGTGTTTTTTATTTTGACAGCGAATGCGCACCTGCGGACCACTTATGTGCAGCCCTGGTTATTTAGCTCGTCATATTGCAGCCACAGAAATTCTTTTGTCCATGAAACCATAAAGCTGCCCTTTCTTTTTGCCTTATAGTCTGATTTGTCATAACTTTTCCGTTTTGTGGTAAGCTTTTCTTTGGCTGTCACTTCTTCACCCTGACCTGTCTTATTTGGCTCAGCAGAACTAAAATATATGTCTGTCTGTGAAGGTTCTCAGTCATCCAGGTCATCGTAGTGAAACATATATCCTGCTGCTTTTACACACTCACTCACATAAGCTCAGCGATTCTCTGCGCGATCAACCTCTCACATGTTTAAGCTGCGGGAGATTTCACTTGTCATGTTTGCATAGTAAGCTAACGATTAATAAGACGATGTCAGAGGAATTGGTGCACAAATTATCATCACTCACAGATCAGTGCTGTCGCTCTCTATACACAGTTCGCACGATTGCAAAGTGAAAGCAAAAAAACAAGCGCAAATTCAAACGCGACTTCAATATGTCACATATTGACAGTGGCTCACCGATGCCAATGACATAATTACCCAGCTACATTTCTGAAAGAATGCAAAAGCATTGACATATATTTTTCCTTCCTACGATAGGCCAACGGGCAGGGCAGAGATAGATTTTGGTAGCCCGACTGAAAAAATCGCTAGCCCCGGGACGTCGGGCTAGCGATTTTGCGAGCCCTGACATGTTGAAAGTGAGTGGGAAGAAGTAAACACTTATTTAATCCCACCCCTTTGCCATGAGTTATCAGTTAATATTTAGTCAGCTTCCTCACTGATATAATCTGTAATTAAAATAGTGAACATCTATCTATCGATCGATCCCTGCAGGAGCACACCAGGGTGCTGTTCTGATAGATCCAAGAATAGACAAATAGTGGAAGTTAGCAGAACAGCTCCTTTATAAACATTTTCCTTAGAAAACACATGGTGCTGCAGCTTTGCTACAAAGACCGCAGCCTCACGTTTAACGACACTCAGCTCTAACAGTTCTGTAATGCATTTGTTTGGACATCTCCAACGTGAGGCTTGGTCTTGTTTCAGGTGTCCGTGGCTTTCAGAGCGTTTCTCAGTGGCCATCCCCATCTACAATGGCATCATCTTCCTCTTTGTTTTGGCTAACTTCTGTATGGCCACATTCATGGACCCTGGCATCTTCCCCCGAGGTGAGTGCACGGATGGTTGAATGAATGCCTTTAATGCTGGGTGTCACCAAACAGGTAAGTTGTGTCGAACAGGCAGGACTTGGATGAAGTGATGGATTAAAGCTGCAGAGCGCAGCAGCACCTCAGTGAGGCGCGCTGCACAGGAAGCGTGCCGCGGCTCAGTCGTTGGGATGTCTCATTGTGGTGTGAGGTCTGTTCATACTATTGAGATGGATACAGTGGAGCTGTGAAGTTTAGCAGCAGGCATCATTTAAGGTCGCGTGTTCATTTTAATCCGATTCTCCTCATGTAAAGTAAGCTTTGACACGGTTTTTAGGTTTGATTAGTTGTTATCATTTAGATCATTATGGTGAACACAACAACAGCTAACAGATAAAATAATGTAATTATTACGGAACATAAACATTATGAGTTTTGGATAACGTGTGTTGTTAGTTATATTAAACATTTTAAAACTGGCCTCACAGCTGGCTACAAAAACCGTTCGTGTTGTCCACATCTGCATGCGGTCGCCTCGCCCCGTCGTCCACGCTGCTGTTCTGGATTTGACTCTTTATTTGGTGGGATTAGCTCTCCACACTGTGGATTCTCTGCTAGGATCCCCACAGTTCAGAACTTCCGTCCACCCAGTTGTCCATGCGTTCAGTCACACGCTCTGCTTTTTTATTTAACTGCAGTCCTCTGTGTTTTTAGCTAGCTATCTCTGGCTCATGTCAGAGCAGCCTCTTATCAGAATGTGTGTTCCTAGGCAACCCAACACCAGTGAATTTACATTATATTTTACATTCATTTCTGTTTTGTTTTTTATTTCTTTTGATCTGAGTCTGAGGTGAAAAGTCTGACACGAAATATGAGATGATGAGGTTTCAGTGTAGTCACAGGATTGTTAAAATACCGAGGGGTCAGAGGGCCCTTTGTTTGACTGACACGGAGAGGCGACCCGTGACCCTTTCCACACGACTGGCTTGTTTGAAACTGTAAAAAACAGTTGCTATGAAAGAGTAAATAGTTTCTACAGACTGAAACCTTCTTTGTAGTCCATCATTTGAACGTGGACGCCTACGGTCAAACTCGGGTGGACTGAGTGGGCAGCTGCGAGCTTTGGCACTTTCACTGTCTCACTTTTGACCAATAGATCGTCAGTTTTAGGATTGTGTGTGTTCTCTGTGCAGCCGAGGAGGACGAGGACAAAGAAGACGATTTCCGCGCTCCACTGTACAAGACGGTGGAGATCAGAGGGATCCAGGTCAGGATGAAGTGGTGTTCAACCTGCCGCTTCTACAGGCCGCCACGCTGCTCCCACTGTTCTGTCTGTGACAACTGTGTTGAGGTGTGTTTGACTTTTTACATTTACTCATTTATTCTTCATATGAACAGTCTGAATGTTGCACGCTGAGTAAGCCTGCACTATAAACAGCCCAGTTTGATCTGAAACAGTCTGAATCATTGTATGCGTCTGTGGTTAGTGAGCCGTGTCCACAACTCTGTGATTTTCACACTTTCAAACCCTCGCCCGGCTGGTTTTGGCATGTGGTTATCATCATTGTTATAAATCTTTAGATGTGTTTAGAAGATGTAACTCAAGGACATGTCTTTGCTCTGCAGCTGTCCTGTTAGTGTATGATGGAAGGAGGAGTGTCAGTGTTGATGGGTGCAAACGAGTTGGACAGCCTGTAGTCGTCCTTTGAATAACACGGTACTCCAGCTCAAGCACGACCTGTAACAGGAGTTTACTGCAGTTTTGGACCTGAAAATGTTTCAGTATCTACTCCTTACTTACACTCCTTCCACTGGGCACGTGTGTAGCCAAACTGTAGCTGATGCTAAGCCAGTGAAAATGGTCTTGATGGGCCTCTCAGGCTACATACGTGTTTGCTAATGGTTTCCACAGAATGGCTGCCTCGTGTCCATCATCAGGCAAGACAGCAGTGACGCACCTCTATCTGTTCGCTGTCTCAGAGACATGACTCTAAACTCAGTGCACAATCTTAAATGGCCTGATATGTTCACACTGCAGCCTTCTACTGCAGAGGACAAGCTGAAGATGATGATGGCACCTCTCGTGCCGATTGCAGTTTAAATATTTAGAGGTGTCATTGCAGGTGTGTCAACATGACGTTTGAGCCGAGTTTAAGTTCTTAAGTAACTGTGTGTGGAACAGAACCTGACGACGAATAGGCTTTAAAAGCCAGGAAACATTATTTGGGCACACCGGTGTGATGTGCTGACTACCTAAATCCACCGATCGACTCCTCTCTGAGCGTCAGCTACATGTTTTTCCCCCATTGGCAGAGAGCTGCAGTGAAACATGCAGCTAGCAGCGTTCCACGTTAAGCCAGCACTCACTGTCTCTTTCTCCAGTTACAGTGACAAACAGGAGAAAATCACACTGTCCTTAATCCAGTAAAGAACTGGCTGCCAGGCCAAAATCAAATATGGCTGACCTTGGGATTGTGTGCTCTGTGCAATATGTCTGTGAAGGTTCTCAGTCATCCAGCTCATCACAGTCTAAGGTCTGTGGGAGTAACTCACCAAGAGGGAAACTCAATTTTCAAGGATGCCAATGTTCACATTTTGGACAGATGGTTTGAAAGAGGAGTGAAAGAAGCATCTATGTCCACTGTGAGCGACCATCTTTGAACAGAGGCGGGGCTTACGACACCAACTGTCTGCCATCTATAATCCAGTGTTGAGATCCTTCCCAGACGCCTTAACGCCCACTCACATCCTGGGCCATCTGACCTCAGGAAATCACATGATAGGGTGGGGCCAGGTTTCACAATGACCTCATCCGAAACCCTGGCTGATTGTGACCTACACCTGCTTTCACACCTTAGCTCGTGTGATTAGGTAGAGGATCATCAGGGGTCCTTTTGTCCCTCTGTGGGGGGAAACTCCCACAGGGTTTAAATCTGGGACTCTCCACCATTTGACCTTAGAACTGAAGAAGCTTCTCGGATGAGAGGTGAAACGTCTTCAAGCAACTTAAAGAAGTCCAGACGCTTTTCTTTGCAAGCTCCTTAGTAGGGATGGGTATCGTTTAGGTTTTATCCGCTGCCAAACCGGTACTTTTGAAACGGTGCCGGTGCTCAAACTGGTGCTTAAAGAATGGAGAGCACAAACTTTGTCCAAAAAGCTCTCGTGTTTTTATTTTTAGCAGTCTCTTTTTTTCTGCAAAATGATAAGCACGGTCCAGCCCCACGCACGGGCGATCCGCGCTAACTCGCTAAGGGAGATTTACCACACCCACAGTAGATGTGCTCTTTTAAAGAAACGCTATGCGTCGCCAGGTGTTTCATCAGATTCGAGGTGTTGCCTCCTTTGACAGTATCACAGTATCAGCTTAAAGCACTTGTTGCTGCTGAGTTTGCATCTTTTGCTGTGAAGTACAGCCAGACTTTGACCGCTTCACCTTGGGCATTTTTAATCTGTAGCTCTGCTCTAAAAGAACGTACGTACCTGGGCCCGCCCTACTACGCTTGCAGAGGTAAAATGATTGGCTGGAATCCAAAGTGTATGACATCTCAGGGGAAATAAAGCAGCGAAATGTGCGCTGCTTTTCGGTCTGGTTACTACCGTTTATGTCAGAACCATAATGGCACCGGATACCGGTACCCATCCCTACTCCTTAGTGCTCTGTGTGAGTGTGCATGTGTAACCCAGGAAGTGGCATGCTGCCAACAGACAGTCAGTCGTTTACAGGGTTTCCATGATAGAGCACTGGCAGTCCGTCCCAGGCTCTGTTCTGCATTTGTCTGAATCTATTTGAATGTTCCAGGTTCAAAGGTAATCTGCGTTGCTCATCTGCAGCAGTCCAGGTGTTGGATCCGTGTTTGTATCAGCAGATGACCAAAGATCTCTGATCTCAGGACTAAACAGTTGTTGATATTGTGACCTTCCTCTGAACATGCAGTTGTACAATATTTCAAGCCTCTTCTCTTGGGATCACATGGGAGAGTTGTAATCAGAGTATTCTGGTGAAAGTATGTCACATTCCCAACCTGCAGATGACAGTTCTGTGTATCTGTTGAGGACTTAATGAGGTTAGACAGGAAAGGTGGTGCATGGAAATAATGCTTCTTAATGGCTGCATTCCTATTTCAGCCTCCTCTGACGGTGTCTTAAATGTCCCCCTGACTCTGCAGGACTTCGACCATCATTGTCCGTGGGTGAACAACTGCATCGGCAGGAGAAACTACCGCTACTTCTTTCTCTTCCTGCTGTCTCTGACAGCCCACATCATGGCTGTGTTTGGCTTTGGGCTGCTCTTCATCCTCTACCATCGGCAGAACATTGACCGCCTGCACGCCATTGTCACGTATCCTTTCATGTCTCGTGGATCTGGTACTCTCATCTGGTTTTACATTGCTGAGTTACTGTCAGGTTGTTTAAATGAGGCACTCTTTTTTTTTTTTTTTTCCCCCACTGTGGCGTGGGAAGATTTCACGTAGCTTCCTAAGAAAAGATGGTCCAACCCCACCCAATCTGATCTTTGAATGAGAATGAAAACACACGATATAAACGCACGAATCTGCATAAACTGGCCTAGGACAGGAGTACATTCTGGCTTTGCTCGCCCCACACACACCACATGTTGTTTTGTCCATCACTGCTCTCCATAGGCCTTGATCTGTTGAATGTAATGTTTAAGATGCTAAGGTCCTTGACCCCCCCACCCGTGCGCTCAGGCTCGCAGTAATGTGTGTCGCAGGCCTGTTCTTCATCCCTGTCGCTGGCCTCACTGGCTTCCACATAGTCCTTGTGGCTAGAGGCAGGACGACCAACGAACAAGTAAGTAGAAGTCAGTGTTGCACACATGTACACCAGGAACCCAGGAGTTAGCTCATTCAGTTCAGGTCAGTCTTATTTATATAGTGCCAATTTGTAACAACGGTTGTTTAAAGACACTTTATATTAGGTAGAGATCACAGACAGAGAACCCCAAATATCAGACAACCCCACGGTGACAGTGGCAAGGAAAAACGTCCTCTTTGGCCCTTCCACTGTGCACTGTGGCATAGGGAAGGATGTTTGTTTTCCTGGCAGAGAGACGGTGGTTATCCTTCAAACGGTCCTCACGTCCTACTGAGTGCATTAATTTGAAAGTGGATACAGGTTAACAGCCATTTAACCCCACCCCCCACCCCCCTCCCCGCATTGTTATATTTTCCATGTAAGTTTTTGTGACGTGTCTGTCTCCAGGTAACGGGGAAGTTCAGAGGAGGTGTTAACCCTTTCACCAATGGCTGTTGGAAGAATGTCTCTCATGTCCTCTGCAGCTCACAGGCACCCAGGTCCGTTCTTTGTTTCCCCTTTTTATTGGACTCTCTTGTCGAGTGTCGAGAGCATTACCCTGTAGCTCATCACACTTCCTGTTTTTAAAATGAATTTCTTAAAACTGGCCACTGAATAGTGTAATAACAGAAACAGCTGGTGAGAAACTAAACAATCTGTGAGCTGTTGCTTTGGTGTTAGTGTTGAAAGTGATCAGATGTAGGATTAAGAGGAATTTGGATTTGATACCAATCATTAGCACTGTACTGATGTGAATGCTCTCCGCAGGTATCTGGGCAGGAGAAAGTGTGCACAGAGTGTGAGTCTGCAGCCTCCTTTTCTTCGGCCACAGCTGACAGAGGCCCAGCTGGCTGCAAAGATACTGGACAATGGCATACAGGGAGATCTGCACAGGGTAAGAGGTGCAGCAAAGGTGCTCGTGAAGCTAATGTGCCACAAACTGTGCTGTGCTGGCTGCTTCAGCCTGCCGGTAATAAACAAGGGTTATGCAAGGGAGCTGTGCTTCTCATTCAAATCTGCACTTGATAAGTTTGCATATAGGCAGGTCCAGATGGCAGCGAGAGCTCTAAAAGCTGTTTGAAATTCAACAGGCAGAAATCCTGTAAGGTCACAGCAGTAAAAACCCAACCACATCCATCAGGCTGCGTGCTGCAGAGCTAAGGATGCAAAAACGGGGTCCTATTTATTGAGTTTGGGTTTTTATTGTTTGCTGCACCTTTTTCTTGGTGTTGTTTGTATTTTATCTTGTTTCTGTTTAGTTTTGTTTTTGTGTTGCTGTAAGAAACTGCTAAAGACCTGCAAGTATTGTACTTGTTAGGAAATGGATGGAATAATTTGTTCTAGTCGCAGGTGGATGATTGATTTTGTAATCGTACGTAAACGTATATCAGAGCTGTGGCCATGGCTTGGACGCAGAAACGCTGTCACTGCTGACAGACCTGGGAGACCAAAACTGAGGATGTCTGACAGACGCCCCAGTCAGCAAGATCTTCAACTTACACCTCAGGCAGAGGTTCTCCTCAGGGAGACACGGAGTCCGAGTGGACCATGCTCCACACCTCTTGCTTAGGCTACTGAAAGGAATGGGGCCTGCACGATCCTCGGTGCTTCTCGTGGCGGCAGTGCCAGAACCAGATGGTGAATACTGGAGGTGAAGTGAGCTGTCAGGCTGAAGGAGGAATCTTATTGGGAGTCCACAGGCAGCTGACAGGTACTGGCAGGCCAAGTGGAGTGTGGCTCTAGCCATTCAACATTGTCACAGACCCTTTCATAGTTTTTATAGAGTGTCTGGGCATAGTCAAGCGGTCTCCACAGTGTTGGCTGCAAGATTTTATCTTTGCTTCTTGCGGAGGATGAGGTTCCTTTGGCCTCCTTTGACCTCCAGTTTGCACTGGAGTCGTTTGTTGCTGAGTGTAAAGTGGAGGGAATGACAGCAGGAACCTCCAAGTCCAAGACCATGGTTCTCAGCCACTAAAGACTGGAGCGCCCACTCCAGGTCAGGGATGAGTTACTGCCCCAGGTGGAGGAGTTCAAGTATCTCGAGGGGAGAGTGCATGCAAGGTTTACAGACAGATTGGGGCGGTGTCTTCAGTGATGGAGATGCTGTACCAATCTGTTGTGGTGAAGCGAGAGATGAGCATGAAAGGGAAGCTGTCAATTTAGCACAGCCTCTGTTTAGTGACCGAAAGAATGAGGTTGTGGATCAGAGTGTCAGGAATTAGTTTCCCTTCAAGGCTACGTCCACACGTGCCCGGCGTAAACAGCATTTTCGGTCACGGAAAACGGAGATTTCTAAAAACGCCTGCCAGGGTGGATATTTTCTAAAACTCAGTTTTTGCGTTTACGTGTGGACGAGAAAAACGGAGAAAACGCAGCGTCAAAGGTGCGCGCCTTTTGTGACGTCACACTGTGCGCCACGTTATTGTTTCGGTGAAATGAATTTCTACAATACTGTTACTGTTAATTCTACTCTCTGCAGTGTTTAAATGCTTACATATACACACAGTTACTGTCCCTCCACACAGACGACTCGGTTCTGCTTCTATGCCCCAGCTTTGTTTACTTTTTCCCACCGAGGCTTCTAGACTTCTGATTGGCCAACATTTCTACACAGTTAGGAATCTAGCGCCACCTGCTGCTTTGGCATGTTCATAGCAGCGTTTTCCTTCATTTCTGCGTTTATGTGTGGACGGGATTATTTTTTAAGATGAAAACGGAAAATCGCCGTTTTCAAAAATACCCGTGTACGAGTGGACGTAGCCTGAGAGTCGCTGCTCCTCTACATGGAAAGGAGCCAGCTGAGGTTATTCGGACTTCTGACTAGGATGCCTCCTGGGTGAGGTATTCCAGGCATGTCCTACTAAGAGGAGGCCTTGCTGTAGAGAATATATCACTTGGCTGGCTTGGAAACATCTCAGTGTCCTCCTGGATGAGCTAGAGGAGGTGGCTGGTGAGGGAAGGCTGAGTTTCTCTGCTGCTGTTGCCCCGTGACCCAAACCCGGATAAGCAGCAGGAGATGGATGAATAATTTGTTCTTTCACACAGTCTTTGACCTTTGGCTCTGCCTGTGTTACAGTCAGGAACATTTTCATTTAAGTTGCACATGGACAAAGTTTACATAAAGTTTCTTACAGCCTCACACCTACAGATGGGTACTGATAAGATTTTCACGATTCCGACTCATCATGGTCACTAAATGCACAGTAATGGCAGGTTTGTAATAAGGCAGATCGGGCTAACATAATATGCACTGTTAGTTGATTATTTACCTGCCGCATTAACGGGAGAGGACGTGCAAACGTTACCGCTGCTGCTGGGTTGAGATTCACGAGTCCAGAATTAAAAACACGACATTCATTTAAGGTCATCGCGTGTTTTGTGAGCAAATGCTTTTGCATGTTCGTAGTGTTTCCTCCCTTACATGAAATATCTGCTTTGCAAGTATTGCAAGTTGCCCTGTTGTCATCCGTTCTCGTGAAGTATAACCAAGCTTTTGAGCGTTTGAGCCGCCGTGTTTCCTGCCAGGTAAATGATGCTCCACAACGTGGTGACGTCATTCGGGGCGACTGGAGCCGATAAGGGAATCGTTTGCAAAAATGGCAAACAATCCCAAGGAATTGAAACAGTGGGAACCGGTTCTCAACAAGAACCGGGTTTCGATGCCCATCCCTACTCACACCACCCAGCAAAAGTCCATCTGGGTGTGACCCCAGGCTTCTTTCTACTTTTCTGTTCGGATTTGGTCACAGAATGTCTGTATTTCACCAACAGATGGGTAATTCTGTCACTTTCTGTCTCTAATGCTCGCATTTCTTCTTTCCAGTCAAAGTCCAGTCTGGAAATGATGGAGAGCCAGTCCTGTGACGCTGAGCCACCACCACCTCCTAAACCAGAGCTCCGCTACCCAGGAATTACCAGAGGAAACACAGAGGGTGATTGGCTCTTACTCTGTCTGCTGCAGTTTGTCTGCTTCCTGTTCAACATATAGTTTCATACAAAGGTTTGAGAACCCACACTCAAAGGACTTAATATTTATCCTCATCGGGAGGCTTGTGGTTAGCACTGGTGCCTCACACCACGAGGGTCCTGGGTTCGAATCCCTGTGGCTGCGTGGATACACTGTCATGGAGGAGATTACGTTAATTGGTGATTTTGGATGTGGAGGTGAGTGGCTGTCTGTCTGTGTTGACAGCTGGGATGGGCTCCAGTATCCCCAGCTCCCTGCCAGTACTGTGAACATTTAGAGTCCCACAAGCAGCAGAGGGTTGCTTGTGGGATACTATGTCTTACTTCATAGTATCATTAAAAACAGCAGCTGTGTTGCACTAATATGATGAAATCTCTAAATTCATCGTCAGAGGTTTGAGCTTTGAAACGAGCGCTGGTGACAGCGTCTCTGTAAATGAACAGAAGGTTAAAAACGAGGAGAAGGATCCTAAACGCACCTCACGAAGACCTCACACACCTCTGATCCAAGAATATTGGACAATGTTTCAAAGCAGCGCATGCAGGACACCCCAAGACCTTTTGCAGAAGGACGGACTAAAGTCTCACAAAACCTGAAGGGCTGTTAGCTGTCAGAAGAAGCGGTGCTAGTATCATCATGCAGGGTGTCCAAACATAAAACTCTGCATTCACTATAGCTCTTCTATGCTAATGGTGCTCAGTGCACATGAAGGAGATTCTGTGCTCATCTTGTTTCTCTTTCCACCCTCCAGAGTGCAGTTTGCTGAACAAGGCCCCTCCCACTCCCACTATGTACAAATACAGGCCCACGTACAGCCCTGGCAAGAACCACACGGCGCTCACACATGCTTACGCCAACCAGGTAACGCACGCAGAATGCAAGAGTGTGTGCTACGTGTCAGGTTGGACCTCCACTCGTCCCTGCTTCTTTGATCATTTTTTAATCTAACATCTCCATTTCTGTTTTGGTTTTTATTTTTCTTTCTCCTTTTGATTTCCTGTCGGCCATCTTGGTTTGGTTTCTCAGTGGCTTTCTGTTGATCAGTAAGTGATTGTGCTGAAAGCAGTTTCCTCCTCTTATCTTCCTTTTAACTTGTTTCCTGTCTCCTTCTGTTTGCACTGGACGTGGCTGAAATACTGTAATGAAACCACTGAAAACAGACTTCACGACTCCGTCTCAGCAGCGTTCTTTGAACACAGTGAGATATGAACGTGAAGCAATCAGGACTGCCATAAATACACTGGTTCTGCTCAGTATTTGTGCCCCTGTCTGGTCCATATCACTCCTCAGTTTCTTTGTTAGTTCTTCCTGGTTAGATTTGTGCCTTGTAGCCCTTTTCCATTGCCTGGGGTCCCAAGTGATCTGAAAATGTGATGTCAGCAGACCGCATGCCAACGATTGGCCAGTCGGGACATCACTCGACACGTCATGAGAGAAACTGCCACCATTTTTAAAGCACAGCAGTGGGGAAATGCAGAGTGTGACACACATTGAGCCTTGACGTGTTCCTTTGTCGTGGTGTTCATGTCGCATACAAATGTCATCACAAGATCTGTGGCTACACCGACCCCCCCGCGCGTTGGGTGGCAGTCGTAATAGTTTGAGTCACATCGACATGATCCAAGTAGGTACTAATGGAAAAGGGCTTTGAGTGACTGTGGCTGTAGCTCTGTACGATTCCTCTTTAGTGTTTAAGCATCAGTGTCAATACAGCGAACGCCATCATTTCACCATCTCAGACATTCTGACTGACATGTTACTGAAACAGGCAGAGCGCAGGAAGCTCCAAATACAGCGCACAATAGCAGGATCCAGAGAGTCTGAACACTGGCATGGTTATAATGAACATTATGATGATGGAGCTGCCGAGTTCATCTGGACAGTCAGGGTTGTACAAAGAGCAGTTTGGTAAATGTGCTGGTTCTTTTAATGCTTTTTCACTCGATTCGAGCACTTGGAGCACTCTCTTAGCCTAACGTGCACACACACACTCTGATGGATACACTGAGATACTTGTGAAAGCACAGGCCAACCACCGGCCTTCTGCTCAGATGACCCACCCCTGACTAATCACCGTTGGTTAGGGGTGGCTGTTGTGTCAGGCTGTCACCGCTAGAGTGCAGTATGACTTTAATCTTCCCTCATGTGCTGAGCTTCTTCTTGTTTCTTTTTCCTCCCTCCGCCTCCCTTCACCTTCCCTCTTCTCTCTCCTCTTCCCTCTGGCTCCTCCAGCTAAGTCGAGGGGAGAGCGTCGGCAGTGCCAGGGACTCTTCCTCCTCCACCTCTTCCCTCCTCCAGGCCAGCCAGCAGCCTGGTTTCCGCTCGCAGCCCAGCCTGGATCGGAGGGAAACGTCGTCTGAAAGAGGGGGAGGAGGAGGGGAGAGGAGGGAGGTGGGGCGAGAGGGAGGAGGAGGAGGAGGCGGCATTCCTGGCTATTCTCTGGGCGGGCGCTCCTACCCCTCCTTCTCTGACCCCACCGTCCTGTCTGCAGTGGCGTCGCGATCTTCCAGCTCCACGCACACCTCGGCGGGCACCGTCCACGTCTCAGAGGCCACCACCACCTCCGCCAGCTTCAAGAGCTTAGCCAATCAGACACCCCCGCCCCACCACCCGTCTCGCAACGGGAGCCTGTCTTACGACAGCTTGCTAGCAGGCGGCGATGAGTTTGACAAAGCAGTGGGCGTGAGCTCGGTGGCCCCCGACGTCTCCGGTGGGAGACCCTGCACGCCAGCGGCGGGTGGTGGCTACAGCTCCCCCTTCCTGTCGTCACAGCAGAGAGAGGCTGAGATGCAGTCCCAGTCCACCCAGTCACCCCACCACCACCACCGTTCCTCTCACCACCACCACCCCTTCCTCCATCACTCCTCATCCTCCACGTCTTCCTCCCCACCGCCTCCACCAGAGAGGGAGCGCCTGCTGGGCGAGCCCCACCTACCTGCAGCGCCTGCCGGTCAAACCTCTGCTCCACCGCCCCCACACCACCACCACCACCATCACCATCACCACCACCACTCCCACCACCACCATCATCACTCCTCGTCCTCTTCCTCCACCTCTCGTCCTCCACGCTTTGCTGCCCCTCACGCAGGGCCCCACCACGCCTACCCCTATCGCACCCGTTCGACCGACACGCCTCTGGGCTCCTCCTCCACCACGCATCCTCCCCGCTCCCCACACCCCCCACCTCTGGGCAAGTCGCTCTCCTATTCAAGTGCAGCCGCCGCCGAAATGCAGTACCGGCTGGTCCGCAAGGCCTCGGCGTCGGCCGGAGCAAACGCAGCGGGGGTAGGAGGAGGTGGAGGCGGAGGGATGGGAGGAGGAGGAATCCATGTGCCGAAGTGAGTATGAGTTTGAGCTTTTGTCGGGACGATTGGTTTGACACTGAAAAAGCGCCTGCTCGCCTGAAACCTGACTACCTGATTGACTGCTCCTCCTGCTCCTGCTCCTCCTCTTCCCTTCTCTCCTCCTCATCCTGCCAGACTTCCTGTGAGTTTCTCATTCTTCTCCCTTTGCTCGTCTTCCATCCATCTGTTGTGCGTTGTTTGTTGTCTTGTGCGTTATTGCTACTGTCTGTTTGGTCACCATGATTTGACGTGCAGTGATGATGACTTTAATCAAACTGAGGAGCCCAGTGTTTGTGGGAGAAGCTTTTTACTGCTCCTCGGTTTAACCGCACAGGAAGTGAAATCTGAAGGAAGCGTGAGTAGCAGCACAGTGTTGCTGTTAAACTGAGGCTCAGTCTGACCGCTGCATGACGGCGTTTTCAGTTTGTCTGTCCCGTCTCTCATTCCTGTTCTTTTCCGTCCTGCTCGCTGTGTTGTGTACACGTACTCCACCCCTGTGTACTGCCAAGGTGTTTCTGTAGCTACGATTATTAAAGGGAAGTGAAAAGCATGATTCACCGTCCACAAACTACTGACCTCTGTGTACTAAAGCTAGCTTTGGTAGCCCTGGTTTGGGTTGACCTGATGTGAACTATAGCATCGACATGGCTGAGGGTAGCACCGCCCACCGCCAGTATTTTCATACACAGGACCAATCAGCGTAAACACTTTTTATTGTCACCATCGGTAACACAACAGCCCAACTGTGTGTCCATGTTCCCTCTGGAACTACGCACGCCGTAACTACGTCCACTCTGACTCGCCAAATTCTTTCTCACCGATCAAAGCGATCCAGTCATTCCTTCATCTCCAGTGTTCAACATGAAATGTGTTCAGGTCTAAATGTAGTAAATGGTGACATCCATCCAAATGTAGCCGCGCTTCAGTGATGAAATTAGCAGCAGAGCTAACATGGCTAACACGCTGCAGCCCGCAGTTTTCAGTAAAATTGTTCTTTTCTGTCTTTTCCTAAAATCAGGGATGAGCTGATGCAGATGAAATCTCTGAGTCGGATTAATGGAGGTCAGCCCTTCTCCTCGACTTCCACCTCCTCCTGCTCCGCCCCTTCCTCTCCCTGTCACCCAGTCAACACGTCCGCTCCGCCCAGAGCAGCCTGTCCCAGCCCAGCACTGATGCTGAGTCCTGCCCACAAGCCCCAAGGCAGCGGGGTGAAGAAGGTGACTGGTGTCGGGGGCACCACCTATGAGATTTCAGTCTGACTGGCAGTCGGCCTCCAGCTCCAGGACCAGTGGGACAAAGTGGACGCAGCACTACGTCTTTATGCCCGCTAAGGAACAAATTCAGATTTTACCAAAAAAAACAGCTTCCTGCTGTGGACCTGGACCTTACTTCTCATTGGCTGTGTGACTGAGCAGCCCCTCCAATAGAAACCTGGTCTAAAGTGAGGCAGAATCCCAGGCGCTGCGCTAGAAAAGACTAGTTCTTGGTCCAAACAGACCCCACGGTGCTCACTTCTGCTTAGGTCTGTGTGGCATTGTACAAGCATAGCAGCGAAAAGGCGTTAGCACTGCCAGGGATGGGGGCTGGATCCCCGGGGGTCCACTCTGGAACAGGTCTGGACTCGAGCTGAGTTTACCTGATGTTGGTTGTCTCCCTCTTTTTTAGACCTCATCATTTTCACACTTGTATCTAGATCATGAAACTGTGGAACCCAGAGGGCTCCCCCAGGACAGGTGATGAGTCACACCAGGGGGAGTGCAGGTAAAGCGTGCTTTTACCAGCAGCATCCACCTGATGGAGCAGTCAGGTGGCACTGGACCACAGGTGTGTGTGTGCGTGTAATCCTGAAACCAGTCAAAGGGAGCTGTTAGCGGCTCTGTACCTTTCTGCTTCGATGATGATGAACTCTGAGTTCATTCCTGATGGAGGAAAGAACAGTGTAAGATTTGAAGGGGAGGGGCACGAGCAGACTTCTCTGCTTCATTTGTCCATTTATTCCTAGATGTGAATATGATTCCATGTTTGTACAGGATGTGTTTTTAAATGTGGTTTCCTGTTTTTTAAAAAAATAAAAAGTGGACTGCAGCATGCACTACTCCAACCCTGTAGGCCGCCATGTCTGGCTGCAGACGCACAGGTCATTCCATCTGAAAGCATCACATTTGATTGGCTTAAAAATGGTTTAAAATGGGACACGTGTACTGATTGTAAATGCAATCTGCAAATAATCATGTGGATATTTCATTTAAAGCAAAGGCCCATCCGTTCACTTTCAGATGTGAGTCAGTATTTGAATGTGACTCTAAAGAAAACAGTCTGACCACGAAACTGAATCAGGATCAGTCTTTACCTTCAGGTACTGCATAAATAAACTGGGCTGAGCTGAAACACCAGGAAGCTCTCAGTGGTGGGCTAGTTGGAAAAACTGCAGAAGACAAGTGACAGTTTGACAGTAATGCAAAATAAGATCAGCAGACACGCTGAGCCAAAGGGACCCAGGTGCCATATGGTGCTCTGATTCTAACCTTTGTTTTTAATATCAGCATGTCTCACAGCTGAAGAGACTTTCAAGCTACAGATAAATGTAGGAAAGGACGAGGGATGAAAACAGGATGTATACACATTAGAGTGTGTGTGTGTGTGTGTGAGAGAGTGTGTGTGTGTGTGTGTGTGAGTGTGTGTGTGTGTGTGAGTGTGTGTGTGTGTGTGTGTGTGTGTGTGTGAGAGTGTGTGTGAGAGTGTGTGTGAGAGTGTGAGTGTGCGAGTGTGAGTGTGCGTGTGTGTGTGTGTGTGTGTGTGAGTGTGTGTGTGTGTGTGTGTGTGAGTGTGAGTGTGTGGTGATTTCAGATGGAACGACCACTCGTTGTGTTGTCTGAACAAACTAAAGTGAATCTGGAAACTGTTTCAACCTCTCGTTGTTAAAGATGCAGCAGGATTTTGTGGAACATGAGCGAATGCCTTGAAAATGCAAGTGTTGTCCTTTTTTTATTTCACCTATTTAAATTGACATTGTTTTATATGAATTTCTATGGAAATCTAGCTATTGATAAATATTGCAGAGTTTTTAATATTGACCCAGAAGAGGTTGTGTTTGCCATTGTGTCAGTTTGAGCCTCTGGATAAAACCATTAAAGCAGCACCTCCCATTGCTTCAGGCTGATGCTTCACAAACATGTTCCAGTTCTTGCGGCAGCACGACTCTCTGAGATGACAAAGTACACACATTCTGTACTCGAGTAGAACAGTCGTGCAGATACTCCAGTAGAAGTTGAAGTACTGACTCAGCGTCTTTGGTCGAGTACCAGTGAAATGTACTCGCAGTAAGAAAGTAACTGCTTGAAGGACGATTCTGCTGTTTTAATGCACAGATGAGTGGACCTGCTGCTATATTATCATAATAAAGTAATATTAGTCAAATTTAAATTCTGATTCTAATGAATGCACTCAGCTTGAATCTGTTGTTTGGGACACAAGCAGTAAATAATGAAACAGAAACATATTTGTTTCTGGTGACGTAAACATTCAAATGAGTGCAGTCAGGGGTTAAAGTGAGACCCAGGAGGTGCTCGGGGGGATACCTCACAATAACCTCTGTTGAGAGCTCCAGTACATTTTCTTAGTGGTCAAGCTGTGATCAGCTGACCTGCGGCTCGTTGTGGATTTGCATAACCAGATGTGAGCAGATGTGTCCCAGCTATCCTGGCTGATGCCCATCCACTACACTGTTTACAGTATACAGTGAGTTTAAAGTCTTAACTCATCTTAAATGCAGGTTCACATCTGCTACACTCGCTGTAACCTAACACTAACCAGTACACTGTCTCAGGCCAACACAGGGCTTTACTGGGAATTCACCAGTTTAATGCACAAAACTCCCTTAAATGTTTATAAAAGATTTGAATAACACTTAGTTTTTCAGAACATTTCAGAATATAAAAACACAGTTTATCAAGACCGATCATAAACAGATGAAATATGTGATTATTGCATTAAATGTAACCTCTACATCTGTTTTGTCACTGAATGTGTTGCTAGCTAAAGCTCCAGCTGATGAATTTCCAGGGAGAGAAAAGAGTGCACGCTAACTTCATTTACAAAGATGTAAGAAAGGATTAGCACTGCTCAGTAACTGGATAAACTGCATCTGTTTCTCTGTTGGTCCCGCCCACTTTACCCCTGAGCATAAAGGCTGTAAGGATGCTGCTGAAGCTAAGTGACGAGCCTGTTTTAAAAATGTAAGGAGTACAAAGATATTTGACTTAAAAACAGGAACTAAGCTTTTGTACTTGAGTACTTAAGATCCAGGAACCTCTGGTTTCCTGGATCCACCAGCTGTGTTTTCATCATGCACACTCTGTTGTAATTAAGTACAAATACTTCAAAATACCAGTTCCCACCTCTGTGAATTACAGTGGGGCAAAAAAGTATTTAGTCAGCCACCGATTGTGCAAGTTCCCCCACCTAAAATGATGACAGAGGTCAGTAATTTGCACCAGAGGTACACTTCAACTGTGAGAGACAGAATGTGAAAAACAAATCCATGAATCCACATGGTAGGATTTGTAAAGAATTTATTCGTAAATCAGGGTGGAAAATAAGTATTTGGTCAATAACAAAAATACAACTCAATACTTTGTAACATAACCTTTGTTGGCAATAACAGAGGTCAAACGTTTACTATAGGTCTTTACCAGGTTTGCACACACAGTAGCTGGTATTTTGGCCCATTCCTCCATGCAGATCTTCTCGAGAGCAGTGATGTTTTGGGGCTGTCGCCGAGCAACACGGACTTTCAACTCCCGCCACAGATTTTCTATGGGGTTGAGGTCTGGAGACTGGCTAGGCCACTCCAGGACTTTCAAATGCTTCTTACGGAGCCACTCCTTTGTTGCCCGGGCGGTGTGTTTTGGATCATTGTCATGTTGGAAGACCCAGCCTCGTTTCATCTTCAAAGTTCTCACTGATGGAAGGAGGTTTTGGCTCAAAATCTCACGATACATGGCCCCATTCATTCTGTCCTTAACACGGATCAGTCGTCCTGTCCCCTTGGCAGAAAAACAGCCCCATAGCATGATGTTTCCACCCCCATGCTTCACAGTAGGTATGGTGTTCTTGGGATGCAACTCAGTATTCTTCTTCCTCCAAACACGACGAGTTGAGTTTATACCAAAAAGTTCTACTTTGGTTTCATCTGACCACATGACATTCTCCCAATCCTCTGCTGTATCATCCATGTGCTCTCTGGCAAACTTCAGACGGGCCTGGACATGCACTGGCTTCAGCAGCGGAACACGTCTGGCACTGCGGGATTTGATTCCCTGCCGTTGTAGTGTGTTACTGATGGTGACCTTTGTTACTTTGGTCCCAGCTCTCTGCAGGTCATTCACCAGGTCCCCCCGTGTGGTTCTGGGATCTTTGCTCACCGTTCTCATGATCATTTTGACCCCACGGGATGAGATCTTGCGTGGAGCCCCAGATCGAGGGAGATTATCAGTGGTCTTGTATGTCTTCCATTTTCTGATGATTGCTCCCACAGTTGATTTTTTCACACCAAGCTGCTTGCCTATTGTAGATTCACTCTTCCCAGTCTGGTGCAGGTCTACAATACTTTTCCTGGTGTCCTTCGAAAGCTCTTTGGTCTTGGCCATGGCGGAGTTTGGAGTCTGACTGTTTGAGGCTGTGGACAGGTGTCTTTTATACAGATGATGAGTTCAAACAGGTGCCATTCATACAGGTAACGAGTGGGGGACAGAAAAGCTTCTTACAGAAGACGTTACAGGTCTGTGAGAGCCAGATATTTTCCTTGTTTGAGGTGACCAAATACTTATTTTCCACCCTAATTTACGAATAAATTCTTTACAAATCCTACCATGTGAATTCATGGATTTTTTTTCACATTCTCTCTCTCACAGTTGAAGTGTACCTCTGGTGCAAATTACTGACCTCTGTCATCATTTTAAGTGGGGGAACTTGCACAATCGGTGGCTGACTAAATACTTTTTTGCCCCACTGTACATCCCAGTGATAGTTGGTGTTTTCTGCAGGTGCTTCATTGGAGCTGTTAGCTACTGTACGTAGGAAATGAGGTTAGTGAGCTGCTCTCATACCAGAACGTTAAAGTTGCAGAACAAACAGGTGAACATGGATCACTACGAGTTCATCACTGAGACCAAGAACTTTCATACCTGAATTCTGAGAAGGTTCTCAGTCATCCAGCTCATTGTAGTCCAATGAGCTGGGAAAGGAAAGCGTTTTTTTAAGTGTCCCTGACCAAGTTTCATCCAAGAAGCTTCTTCAGCACTAAGAGTAATTGGTGGGAGTGTCCCCAAGAGGGTCATGGACCCCCTATTGATCCTCCTCTGCCTCATCACATGAGCCGAGGTGTGAAAACAGGTGTGGGTCACAATCAGGTCAGGTTTTGAGCGAACCCAGGTTTTTAAAGTACAAGCAGTGACATCCTCCTTTATCAAATCCAACAGTGTGGCCTGATAGAGGGAAGGAGGCGACCAAAGGAAGTAGCAGATGAGCAGTAACTGTGTGAACACGTCTGACGTTTTTATCTACATGGTGACGCTTCATTTGCCGTCTTGGAAGCAAAAACAAAACTGCTCTCTGCTCCTGGAAGCTGGGTTTGGTCAGCCAACTGTCAGCAGTTTGAACCAAAGATGTGTTGCATTCAAGTCAGTAATGTTGAAACTGGATTTATTCTGAACACAGGACAAGTACCATCAGATTTGATCCATTATGCAGTCCCACCTAGAAAGCATCTGATTGGTATGAGTTTGCTTTTGCAGCATGATAATGATCCCAAACACAAAAGTATATCTGAATAGAAAAACACACATTACAGCAGGACCTGGACATTAAGCAGTGTGGGATCAGCTTGACAAAGAACAGAAGATCGCCATTCAAAGAGCTTTGAAGAAATGACAGAAAGCTGCCTCACAGGTTTTAGCCTTGAACAATAAATGTGGTAACATCATTTGAAGGCATGGCGTACATTTTCATTGATCAATTCTAAAATCTACTCTAACCAGAATTTCAGCAGAATTAACTTCAGCTTATTGTGCAGCCCTCCAAAACTGTCCTTTCTCATTTTGCCCCATTAGAAATTGCCCTCGCCTGACGTCGCCCACACTGTAGAGCAGCGGTCCCCAAACTTTTTTGCACCACGGACCGGTTTATGCCCGACAATATTTCCACGGACCGGCCTTCAAGGTGTCGCGGATAAATACAACAAAATAAAACCAGTACCGACAAAAAGATTTACTCATAACACACGTAAAAGACCCAGGAAAACCGAGTTAACGATAAAAACGATAACAAAATAACACTGAAAACCGATAAAACCCTGAAAACCAGACATTTCACACCTGATCCTCAACTCTCGCGGCCCGGTACCAAACGACTCACGGACCGGTGCCGGTCCGAGGCCCGGGGACCGCTGCTGTAGAGGTCACCCCACTAAAACATGATCCACTAGCTAATCGTTAGGAATGACACGTTGTATATCCAAACCTTTATATCTTTGCAAGAGAATATGTATGTATACCTGCAACAAGCGCGGTTTGTGAACAGATTTTTTAAATCCAGGGAACTTATAAAATCAAAAAGACGGCAACTCGGCCCAAACTAGCTGAAAAAGTTCAATATGAGTCTTTCTAATGGACATAGTTAATTGGTTTAGCTCATTCATCTTCTACAAGCTTAGCTGGCTATAGTCATTTCACCACAGATGAAACATCTGCAGATAATTGGGCTACACAAAGACCCTGGCACAGAGTCGTCACATGTCACTGTGAGGGTGGTGACCAAAGTCTGAGCTAAAAGGAAGGAGGACGACAGCATCACAGCGCTTCATGTTGTCTTTACTGCATGAACAGCAAACAGGCCAGACTTTTCTGAATGAAATGTAACACGCCACAGAGGTTAGACATGGTCAACATGAATAATAAACCAAACCGGTTTTGTAACAACAGGTTAAATCAGGAACAAACATCTGTAAAACTACAGTGTGCTTACTGAATGTAAAAAAGGAAAAACTTGTCAGAAAATTGGTTCACTATGTAACAAATAACAGTTCTGATCATCAATATTCAAAAGGTTTGTAACAAAGACATGAATGCAGCGATGCCAGTGACCCAGATGATCCTCAGGCTGTGGAAACACGCTCGTTTTATCTCCATGGAGTCCAGGGGTCAGCCAATCAATGTGCAGGACACATCTGCCATCATCTGGGTGAGGAGCGCAGAGGCTCCTGGATCCACCAGCTGTGTTTCCATCATGCACACTCTGTTAGTCACTGTGTGCAGTTTCTCAACCCGGGGCTCAACACCCCGGCTGGGACCTGTAGATATGAAGTTTGTGGACAAGATGGATATAATCCAGTTTCCTCATGGATGAGACTGACCAAACAGTGACTCCCCCTCCATGGAGCATCCCAATTATTGGATTGTTGTTATTAGATATACTTTTTTTTAGAAAAGAAAATGTATTTGAGGGTCTCCACAGATTTATCACATGGCTCTTTATCATTTATCAGAATGTTTAAGTCATCAATTACACGTTAAGGCAGAAACCGAAGCCTTCTCTGTTTGAAAGCAAAATGATGGGTGGATAAAACACAGCAGGGTTTAGAAACCTACATTCAATGGCAACTACACACAAATACCACAATGAAGAAGGAAGAAAGAAATGAAACTCCTGTTGAACCAACCCCAAACTTCGGCCTGACTCACTGCTACTTTCTTTGCAGTGGTTGAATCATCAGCTACTTATAGTCTACAGCAGCTCACTGCTCAGGTCAGCGTCTGCAGTGAGCTGTGTTCGTGTGCACCGCCCCGTGTCCTGGCGTTGGAGCAGCAAACAGTGCTGCCACACTGCTGCATGGTTCTTAGGGGGTTACTGCAGGAACCAAGCACAGCCGAGAAGCCTGGAACTGCTTCACTGATCCCAAGCCAGCAATTATTTGATGTATTATTTAGTCTATTAGATTAAAATGTAAACTTGCACATGCATGTAGTCAAGTTTAAGAAAAAAGTCCTTTGCATTTAGAGTTTTACGAAGTCAAACTAAAAACAAAGGTGGGCTCGTCAGGTAGGGAGTTACACCTGAACGTGTTTTACACCATCTGTTAAAGGCAACTGCAGAACACGGGTCATACACAGCAGACTGGAGACCAGGTGAGAAACTGGGGGGAAGCGTAGGATCACTGAATCACCGCTACTTTAAATCAACCTGACTACTAAGTGCTGCCAGTCAGGGCCTGTAAGGTGTGTCCAAAGAAAGAAACAGCTGACTGGGAGCTGCACACAGTCACGGTCAGCAGGTAAAAACACTCAAAGAAGAAAACACGACAGAAGCTGATGGAATGTGTGTGACGAAGCTGCTAAATGGTCCACATCAGTAACTAACTAACTGCATTTAAATTATTAAAGATTAAAATAAGTCATTAGTAGCATAAAACATGTTCTGCTCCTGTGTTGGACGTCTCCATCATCAGCCCCCACCAGCCAAGCTCCTCCACCAAAGAGTGACCTCAGGTCCTCTTCACACAACTGGGATGGTTTACTGCAGTTTGCTTTGATACTCTGCTAAATTACATATTAGGGACATTCAGGGAAAGGGGCGGGGCCTGATTCACAAGTAAACAGAACACTCTAAAGAGGAGCATGAAGACAAAGGTGGAGGAGGAGCTAGCTGACCCACAGTGGACCCACAGATTCCATTAACAAGTCCAGTGTGAGTAATACAAATGGTCCTATTTGTCCTTCTTGGATTCAGACTCCACCCCCTGGGCTTCAACTCCCTGCTGCTCTGGCTCCTCCTCCTCGGGCACTGGGGGGAACTGGGATTGGCTGACCTTGTCTCCTCTGGTCTTGCTGAGCTTCTTGGACTTCTGGTAGAGTTCGTTCAGGTTGAACTCTCGGATGATGTTCTCCTGATGGAAACAAGCATGCAAAGTCTTAAATATAAAGACTCTAAGTGTCAAGTATATGGATCAGGAGGGGAACAGCTGACACTATAACTGGTGTGCAAGTTTCTGGAGCTCACAGCTCTGCCTAAGCTCTGCCTTTCCCCTCAGCCCAACCAGTCAAGCCTGACCCTGGTTAGAATGAAGGGATCTTCCTGTTAAAGGGGAGTTTTTCCTCTCCACTGTGGCCAGGTGCTTACTCACAGAGGACTGTGTTAATATTGGGCTTCTGTCACTTATTGAAGATAATTACAACAACTCAATTTTTAATTTCAGTCTGAAGTTTTTAAAGAAACATGTTTCTTATCCCATGTCAACCCTGCAAAGAAGAAGATACAAAGTTACTTTCTCATGCACAGATGTAAATATTTGTAAAACATAAATGTTCTGATTAACACCGCTTACCTTCAGCATTTCAGATATTTCCTTATTTTCTATAATTGGAGTAAATGTAAATAGGATTCTGTGTAACAATCGCACACTGATGGAACAAACGGTGACCCCAGGGTCAGACGACGCACTGCGAACTTGTTTTCTCTTTTTTAGATTACTTCGCACGTTTTAACGGACAAACAGGAGGCCACAGTGCCATGCGACCAAGTCCAGGTGTTACTGAGAAAAAGAACATCT
Source organism: Copadichromis virginalis (assembly GCF_057382275.1). Lineage (NCBI taxonomy): Eukaryota > Metazoa > Chordata > Actinopteri > Cichliformes > Cichlidae > Copadichromis > Copadichromis virginalis. The sequence goes on along the minus strand of NC_140623.1, from coordinate 5,828,145 downwards.
TTGATATTACAGGTGTTCACCTTTAGCACACCAGCAGCAGCAGTCTCACCTCAGTGAAGCTCCATGACACAGCCCTGCCCTTCTTGTCCACCTGAGGGCGCCGCATAACTTCCTTCCCTCCTTGGAACAGCACCAATGATGGAAGCTGCTTGGAGAGTGGAGATGCTGACACCTTGTACCTGCAGAACAGGGAGTGCTCATATGTATGTGGGGAGCCAAACGTCACTGAGAAAACTGATTTAAAAGGGTCTTACTTTTTGGAAACCTCTCCATAGCGTCCAATGTCCACTTTGCCAAACTTTAGGCCAGCACAGTTATACCTATTCCACAGAACAGAAGGCACTGAAGTTACTCCTGAACGCAGATGAAGACACGCCACGATTTCACCAGAGGACGGTCTCAGCCTTACTTGAGAGAGAGATCAGCGTACACAGAAGCGAAGGACTGGCACTCTGGAGACCAGTTGGCAAAAAACTCGACGATCCACGTCACACGGCCGTCTCTCGCCAGTTCATCCTGCGCACACACGGTAAACACACACTTTAAAACAACTGGACGTAAGTGTGTTTCACCAACAACCAAACCTCTACCACCAACTCTTCCACTTGTACTCACATCAATAGTTTTGTCACTGAAGTATTTGATGTACTCGGGTCCCATGTACAGAGGAGGCTTACAGGTCATCAAAAACACTGAAACACACAGAAGATCACAGCATCTCACACTCAGTCTGCTGCTTTTTCAGCTGACTCCAGTGAACTGCTCTCAGCAGGATCTCACATATTAGTGAACTTACTGCGTCTTTGTATGTTAACATATTATTTCCCTTGTCTGAGGGAACGTCAGCCCACTAAGCATCCAATGAAACACACCTTATTTTCTTATATCTCCAGTTTTCAGTGTAACTCACTTCCAGCTTCTCGTTTCAGATTTCTATGACTGATCGTAGCACACTAAACATCAACTCATGACAACTCTAAAGGCCTTTGATCCGTTAATTCATCACAATCTTAGAATGGACAACTGGACAAGTAGATGACGTTCAAACTCCGACCCCTCTGTCTCGATCCCTTGCTCTGCTGTTTTAACCGGTTTGAGCCTGTGACTCTTTCTTCTTTGGAGGATGTGGTCGGCCACCTGAGGCCCTCCGGTTCTCCAAATGATCCTGTCCCACCACAGCTTTTTCAGGAGATGTTTCCTAGCATAGGCCAGGCTGTTCTCACTGTTATATACAGCAGATGTGGTGTAGTCCCTGCTCATTTCAAGCATGCATCAGTACAACCCCTGCTTAAGAAACCTGCCCTGGACCACACTGTGTTGGCTAACTTCAGGCCTCTCTCCAAGTTGTCTTTTATGTCTAAAATCTTAGAGAAAATTGTACACTGCCAACTGATGGATTTTTAAATGAGAACGGTTTCTTAGTCTTCCAGTCAGGTTTTAAAAACTTTCATAGCACGGAGTCAGCACTCTTAAAGGTTTTTACTGATATCCTCTGGTAATCATGTTGTTCTTGTCCTCCTTGACCTAACAGCTGCCTTTGACACTGTAGACCACAACATTTTGCTGTCTCGCTTCACCATCTTGCAGGCATTCGTGGTACTGCCTTGAAATGACATCTATCTTTGTGACAGAACTTTTAGTGTTAACTTTTTAAGGTTGAGTCCTTCTCTGCCGCTCTTCAGCTTGGGGTCCCACAGGGCTCAATTTTAGGGCCTCTGCTTTTTTCATTATATTTACAGCCCCTGGGAACCATCCTCAGAAGGCACGGATTATCCTTCCACTGCTATGCTGACGACTGTCAGATTTATCTGCCTCTGAAGCAGAACGATGCCTTCTCTATTAAACCACTTTATCAAATCTTGGATGTTCCTAAACTTTCTAAGATGTAATTCAAGCAAAAGAGAGGTGATTGTGTTTGGTCCCAGTGGACCTTGTGAACCCTCCACTATTGACCCCTGGCAGAGTACTTTAAACCTGTCAAGTCCAGTTTTTATCATTTAAGGTGTTTGGCAAAGGTAAGACTATTTTATCCAGGCCGCATTTTGAAACAGTAATGCGTGCTTTTACTTCATCTCGTTTGCATTACTGTAATGTGCTGTATTGTGGAGTTAGTCGGCGTCTTCTCTCTCATCTGCAGCTGAACTGGTAAAAGAGAGCACATGACTCCCATCCTCGCCTCACTCCATTGGCTGCCTGTATATCTTAGAGTTCATTTTAAAACTCTGTTTTCAAATGGTTAAACGGTCTTGCCCCACCTTACCTCTCTGAGCTTCTGCATCCTTACTCCCCCCCAGGTTTCTCAGGTCAGCTGACAAGCTGCTCCTGGAGGTACCCAGGTCCAAGAGGAAGCTCAGAGGGGGCGGGGCCTTCTCTGCAGCACATTAGAGAGGCCCCTTCACTGTCCACTTTTAAAACGCGTCTTAAAACCCATTTTTACTCCTTGGCTCATGACAAGGAGTAAAAATGATTTTATTGTTTTAAATGTAATTCTAATTCTCATTTTATATTATTTTACTTTTTGCTATTTGTGCTAATTTTATTCATTTAAATATCATTTTAATTATCATCTTATTTTTATATTTTTATCCTTTTATATATATTTTTTTAACTTACTGAAAATATCATTTCTGGCATGTCAGGTGTACAGCACTTAGTGTTCAGCTGGGGAGTTGTTCTGAAAGTGCTATATAAAGAAATTGCTTGCTTACTGTTGCATATATACATGTTTGCACTCTCTAAGGCCCGTGGCACTTGTACTGTTTTTTTTATCCTACTGCGGTAACAAACTCCTTTGCGGGATGAACAAATGGTCTTTAGCCTTCTCTCTCCTGTAGTTTGTTTGGCCCTGTTCTTCCTGTTAACGTGGAGTTCTCCCCACCAACAGTCTCAGTGATCCTGTGGGACCAGACGGTTTCTGTGAGGTGCTACTGTCTAAACAATGAGCTGACAGACCTATGCAGAGCGTCAGGTAGAGCAGCCCCATCCTGATGTCCAGTCTGAAGAACAGGATCACATTGGCCACTTTGCTGAACAGGATGATGTTGCCCACATGTTGCTCCACAGTTACTGACACAAACAACACAGAGACACTTTCATGTTTTAGTCAATGCTTTAAAACAGATTAGCAGCAGATAATAAACAGCCCTAATCAATGATGAACACTTGGGCTGTTCGATATAACGATATATATCGGATGACGATATAAAACGTTTGAGTCTGAGGTTTATTTTTTAGCACCTGGCGGCTCTTTTTGCTTCTCATCCGTAAACACTCTGCATACTGTTTCACATCATTCAGTTTATTTTGAAAAGTCTCAACAGGATCTTGAGCTTTATTGTGAAAGGTTTATGTGGAACATAAACAAGCGGACACACGATGCTGTTACCGTCGTTGTTGCTAACGACAACGCATAAAAACAGGCGCTTGTCCGTCCGTAGTGTGGTTATATTAAATATAAGCGAAAGAGAGAACTTGAAGAAATTAATAATAACTACAGGGACATCAGAACCATGAACAAATATTGCTGTAAACAGTTTATTTTGCGACAGCATGAAACAAATGACAGCGTAAAATGAAACGACAGATGTTTTTATATCGTCATCCGATATATATCGTTACATCGAACAGCCCTAGGCTTTTCCCCGCAGCACGCCGTGTAATAAATACAAAGAAAATGGCGCCGTTACAACTTATGACTAAAAATGTATCGTTTCATGCATCGATTAAAACACTCGACTCCAGCTACAGGACGCCCAGCTGGAAACACTTCCTGCAAGTCGAGCTGCCTGAGATTCACAGAACTTACAGAAAATGTTAAATGTTTGTGATTTATATCGTTATCGGGGCGATGGGATATGAGATTGTGGTCATATCGCACAGCCCTGATGAACGCGGTGATGCAACATCTTTCAAATTCACTACTAAATGTGAAACAGAGCTCTGTAACGGGCTGAATCTTGAGGAATTCACTGAACAGCCAATTTAAAAGCCTCCTGACAGAGAACATCACAGAGCGCTGGATAGCACACAACTCATCCACACTATGAAAAAGACATTTACTCACTCGCCCGGCGGTTCTTCATCATCACGATGGCACTGAGGAACATGAGGATCTCCACCTCTCTCTGAGAACACAAACATGGCCTTTGTTACTCTGCCGTCTCTGCTCCACTCGCACAGCCTCTACAGCTCTGACACGATTTGCTAACACAGCTTTTCCCATTTGACTGGTTGTTGTTTACACCTTTGTTACTCAGCTGATTTCAGAAACAAACAAAACTGTGAGATGAGCAGAGAGAACACTAAGATGATTTTCATTTTAGCTCTGAACAGATTTTAAAGCCCTGTTCTGATACTTGCACAGGTGCTGTATCTCTTCTGTCAAAACAGCAACTGCAAATAAAGCACCACATCTGCCAAATAAGTCATTTACAGTGATGTACACCAGTCAGACTGTGAGGAAACAAAGGCATGAACACTTGTTTCTAATTCCAATTTGGACACATTGTTCTCATAGATGTGAAACACAGGATTGCATGAGGCCAGACCATCAGTACAAACAGTTGTGCCCAAGTACAAGTTACTCAGATATGTCACCACTAGGGCTGGGCTATATCGTACCGTTCACGGTAATACCGGTGCAATGTTGGGCAACGATAGGAAAATGAAACATGGCGATAGAATATGGGTAAAACGCGCATGCGCAGTGCCTTTGTTTACATACGCACATGGCGGAAAAAGCATGGCGGCGACGCAGAATGAGAAGAGCGAAAGTGGATCGTTGAATGAAACCATGAACCTGAACTGGTTTGTAAAAATGCTGCAGCTTCACTGGTGTGGAACTGGTTTAGCTTTCGTCCGTCAGATACACAACAAAGCACTATTTTTGGTAGCGCATGCTAGCGGGCCGTCGTTATTACCGTGTTGTTTGGAAAATACGGCGCACTTAAAATCAATCCTTTGATTTTTCTGAAAGTCGACAGAGCCCCTTATAATCCCGTGTGCCTTATGTCTGAACTCTGGTTGTGTTTACTGACCTCGAAACGATTTTATGTGCACGGCGCTCGAAAATCTGTCAAATGTTTCAGTACGACTTTGCTAAGCTACGAAGCCGCACCGCTTGATGGATTGTGGGAGCGTTACGGCTATCGTAGGCGGAGCCTCGCGGAGTGATACGTGCTGTGCTTCAACATAATGTTACCGTATTGTGTGTGTATAAGCTCTTTTTAAGTGTTGTGGATGTTATACATGGTGATGCTGAGGATGTGTCGGCCAGTTTCCACTGGAAATGCCTTTTGGTGAAACTGTCAGCGAGGAGTTTGCACTGTTACGTTTTTATATAACTTTAATGCAGATAAAAAACAGCTGCTTGTTTAAGTGAAAATACATTGATGGAGTTTGCACTAATAAAGTTGAGGAGTTGTAAAGTATTTTGTCTCGTGTCAGTTATATCCTCAGTTATATCGTTATCGCAAATTTTCAAATGTATATCGTGATAAATATTTTTGGTCATATCGCCCTGCTCTAGTCACAGTCTACATCTACAAGAAGACCAATCTGTCTCCCACAAACGAGAGGAAACAGTCCAGAAACCAGCAGGGCTCAAGCCTCATGACCTGGAAACTGCTAGAACACCAGTGTCTGTCTTTGCTGTGGAGGGGCTTCACCCTCTCCACAGAAAGCTCCACTCAATTTTGCAGCTTCCCATTTGGACAAGCCGAAGGCTTCTTGAGAAAGGTCTTGTGCCCGGACATGATGAAGATTGAGCTCTTTGGCTATATTAACAAGACTCATGTTTGGAGGAGTCAAGTTGAGGGAAACCTAAGAACACCGTAGCAACTGTCAGGCATGGCGGCAGTAGCATCACGCTCTAGGGCTGTTGCTGCCAGTGGTACTGGTACCCTGCACAATGTGGATGGAATAATGAAGACAGAGGAGAAGGACTACATGCAAATTCTTCAACTTCACCTCAGATCAGTGGCTAGATGGTTGAAACTTAGAAGCAATATGATGTTCTACCAGGATGAGGAACCCAGGAACATCACAACTGGTTCTGCAGACTAATGTTAAGTTTGACCTCTGACCCCAATTTGTGGACTATGCCTGGGCTAAGAAACAAACCAATTTAAATGAACTCTTCCAGTTTCGTAAAGAAAAGTGGTCAAATATCCAGACTAGATTATGCCAGAAGCTCATTAACCAAGTGTCTGGTTGGGGTGCAACTTTGTAAGACACATATATTCTTTTTTTTTTAAAGTCACTAGAGATCTATGCAGTACACCAAAGAACAGCTTAAAGAACCATTAAAAGCCCAACTTCACCACAACATTCATGAGTGTATATAAACTGTAAGAGCTCTAACGGGACATTAAATTCGGTTCCATTTGGCTTTTATTATTATTACAACAACAACCCTCATTCTGTGATACCCCGATTTTGCCTCCCCTCCTGCAACCTTCAGGACCAACACAGTAACACTGACACCCCATGTTCATTCTTGTATTTTAACAGACCTTCATTGATATGCCGTAAGCAATAAAACACATTAATCAACAGCGGAAAACTACAAATGAATCGTTTTCACTTGTGTATCTTAGTCAACAAGTCCAGGAACATCAATGAGTTGCTTTTTGGCCGCTGTTTGGCCTGACAGCTAAAGTCATCTGGCCCTCGTTACCACAGCCTGTGCATTGGTCCAGCATTCACTGACCGGCTAGCTGCTAACACATTCGGGAAAACGACCAGACTTTCTGGCTTTTTCTACGGACCCAGTCGAAGTCGCAGGAGTTGCCGTCTTCTCGCTGTGTGGCCAGACGGTCACAGATGCCGGGCGTCTTGCGGACAGCTAGAAATGCTACAGACATGAAGAGAGATGCTACGTAATATGGCTTCAGCAGCCACTTGTACACCTGCGGTAGATGGTACAGAAAAGCGAATAATGGCGTCAACAAAGCCATCTTGAAGCTAACTGTCGTACAACAACTAACCCGGGAAATAAACCCCGCAAAGACGGAGGTCAGCAGTGCTAAACCGTTAGCTTAGTATAAATGGCTCTGCGCTAGCAGAGCAACGTGAAGGGGGTCGGAACCACAGCTTCCGACATAGATGTTAAAAATAAAAGCATTGAATTTTATATTGTGGATCGTTACTTTTGGATTCAACCTTTTTGTATATCTTTGTAGTCATTTAATGGAAAAAATAACGGTGCGATAGATATTTAAACGCACTGCCGCTGTTTCTAGGCCTAAAATGACTCATGTCGCCTTTTAATTTGAAGCTGGCAGGACTAACGTCCTGTGTAAGTGTAAGCTGGAAGATGCTGCACGTTCAGTTTTATGGAGCACGAGCAAAAATTGTGTTTCACGTTTTTGTGCGCGTGCGATTCTTTTGTTTACAGCTGTGAATTATCTAAGTTTTTTTGTTTGTTTGTTTTTTGTGTGAATTATCTAAGTTCTGTACTCATTATTACGTCAGTAGATAGCGCTCACAGGCTCAACGCATGCGCAACTCAGAAATAAATGACCTGGGCACGATGTGTCTACACATGAAAGAGAAATAAACAAACAACCGATTTGAAATAGCATCTTCAGGCATTTTGTTACTAACAGCCTGTTGCAGTTATGTGTTAGGATTTCTTTTATTCAATCTATATTTTTTTAAAAAGATAGACATTGTGTTCTTAAAATATTTGAAGGAAACTGGAGAAAAAGAGAAGAGAAAGAATTGACAGGCCTCAAAAACTTCATCTTCAACAGATAAACTGTATCATGTCCAGGACCTGAAAGACCTCATCAGAAAGATTTGTATGGCACTCCATCACATGTTGACATGAGGTGAAAGTAAATGTTGCACTGAGCTCCTGGTTAAAAGCCATGAATGAGACTCCTCAAGGGAAACATCTAGAAAAACAAGGAAAAGAAACTTTCACAATATGTGAAGTTACAGCCCAATTTCTCCAAATGTATTAGACAAACAGATAAGTCCTAAACTCCTTGATATGCTGATGTTATGTCAGTAATTGATGCAGACATCAAATGTTAAGCCTGTACACACTTTGTCATGGATATAAGAGGACTCGTAAAAAAAGGTGTACTAATAAATAAATCAAAAATGTTAATCAAGTCATCGGATTTATTCCAAATTGGAAAATACTTTTCTGTCCACCATTTGTGTGACTAACAGTCTCACCTCCAGGTGGCTGTTGTTGCAATCTGGTGACATATAGATAAAACTGGATTGTGCTGTACAGATACTAAGGAGTCCTGTCATGGCCCGTGTGCAATCACACAACTCTTACTGCAGAAAAGGCAGTTTGGAAATTTCAGTGACATTACAATTGTTGTGCATTACTGTAAAATCAGTGCTGTGAGAGTGACTTTAAGATCACAGCCTGATTAAAAACACAATCTAACATAAAGGTTATTGCCCCTGGAAATAGCTGTAAGATATTAAGACAGCGAGATCACAGGATGGCCAAAAATGTACTTTGAAATGAGATTCTTGTTTCATTGGAACAATAAAGTACGATGACAAAGAATAAGTGCACCTATAACAACGAGTATCACTGCTGAGGAGTTTAATGTTTTACGTGCAGACTCGGGCTGCTTGTCTCCTCTTGACATTTTCTTATTTAAACGTCGGAAGCTGAAAATTTAGCAGCACAACACTGTTTCCTTTTCCCATCAAACATTTCTTTCAGTCATCTGTTTATCAGTGTGATATGTGACTAATATTTTTTTTGTAAAAACCAATAACACAAATACAAGAGTAAATATTTTATCAAAGATACATGATGACTCGTGCAAAACAACATTATAACATAGTCAAAAAAGTTTTATGACACTCTGACACTTTCAAAGCATAAGAACAGAAGTTCTTACACACACACACACACACACACACACACACACACACACACACACACACACACACACACACACACACACACACACACACAGGTGCCCTGAAAACGTTGTCATCATGCTAGTCCACCGCCATATTATTAGGATCATATTTTTTGGTGCTATGATCGTGGATTTTTACCGAGTTATACATCATCATATATATCAGACCTTCCCAAAGTGTGGGGCCTGCCTCCCTGGGGGGGCGCAGAGCCATTGCAGGGGGGCGCGGTATGAAAAGGGGGGGAAGAAAAAACAAAACTCTTGGACACTGCTAGCACGGGGCTCCCACACAAACACAAAGCAGGAGTTGAAGCGTCGCTGAATATGTTTCCAAACCAACTTCATTCTGAGCCAAAGACTAGAAAATCTGGTGAAGCACATCTGCCCTTTGGCTTCACCTGCACAGGTGCTGAGGTAGGTCTCCCTGCAGGTTCCCCTTCTTCAGGAGCAGCGCTGGGCTGTTTAAACCACGGACAAACAGGATCCCACAGCTGTTTGTGTTTTTAAACCCATTTTGCACAGAGAGGCATTTTTTGAAAAATGCATTGATAGCAATGTTGAACATTATTACACATACAGTAAAATAATCACACTGTGACGCCTCTGCCTTTGTAAATGGAGGGACAGTAACTGCGTGTAAACCTGCAGATAGTCAGATTAACAGTATTTAGTCTCTATCTGCCATTCTGCAGTTCATCTCATGTAAACAATAACGTGACCACAGCGTGACGTGGAAAAAGGCACATACCTTTGACGCTGCGTGACGAACTCTGTATTCCTCGTCCACACGTAAACGCAAAAAAGGAGTTTTAAAAAATCTCAGTTTTCAGTGATTTGAAACGCCGTTTAAGTGGACGAAACAGCTGCGTGTTCAAAATCACCCGTGTAGGTGCGGACGCAGCGTGACAGAGTTAGTAGTTTATTTTATTACTTCCTGCAGATTACTTGTATTTGCTTAATTGTTCACTAAATGTTTGAGGTGTGAAATAAACAGCAGTGGAGCAAAATATGGGCGTGTGGTTGGAGGAAGGTTTTTTGTTTTGTGGGGGGGGGGGCATTTTTCTTGTGAAACAAAGGGGGGCCCAGCAAAAAAAGTTTGGGAACCACTGATGGGACGTTCTGTATCGAGGCTTCGAAGCTTGTGTCGAGTAATGGAGGGGGCGTTTCCGCGATGCGCGTATCGAGGCTTGCTTCATTTATGGGAGGAGCTGAAAATGATGACGTCCGAAGCCTCGCTGCCCGGCTGTACCACGTGACTGGTTCAGGAATGGTTCGAACTTTGCCGCGAGATATGACAGCGATATAAACCCCTCAGACTTCATTCAAAATGTGGGTGTTTGATGGAGAGTTGCGGTTAGTGAGAGTTTGGAGACAGTTTGGAGGTTTAGGAGAGTGAGGAGAGAAAGTCAGGAGAGAATGGAGCCAGCTAAGAAGAGGAGGATGTCCTCCCCTGTGTGGGAACATTTTGATCTTATTCCTCCCAACAAGGTATGTAAATTTCTACAGAAGATGTATTTTCATGATACTGATGGTGCAATACAATTTATGTTGAGCTGTCTTTACTTTTGTACAAGGTGAAGTGTTTGCTATGTGCCAGGGAGCTGGGATATAACAACAACACCTCATCCATGCTTAGGCACTACAGAGCTTTGCATGAGAATAAGGGGAACACCGATCGTGGAGCAAGACCAGGTGAGCCATCAAATGCAATGATAATATAGCATGCTGTAATGTTACTAAATGATATAACAATATTATACAACTGTTATAAGTTACGTGTGTGATATTTATATTTGTGCTTTGTCTTTATTGTCTTTCCTCAGCAGAGCAATCTCAAATAGATGAAGACCTGGTCAGCATGGTGATTGAGGACTCCCAGCCATTTAGCATTGTGGAGGACAAAGGATTCAAAAGATTTGTTAAATCATTAAATCCCAGCTATGTTCTCCCCACTAAAGGTTATAGAAGCAGTGAAAATTTAGTTTTTACAGAATAAAATGTGAACAGGCAGGACTGAGGCTCAAAGCCTCAGTGTGTAGCTGTCCATACCTCAACGTTACAAAAGCACAACTACTGTCCACACCCCAACCACACCTCACCTCACAGGAAATGATCATTTCCATTTCAAGCATTTCCAAATGATAATTTCCCATACTGCCACTATAAATATACACAGTATACTGCCATCACTACAATATACATGTTTTACACACTCCTTTTGTTGTTGACATTTACAGGCTGTGTGCAAAATGTCACACTCTTCAAATTCATGCCAGCTATTATTTTTACGTCCAGTAGGTGTCCTACTAGAGCAAATGAAGCTTCAAGAAGCTTCGCGTTGGGGTGAACCAATTGGATGAAAAGCTTCAGTGCTTCATGGGGCTTCATCTGCCCATCACTACAACTCGCTACATATATTTGAGTTTGTAATATGTGATGGCCAAACCCATGGCCACACTCTAAAGTTGGTAACTTTTGTATTTTCATTCTTCATTTGAACATAGTAATACATTTTAGTTGCCAATAACTTCATTGATTGGTTTGGATACATCTGTTCTATTTGTAAGCGCGCACATTTAGTTTACTTATGTATTCATACTAAATTTCTTTGCTTTCTGACTAACTTTTGTCTTTTTATTTCTTACCTGCCATCATCCCTGGGAGTTGCTGGACAGAAGATGGTAGCCAGGGTTTGAAACCATTAAATACAAAGGAAGATAATTGGACCACACCACCACTTCCTGCTGAAGGGGGGAATGTGTGTTTTCTTTACTTTAAAAACAAAGTATTTGTATTTAATTAAATATTTGAGTTTAGGGTTTAATGGGGTTTTTGATTTTCTTCTTTAGTGTTTAGTTTATTAACAAACTAGATTGTACTGCATCGTTTGTGATTTATGATTGTGTTTTGTTTGTTACCCCTCATGTGTCACAATGGTCTGATCAGCCATTATATATACCCTTGTATGTCATTCATGTTTAGGTCAATTATGTATGTTTGGGCAGTCATTTGGTTTGTTAAGGTTGCAGTCTTTGCCTGAGTTCAGTTTTGTTTCTTTGACCTCTTTTATGAGCTCAACATTTATTAGTCTTGTAAATATAATTTTTGGGGGTTAAATAAATGGAAACTATATTTTTCTAATAATTCCTGGGACTCCTCCTGTTTTTCAACTCGGTCCATCACATAATATAAACAATGAACAGTATTGGCTCCATTACAGACCACCCCTGGGGGACATCACAAGAAATTTCCAAGCTTAATGAGGAATATTCTCTCAACTTCCTGTCATTTCCTGTCAGTGTTTCGCTTAAATAACAATAATTTCACCCCTCCCTCTAGAACAGGGGTCGGCAACCCTAGGCACGCGTGCCAGGATAATTGATGGCACGACCATAGCTGGACTGGGTGGCCCGATGGTTGTTGTTTTTTTTTTGTTTTTTTTTTATAACAGTATAAACAATGAGAGGTGGTGGATTGGCCAGATGCTGGCAGATGTGTAAAAATAACTCAGTTGTTTGGTGGTGGCTGTGGCGGAGCTTCCACAGAGGCAACAGGTGGATGAGAGAAAGGTGAGGCAGGAGGAGAGCCCCGAGGCGGCCGAGTGTCAGGTGAACTGAACATCAGGTAAGAAGTTCTGACCTGCAGTCTATCTGGGTCAGATATAAACCAAGTTCAGGTGGAGTTTATTTTAGCTGTGCTGACTTTTTACAGTCAGTTACAATAACTCGTACTGCTACTAGCTAGCATGACGGAGTTTCTATACAGCTGGTTGGGTGCTATGATGTTACTGATAGTGAACTTTATTCATAAGGTTAGTTAGCAGAGTTGCCAACCGTCCCGTAAAAAACAGAATCGTCTCGTATTCAGAGAAAATATTACGCGTTTCATGTTGAGCTGAAAGGAACAGTTTGTCCCGGACTTCAGCTAGAATGAAAAAAGACACAAAGCTGGATTTATTCTGTCGTTACGCTGCACAGCTGCCTCTTCTTCTCTCCTGTTTCTACTTCAATCATGAAACTGATCAATGATCAGCAGATTGGCTTTTCTCTCTTGTTTGTTTATCGCCCACTTTGCACCAGAAAGAGGAAACCAGCGATGTCGCGCTAAACAACAGCAGCACGTTTAAGCTTGATCAGCTGTTGTTAGAATGTATTTAATATTAATTTCTAGTATCAGCTGATGTTTGCTGGAGCCACAGCTGTAAAGCTGCTGGTCATGATGTCGGTTTGTATATCTGGTGAGAGGGAAACATGAAGATGAAACCAGGAGATGTCCTTACTGGACCATCAGAGCTGAACAGGTGATGGAGAAACAGGTTTACCTTTTAGGTGACATGAATGAGTTGAAGTTATGAACTGTTTCTGAGAGATAAATAACACCAGGATCCTTTTCTAAGCAGCTGATAGCTGCCAACATCCGTGAACAAATATAATCCTATAAAGTGGTTCTATCTAGTGTGTAACTGTTGATATAGAGCATTATTACATTTATTGCTAATGCAATCATATGGCACACTGACCTCTGAGGAAAGTTTAGATGCACTCATCATCAGAATGTTGCCGACCCCTGCTCTAGAAAGACTCATGCATACTGTACCTGTAATCTCATCGAGTCAGTTAATGCTGGTGATGTGTAACTGTGTGATCTGAATCTGTATTGATTGTCAGAGAGTAATTTATGTTTATCTCAGAACTTTTCTAATAACATATTTCTAGTGATGTGTATCTGCAGTTACAGCACAACATGACTCATTTCCTGTTGATGCGATGCAGATGTTGATTAGCGGTTCTGAGATCTCTTCCATGACCTGCTCAATAATTAACAACTGTTATAGTGACATTATTACAATCAGTGGATATTTTCTATTCACACCTGTTTCCAATACAGTTATTTCCACATTTATTTTTTATTTTTTCCAAATATATCTGCTCACTCCATCATGTCATAGAAAGAGGGAAACATTGCCTCTGTTGGTGAATCCAAACCCATGATGTCATCCTCGTAGCTGACATCATTTTTAACCCTTTGCTTATTTTATTTTTAAAAATCTTTTATTATTATTTATTTTTTATTTATTCCTATTTCACAGCCTTATATCAAACACATGAGCTGTATTTCAAGCACTGAATTTACACTGTAATGATGTGTTTGTTTGATGGTGCAGTAGCTGGTGTGCAGATAGTTCCCTCATCACTTCCGCCAACGTGAACAGGAAAAACATGTCAGTAGGACACAGAGAGAGGACCGGGGGGCGTGGGGGGGTCGTCACTCCTATGAATATGGTGGGGGTTGTTTTTTATGTTTAACTGAGAAATGATCCTCCAAAATAAATGATGTCATGTTACAGCAGCTGCTGTGTTTCGTTTTTATTTAATACTTATTTCATCTGTTCGTTTATCTTTCTTCATCGGTTTGTTCATTTATTTATTTTAATTTCAAAATGTGTGTCATTGCTGCACTTCCGGCTCAACTGCTGGTTCGGGATCGGTTTCCTGCAGTAAGGCGCAAGTGTTCCCGCCACAGACGGACCTCAGATCAGCTGTTGGGGTTAGCCTCTGCCTCCCCATCTTCTCCAATCACAGCTCCGTCCTGTCTGTGCCAAGTGTTGAGCTCGACAGAGGTGGGAGGGAGAGGGGGGTATAAAGGAAGTCGTACCACTTGGTCTTCAAAATAAGAGTCTTGAACTGAACCCTCAGGGTAACCTTACAAAAATGGAGAAAAAAGAAATACCAAATATTACCACATAAAGCATGATGATGTATCAACTCTTTCAATAATATTCTTGCTAATAACCTGTTGTGTGATTTGTGCAACCGTGTAGGTTTAAGCAGCCCTGTCCTGACCGAACTTGTTCCATACATGCATCACGTAGAAAGCATCTTCCCAGTAAACACTCCTGTTTTGTAGCGTTAGTTAGTCCCTCTGTCTCTGCAAACCTTCCGTTTGTGTTGTTGGCCGCAGAACTCAGTAACTCAGCTTAGGCTTTGTTGCTGTATATTCAATCTAATCCATCAAACACACACACACACACACACACACACACTGAATAAATACTCGATTAAGAGTTTTGCTGTGAAGTGTCGAGCAGGAAGTAGTCCGAGTGCCTCTCGGGCGCTTGGTTCGGCCACTTTCGTTTGTGGTATCCGTCCCAGCCTGCTCCCGGCGAAGCACGGAGACACACGGGATTAGGAGCAGCAGATGCTCCGGTCCTCGGAGCGCAGGACGTCCCCGGTCACACCGACGTGTCTACCTGTGCCTGTGGAAGCTCCCGTTATCAGCAGCGAGGGAGGCGCATTACAGGGAGGCTCAGCACGCTGCATCAGCGGGACTCTTTATTCTAAAGCAGCAGGTTTAACGGGGCCTGTCAGTCTTAG
The DNA here is from genome assembly GCF_057382275.1 of Copadichromis virginalis. Taxonomy (NCBI): domain Eukaryota; kingdom Metazoa; phylum Chordata; class Actinopteri; order Cichliformes; family Cichlidae; genus Copadichromis; species Copadichromis virginalis. The sequence goes on along the minus strand of NC_140623.1, from coordinate 5,812,868 downwards.
TTAGTCAGGCAGTCTGGTGGAGCCGGCCCGATGTGATTGGGTGGAGGTGGTGGTCACTCTGGCTGCTGGTGTCATGGTTCCAGTCGGAGATGGGCCCGAGCTCTTGTTCGTCGGCGCAAACAGCGCAGTGATACGCGGTGATGCGGATCTCTTGCTGTAAATCCACCTGCAGCCACCGTAAGGGCTGCTGTTCCTAATAATGTGCCTTTAATGCTTCCGCAGGGCTCTGCGTGTATGGCCGGCTCCCGGTGCCGTGGAACTGCGGCATCCATCAAACGTGCGGGATGACGGAAGGAACCGAGCCTCCTCTCTCACCCACACGCTGAGGAGGCGTTCATGGGCAGCGGGAATTCCAAACACTGCGTGACTTGAACGAGTTGAAACTTTGTCAGACAGGAGCTGTTGGGGCAGCATGGGGGGGTGATGAACAGATGAGACGTTTGGCTCAGTAACGGAAGAAGGACATAAACTGAGCAGTAACCTACAGCACACACTGGGGCGACCACAGCAGCGCCGTGGTTAAACAATACTGTCGGCTCATTGGTCTCTGTGACACTATGATGGTGGGAGGCACCATCACCTCGTACCCGAGGACTGCGGTGGTCTGAGAATCAGGGTTTCAGAGCATCTGGAGAACTGTCAGCACTATGGACTACCACTCCGAGTGCTGCTTCTGTGACCCTGAGGAGGGTCACGGCAGCCTCGATGAGCCAGCTCTGCATAGCATCCACGCACCCAACCGGATCCGGCCCTCCTCGTACCGAGCCTTGAGGAGTGCTGTGTCCAGCCTGGCCCGCATCGATGACTTCTTCTGTGAGAAGATCGGTTCAGGCTTCTTCTCGGAGGTCTTCAAGGTATGTGACCTCACCTGAGTCAACTGCAGCGTCAGAGTAGTCCTCTGCTGGTGTGCCCCATAATCCCCCCGTGAAGAAGCCATGTTTCCTTCATCTTCCCACACATTCAGATAGACAGACAGTGGCTGGGGTCTGACACTTTATAGCAGGTGTGGGGAACTCCTCGAGGGCCGGTGTCCTGCAGCTTTTAGATGTGTTCTTGACCCAACACAGATGATCCACATGACCTCCTCAACATGTCTTAAAGTTCTCCAGAGGCCTGATGATGAACTAATCATGTGATTCAGGTGATATCTACAACCTGCAGGACGCCGGCCCTCCCTGCTCTGCTTTATAGCCTTTACAGATGAGTTTCCTCTGCTGAGAAAATCAGTTTGTCCTGCTTTTGTTTTTGCTAGATTTCTGCTAGCTTTAGATGTTGGAGGTGAAAGGTGTGCGGGACAGTTTATTGTCAACTAATGCAGACTGACAGGCGTTTGGAAAGTAGGATGGCATTTATTGTATTAATAGATGTTTCTGAAGTAGAATTTTCCTGCACGTGAATTTTTGATTCTCTGAGCACACGTTTTAATAAGACTTTGCAAAAAGACCACATTTGGAGAGTTGAGGGTTTAGCAGTGACACGATTCGTTTTGTCACTCACAGACTTTATTCACAGTAGAACACAGAAAAGAAATACAACTTTTAAACTAAGAAAACGGACCATTTAAGGAAAATATTAGCCCGTTTGTAATTTGATGGCAGCTGTACAGCTCAAACTCTTGGGACAGGGCTGTGATTCCCCCTGTGCAGCATCCCCCTCTATTCTCCGAGAGAAGGTTCAAGTCTGGGACCAGACTAGTACCTGGATGTTTGGGAGAGGACTATGGGCCCGCTGTCTAATAGAGGATCGTAGCTGCTCAATAGTCCTGGGTCGTCTTTATTGTATTTTTCTGTTTTCCATTCCTCGGTGACAGCTGGAGAGCCGACAGGTCAGTGCACCATCTTGACTCTTGTACTACGAAGCCGTGCTGTTGCCATAGATACAGCCAGTTGCTCCCCCGGATCATTTTTAGCCTTTTAGTTTAGTTTTAGGTGATTTTCAGTCACGTACTCTAAGTTATATTCGTTTATTAGACATCAGACAGTTAAAATGTTCTTCCTGCTGTGAGTTTGCAGTTGTTATTAGTAATGCTTTGTTGTCAGCTAATAAGCTATTGATTTATTACTTATGCCATGATCCACAACCTGAAAAGAATATGTGACGGCACATAAAGCCACCCTTGGTGACAGTCATGTGTCCCTGCACTGTAGTGTTTGTGAGACTAAATGAAATATGAACTGGTGCAGGTTAACCCTCTGTACCCGGTTAGTATTCCCACAGAGCGTCCAGAACTTTGAAGGAAACACTTGAACGTATCGAATAAACCACTGAAAAGTGTTAATTTATATTTTCCATGAGGGTACGGTGGGATTTTAGATGGGCGGGGTGTAGGAGAAGTGTTCACCTCAGCCGGTCGCAGCAGATGGCCCCGCCCCTCCCTGAGCCTGGTTCTGCTGGAGGTTTCTTCCTGTTAAAAGGGAGTTTTTCCTTCCCACTGTCACCAAAGTGCTGCTCATAGGGGGTCATATGATTGTTGGGTTTTCTCTGTATGTGTTATTGTAGGGTCGGCCTTACAGTATAAAGCGCCTTGAGGCGACTGTTGTTGTGATTTGGGGCTGTGTAAATAAAACTGAATTGTATATGAGCTGAATAATAAAGTTAGTCAATCATCAGCACAAGACCATAATAAAGAGAATGACCGTGTAGTTTGGAGCTGGCTGAACAACACATGGCTGGATGGCATGAGCTTCATCACACTCCTCCTCCACTGCTCCCTCGTCACCTCATTCTCTTCCTCCTGACCTGAGCCCTTACCTCCTTAGCTGACGTCAGAGCTGTAATGAAGGAAACTGTGCATAAACATGCAGAATGATTTAGTCATGATATATTTGCAGTTATTGCCAGCAGACTAGATGTGCAACCCTTCTCTATAGAGAAAATAAAGTAGTCTCTAAAAACCTGACAGCTAGCCACCTGTGATGTGATGCTAGGACCACAGATGCAGCCCACAGTGTCTTTAAAAAGCCACACTTCCTTGTGATAAAGGGTCTGATTACACTGGCACATCATCTGAGAGTTTACTTGCTGATGACGTCAGAGCGACGATGCTGCACCTCAAAGCTTCAGTAAGACCAGCGGTTTGGGATATCCTCGTCACCCCTTGGTTATCGTTGCAGCAGACGCTCTCTGACCTGTTTCACTGCCTCACAGACATGGATGCTTCACACTGGGCTTGTTGACAGCGGAGCTAAACAGCCTTCTGACAGGATACAAACTACAGCCAGTGTGTTTTGATTTGTCGGGGAAACATGGAAACTATTTGATGCACATATATCTGTTTTTAATCCTAATTTATGATTAAGTGTCTGTGGTATACGCTTGTCGGCCAGTGGCAGTTGTTATTAGTCAACAGTGGGATACAGAAGGTTAAACAGAGCATATGTGTGTGGGCGGAGTCACAGGCCCATTTTGGCAGTTTGGTTTTGATTGATCAAAGTGTTCCTGAGAGGATTTCATTTCCTGTTGAGGAGTTTTTCCAACTTGTCCAACTCTGAGTTATTAGTGGCACCAGCTGTGCTCGAGGCACAAGCTTGGACCTGTTTTACGGCTCCGGTACCCACTCGGACCAGATTTACATCAACTGGTGCCAGTTGATCTGTGGCTATGGGAAGGGCTACCCCAATAAATTCACTGGTGACTGCAGGACACTTACCCCAGGTTTTGCCAGCGCTATCACGATATCACTGTACTTCACTCACGATACTATATTATGGCAATTTCACCTTTTTTTTTTTTAGTACAAATGATGTCGTCAAAGTTGAACTTTGACAGTATCTGTTTGATCCAACATGACAAAGTTGTGGTATTGTCAAGCGCTGTCACTGAAACCTGGCGTCAATGTTGCCATAAGAAGGAGTCGTCCTGCTGTCGGTCTGATATCAAACTCAAAGTTAGCAATTACATGGAACCTGTTTCAGATAGTACGAGCACCGGCTGCCATCAGAGACTCTCTGACTTTTAAAAAGGGAGTTCTTCCTCCCCACAGTCATCGCAGGAGATCATCTGATTTCAGTGCTGTATGAGGGAACCATTATGAACCATTCTAAACTGGTGATATACAAATGAGATTGTATTGAACTGAGGAGACAAAGGAAAACCAAACATGTGCAAAGCTTTTAAGACTTGTTTTCTTCTTCCTTTCCAGGAATAGAAAACATTATCGCAGCTATTCAGCAAACCACTCACAGCAGGTCTTCACTCCAGTGTGTTTATGTTTGTGTTAATGTTCAGAACAGCACAGATGAGTGATTCCTCACTGACGATCGCTCCTCGTTTTTTAATAAAGTTTTCCTTTAAAGCCTTCATTCAGCGTAGCAGTGGACACTTAAATTAGCATGTTTCTTCATTTGGCATCATCAATTGGAAATATCTCATTAACTACTTGAGTTTTCAAATACAGGAAACAGCTGTTCCTGTGTCAGTCAGTCAGTGTTAGAGCTTTTATTTCTTTTTGACTGTACAGAAGTCAGACTGACATCTTAGCAAACTTCTCCATAGCTCCTTTTCAGCAAAGACACAGTTTAACAATTTCCCAAAAGAAAAAATATTATTCGGAAATACACGAGTTAGCTTGTAAAACATTGATTTGAATCTACATTTTACATTTCTGATTTTAGCCTCGTATAGAAACAGAAACTTTCCTGTGGTCAGATTTAGTGAATGGTATGTGTGCAATTTAAAACTCCATGGGGCGGAGCAACAGATGCCTCCAGCCCTGGATGTTGTCTCATCCATGGATTGAGGTTTGCATCAGCTGCTGACAGCTCTCAGTGACGCTCAGCATAGAGGCTGACACGACTGCCTCGGTTAGTGCCTGGTGATGTAGCTCCCTTAAACCTTGCATAGCCGTTACTCTGCAGTAGGTAAGCAAGTGCAAGGTCTGTCCCTGGTTTACCAAACATCAAGCAATATTTGATGCTGCACCTACAGCAGGCAAGCTGAAGGCTGCCAGCATCCTTTTTTTATTTTTCCAAAGACTGTTTCAGTTCTCATCCAAACAGCTGATGTGAAGTTCCAGATATTTACCCCCAGTGAGGTTGTCACCTTGTCCTAATGGTAGCCTGTGAAAGCACCAAATCACAACAACAGTTGCCCCAGGGCCTTCACGCTGTAAGGTAGAGGTCCTTAAATGACTGAGAGAACCCCAACGGCCTCCTACGAGCGAGCACAGCGAACCTGTGACCTTAATGACCTCATGTGACCACTCGCTCTTTTTTTGTCTCGTGTAGACTTTTATTTTATGCTCAGCAAGAAAGAAGAAGCCGCTGTTGTCGTCTGTTGTGTAGTTGAAGATAATCACTCGGATGCTCCTGGGCCTTGGTCCCTCTCAGCAGTTCTTATACTCCACCAACTCCATCCACTCTTGCATCCAGAGCAATGTGCATGTTGGCAAGAGTGTGAAATAGAGCAGCTTATGTTGCAGCCACGGTGGAGCCGTGCAGCAGTGTCAGTACCAACAGTCACACAACTCTTCTGCTTCAGGTTTAGTTATCGCTGTACATTAGTGGTCTCTTATCATTGCCATAGCACAACAGTAATGCTAATGTGGGAGCTAGGCAGCAAATGCTACCAGTCCCATCCATCTGCATTAATGGACAGTGTTCATTTACCAGGCTAATGCATCTGTGTGTCGCTGCAGTTTGAAGAAACAGTAGCAGCATAAAAAACAGCTCTACCTAAAAACGTGTTTATTATTATTTATACCTTTAAAGTTATGTTGCTCCCATTTTCAGAATTGTCACTGTTGGTATTGTTTGTATTACACGTGTTGCCGTACAGGTGCGTCACCCTGTTGGTGGGTTACCCTGCTGCTACTCTGATTTAGCCATACGTAGTCGTATACTCATGCGTGAGCTACAACCAGCTTCCAACATCAACTATTTCCCCATATTCTTGTTATCACATTATGTATGCGTATAAGACGTCTGCCTTACATGCAAAGGAGCACTGGTTAGAGGTTGAGAGGAGACACAAGCCCAGCCGAGGGTGGTCACAAGCTGCTGTAGTCCTAGCCTGGGTAAATGGGACGGTTCATTAAATGTGGTACCAAGACTTGTGTGGTCAACTTTCACACGTGTGGTTTGATACCAGGATTATTCAAAAAGTCTCAGATGTGGTTGGGTTTCCAGAGCTCATCAAACAGCTGACATTTCTACATGTAACCTGGCTAAAGACAGAATAGTTACGAGCATGTGTGTCATTATTGTAAACAGCTGCACCTGTAGCGTGAAGTTTCCTGCTGCACTGCATCACTTCCCCCAAAGTAGAGCAGCTCAATCGCATTAAGTAAAGCTGCTGTGTGACTACAGTGTAGAGCTTTGTGTCTGCTGCTCGCATGCCTGCAAACTTGGTGCTGTTACACAAAAAGCCGAGTGTAAAACCTTCTTTCTTTATTTCAGTCCTTCTTTTTTTAATACTTCTTTTTGTAAGAAATAACAAATATGCAGAAGATGGATGGAAGCACATTTAGGGGCATCAACAACTTTCCCCTTTTGCACCACAGTTCACTTTTCTTCCAGGTAACCGTGTGTGTACATGAGTGATCGCCTCCTGAGCGGAGGCTCAAGAAGATGTGAAGGCATGAAAAGCAGCACGCCTTATTATTTGCTCAGGGAGAGGTTTATACAAAGTGGAGATTTTTCTTCTTCTAAGCCAAAGATTTACCCCCCAGAGCCAAAGAAAGAGCAAAAGCTTTTATTGTCAGTGTGAAAGTGCAGACGTGAGTGTGGAAACGTCACCAGTTTAATTGTCTCACACTTAAATGAATGAATGCTTTTCCACACTTAAACTTGGATATTTTGCAGCTTGTTCTTGTTTGCTCACCAGAAAACTCAGTTTGCGCATGGTTTCATTCTCTAAAAAGGAAAAAATTCAAGATTTTTATTTGCCATTTGTGCACATTTTAATTCTTGTGCAGAGCTCTCTAGGACAAGTCACATTTTAACCCTCTCAGGGCAGGCGTTGCAGATTTGCAACAGTTAAAAATGAACAACCTGATCACCCCACATACATAAATTATGAGTTTCTTTTACTCAGAAGTACCACTGCAGGACTTGGTTGTGCATTAGCAACAAAAAGTTTAATTTGAGCCTGAGAGGGTTAAGAGGTAAAAGCAAAGCAATGGCTGCTGTGCAGGTCTTCTTAGGTTTGGACATGGGGACCAGCGGGGACAGACTGGGTGGACCGTAGGGTCAAATGCATCGTGTCCACTTCTTTTATTCCATTTTGAAATGAGACTGTGTGTTTAAGTTTCACAAATGCATGTTTGTTAAAGTAATTAATAATTTTACCACATGCTGGGAGCACTTCTTCCATGTTTATTGTTTTGTTTGTTTTGTAGCTAAAGACAACATATTTAAGATTGCATATTCAGCAACGTGGCTGAGCTCTAATAATCAAATAATGGTAGCAAGCATGATGAGTCAGCTACATCTATAAACTGTGTAGATGCTACACACAGATGAGGTCTTCTGCAGTGCTGTTTGGCCCTTCCTGACGTCCTATTTTTTGTATGTTTGTTACTTAAATGTTTCAGACCGTCAAACAAATTTAAATATTAGACAAAGATAACACAACTAAATAGAAAATGCAGTTTGTTATTGAAGGCGTTAATTATAAAGGGGGAACAAAAATCCAAACCCAGGCCTGATTACTGCCACAGCTGTTCCAGATCAAGAGATCACATAAATAGGACGTGCCTGACAAAGCAGACCAGAAGATCCTCAAAAGCCGGACGACATGCCACGATCCGAGGAAATGCAGGAACAGCTGAGAAACAAAGTTACTGAGATCTCTCAGTCTGGAAAGGGTTATAAAGCCATTTCTAAAGCTCCGTGAGAGCCATCATCCACCAATGATGAAAACATGGAACAGCTGAAAGAGCGACGACTCATCCAACGGGTCACAAAAGAGCCCAACATCCAAAGAACTGCAGGCCTCACTTGCCTTAGTTAAATCAAATCAAAATCAAAGCAAACCAGTTTTGTTGTCACATCACATGTACACTGGTACAGCACTGCGAGTGTCATTGTTGTGTGTGAGCTTCACAAGCAACAGAGGTGCAAAATGCAATAATAGAAGAACAAGCAAAATATAAGGATGGGAATCTGAGAATTATAAGAATGAATATGTGTGCATTACTGAATATGTATATCTATCTATCGATCTATCGATCTAAAAATTAAATCTACAGAGGTTAGCAGTTGAAAATGTGCAAGACAAATGGCATTCATCTACATTGTGGAGTGCATAGTGTACTGATAAGAGAAGATGAGGTGTCTATGAAGTGTTCAGCAGCCTGATGGCCTGATGGAAAAGGCTCTGTCTGCTGGTTCGGTTCCTCCTCACTTTCTTCAGGCACCGCTGCCTGTAGATGTCCTGGAGGGAGGGAAGCTCACCTCCAATTATCCTTTCGGCACACCGCACTACTCTCTGGAGAGCTTTCTGGTTGTAAGCGGTGCTGTTGCCGTACCAGGTGGTGATGCATCCAGTGAGGACGCTCTCAATGGCACAGCAGTAAGCCGTCTCATCACCTTTGGTGATAAGACCCACCACTGTAGTGTCCTCTGCATACTTCACAATAGGGCTGGACGATATATCGCATTTGCGATAATATCGCGACATGATCAAGTGCAATTTTCTAACCGCAAAGGCTGCGATTATACTCTGGACATGTCCAAATTCATGGGCTGCATCCTCCTGAGGCCGCATTTGTAGACCGATTACGTCACAGCGACGCGCCGAAAGCTGTCCAAATTACTACCATATCCCAGAATTCATAGCGCGGCCCAGCCAAACTCCAGTTTCCAGCAATGGCGGCCGCTACTAAGTTTTAAAATTACTCATACTAATCTTTCTGGGTCACAAAATAAACTTTTAACATATTTTCAGGCGAGAAAGTAGCTGTGTAAACATCAAATATCTGCTCGGTTTATCAAGATATCCCATATTTGCAAAAGTGCTTCGACGTTTTCAGAGGCGTCTGCTACCCACCAGCTCGACAGCTAGCCGGGAGCTCGAGGGTTACTGATGCGGCCGAGAACGGCACAACTCCCGGCACATCATTTTCAGATCACCGCGGAGTTTCGCTGCTCGGGTTAAACGTAATATATAAGTCACTTAGACAACCTAAAAATGTTATTGTTGGGCTTTTTTCAGTGTTTTGTTTGTTCGTGAGTAAATCGGTTTGGCTGAGATTAAAGTTATTAGATTAGATAAAATAAAACTTTATTAATCCCCCGGGTGGGTTCCTCCTTGGTTTTCACACAGCTGACTAAACGTCAAACAGAAAACTTATTAAACAGAAGTATGAGACAGTCGAGAATTTACACCAGTGTCTGGTTATATTTTAGATAGCAAGAAGCAGACGGCCGAGTTTATTAAACTCCACCGAGACAGCGGTGACGCTAATCAGAACTAGACCGTCCAATTTCACGGCCTTTAAATTTTAAAGGCGTGTTTGTGTGTGTGTTTATACAATTGCTATTATGTTTGCACTTTATGTGTAATGTTACTGACTGCAGAGATCAGTAAGATGTGTGTATTTTTTATTTATTAGTTTTATTTATTTAATATTATTTTTTAATTGAATGACTGTCTAGTAGTTCACAGATGTCGAAAAACTGAGTGTGGTAAAGCCACTGATTTTTTTTATGTATATTTCTGCAATCTGCACATTGTACTGACTTTCATTTTAATGTTTACACCAGGGTTCCTTGTCAGCACTTTATGCTCAGATGTTTGTAAGCTAAAAATAAACTATTGTGTATGTTCAAATATACTGTTGTGATTGAAGAAGTTAAATAAAAATGTCAGTCATCAATTCATGCATCACCTCATGTCATCATAACAGAGGTCTGTCTTCCAGGAAAGAACAGTTTAAAATTAATGTAATATAGTATTGGCCATACTATATGATGTATTGCTTGTCTTTGTTTAATAATACAGAAGACAAAGACCTTAAAAAATAATCGCATATCGCATCGCAATATTGGGGCAAAAAATCGCAATTAGATTATTTTCCATAATCGTTCAGCCCTACTTCACAATGATGTTGGAGTTGCTAGTGGCCGTGCAGCCGTAGGTGTAGAGTGAGTACAGGAGAGAGTTATGGTCAGTGTTCATGACTCCAGGCCATTATTGCCCAGAGTCTTTCTTATGGCAGAGTTCAAAGACGAAACCCACTGCTGAGCAAAAGAACCATAAAGACTCGTTTACCAGAAAACATCTTGATGATCCCCCAGACTAGAGCAGGGCGATGTGACCAAAAATATTTATCACGATATTTTGCGATAACGATATAACTGATGATATAATCGACACGAGACAAAATACTTTACAACTTCACAACTTTATTAGTGCAAAAACCATCAATGTATTTTCACTTAAACAAGCAGCTGTTTTTTATCTGCATTAAAGTTATATAAAAATGTAACAGTGCAAATTCCTCGCTGACAGTTTAACCAAAAGGTATTTCCAGTGGAAACTGGCCGACACATCCTCAGCATAACCATGTATAACATCCACAGAACTTAAAAAGAGCTTATACACACACAATACGGTAACATTATGTTGAAGCACAGCACGTATCACTCCGCGAGGCTCCGCCTACGATAGCCGTAACGCTCCCACAATCCATCAAGCGGTGCGGCTTCGTAGCTCAGCAAAGTCGTACTGAAACATTTGACAGATTTTCGAGCGCCGTGCACATAAAATCGTTTCCAGGTCAGTAAACACAACCAGAGTTCATACATAAGGCACACGGGATTATAAGGGGCTCTGTCGACTTTCAGAAAAATCAAAGGATTGATTTTAAGTGCGCCGTATTTTCCAAACAACACGGTAATAACGACGGCCCGCTAGCATGCGCTACCAAAAATAGTGCTTTGTTGTGTATCTGATGGACAAAAGCTAAACCAGTTCCACACCAGTGAAGCTGCAGCATTTTTACAAACCAGTTCAGGTTCATGGTTTCATTCAACGATCCACTTTCACCCTCCTCATTCTGCGTCGCCGGCATGCTTTTGCCACCGTGTGCGTATGTAAACAAAGGCACTGCGCCTGTGCATTTTACCCATATTCTATCGCCATGTTTCATTTTCCTATCATTGCCCAACATTATACTGGTATTACCGTGAACGGTACGATATGGCCCAGCCCTAGCCCAGACTTTTGGAAAAACACTCTGTGGACTGACGAGACAAATGTTGAAGGTGTGTGTCCCATTACATCTGGAGTAACAGTAACAGCATTTCAGAAAACATCATACCACAGTAACATATGTTGGTGTCAGCGTGATGGTCTGGGGCTGTTTTGCTGCATCAGCACCTGGAAGACTTGCTGTGGTAAATGGAAGCACGAGTTCTGCTGTTTACCAAAACATGATGGAGAATGTCCGCACATCTGTTCATGACCTCAAGCTGAAGCTCACTTGACAATGATCCGAAACACACCAGCAAGTCTACCTGTGCATGGCTGAGTCCTGACCTGTATCCGATTGAGATGCTGTGGCATGACCTTTGAAAGGTGGTTTGTCCTTGAAAACCCCCCAATGTGGCTGAATTACAACAAATCTGCAAAGATGAGTGGGCCAGCAGTGCTGCAAGAGACTCATTAACAGTTACTGCAAACGCTTGACTGCAGTTCTTCTGCTAAGGGTGGCCCAACCACTTATTAGGTTTGGAAGGCGATCACTCTTTAACACAGGGCTAAACACCTTCATCTGGAAACTGCATTTTGTGTTTACTTGTGTTATCTTTGTCTAATATTTAAATTTGTTTGATGGTCTGAAGCATTTAAGTGTGACAAACATACAAAAAAGTAAATTAGGAAAGTGGCAAACACAGTAATAACATGTTTACTAACTAATTTCACCCAATAAAACTACAGTAGAGTTCTTGGATTTTCTGTGTCACACAGCAGAGCATATTATTCATGTAAGAACTCCATTACAGTGCACAATAAGCAACAACAGCACAAAGACCACACAAAATGCAACCAGAGGAGCAGAGACAGCTGCTGCAGTGTTAGTCTTTAACAGTTTTTATTTCATATGTTTTCACTTTTACTTTACAATAAACACGTTCTATCAGTATCAGGACTTAAGTCTCCTTCTTGTCAGTTTGAAGGTCCAATCACAGCACCCAACTCAACAGTAGCATCTCTGATGGAGGTGAGCTGGCGTACAGGGTGGAGGTAGAGAACAACCTGAAGCTAAACATCCTTAAAACCAAAGAACTCATAATGGACTTCAGGAGGCACAGACAGGTCCACTCCCCTCTCATTATAAGTGGAGAACTGGTGGGTTCTGGGCACCCACATCTCTGCTGATCTCAGCTGGACCCACAACACTATCACCCAGTAAAGAAGGCCTTACAGGGACTGCACCTCCCCCGAGGAAAAATAACCTGGACCAGGAGCTGCTGCTGGCCTTCTACAGCTCCTCAGTGGTGTTTGATACTCAGGAGCCACGACTGAGAACAGGAAGGCTGCACAGAGAGTCATTAACACCGCCTAAAAAGTCATTGGCTGCCCTCTGCCCCCCCTGGAGGCCATCACCAGGTCCTCCTGTCTCAGGTAAACCAGGGCCATCACAGGTGTCCCCTACACCCCGCCCACCACCTGTTTGACCCGCTGCCCCCTGGTTGGCTTTAGGTCAATCAGGTCCCACACCTCCAGACTCCCGGGCCATTCAGACTGTTAACAAGCACTGGTTGTGTGTATGTGTGTGCGTGCGTGCACACACATGCGCTCTGCTCAGTAGCAGCCCAGTGGATTTGTGCAGATCAGGAGGAGTGATGGGAAATCCAGAAAGCCTATTAGCTGTACTATTAATATACGCACACAAACACAAACGCATGCAAGTGCTTGGAGGTGCAGACACTGTATCAACTTTGCAAGCACCAGTCAGTGACCCTGGTGACCACATGACCTACTGTAGCTGCAGCTCAAACTGTACGTATCAAAATAAGGCGAGGGAGACCGAGTTTATGGCCTCGTGAGGCTATTGTGCTAAAATGTGCAGCTGTGACGAGTCACTTGTACCAAACGTTTCTCCCAATGAAACATTCAGATGAACAGAATCAGCGTTCTCGGGGTCCAACGTTACAGGATTGTGTTACATGCTGGTCTTAAATTTCACAACTTGAGGTTTTGTGGCAGACTTTGTTGAAGCAGAGGTGGAGAGACGTTCACACTGTTAGTCTGTGAACAATCATTCTCTGCCTTTGGCTTTCTCTTTCTCTGTACCAGGTGCAGCACAGGATCACAGGGCAGGTCATGGCACTGAAAATGAACACGCTGGCTAGCAACAAAGCTAACATGCTACGAGAAGTGCAGCTTATGAACAGGCTGTGCCATCCCAACATTCTTAGGTAGGTGTAAATGTGCTGATTAAAAATTCAGTGTTCGATTTTGATTACAGTGAGATTCGAAGAACATTTTGCCCCTTAAATAAATAAAATCATCCTTTAAAAAATGCTTTTTGTATTTACTCTGCTGATCTTTGTCTAATATTAACATCTGTTCGATAATCTGAAATATGTAAGTGTGACATATACCAAAAAGATACAAATGAGCAAGGGGGCAAATAGCTTTTAAAAGCACTGTGTATATGTTGTACATTAATGTTTGTTCTATATTTATTGCATGAATAAGACCTTTGCCAGAGTTAACTTCAGCACATTTTAACAGGTTCACTCAAAAGAAAAAATCAAAAAAAGGTTTTTTACACTTTATTTTTGTAGACTTTAAAATGGAAATCTCATTTCCCCTCATAAAAGGCCGATCAAAAACAAATCATATTGAAGCTTAAAATGTGTAATAATAACAATTTACAAAGTCTAAAGTTTTGAAGTTGTGACACAAATGTTCTGTCGTTCCTCTGAGGGACACAAGGGGGTGCCACATCAACACATTCCAAGCTGTCCATCGATGGATGGGCGCCATGGTTACTGACACGTAGAAGTGATTAAATCGTGTTTCTTGACTTCCTGTCAGGTTTCTCGGGGTTTGTGTGCATGAAGGTCAGCTGCACGCTTTGACTGAGGTAAGACTTTTGTTTTGTCCTCTTCGTGCTGACAACATTTCCAGGTTTCCACAGCTACACCTTATTCTCATGTCTCTCCTCCTATATTCATTTAGAAGTTGTGCAAAGACGACATTCAAACATTCAAAAGCAAGAAATGCTAAGTCCCATTTAGAGAGGCCCATCAGGGTCCCCGGAGGACCAGGGGATTAAACCAGCCCACGTTTAGCAGCTCTGCATGTGTTTGGGCAGCTTTCCTGATTCATATATTTTCCTTAATGCAGTGAATTCTTGCACTGGGTAGCAGGTCTGAGGTTGGGACACATGTTTTAAACTGTGTGCTGGGAAGAATCCCCTGACTGGTTTACAGTGGGAGACATGGCACCTGAGTTGGTCAGACCACAGGACAGCTTCCCTCTTGAGATAAATGAGCTTGCAGCATTTCTGGATCTTGCTTGTGTCTGGCTCACCCTATCGTCTCTTTCTGTGCAGTACATAAACGGGGGTAACCTGGAGCAGCTGTTGGACAGTGACCTGTATCTGTCGTGGGGAGTCAGGATGGCTCTGTCTCTGGATATCGCCCGAGGACTGCAGTACCTGCACAGTAAGGGCATATTCCACAGGGACCTCACATCCAAGGTACGGCACACGAGTCGCGTACCTGCACTGATGAAAGCGACGACAAAAATGAAACTTTTTAAATTGTACTTCTGTCTCTCTCATTGTTCTTTATAGAATGAGACTGTTTTTACCAGCTGTTGTTTGCATATATTCATTTCTCGACTGTTTATCTGTTGCAGAATTGTCTGGTTCGCTGTGAGAATGGCACGTTCACTGCTGTGGTGGGAGACTTTGGCCTGGCAGAGAAGATCCCTGATTACAGGTGCAGGACAAATCTTTTCTCTCCTGAGCTTCTATAAATTTGATCAAAGCAGCTGTTTTGTCTGTGTTAGAGAGCGTGGTCTGTTTGTGCACAGGTACCAGAATGTGTCCCAGACATTAAAAGGAAAGTGGAAACATCGTAACCTTCTATTAAAAAGTCAAATCCAGCGATTCTCCACTCCAGCTCTGATCGTTCTCACGTTAAAATAAACGGGAATTAATATTCAAACGTTATATTCCTTGTTTTCATGTATGATCTACAAAGTGATCATTGGCAGGATTTTTTAAGTGTGATTAGATAGATCATGAAGAGCATTCACATTAGGTTCCTAATGACAGACCGGTCCACTCCCCTCTCTTTACAGTGAAGGTTCAGAGAAGCAGCCTCTGGCCATTGTGGGCTCTCCGTACTGGATGGCCCCTGAGGTTCTGAGAGGAGAACTTTACAACGAGAAGGTGAGCGTCTTTGGTTCTGTAAAACTGGAGTACAGTATTAGAGTGTAATCTTTTTGTGACCCTCCTTCCTTTATTTAATTATAAGCAATGAACTCTTTACTCGGTACGAGCCAGTGGCTAATATTAGCTGATGTTAACAGACTGTCTGGATTCCTCGTGTTTGTCTTACCCTCTGTTTTCTCTTCTTTTTTTATTTGAACTTGTTATTTTGAATATGTTGGTATTTGTGTTGTCTTTGTGCGTTTGTAGAAACGCAGGATACTGAGTGACCAGTATCCTTTCACACAGTCACATATGATGGGTTGGGGCTAGCTTACAACTGTGCTAACTGTGTGCTGTAACTAGCAGCTGCTACAACAATGTGTAACTATAGGAACATTTCTCAGTATAAGCAGCCAAGCAAAGCCACATAATGTTGTGGCAAATCCACTGATCCAAGAAAAATGGGTCAGACATCAGTTATAGAAGCGATAGTCTTTATATAAGACTTCGAAAAAGGGTGTACAACACAAAAACTGACCAACATCAGAGCAACATATCATAATGGGTCCCGCAAACCTTTTAGTTAAATATGAATAACTTCCATCTCTACAACAAAGGATCCTGGGAAATGAAGTCTCGAATGAAAATAAGTATTAAATGCTCTTTTTTGGCAGAAAATGAAATCTATAATTAACAGCTCTCGCTAAATATGTGGCTGGCAAGAAATCATTTACCACATAACCAAAATGCTGTTATCAAAACAATAAATCGCAACAAAGTTACAACAAGTAATAGATTCAGAATTCAGTTCTGACTCCCCCTGAAACCATAAAAGCATGTGTGAAGTGTTTCCACAGTCTGTGGCTGAGCGTTCTTCCAACAGATGACCAAAAATGAAGGTTATTCCTTTCTCTTAGTTTGAAATGTTCCTTCTTAATCTCACTCTGAGTTCAACACCGTTCACCAATTGCATGTGGAGTTGAGCTGACAGGGACCCCAGTCAGAGTCAGACGCTGATAGGAAACGCATCGTTGCCGTTTCCTCTTTCAGCCACGTCGAGTTTGCAGTTAAGATGAAATTTATTGCAGACATTATTGCAAACATACAAAGCAGCTAAAAGATCCCTTTGTATGTTTGTCTTACCCCCCACCCACCCAGTCACGGCAGATTGCTACCAGAGCGTTGTTCTGTTGTAGGTTTCTTCCTGTTAAAAAGGAGGGTTTTCCCCCACTGTTGCCAAAGCACTGTTGCTCATAGAGGTCATATCATTGTAGGGTCTCTACCTTATAATATAAAGCACCCTGAGGCAGTTGTTGTTCTGATTTGACGCTGTATAAATAACATTTATACAGCCCTTTGCCGTCGTCTCATCTTAGCTCTCCATGTCAGAATCAATGCACACATCATAGCACGTCATCAAAGACCTGATCAGTTCGTTTACATCCGGATCACAGATATCGATCCAAACATGAGACTGGGGAAACCTTAATAAGGGCCACACTGAATGGATACTTCTACTTAACATTAACTGTACCAAAGCAGCCTAACAACTTTCCCAGACAAACCTACTGTAAAATGAAATCTACCACAGTGTAACTGTCAATCATAAGGTCATGTTTGTGTAATTGCATTTAAAGTTACCAACCATTAGACTCTGCCCCCAAATTCTCCAGGTTGTTTGTTTTTGGTCTTGGCAGACTTCATAGAGCTCATTTAAGTGAGTTGGTTTCCTGCCAAAGTCCCGCTTTTAAGCTTAGTCCACACGTTTCCAATAAGGTTGATTTCAGGGCTTTGGGAATGCTGTTCCAGAAGCTTAGTCTCCTGTTTTATCAATTCCAAAAGTAGCTTTGGTGTATGTTTGTTATCCATGTTTCAACTGGTGAAGTTGAATAATTTGTTATTAGCAGGTTGTTTCCAGTACAACTGGCAGCAACCTAGCTCCAGGGCACGATGCTGCCACCTCGACCTGTATGAGTGAATACCTGCCTGTTTCACATGGAACTGATCATGTTCATCTGATGATGTTAAGAGTTAGTTTCATCCGTCTGGTTTTGAATTTTACTTCTGTATGAAATCTAGTTGGAGCCCTAACACAGCCAGAACTAACGGGACCTCCTCTCTCTTAGGTGGATGTGTTTGCTTATGGCATCATCCTGTGTGAGATCATTGGCCGGATTGAAGCTGATCCTGATTTTTTACCGAGGACAGAGGTAGGAAATAAATCTGTCCCCACAGTCACGCACATTCATACAGCACTTTGCTCTGCACCTTATCTAACATTCACACTGTGAGGGATGCAATCGAGGAACTGGAGGTTCAGCGTCCTGTGATATGCAGGCTGAACACCAACCTGCCAATTAGTAGTCGGCCCACCTGAGCTAGAGATACACAGGGTTAGCTCACGTATACCCAAAACCAGTCATACGGCGTGGGACATGTCAGACCTAATCCAGGCTAAAGCTTTGACCTGAAGCATTTTGAAACTGCTAACTCTCCCAGCTGTGTGTTTGTCTCTAGGACTTTGGTTTGGATGTGGATGCATTCGAGAACATGGCCGGGGACTGCCCACCAGCATTCTTTAATCTCGCCGTGACCTGCTGTAACGTAAGTATACGCACAGCGTGTCACAACCCAAACACGACCGGGAGCTACTGAAGCTTTGTCTGCATCCTAAACCGTGGCTCTGTTCGTCTGTGTCGTTTCAGATGAATGCAGAGAGTCGACCCTCGTTCTCTGACATCGTCTTCACGTTGGAGGCCCTGGAGAGAGAGCAGCAGGGAGAGACGCCTGTTGCACTTGGTAAAAAGACCCTTTTTATCTACTTATTTTTAAAGTTCTACTGTTCTGAATGTTTCACTCTCTCTGGGTCTTAGAGCAGGTTAAAGCCCGACCCCCTGATGTGTCCCTGCGATGCTTTGAAGCATGTTCAGACATCACGGCCACAGCTAACCGGGTTTCGTGTTTCATCTTGCTGCATTGTTGTTCTCATGTTATAATCAACAAAGATGTATAATACAGAACTACACATGCTGTCACCGCTTGAGCCCAGCTGCCATGCTGCTGCTGAAAACTGCACTGCATTGGAACGAGGCTGCTGATGATGTTAGGGATGCTAACATGTTCTAGCAAAAACTCGAAAAGTAAAAATCCAAAGTAAAACTGTAGTTTTTGTGAAAACTGAGCTTCTACTTAGTTTTATTTACTACAGCTGGATTCTGAACAAGGAGACAAAACCTCACCTGCTGCCTTTGATTGACCGTAAAGCTTTAACATGCTATCGTTAGTCTTAAAGGATGTTTAAGGATGTTTGTAGCACATAAATAAGTCACAGCTATATATGTTGAGTTGCTGTCTGAAACATACATGAAACTATGAAATTATAGCTCATATTTTTTTCACATCAAGGAAAGACCTTACAGAATAATAAACATGTTTGTAGCTCGGTCCTCAAACCTTTATGCTGGTCTGAATACTTTGAGACACGGATTAAAACAAACAGACCTCAGGGTGTTCTGACCAATGAAGCTGATGGATCAGCTTTGCAGGATGGAGCCTAGTCAGGTCTTTACACTGCAGACTGTTTTTCAGACTCATGTATTTTTCATTTGCATGTACTTTATGTACTTTTTGCCTCACTTTTGGGGCCGGCTCATTGGCCACCACTGGAGCTGCAGCACTGTAGAAGAGGCAGGTAAAGAGCAGTTACAGTGAGGTATTATTTTCCGTTTTATCTATCTCCTGTCAAAAATTTAAAAAGAACCCAACGATGTGACGTTACCCTGTGAGTGACACGAGGGATAATGATACCAGTGCAATAATAATGAGCTCCAGCAGAACGAGGCTGAGGACAGAGCAGCCGTTGGCTGCAGCTGGTAGGAGGTGAGGGCAAAGAGAAGACAGAGGAGCATAGCGAGACCTTGTCACGGGGTGATGCCGCCTTGCTGCCAGTGAAAAAAAGAATGTTCTTACACGTTATGTTGTCTTTGTATTTTCTGTGGTTCGTGACCTGTCGTGCTCTCTGACTCTTGTTCCATCTTCCACCTTGTTTCCCTTGGTTAGAGCCTGTGGCAGCAGACGTCAGCCCGTACCGATGCCGAAGCTCTCCCTATCACCCTGCGGACCACACTCAGCTATGGCAAGGCTTGGCCAGGAGCCAGTCAGACACGATACCTCCAGGAAGCCTGCCTTCTCCTTTACTCGGGACCCCAGCAAGGGTCAACCCGTTCTCTCTCAGACAGGACTTAAACGGAGGACGGTGCAAACTGTTGGACACTCCCAGCAAGTCCGTCATCTCGCTGACCTTTACCCTACCTGCACTTCCTGACATGTGCACCTCCCCCCACCTTCTTAAAAAAGCGTCAGGGATGAGAGTGCCTCCAAGAAGGTGCCAGTCTCTGCCCTGCACCCCAGAGCTCAGCCGGACTGTGGCTCTGCCCAGACACGCAGCGGGGGAGGAAGAAAAAAAGGATGAGGACGCTCGAGAGGCGGCCATGAAGCACAGGACGTGGGAGGATATGAAGGATGACACAAGGAAGGGGACGAAGGTTTCAGAGAGAATACAAGGAAGGCTGCACGTTGACCATGCAGACATGAGACATGAGCCAAGTGTGAGGAGAGAGTCTTTTGGAAAGGAAATACAGGTGGCAGAGGATCCTGGTTTTCCTGTAGAATTGGAAATGGTGTCTCTGGAGCGATTGGAAGAGGAAGATGACGAAGAAGAGGAGGAGAGCATAAGTTTTACAGAAGCCATGGACTGCACCAAATCTCCTGAGGCAACAGACAGGATCGTGAACGCTACACCTGAAAGACCATTGCTCACCTCTACCTCCTGCAACTCCATACGGACCAAGGGCTGGCGGCTTCCCTTCTCAACGTCTGCCTTGCCTCCTCTGCCACGACTCAACAACAACAACGGCTCAGGCCTGGTAATCAGTCAGCAAGTGCAGTGGGGTCGAGGAGGCCGCTCAAGTGACTACAGTGGAGCCCTGTCCTCAGACCCAAGGGGGCCCTCTGAGCAGGACGAGGCAATTTCCTGTCCAGGCTGCTGCCTGGTAGGCCTGAGTTTCCCTTCGGTGTGCCTCCGTGGTTCAGCTGCCATACCTGCCCCCCGCAGAAGGGCTTCGTTACCACGGCAGCGGCCCTACCGGAACCTCAACGGTACCATAACTGGTGGCAGCGCTTCGTCGTCAGCAGTCACAACCAAAACATTACTGTGTCACAACACAAATGGATTAGTGGGTGCGGGGCCCTCTGTGTCGTGTGAGCCCGGCCGCTCCCTGCCAGAAGCCCAGTCGTAAGAATCCTCGAAGGTGCTTGTTTTGAACTCGTGGCAAAGTGAAGTGGACAAAGGCATAAACAATAAATGTAGTGGGTACTCAATGCTTAATACTGACTCTAGCAGCTGTGCAGTCACTGTAGCCTGTGCTAACACACTGCTGATTAGAGCGCCATCTATTGGGCTGGAGGATTAAACATAACTGTCACAGTGAGAAGCATGGTGGCATAAAGGAAGAGGTGGCCAGGGTTCAGCTGCTTACTTTATTACTTCCAACATTGTATGCTGAGCAGATCTATACATCTAACCAGTCAGGGTTAACGTTACTGCCTCTGGGATGGTGCTCGTTCAGACAGAGCAGCTAGTCTGGCTTACACTGAACTCCCATCTCCACTGAAGCAAACACGCTCTATGTGGAACTGGTTTCCAGACATGTGACAAAGAGGGGCAGGCCTGACTGAATCCACTTGCCAACTGGGCAGTCATTAGCCAACGAGCTAATCCTCCTTTTTGAAACGTGGCATAATCACCTTACAAAATCGATTCCATTTTTTATTCAGTATGACGTCAAATCGAGTGACTGAACTCGGCAGCAAAGTGCCTCCAGAGGACTGGAAATCTTTTTTGCAACCACAGCTATCATCATCGGCTCCCTTGAGATGAATGCAGGTTTACAGGCACTTCCACATTGGCTTCATTTTTCCTAACAGGAAGCTACATCCATATTTTATACTGTGTCCTCAGTGATGAGTGACGAGAGCTAAATGGCTAAATTATTTAAATTATTTATTTACATCTCTGTATAGACAATTTCTAGATGTTTTAGTTTTCACAAAGATTGTGTCAATAATACATTTGAATTGGGAAAAATCAGTTTTCTAATAAAATAAGTGTAAATTAGCTAACTGTGTTTATGAGTAGTAATTAATCAGTAAATGATTTATAACTTGGCATACTCCCTTGATGACACATGTATCCTAACATTAATTAGAAACTTGAAATTTTCATGTGCAAGCAGCTGATGTCAGACCTTGTAGGACTGTAACGTCTCCAATGCAGAAAGTTAGATGTTGGTTATCCATCCATCCTCTTATTCTTTGTCAGGGTCGCTGGAGCCTATCACAGCTGTCTTAGGGCAAAGGGCAGGGTACACCCTGGACAGGTCACCAGTCTGTCAGAGGACAAACACATAGAGACAGACAACCATTCACATTCACACCTATGGGCAATTTAGAGTTACCAGTTAACCTAACCCCACTAACTGCATGTGTTTGAACTATGGGAGGAAGGAGCCTCTACCTAAGGAGAACCCACATAGGAAGACCCCGGCCTGATGGTGGAATTGAACTCAGGACCTTCTTGCTGAAAGGCAATAGTGCTGCCAATTTTGATAATAATATTATTAAAATTACCACCTTCTTCTTTTTTTAATCCAGACCTCCATTTTCTGCAGAAGTCCATAAGATGAGATGCTTATACTCCCAAGTGCCTTGCTTGTTTTCCCTTCCTAGTGCCAACACTAGCTAAGGGTAGCTTTAAAGAAACAGCTCCTTTTTGCTGCTCCCTTATTAACCAGGGGTCGCCACAGCAGATGGCTCTGTGTTTCTGATTTGGCAGAATTTTATACCCTTTATGAGGCAGAGATAGACTGTACTCTTGGTCTCATACCAACAACCATTCACGTGTTAGGCAAATGTGTAAACCACTACATATAGAGCTGCTGGTGCTAGCTTAGAAGTCAAATCCAGGAATGTCAACAAACATCAAGGTCTTCACAAACTTCACATAAAGACAAAAAAAACATTTATGTAACTTCACATAATATTTTGCTAGTGACAATAGCAAATCAGCTGAGGCTAAACAACTAGCTTTTATACTTAGTAACAAGAAATTTGGCAGGGATGCTAACGTGAGCTAACATTAGCTAGAGGAATGTTAGTTCTCTCTCACAAATGTAAACTCTGAAACTACTGTCAGTATTCTACTGCCAGGGCATTCAGTTTATAGTAGGAACATTTGTTTTTTCTGTCTTTCCTCTGTTTTTTTTTTTATTTTATTTTTTTATCAGTACTAGCGTTCCTGCTAACATGTGCAAATTGCAAGCTAGCCCATGTAACAAAATGCTAGTTTGATTTGGATAAGGATGAGTGATGCATTCAAACTCCTCGGGCTGATGGTAACTTAGCTGAACTTAACTTAAAATTACTTTATCAGCTTTAGTAACTAAAGTGTTTGTTACAGCTGGTTAGTTTGTCAAATTGCTTTACCAAGGAATGTGATTCATAATCCTAACCTTACTATAAGCTATGTAGCCCATTCCTAGCATTGGTTGCCCCAAATGTAGTTTTCATGATGCTGATACTCAGGTATAGAATATATACTAGCCTCTAATAGCTAGTGTGATGCTGGAGGATTATTTGTATATCCAGACCTACATCCCTAGCACTGTGCACCACTGGAGTATGGTCAGCTGCAACCATTATCGTTCAGTGTAGGGCAAAAATTCATGTCTGCATTTCTTCAAACTAACTTGGACAGCACTAATCCCTGCAAAAGAGTGTTGGTAGGGATTGGTTTTCTGCAATTTATACACACCGATCTTTAATTTATATTGTATATAAAAGATGGATGAAGCAACTGTGATATCAACCATTGGTTTGTGGATTCTTCATTTTAAAGCCTTTAGCTATAGTGCTTTGGCTGGTGCCATGTTGATTCTTTGGAGCCAGACGTTAGCATATTTAGACCTGAGACTTTTGTAATAAGATATCAGCTAAAATGCATAGATGCGGTGCATTGATACACATACTTGCTAATTAAGAGGCTATAATATTATTAGAATTCCAGTCACTAAAGCTGGAGGATGAACTTCTGATACAGTCTGTACCGCATGATCATTTTATTAGCACGCTCACGGCTGAGAGGTCCAGTTTTAGTGACTCAGCTGGGGGAAGTAAGGTCGAACAGACAGATACCAGCTACAGCCGGTTGTGTCAGCACATAGTGAAAGCGACCTTACCTCTAACATTAAGCCTTAATAAAACTGGAGTTATTCGGAAATTCACTTGCAATACAGCTATGAAGGTAGGAACGATCCATAGAGACCAAAATATTTGCTTTTATGAATAGTTTCCAAACCATTGTCAAAAACCATTTGATGTGTGGTTGGTAGATTTTGAGTGTGGTGACAAGCAGATGGTATAAAGAATGAAATGTCCACATGCTGTGAGTCAGACGACTGTAAGAGATTTAGACGACGTATTATTACAGAAAAGACTTAAACCAGGACGCTCTTCTAAACTGTGTTGTAGTTTTTGGTGTGGTAGGGAGGAGCTGTATTTGTACACCTCATTTTGCTGACATGTAAAGAGGAAGATGAACGTGCGTTGCAGCTCTGATGCAGCATCCCTGATGGAAACAGTACAGCGCTGCTACGGAGTGGCCACAAACTGGAAGATGTGATGAGCCTTACTGCTCCCAGCAGTCTGGACGCAGGAAGATAACCACATGCTTTTGACTTTGTGTGACTGTAGCTGACGGGGAGTATTTATAAAGTTAATAAAGATGACCTGCTTCCTATGTTTTGTTTTGTTTTTTACAGAAGTACACATTTGTGTGTATGTGTGTTTGAGATGGAGAGACTGGTATTTGTTGAAGGAAGAAGCTCTTCATTTAGACTCTTTATTTTTGCACTTGAGCGTGGAGCACTTTGCAGTAAGACACCAGGCTTCTGTTAGATGGGGCTTTATTTAAATCTGTGCTACAGCTGATTTTTTTATGTTTATCTGCGTGTGCATGTATTTCTGGCTCAACAAACTACCCAGCTCAGATATCCTCCAGTGCATGTTACTTATCTACATGTTCATTTTGATTACACTGTTGTAACTGGAAAACATGAAACCGGTATGCATATTTATTATACAAATCATTTCACACACTGTGTGTGTGTATGTGCTTTGGAGCGAAAGGTAGAGTGATGTATACTCACAGGATAATCGTTTATCCCTTAATTTCTTACCTTATTTCCAAGTTCTGTTCCTGCTGTACAGCTAGAACCCTGTGTGCAATCATCTGGTAATAAACAAATATAACTGTGGATTCTTTGAGTGCTGCTTTTTAACCTTTGCTGTGGGGAGATGACATAGTGGAGGAGGGGATGACTCTTGGAGGTCTTTAAGGGAAAAACAAAGTCTTAAGGTGCTTTGGAGCCTATACAAATATTATATGTCGATATGATCTGCTGGAGGCATGGGAGGTTTTGCAACCAGCAACATTCACTCTGGTTGTTTTTACACAGCAAAATCTCCAGTGTTAAATTAACACTATAGAGTGTCTATATGGGTCTATATGGGTCCACACCTCTGAGTGTTAAATTAACACTTTTGACAGTGTTATATGTTTAAAAGTAACCTAGTCAGTTTTGAAGATTAACAAAGGCTAACAATGAGCAGTGCTGATTTTCTAACACTGGAATATTTCTAACATTTTGAGTTATTTTCCAGTGTTAGAAAATCAGCACTGCTCATTGTTAGCCTTTGTTAATCTTCAAAACTGACTAGGTTACTTTTAAACATATAACACTGTCAAAAGTGTAACACTCAGAGGTGTGGACCCATATAGACACTCTATAGTGTTAATTTAACACTGGAGATTTTGCTGTGTAGGTAATAAACCAAAAACCGGAAGAGTTCAAATTTCTTGGAAAGCCTTTTTTTTGGTCTCATAGGCTACGTTCCCACTGCAGGCGAAAGCGCATCAAATCCGACTTTTCTGACCCTCTGCGACCCATATCCGGTCATGGTCTGACAGCGTGAACGGCACAAATCCGATATTTTCAAATCCGATCTGGGTCACTTTCGTATGTGGTGCTGAATCCGATACATATCTGATGTTTTAGAAAGCTGCTGTTTGATGGTCACGTCGCATTAAATCTGTTTTTTACGTCACAAGACAGACGCCAATTATCAGCGCCGGAGCAGACAAAATAATCGGATTTGATCTAAAAATCGGAATTGAGCATTAAGATCTGCAGTGTGAACGTAGCCTAAGTGCCCCATACTCACATTTTCATTTTCCTGTATTCTCAGTTCATATAAAGAAATTAGTTAAATCACCCAGTATAATTAACTAATAAATATATTTACTTTTCAGTAATCATTCACATAATCCTTTGTTTTGGTCTTTGAAGTCTGTGGAGCTGACCTGTGCTGCTGATCTTGATAGCCGCACCTCCTGGTAGGGTCTCCCAAGGCCAGTGATGGACCAGACAAGGAAACACCAGCGAACAGTTTCACTTGTTAAAATTAGTAGTTGATGCAGGAAGAAGATTGTTGGAGAAATGAAACAACTGGGAAGAGCAGCCTGTTCAAATAAAAGCAGGAATGTCACAGATTTAAAGACCGAGGCTCACTTATATCTAATGACATGCAGTCATTGTCCCACACTGCCACCTAGTGTTCACAGTGCATATTTTAAAATTAATTCCAAGGAAATGTTTACTGTACGTCTCGTTAAAAACCTAGTTATGAATCACTTTGATGTGTTCACGTGCTGACCTGAACTTAAAATAAAGATATGCTGACAAGAATAAACCCTTGTTACACTAATCATTGTTGCCCATTTAAAGGTTCTGTTTAAGTGCTACGCCCGGAGTCTGAATAAACTTACAAATTCATATTTCATGTTTTGTTTGTTTGTTTATTTAGTGCTGTTATTGTAAGGTACTGTGTATGTTTACGTTTTCCACAGGACATAAGCTACTTTCTGCTGATTTCATAATAAAGTATCGAGGAGCTGCCTTTTGTTTTCTGCTTGGTAGTTGATGGAATCTGATATCCAGCAGTATATGTTTTGTGTACGTTATACATTACATTGTGGTGTCATATAAATGTGACGATCTGTGAAAGTGTTAGGATAAAATGATAACGATGATAATTAATAAATAATCATGATCAAAGGGAGAGAATAAGTTTCTAGTTGTGGTTACAGTTATTTGTTAATTGTTCTCCCTCCTGTATCAGTCCTGTTTTATGTTTCCCAGTCTAGTTATTTCCTATTTTATTTTGATAGTCACATTTCCTTTGTATTCTTGCTGTATGCTTCCTCTCTCTTTACCTTGCTTGTGTTCAGGTGTGTTTTGCACTTGTACCTGGGCCTAAGGAGCTATGAGTAATACATTTTTAGTTTTTACTTTCAGTTAATTCAACATTAAATAAAAGTTTATGTTTTTCTCTGGTTCCTGGTTCTTGTTTTATTACCTTAGTTCCCTTTTGTGTCCAGTCTGTCTCTAGTCTCGTCTCTGTGTTTTGTCATCTTTCTCCCTGGTCATGTCCACATGTCTGTCTGCTCTCCTTGTGTTTTCATGTTGAGGTGTGTTTTGCACAGAGCTGTGGTGTCGTATCTGGGCCTAATGACCCCATTCTGACAGCCCATGAGACACATATTCTTAGTTTTTACTTTCAGTTTATTCTAAAGTAAATCGTAGATTAAATGTGTCTTCCTTTATAGTTCCTGGTTCTTGTATTTTTTAAAGAGTATCATTGGGTATGAACTGTTTAGCAGCCTTGTTGAAAAACACATTTCTTCACCTCTGCAACCAAGCTCATGTGGATCACCGCCAATGCTGCAGCAGCCAGTACAATACTGTCTTCCAGCCTATAATGGAAAGGAAGCATGGTTCAACAGCCTGTTGGACTGGATCTGCCAGTGCCGGGTGCTCTGTAAAGATAGTAAAGATAAGTTATTACCTCGCACTCTTCCACTGTTTATGCAAGCCATCTCAGACGTCTCAGCTAGCAAATAGTGAAAATTAGTTTTGAGTTTCAGTGTTGGTCAAAGTAAAGAGACTTTCAGAGTGTTTTCAGCAGGGAATCCCTGAGATGGCTCCATCCAGCGCCGCCTCACAAACTGAGCTGGAGCAGTTTGAATCTGCAGGAGTTGCCCTAGAGCAGGGGTGCCCAATCCCAGTCCTCGAGAGCTACCGTCCTGCAGCTTTTAGATGCATCCTTGTTCCCACACACCCGAATCAAATGAATGGCTTGTTATCAGGCCTTTGCCAAACATGATGGCATGCTGAAGAGGTAATCAAACCATTTGATTCAGCTGTGTTGGAGTAGGGATGCATCTAAAAGCTGCAGGATAGTAGCTCTCGAGGACTGGGATTGGGCAGCCCTGCCCTAGAGACTCTGCCCACACCACAACCTGAGCAACCAGAGACGGACTGCTCTAAGCAACCGGAGCCAGCTAACTGCTCTGGAATGTCTCGATGCACGCTCAATCATCCAGGGCAGGAAATCCCAAAAGGTTGATTCTGTTCATCTGGATGTTTTCAGTGGGACAAATGTTTCGTCATCATCCTACTGACGTCTTCAGTCTCAGCTGACTGCAGGTTTCAATCTTATAAGCAGCACATTTGCATAATGAGCTCCCAGCCCACTGAAGGAACAATGGGCTGGGAGGTCAGTTCCTTGATCATTAATGTGCAAATTGTCATGACCATTGATCAGCGACCACTGATCAAAGACCAGTGATCAATGTCCATGAGTACCATTCACAGAGAGTTGGTCAGGCTCGAGGGCGAGTGTCTAGTGGCTGAGCCTTAGCCCTTGAGCCCCGGCTGGGCTCAGCCCAAAGCAACTATGTGGGCCCACCACCCACCCACTTCTTCCATTTAGTATCGCTATAGATGACATTCAGTCATATTTAAGCCCCAAGACATTTCTAAGCTACAGATCTTGCATAAGTGCTTAGACTCTATTAGAAGTTGGATAGCAGACACACTCTAAAAACTATTGTTTAAGCTCAACAAAAAAAACATAATGGTTGCAATCTTATCGTCAGATCCAGGGCTGTACCGGCCACTGATGATGGCAGTTTTCATCACCTGCCTTTCAAGGTTGGCCTTAAATTCTTCGGTGTCCTTGTAAAGCAAATTTTAAAAATAGTTAAAAAAAAAAAATAGGTTAGTGAATTATAGATTAGACTTTTATACTTACTGAATCTTAATGAATTCAGATGATCAATGGAAAACACACACACACACGCACACACACACGCACACGCACACACACACACACACGCACACGCACACACACACACACACACACACTCACGCACACACACACACACACACACACACACACACACGCACACACACGCACACACGCACACACACACACGCACACGCACACGCACACACACACACACACACACACACACACACACACTCACGCACACACACGCACACACACGCACACACACACACACACACACACACACACACACAATGCTGGATTACTTACACCAAACTCCATGAACAGGCCCTCGTCCTTCTCTCCAAGGAAAGTGATAAGGCAGCAGATGGCTACTTCTCTGTGTGTTTCGATTGTATTGTGCTATTTAAGAAAAAATAAAGTATGCGTATAAACTACATGGGTGACTGCCAACAAAGTGCATTTCAAAGATACCCAAAGTCTAAAGAGTTGTCCTACCTCAAGAAGCATGTCCTTGATCTGCCTGATTCTCACTCCTTTAGCTCCTCCCCTTGATAAAATGACATCCATCAGTTTTGGGGTGCAATGGTCAAGTGTAGCCATTCAAGGCTTACAGTGGTTATTCTCTTGAACGCCTCCTTTATCTGTCGACCACACAAACACAAGAATTAAACCTTGCAGACTATTAGCTATACTGCATTAATGAATGCTGTAATACATTAGTTAAAGAAAGAAAGAATATGCTTGTGCAAATGGGTGTGAATGGGTGAATGTACAAGTTGTATAAAGTGCTTTGAGTGCTCAGAAGAGTAGAAAAGCGCTATATAAGAACCAGTCCATTTACCATAACCATGGCGTAATCTGTAATGTTTTGTAGAGGTTAGAATTTTGTTCACTCCCAGCCCATTTTGTAACAAATGTGTCCCAACTTAACACTAATGACCCTCGATTATCACACTATACTAACTGCTTACACAAAGTCTTGATGTTAAGTAGATTCACATAGCCTATGTCAGAACGATGCTACTGGAATGACATTAACAATATTTCACACAACCTGATTTTTCAAAAAGAAACAAAGATAGCTGCAGCTCTTAAGATCAAGAACAATACTTACTTTAAGCTGTATCACAATACTAACCAAAATCATTTACAATGTAATATTACGTATAGGTCATGCAAATTTTATAAAGACATAAAATAGGTGAGCCAGGGGGGAAAAGAAGCCTCTAGGTCATCCTCTGACAAAACTATTCACAGTTTAAGGCTTCTAATTTTGGTAAAAAGAAAAACAAAATCAGCCTATGATCAAAATGAGATTGCACTGTGTAGCAGAACTTTAGCCACGCTTTTCCTGGCCACAGCAGTGCTCTCTAGCTGAAGACTTTTGTCAAATGAAACTATAAGTCTTATCCTCTGCTGTGCTAAGTTTAGAATGGCTAGCATTAGCCACATGTGGTAGTGCAAAATATCTCCTTAAATGTATGAGCATCACATCATCCAGTACAAGTGAGTAGCACAAATGCTTTGCTTTGTTAGAACTGTAAATGAAATGTTATTTACCTGGAAATGTCTTTTACAAAAGCTTGCAAGTCCACCATGCAACGCACCGTATGTGAATTTGTCCGGGCTAGTTAAGTGGGAACTTGAAATCAGAAGTTACAGTGGAAATAAAATAAGTTATCTATTCAATTTCTTTAAGTAATTACAACTTGAATTTTATTTTGAACCCACTAATATTGGGATTTAATTTGAAATTACATATAAAATTAATTTAATGTAATTACCAACATTATTATTTCAACACAACCAAAAAAGAAAGTTTGCAACTTAGAAGGTCTGTCTTAATCAATAAATTAGAATTTTTATGTTGCAGCCATGGATTTAATCAAGTGGAGGTAAAAGGCCTGGTTACTTTTTAGAGTGCAGCTTTCTCCAACTTAATGAAGTGAAAAAAGAAGTCATTGTTTGTGTTTGTGCCACTGACAGATTCGTGCCTACCTTGGGTGACTTTTGACTCGGCACATCTTCAGGTTGTTCAGAGTGCCTCTAAATGATACATTCTACATAAATGGGATGGCTGTGTCTCAGGAGATTTGGGCAGGTCATCTACTAATGGCAAGGTTGGAGGTTTGATCATATGTAAGTGGCAAGACTTGGTTAACATACAGTTAACATTTCTGAGTAAAATCCTGAAATAATAGATGGAAATAGTAGAAACAGACATTTTACCAGGTACACTCTGCTTTGAGTCCTTAACGCCGCGGTGGAAACCGGACATTTGGACCCATCTGACGCGCCTTGTTATGTAACGGTGACCATCTGTGCCCGCTGTGTGGCTGTCTGCTACAAGCGCGTGTCCGCCGAGCAGTCCGCGCGCGGGACACGTGAGTGTGCATGTAGAGCACAGCAGCATCCTGCCAGCTGCCCAAAGACGGACGCCAGAGCGGGAAGCGCGCAGCTCGGATGATCTGAACTAAGCGGTACGTACTTCCTATGTGACTGCGTGCGTTTAGCTATACCAGCAGGTTGGTGCAGGATGCAGCCTGGATGGGTGTGGATCTGTGTTTGACGGGTTGACACAGTCCCTGTAAGTAGCACCCTGCTTTTATTATTATGCATCCCGAATGGTTATGTAGCGCATTATTGCCCAGTGTTACAAAGCTCTCAGGTGCCTGCGTCCCTCCGTACAGCTGAGCAGGATGGGTGTTGTCCTCTTTAAGCTCCCGTGACACTGAGACGTTTCAGCTCTCGATATTAAAGTGCTTCCAAAAGCTTTGTGACTTCTGGACACGCTGTGATAAAAACAGCACAGAGGATTTTCACCTTTTTGATTTCTGTGTGTAGCGCGGACACAGCAGCGCGCTGTACGGGATCCAGCTTCATTTGTAAAGCACTGCAGCAAAAAGCCATTTAAATGTATTGTAAGACAAATAATCGCTGGATTACTGTGTTGTAATTGTTACTGATAATCTTGGAATTAGAAGAAAGCCTCTAATAATTTAATGGGCAGGCTACAATATCGAGTAATCATCATTCAACTCATTTCAGTTGAATTTCTTGAATTTTACTAATTTTTTAAAAGAATATTTTCTCATTTATTTAATTTAAATAGGGAAGCTTTACATAGTAGAAGAGAGGAGATATCAGTGCTGGTAATCAGACCACACAACAGTGAAAACCTGTGGCAGCAAAGAGTTTTCATCATGTGCAATAAAAAACAAAAACTACCATAATAAAAACGCCTATGTGACAGTGAAATAGCAATAAATACATGGATCATATTTATTTTTTTACTAGCAGTGAAATAAGACAACCCATGACCTGTGATGCTGACAGCTCACCTGTCTGTGGGCCAGAACAGCACACAGTGTCATGTGCTGTGCATGTCTCCGTGTTGTGTGTTTATCTGACTCTGTAGAAAAACTACTGAAAGCAACAGCAAACTTTTGTGCGCGCTTGTTCTTGTTCCCCTCTCTGCCCATGGCTCCAGGGCTCGTCCTGTGGCTCTTTTCTGTCACCAGTTTTATCTCTGCACATACTTTTCCTTTACAAGGCTGTTGCTTTGTGCTGAAATTAGAAATTGATCAAAATGAACTTCGGCTCCTGCTCCTTAGTTCTCCAGATCAGACCAGCTGCAGGTCATAAAGGAGAGCCTGGTCAGTTTGCAGTGACTGAGCTTTAAAAATCAGAGTGGCAGTTGTACTCTATTCAAATAATCAATTTGTGGTCTCGGACTGATGAAAAAAAAATCAGTGACAGATTATATTTGACTGGTATTCATATCCAAGGGATATAATAGACTAAAGTAAAAATGGGACAACAGGACAAAGAAGGACGTGGAGGAAGAGACCATGTGATATCGGTCTGTACTGTCCATCTCCACCACAGAGCTGTGACACCGTGCTCTCTGTCTCCCTGTGCTCTCACACTCAGGTCAGTGATGACAGTACTCGGGTTTTGTCTAACCTAAATCCTAACCACATCACCATGGCAACAGGAAGAAAAGGTGAGTGTGATGCTGCTTGTGTGTTTATGAATGCTACTTGTGACTGGCCTTTATTTGAAACCACCAGGGGGCGCTGTATCCCGTTTCGTGATAAAGTGGCAAGTAGTACAGGTACAGGTGATTTGAATGAGCAGAGGGCCTGGCAAATGCAGAAAGCACATGATATTTTCTCACTGTGCTTTTAACGGCTCTGTTTGTGTTTGTTGTTTTTTTCCTGTATGTTTCTAAAAATATGTGTCTGCACTGAAAATGAGCACCAAAAACAATCCAGCTCATCAAAATGTTCTGACTGCGTTATGCCATGTAGTTTACATTCTCTCTGCTGTAACCCATCCAACACTGAAGTTTTAGCATCAGTGAATCACAATGACGGGGTCCTTTGGTCCGTCTGTCACTTGTGTTGTTTTGGTCACAGATTCTCATCAGCCTCGCACCTTCTGCTCGTCTTTGCAATCTAAGAGCAGGAGAATCTAAATCACCTACCTTCTGATTTGT
This sequence comes from Copadichromis virginalis, assembly GCF_057382275.1. NCBI lineage: Eukaryota > Metazoa > Chordata > Actinopteri > Cichliformes > Cichlidae > Copadichromis > Copadichromis virginalis. Next base: position 5,779,758 of record NC_140623.1, on the reverse strand, counting down.
CGATGGTCTGCTGAGCCACAGCTGCTACCAGCTGTTCTCTGAGTGCTTAAGCAGAGTAGAAAAGTACCACATGACAATCGGTGTGTGTCCTACAACCAGTTTGGAAGCATTTTTCATATTGATTCACAAACTGTAGAGAAAGCTGTAATGTCTAACTGAGACACACATGGGAATATCACATTGTGTCTGTGCTGCATCGTTCTGCATCTGATGAGTTGCAGTTGGTGCTGTGCTGTAGGAAGCACTGGTCCAGCACATAGTCCATCCAGATGTTTCTTTGAAGCAGCTGTTGCTGTGAGTCGCCACTGTATAAAATGGAACTGAATTGTTTTACTACAATTTTTTAGGTTGTTTTGGCTCAACTGGCCCACAGCACAAAAGTCAGTAACACACCTCCTCACCCACATCAAACAATCTTATTGTCTTCACACACACCTTTGCTGTCTCTACACGTGCTTCACTACTAAAGATTTTCATTTGCTACTGTGTTGATGCACTTCTTACTTAAGCATTTTGTACTTTTGTCAGCCACAGCTCCAGATCGCTCACTTTCCTGAATACAGTCCAGCATTGCATTTATGCTTTCAATCAAATTCCTGCTCATCCAAATTTCCCTTTCATGCACATCCCAAGGATGCTGTGCTGGACTGAAATCTGGTGACTGTCGAGGCTGTTGGAGTCCGTCTCCTCTTGTCTAACCTTGGTGACAGCAGACATGATTATGCAGGATAAACCCAGCCCATCGACAATGTCTGAAATACTCACAGCAGCCCGCCTGACATCATGAACCATGCCACGTTCATCTTTCTTACTTTGATGCTCAGTTTGAGCTCCAGCAGGCCGTCCTGTCTAAATGCTTTAAATTCCTGCTGATGTCAAAGGCTGATTAGATGTTTGGATTGCTGTGATGAGCAGTGGAACAGGTGTACCTAATAATGTGACAGTACAGTAGTTGGTGTTATGCTCTCAGATTGTATCGGTTTGCTGTTCTCCATCTCAGCAAACACGTTGACAGCAGTTGTGTTCATTTCTACGGTTGCCGTGGTTTGATGTTACCTGTCTGTCCCCAGGCTCTACGTCCAAAGCAGGTGGGGTGCGTTTCCCTGACGATGACGAGCCCCCTGGCTCTCCAACACGGAGAGATGACCAGTCGAACGTCGCTACGCTCATTGCTGTCTCAGAGAAGGATGGCAGCTACTTGGTGAAGGTGTGTCTGCACACCGTCAAACGAACACAGTTGTTCGTCATGATTTCATCATTGTAAGCGATTTTTCAGGTGAAGTGTTGATAAAATGACCACAAGGTGTTTTCATGAATGAGCAGAGAAAGTCTCCTGGTTTACGATTTGATTGATTTCCATGTTCATGGATGTTTCATCTGGATACATTTGTAAAATGTAAAGTCCGGCTGAGGAATGGTGGAACAACAAAACAACATTAAACTGAGCCATGAAAATGTGACACCACGGGCTGTGTTAGCCCACATCCTCCTGAGCTATTTGATCCAATGTTTTCTACTCTTTGCCTCTAACACGTCGCTCCTCTGTCAAGGCTGGTTTCCTGAAGAGCCACCACTGTTATGAGATTGTCTTCACTGTCCCAGATGTCCCCACACTGGGCAAAGAGCTCTCATGTCTTCCCTCCTCTTCTCCATCTCGGAGGTCGCCCAGCCTGCGGGTCCAGCGTATTAACTCCACACTGGAGGGTAAGTATAGGTATACAGGCATACTTCAGAACATGCTTGCACATATGTCTAACCTGCAGTGTTGTGGAGCAGACTGTTGCTGCACAGAGCAGGTGACCATGGTGGGTTAGGTTCTCTGCCCAGCAGTAAGTCTGTAGGTTCTCAGTAATCCAGGTCATGCTAGTCTAAGGAGCTCCTTAGACTCTGTCCACCAGCGTCCTCACTTGTGCTAAAGCATATAGTTAGGGCTGGACCAGGTGACCCTGAATCCTCCCTTAGTTATGCTGCAATAGACGTAGGCTGCCGGGGGATTCCCATGATGCATTGAGTTTTTCCTTTCCAGTCACCTTTCTCGCTCACTATGTGTTAACAGACCTCTCTGCATTGAATCATATCTGTTATTAACCTCTGTCTCTCTTCCACAGCATGTCTTTATCCTGTCTTCCTTCTCTCAGCCCAACCGGTCGCAGCAGATGGCCCCGCCCCTCCCTGAGCCTGGTTCTGCTGGAGGTTTCTTCCTGTTAAAAGGGAGTTTTTCCTTCCCACTGTCGCCAAAGTGCTTGCTCATAGGGGGTCATATGATTGTTGGGTTTTTCTCTGTATCTATGAGGCGCATTGAGGCGACTTATGTTGTGATTTGGCGCTATATAAATAAAATAGAATTGAATTGAATTGAAGATTACTTTTTGGGACTAATGTTTCTGTGGAATCTTTTCACACGAGCACAACACAAGTCTGTAACCAAGAAATGTATTTTGAAATTCCAATTTATATATCACCAAATCACGACAGTCGCCTCAAGGTGCTTTATATTATAAGGTAAAGACCCCACAATAATCATATGACTCCCTATGAGCAAGCACTTTGGTGACAGTGGGAAGGAAAAACTCCCTTTTAACAGGAAGAAACCTCCGGCAGAACCAGGCTCAGGGAGGGGCGGGGCCATCTGCTGCGACTGATTGGGGTTAGGGGAGAAAGACATCCTAAGGAAAATGTATATGCATGGTCACATTTCCCAACACCAGGAAGTGAAAACCTAAAAACGAAACCAAAATATGGCGTTAGTGTCTACTGTCTGTGGCAGCGTCTGCGTCTCTGTGCTGAGAATATTGGTAACACCTTGCTATTTTTGAAAGTACGAACCTAAATTAAAACCCTGAGTAACTGAATGATTGTATTACATTACACTGATTAGCCCGTGTGAATAAACTGAGCATAAGCCATCTTGGGTTAAAAGCGATCCTGGAAGCCTACATAGAACAAAACTCGAGTCTGCCTCGTGTCAGCAGGCCCAGTATTTGAGCTCTCGTCTGTAATAGTATACCAAAGCTCAGCTCTCCATACAGCTGTGACACTGTCTCTGCCTGACCCAAGCATCTCAGTACCGCAATAACAGATCTCTGCTCTCGAGCAGGTTTGAGATCAAGAGTCAGCTGACTGCTGTTGCCAGTGTCTCAGCAGAAACAGCTGGATTCATCTCTCTAGCAGCTCAACACCTCCCAGGCTTGGTTTAGCACTAAGGAGCTAAACCAAACAAACCAGTCAGCTCTCCTTCATTGCAGCTGCATGGATCTAGTCTTCAAAGGAACAGCCACAAAAAAATAAATCAACCACATTCCTGAATTTCCCCGTCCAGGAACAGCTTCAATGTCCTGGATAAGCAAGAACTGGGTTGTAATTAGAGGGGAAGATACCAACACATGAGTTCACTGGAGTGTGGACGTTCAACCCACTGTCACAGCAAAGTGTGTAATAGACATGCCGGTCCACAGTGTCCAAAATGGCTACCCTGGATGAATAAAGACATTTTCAATCATAAAAGACAAGAGGGAGGGTAAGGAGAAGAGTGTTCAGCTACAATAACAAGAAATGAAAGCACTGATGGCTTTCAGTGAACAGACTGAGTCTCTGAGGACGAGCTTTAAAGATCTGTGGTGCAACGAAAACGTTCTTCAAGCTTTGGATGTCACTGTTTGTTTCTGCACTTACCAACTGTCTGTCCTCTGGCTGTGTCCCAGAATACTTCAGCTTTTGTGCAACCACACCTAAAAAAAACCAGACGGCCGTCGAGCCGAATACCAATCTCAAAGTTTCCTTTTATAGCAAAACGTTTGAAGAAGACTGTCTACAACTTATTTAAGCATTACATTAGAACATCGTCACTCAGGGTTAAGATGGCATCAGAGTTACTGAGTCTGTGCTTGTTAGAGTTAGGAGTGCTGAATGTTTTGTTCTTTGCTGCTTGAGGTAAATGCAGTCTTTGATACATTAGACATAGATATGCCGCAGCACAGGGTTGGTACACCTGGGGCTAAAGTATTCCTTTAACTGCATTGATGATGTTTCTAAAGTTCATTGGACTCAGCGTGGTGCAGACTGCGTATGAATAACTTGTCTCCTTCCTCACTCCCTCGTTCTCTTTAGGAGGTGTAAAGGTAACATGTGAATACAGAACTCACCAGGAGGGGGTGCAACAGGAGGAGATCACCATGGTAACCAGAGGGAGAAAAGACAGCAGTCTAAAGGTCAGACTCCAGGCCAGGGTCATTGGTAGGTGCTTGTGCACCGACAGATACACACACATACGCGCGCACAGACAGAGTAAACAGGTCCTAATCATACAGGACTGCATCTTTATTACCTTGTTGACTGTACACAGATCAAACACAGTTCAACAGGACACAGTGCAGCACAGTGAAACATTATAGTATGAGTATTATGCTTCAGTACATCTGGAACTGAGATTCTTGTTAAGGTGGAAGGAGTCCTGAAGAAAGGATATGTGGAGATTTTAACCCTTTAAAACCGGTCAGAGCAGCACGCTCCGTTTTGCGTAACTATTTTTAAATCCCGGTAGCACTGCAACCACGTGAGCTAGCGCAAAAAATTTTTTTGCATATGAAACCGGAGGAGTTGTACTTACATCTTATGCCATCAGCTTGTCCTCGGTCACAGTTTCCTTCCACATAAAGCTTTGCAAAAACTGCATAAAAAGCACTTGCAGCAACAAAAACATAATATTCCAGAAACACGCTTTGCCGATCCGATCAGCTGTTCATAACACTTCCTCTGTCCATCACCACGAACTATCGCATGTCCGCCATGTTCTGCCCGAAATTGGAAGTGACGTCATTTTCGCGGAAATGTAGTTTTTTACCACCAGTGACCGCTGCGAATGGGCAGCTGAGAATCAGGGAAAGACTGCTGACAGGAGGGAATAGACCCTAATGGGGCTGGTGTGGGTTAGTGCCTCATACCAGCAGGACCCAGCGTTTTTTAGCGTACCTGGGTACACCCATTATTGCTACAGAAGTCTCAAAAGAGAAGGGTCTGCGAGAGCAGGGGTGAAAGAAGACCCTTTCCGGACGGATTTAATGGCAACGAACCACGGAACGGTACCACCGATGAATAGATCAACCAGCATTGCAAATAATGGACCATCAATGATGGTAGGAAAGAAGCTGCAGGACTGCATTTGTGGCTGGCCAAAACTAACAACTGACATGGGCCTTGAAATATTAGATTCTAGCTCTAGCTTAATATCAGCCGCTAGCTTGGAGTTTAGCCACCAACAGCTAGCAACACATTTCCAAGCCAGCCACAATCAACACCATCAACCAGCCCAGAGCTCATTCAGAAACAGCTAACAGAGTCTTCCAACACTGAGTCTAGCCAACCACTACCAGCAAGGGAAAGGAAGATGGAAGGTAGGAAAGATCAGATTCTGTGGCCCAGATCCAGTGAGAAAAGAGAGTGGGTCTGGCTCTTATACTAGATCAACAAAAGGGTCCAGTTGAAAGGAAGCTGGAGAACCTGGGAACCATCATCTACAGCTATGGGGCTGAGCGATGTGGGGTAAAGAACAAGACTCAGAGCAGAAAGGCCATTTCAACCAGTTAAATTCCAGGAGACAGCAGGAAATTGATAGAGGCATGAACCAGTTATCATTCCGACTGATATGCCACCTATCCAGGCACCTGAACACCAAATGGACATAAGACCACCAACATGGAGTGAAGTGGAGAAGGTAGTGAAGCAGGCAAGAGCAGCATCGGCCCCAGGACCTAATGGCATCTCATATAGGCTCTACAAAAACACCCCACGAGTCCTCAAATACCTGTGGACGCTGATAAAGGTAGCGTGGCAGAAAGGAGTGATTCCAAAGGCTTGGAGAAGAGAAAGAGGTATTCTGATCCCTAAGGAGAAGAACTCCTCATCCATCAGACAGTTTCGCCAGATCAGCCTGCTGAACGTAGAGGGAAAAATCTCCTTCAGTGTCTTGGCCCAAAGACTATCTGCTTTCCTGCAAAGAAACAACTATATTGACACATCAGTGCAGAAGGCGGGGCTTCTCTGGATGTCTGGAGCATGCCAGCGTCGTCTGGCACCAGATTCAAACTGCTGAGAAAGAACAAAGAGACCATCACGTGGTCTTTTTAGACCTTGCCAACGCCTTTTGGTCAGTTCTGCATTAGATCTTGTGGATGGCCTTCAACTATTTCAGCGTACCAAACCACATCACAGGACTGGTCAAGACCCACTTTAAGGATTTACAGTTTTGTGTGACAGCTGAGAACACCACCACAGCCTGGCAACACCTGGGAATTGGAGTTATGGCAGGCTGCACGATTTCCCCTCTGGCATTTATCACGGCAATGGAGTTGGTCATGAGGGCATTCCAGTGGGTAGTGGGAGGTGAGAGACTCAAGAGTGGCCTTCGTCTTCCTCCCATTAGAGCCTACATGGATGGTCATCTAAATTACACCAGGGCCTGTGCTGCCGGCTTAGGCCATCCGCACCACACCAGTAACCCAAGAAACCCAAAGCAGGCTCGAGCACCAACAGAGAGGTCATTATTGGCTGCTTCTGTTTTTTTTTTAAGTTTATTATTGGTTGTTAATTTAAAAAGTGAGGTTAGAGGAACAGAAGACGCAGCCACACTATGACGAAAGAAGGAAAAACAGAAAGTAAGGCTGTAAACACGACTTCCTCCCGTCACCTAGCATTGGCTGATGGTTCGATTCCCCATCAAGTGTGGTGGCGTGGACCAAGAGAGAACACAGGATCACGAGGAGGTGGGGCTACCCGCATCAATGCTCCCAGTCGCCTGCTGCTACATCACCATCTCCCAGGAAACACAGGTGATCTGACTGTTCGTCACCACACCCAAGACCCCCGCCTTGTGCTGTGCCTCCTCAGTCAGTGGGGTCATCCCAGTGGGGCTGCTTATCAAAGAAGAAGCTGGACTACCAGGTGCTGCAGTCCTGGATGTGAGGGATGACTTCACCACATGAGCTGCTGCTGCACGTAGAGCTGATGCACCTTTGATAGTAGTTGGTGGCCGCCACGAGAGACCCTCCTGCTGGCAGCCCAACAATGGCAGCCATTGTTGGGCTGCTGGTCACTGCACACTGTGCTGATGGAACCCTTGTGTGGACCCAGACGTGCTTAATGTTCGGGAGTACTCACTTCGATCAGTTGGCGAGGCTGGGGGAGCGAACGTTAGGCAACGGGGCCCATTTGAAAAGAAGTTTTGGGTAAATGTGTGTCACAAAACAGCTGTGTGCAAGCAGGAGAAGGACCCAAACGCAAACTCACCAGAGCGGGAACTTAACTAAAAAATGCAGCTTTAATTGCTGAACAGAAATAAAGGTGATACAAAACCTTGCAAACTAAACTGGGAAAAACTAATACACGAGGAGACTCGGGGAGAATCACACACAGCTATGAGGGAGGACGTGACACTAACAAAGAGAAACACAAGGCTTAAATACACTGAAGGATAACGAGGGTAATGAGACACAGAAGGAGAGCACAGCTGGGAGTAATTAGACTGAACTAGACAAGGGAAGCAAAACTAGAAACACTGACATGAGACACAGACCTTCAACGTGAAACAGGAAACACACTGACTGAACTCAAGACATGTAAACTTAACAGACTGGGGAGACAGAACATAGAGACCTGAAACATGGGGCAGAAAGGCACAGTAGACACAACACGGAACATAGGGAAGCCATCACACAAAACCTAAGAACTAAACCCAAATTTCCCATGTGTGGGACCAATAAAGCTTATCTTATCTTATCTTATCTTATCTTGACAACCATAACTGAAACCTAGGGAAATGACAATAATCAAAACCGTACAACCAAGGACTTAGAACATAAACCATAATATAAAAATACAAGAACTCAAACTGGACCGTGACAATGTGACCCTCCAACGTTCGAGTGAGTTTCAGTGACGCTGTGGTATCTTTCTTTTTTCAGGCTGCACTCAACTTTATTTTGTTTGCAGTGAAGTGAGAGAGGTTAAGAAAAGCCAGTGGCAGCGCCACCTTCAGGCTTAATGGTGCAAACACGCATTACAAATGTTAAAAACATTGCTTCCTGGCGTTCACCTGATGTCAGCGGAGAATCCAGTGCTATTAGTTACCTGTCTGGTAGTTTCGGAAGGAGGACGTTACCAAGAAACTGATCAATTTTTTGATGGGTTTATCTGTGGAAAATACAGGCTGTTTATTCTTTCAGGGTCATATATTATGTTCCCAGATAAATCTTTAACAGCACATATAGTTCTTTTTTCTTTCTTTCTTTTTTAACTGGTTAGCTAAGAATTGACCGGATTTGTTACCGTATTCAAAAGTTTGCAAGCCAAGTCTTTGTACTAAGATTTGAGTTTTTTTAATTAATAATTTCATTTAATTCTAGTTTTGTTTTGCGTATTTTGTTAATTATTTCCTGATCTTAAGACCACACCTCCAAAATAACCTGTAAACCCCAAAACAGAAATCAAAGTTCCAAACATGAACTCAGTGACGAACACCTCCACTGTTATTCTGCCTCTAAACATCATAATCCGTCCTTCATGCTGCTCAGTAACATTCAGTATTTATTATTTACTGTTACTGATGCTGATGTTGGCTGTTGCCGTGGTTTCCTGCTGTGTTGTTTTCTTTTGCTTGTTTTTTTTCAGCAGCTCTTTTCTCTCCGTCTCTCTTCTCATCTGTTTTTCTTTCCTTCTCCTTCTGTTGAGTCTCTTCACAACTTCTCTTGTCCTTGTCTTTCCCGTCCTGTGGTGCTGTCCGTTCTGATTGTAACAACTTAAAAATATAATAGATAAATAAGTAAAGATTGAATAAACCATCATAATCTATTGGACCCACATACCAAAAGCTCTAATGATCCATTTGGGAAAATAAATCTTTAGCATTGCTACAGCGCTGGACAGGACAGACAAAAAAAGAAAAAAGAAAGAGCTCATTAAGTTGTCATAAAGAAAAGAAACCATTTTTCTGCTACTAAGAGCTAAAGTTATTTCAGTAACTACAGCCTGCTTGGCTACGCTGTCTAAGCATTTCATGGAATGTCACATAGTTTTTCCCTGCCGGCATCTCTCCATCTACTCTGACATCTTCCCCTTTTTTCCTCTGTCCAGACCCACATCACGGCACCCCCATGCTGCTGGAGGGGGTGAGGTGTCTCGGTGCCAGGAAAGATGCCCACACAAAGCACAGCAGTGATCGTAAGAAGATATGAAGTGTGTAACTCCTGATCATACTCAGTGACTGGGTCAGGGTGCAGTAGAGAGAGAAACATGGATCCATACATAATAAGTAGAATTCATCTGAAGGACAAACAAACTGCCCTGAAAATCACATCACAGTCACAGTCATGCAATTACATTTACACGAGGCTGCCATAGAGCCATAATGCCTCTGCTGCTGGGGCCAGTCAAACCAGTGTTACAGCACACGCACACAGACACACACACAGATACACACACACACACACACACACACACACACACACAGACACACAGATACACACACACACACACAGATACACACACACACACACACACACACACACACAGATACACACACACACACACACACACGCGCGCACACACAGATACACACACAGATACACACACACACGCGCGCACACACAGATACACACAAAGATACACACACACACACAGATACACACACAGATACACACACAGACACACACACACACACGCACACACACAGACACACACACAGATACACACACAGACACACACACAGATACACACACAGACACAGACACACACACACACACACACACACACACACACACACAGATACACACACACACACACACAGATACACACACAGATACACACAGACACATACACACACAGACACAGACACAGACACACACACACACGCACACACAGATACACACACACACACGCACACACAGATACACACACACACACACAGATACACACACACACACACACACACACACACACACACACGCACACACAGATACACACAGACACACACACAGATACACACACACACACACAGAAACACACAGACACACACAGACACACACACAGAAACACAGACACACACACAGAAACACACACAGAAACACAGACACACACAGACACAGACACACACAGAAACACACACACACACACACACACACACAGACACACACAGACACACACACACACAGACACACACACACACAGAAACACACACACACACACACACACACACACACACACACACAGACACACACACACACACAGACACACACACACACACACACACACACACAGACACAGACACACACACACACACAGATACACACACACACACACAGAAACACACACACACACACAGAAACACACACACACACACACACACACACACAAACACACAAACACACACACACACAGAAACACACAGAAACACACACACACACACACACACACACACACACACACAGACACACACACACACACACACACACACACACACACACACACACAGATACACACACACACACACACACACACAGATACACACACACACACAGGGTGTGAGTTTCACACTTGTGTAACAGTAATGACCACAGTAACCTTGCATGAGGTGTTGTGAGCTGTCACAAACACAAAGCCAGCTGGCCTGGTGTCACGTTCCCTGTATCTACTCTGAACCACCTGGAGGTAGAAAACCTGAAATTAGAGTGAAATTCCAAAATAGACGTTAAGTCTCTGAACGTTAATGCCACTAACAGGGTTTATGAAAGATAAGACAGACATTTTACCTGGTGACGCTGAGGTTGGACTCACCTGTTCCACACCGTTTACACTTTTACACCACATGTAGTTGCACAGCAGCTTAATTAACCGACTCACCTGTATACTCTTCTTGTATCATGACCAATGTTCCCTCTAATGTTTCATGTGTCTGAGCGAGCACACAAACTCCCTGAGCGTCCCTTGGACCACTGTGAGCAGCAGCAGACGTGTGCACTGTGGTCACGCCAGCATCCAATCCATCCAAGTTACATGTTTATTAAAATAATCAAATTACAGCATTTATGTTAGACGACTTTTAATTAACTGCTTTAGCCCACTTACAATGAAAATTAAAAAAATCCTGTTCATGACCTGCAGCATGTTAACACTATTGGAAAGAAAAATAACTTCAACTCGTCAAAGGAGCTTGCAAAGAAAAGCGTCTGGACTTCTTTAAGTTGCTTGAAGACGTTTCACCTCTCATCCGAGAAGCTTCTTCAGTTCTAAGGTCAAATGGTGGAGAGTCCCAGATATAAACCTAGTGGGAGTGACCCCCCACAGAGGGACAAAAGGACCCCCTGATGATCCTCTAATTAGCTGAGCCAAGGTGTGAAACTGGGTGTGGGTCCCAATCAGCCAGAGTTTCGGGTGTGTTCATTGTGAAACCTGGCCCCACCTTATCATGCGAATTCCTGAGGTCAGATGGCCCAGGATGTGAGTGGGCGTTAAGGCGTCTGGGAAGGATCTCCAAACTGGATTATAGATGGCAGAGAGTTGGTGTCATAAACTCCCGCCTCTGTTCAAAGATGGTCGCTCACAGTGGACATAGATGCTTCTTTCACTCCTCTTTCAAACCATCTGTCCTCTCTGTCCAAAATGTGAACATTGGCATCCTCGAAAGAGTGTCCTTTATCCTTAAGATGCAGATGGACAGCTGAGTCTTGTCCTGTGGAGGTGGCTCTTCTGTGTTGTGCCATGCGCTTGTGAAGTGGTCCACTGTGAGCGACCATCTTTGAACAGAGGCGGGGTTTACGACACCAACTCTCTGCCATCTATAATCCAGTTTTGAGATCCCTTCCCAGACGCCTTAACGCCCACTCACATCCTGGGCCATCTGACCTCAGGAAATCACATGATAAGGTGGGGCCAGGTTTCACAATGAACACACCCGAAACTCTGGCTGATTGGGACCCACACCCAGTTTCACACCTTGGCTCAGGCGATTAGAGGATCATCAGGGGTCCTTTTGTCCCTCTGTGGGGGGAAACTCCCACTAGGTTTATATCTGGGACTCTCCACCATTTGACCTTAGAACTGAAGAAGCTTCTCGGGTGAGAGGTGAAACGTCTTCAAGCAACTTAAAGAAGTCCAGACGCTTTTCTTTGCAAGCTCCTTTGACTACGATGACCTGGATGACTGAGAACCTTCACAGACATAACTTCAACTCCAATTTTGAAAACACAACTTTCTTTTTTTTTTTATAAAGCTCTGACTTGTATTATGAGTCTGTGGTCTGGGAGAGAGTCTGTAACTCTGTCTGCAAAATACAGTAAATAATGACCAATGCTGGGCAGTTAATTATATACTTACTTCTTATATAAACAATAAACAATATAAACAACGACAGTATTCAGGAAGAAAACAAACACTGCAGATATTTTATCATAACTCTGGTTTTACGTGGCCGATCAACACAATTTAAAAACTGGTATAAAGTCCACACTTTTCTCGTCAGTTGTTCCGTCTGTCCTGCTCACATCTCCAATGGTTGTACACGTTGTCATTAACGTGGCTTCACTCCACATCAGCCGCTTTGCTCGCTAAAACACCGGTGTCGGCGCATAAGGACACTGTCATAGCCTGTCAGCGACGTTGATTAGCTGCATATATACGAATGTGAATCGCATCATTGGCTGGACTATGGGATAAGGTGGCATCGTTCTGATCCCATACAGGAGCAGCCAGTCACTGACTAACACTGCAAAACAGAATCGTTAAAGTATTAATTTTAATTTCAATTCAGGTTCAATTTTTTTTTGTGCGCAGAGACGTGCCAGCAGTGCGCAATTGCGCACGTGCACAGTTTAGAGGGAACATTGGTCATGACAGACTCTGAAGTTATCATGTAACTATACAGCTGTGTGTACTGTAGACCTTTTAAACCCCCAACATTACTGGCACCAAGCCTGACTCTGACATGTGTAATAGAAGTAGAGCCTCACTGCCTTTTCCTTTGTGCTGACCTCTTTTTCTAATTGCTATAAACGTGTCTTGTGTAACCTTTTCCTGTGGCACTGTTGTGTTTTAATATGTTGAAAAAGTTCACTTGTGTGAAGCGATCCTGACCCCCAGTTTCAGTGTTTTTCTTTGTTGGATCAGTCAGCTTTCCTGCTGCGTTGCTGAAAAAGGGGAGACTGTGACTGCTGAGTGCCACAGACCACGCCCCTGCCACACTGTGAAATGTACTTTTTTCCCCAGTGGGCAGCGTGGGCACCCAAATTCCTGAACGCAGTAACTTGACAACAAGGCACCATAGAATTGTTAAAATGATGTAACGGAGCGGAAAGGCTGATTTTATTTCCAAGATGTTTTGTGTTTTTAAAAGGAAGGAAACCTTCCTAAAAACGGGCAGAGCAGTAGAGCCGCCAAGGGAAGCACACAATGTAAACTGTAAGATTAAAAATATAATTTATTATATTTAAATAGTTAAAAATGTAAAATGAATTAAAATAACCTTGGCCAAGGGATAACACAATAAAAATCAATAAAACACAACATTAAAAGTCCAGTGGGATCCACCCCGGCATAAAAGTCACAAAAAAACTAAGAAATCCAGCGTAGTAGTAAAAGAGGGAAACCCAGCGGAGTCCTCACCTTCCTCCCCGCATTCCACGTCCCGGTGCACTGAAGGAAGGGAGGGAGCGGCAGTCACTATTCCTTTCGACAGTTTTACTTTAATAAAAGGGATAAGTCAAAGACTTACCCCGGGTGGGCAGAGCTCTCAACTCCGCCCGCCGCTTCTTTAAAACTGCAATCGGCACCAGCTGTCTCACTGCTTCTGCTCTCCCGCAGTGCACAAGCTGGCTCTTGTCGTTATTGCCGTCTGACTGCCCGCTGCGCGTCCCTAGTCGCTGGTGGTGGCGCGTCCCCAGTCGCTGGTCACCTCCTGTCAAACGCCAACTCCAACCCTCTTATGTGTCATTGAGCTCTCTGTAAATTACCTTGCCTTTCCTCTCAGGTGTGTCCAATTAGTAAAAACGGGGGAAAGGGCGGAGTCTCTCCAGGACAATTTGACGGTAACTAAAACATGCAACCTAAATAAAACCCTGCACAAAATATAACCAATACATGCAATATAAAAAATAAATAAGTACACTTCACATTAAAATACAGCACAGCAAAACAACATCCGTCCTTCCCTGGATGACATCCCCCCACACTGAAATATTAGCAGTCCCTGCTAATGCTCTATCTCTCTATAACGCTCTGGTGGAATCCCACGCGTGGTCCTAATGGACCGTCTAAGGGACATACCTGAATCACTCTGGTGAGGTGACACACAGTCAGTAAGGGGTAAAAACCCATAAAACACTGGCGCTGGGAAATCCGAAGGGCCTGTGGTCGGCTCCTCCGTAGGAGGGGTAAAGTCTGTTTGAGGAGCAAGGCACACTTTTAAGGCATTCCTATGTAAAGTTTGTATATTACCCCCCTTTTCTGGTTTGACCTTATACACTAAGCCCGTATCTCCCACCTGTTCCAACACCACATACGGCTCAGGAGACCACCAGGAGCACAGTTTTCCTTTGCCCTGTCTGTTTCGATCACGTACCCAGACTCTCTCCCCGGGCAACAATGGAAGGGTACAGCCCCTTTTCTCATACTGGCTTTTGTGTTGGGAGGCTGCACTACACATCTTCTGCCCAGCCAATCGATAAGCTAGGGAGAGCTTCTGATGATGGGAACACACCCACTCACTCAAACCCTGCCTCGCCTGTTGGGGGCCCACACCTAACACCACATCCACAGGCAGACGTAAATGCCGACCAAACATCAAGTAGGCAGGTGCGTAACCGGTGGAGCTATGGATAGTATTGTTATAAGCATGAACAAGTTCCGGCAGATTTCCTACCCACTGGCTCTGCCTAACTGATTCTAGTGAGCGAAGCATGTTCAATAGGGTCTGATTGAAACGTTCTACACTACCATTCCCCGCAGGGTGGTAAGGTGTCGTGCGGCTTTTAGTTATACCATAGGTATCACAGAGTTGTTTCATTAATGCAGATTCGAAATTAGACCCACGGTCGGAGTGGAGTCGGCCTGGGCAACCAAACGGCTGTATCACATACTTCCATAAAGCCTTTACTGTAGTCTCTGCTGTTTGGTTTATTGTAGGGATAGCCCAAGCGAACCGCGTAAACAGATCAGTCACCACAAGTATGTTTTGATAAGTGTCAGTTGGTCGGCCTAAGGACAGAAAATCCATGCCTACAACCTCCAAAGGGTATGAGACTGAAATAGGGTGCAGTGGAGCCCTAGGTTCTACTCTCTCCTTTTGTAGACTACAGGGGACACAACCCAGATGAAACTGACGTACCTGCGCTTCCATGTTAACCCAATAGAACCGCTGCCGTATCCGAGAGAGGGTTCGATCTACCCCCGCATGGGCAGCAGCCTCATGGACCTTCCGCCACACCTCATGGCACCTGGAACTAGGACACACAACTTGATAACGAGTCTCCTGGGTATATTCGTCCAACACCCTACGGCACAGTACTCCGTCTTTAAGAAAAAGTATTTTTTGCTGCTGCAGGAGTCGCCGCACACCATGTGACAATGCCTGACGCTCTGACTTTGTGGGTGCGACCTGGCCTTCCAGAAGTTGTTTTACCACTTGAATATCCGGATCGTGAACTTGTGCTTCTGCCCAGTCCCTCCCCTCTACCTCACAGGTCAATTCAATGGCTGCTGAAGTGACTCCACGCTCCGATCCAGCCCCCTCCAGGTGCTCTGCTGGGACAGTGGGGAATCGAGAAAGGGCATCAGCATTAATATTGCTCTTACCCGAACGATACTTGATCTCGTAGTCAAAAGAGGCCAGCTGGGCAACCCAACGTTGTTCTACTGCGCCCAAGCGAGCAGTCTGTAAATGGGCCACAGGGTTATTATCAGTATACACAACGAATCGTGCACCAGTCAGATAGTCTTTAAACTTTTCGGTAACTGCCCACTTAAGGGCTAACAGCTCCAACTTGAAAGAACTATAGTTTGCGTCATTCCGTTCCGTGTGGTGTAAGCTTCTGCTGGCGTACGCTATTACCCTTTCTTGGCCCTCTTGAACCTGCGCCAGAATGGCTCCCAGCCCGCGGCCACTGGCATCTGTATACACAATAAAAGGAAGAGAGTAATCTGCGTATGCCAAAACAGGTGCCTGCGTTAAAGCTGCTTTGAGGGCCTCAAATGCCGTTTGACATTCTGGGGACCACTGTACTTTACGACGGTCTGTTCTCTTGTTCACAGGGACCCCTGTCAATAATGCATTTAAAGGGCGTGCGATTTTAGCAAAGCCGGACACAAAACGTCTGTAGTAACCAGCCAGGCCCAAAAAGGATCTGACCTGTCTGATGGTATCAGGGACCGGCCAATCCATCACCGCAGAAATCTTATCAGGGTCTGGTCTTACACCATACTTATCCACTACATGCCCCAGAAATTTCACCTCTTGTTGCAGGAACTCGCACTTGTTCGGCTGTAACTTCAACCCATGACGCCACAGCCTCTGAAACACTTCATCTAGATGCTGTAAATGAGACGAAAAGTCAGGTGAATAAATGATAATGTCATCTAAGTACACCAATAAAGACTCGGCAATCTGTCCACTCAAACAGTGCTGCATCAGGCGTTGAAATGTAGCGGGTGCATTGCACAGACCAAACGGCATCCGCTCGAACTCAAACAACCCAACTGGGGTCGTAAAAGCAGTCTTTTCTCTGTCCGTCGGGTCCATTTGGACCTGCCAGTATCCACTGGCTAAGTCCAGGGTGGAAAACCACTTCGCTCGAGTAAGGCTTGTCAATGTCTCTTCTATTCGTGGCAAGGGGAAAGCATCTTTATGAGTCACCGCATTCAATTTTCTGTAGTCCACACAGAACCTCCAGGCGCCATCCTTTTTTCTCACCAAAACAATGGGTGCAGCCCACGGGCTACAGCTTTCCCGGATAACTCCCTTTGCCATCATATCTGCCAAGAGACTCCTCATTTCCTTATACATTGCGGGGGGCAAAGGACGATACCTCTCTCTAATGGGAGCTGCATCACCTGTGGGGATACAATGATGCACCAGGTCAGTCCTCCCGAAATCTTCGTCATCTTTAGAGAACACCTTCTCCCATTTAAGCAATAAAGCACGTAGCTCGCCCTGTTGCAGTTCAGACAGGTCAGGTCTTTCAATCAGTTTATTCATCTCCTCAGGTAATCTCTCCTCCTCCGTGGGGGCGCCACTATCGACCAGAGCCACCTCCACCACACCGTCCGTCCCAAGGGACAGGCTCAGGTCCTGTGAGCCATGTACGTCAGCTTCATCCACGCAGGATAGCTTTCCCAGTTTCTGGTAGCGACCTATAAAAAGAGGATAGGGGTGTGGGTTACAAATCCTCACTGGCACTCTCCCGGCCCTTACCATGACAAGGGTTCTCGCCACCCCCACATCAGGGGTTTCAGGCAGTGCCTCCACCAGGGCACAATAATCTGTTCCTTGCGGACCCGTCTGAGTCCGGCCCCACACCATTATTTCACTCCTCGGGGGAACTTTAATTTTGCGTCGGCCAGCTAGCCGTACATACCCCACCATTCCGTCCTCCACTGTACTTGCTTCTATCCGTCTGCATGTTGCGAAGGCATTCCTCCAGGCCTGTTGATTCGTTAACTGCTGTGGGGCAGGAGTAGTCTTTTCCGGCCACTTAAATACATTCCAACAGGCAGTCACAACATTCATACCAATAATCAGTGGGTGAGTGCAATGGTCATCTTTTACCACCACAACCCCGCGTCCAGGAACCTTAACACCTTCTATTTCCATGTCCAGGACAGCATAGGTGGTATAGGGAATTTCCAGACCATTGGCGGCTCTCAGCCTAAAGGCGGTTGGAGTTTTCTCAAGCCTAGCCTGGGAAAAATACTCATTAAACAGACTCTCCTGTATCAAAGTCACTTGTGACCTGGTATCCAACAAGCCTTGAAGCTCCACCCCTTCTATCACTATCTTCACTGTTGGACACTGCCCAATAAATGTTTCTGTGGCCCTTAATTCCTTAGGTGAACTAAAAACCCCGCCCCTCGGACCTCAGCAGCAGGGTCATCTAGTTTAAACTTGGCTGGGAAGACATGGAGGTCTGGCAAAACCTAGCTATATGTCCTGCTTGTTTACACCTCCGACAGATAGGCCGACCTTGTGCATCCCAGCTAGCATTTGATTGTCGCGGTCTTCTCCTAAACTGAGGTGCAGGCGGAAGAGTAGCTACAGCTGGCTGAGTGGAGCCTCTAATTTCCCTTACTAGCTCTTGTGCCAATCCTTTAATTTGTGCCTTAACATCCTCCAGTATCTCCTGTTTTAACACCTGCCTCCAATCTTCTTTCTGTTCAACCTTAAAAGGAGCATGAGACTTATTTACAGACAGGCAGGTTACCTCAGACTGGGGCTGTACATGTTCTGAGTCTAGGAGCAGTGCCTCCTGGCGTATGGCAGCAAAATCTTGGTCTGGATTACGCCGCACATAGACCTTCAGTGCCTGACTTACAGGGCCCTCCCGCAATCCTAGCAACAATTGATCTCGCAGGGCTGCATAAGAGGGGACATTATCTGGATCATGCTTTTGCAACCTACAGTATAATTCTCTCAACCGCAAAATAAATGAAGATACAGTTTCACTTGAGTTCTGAGTGCAACTAAAAAACTGTGACCTAAGAACTGGGGTGGGGACACTATCACCATATAAAGAGTCTAAAAAAGAAAAGATTTTTTGTACTTGGTCTCTTTCACTGGTTTCAAGAACACTGACCTGACGTTTAGCCTCACCTGCTAGCGCTCCCAACACAATAGCAACTTTCCTCACTTCAGGCAAGTCCTGAGATCCCAGCAGCCCCCGCATCTGCTCCTTCCACTCCTGATATTGCACATCCTGATCAGGCCCTTTAAACTTTGGCAGCCACGGGGCTCCGGGATATACAGGCATCATCATATTTGCTATTCCCCTGGCTAACCCAACTGCTCTTGGCTCCGTATCCTATGTCGACAACGCCAATTATGTAACGGAGCGGAAAGGCTGATTTTATTTCCAAGATGTTTTGTGTTTTGAAAAGGAAGGAAACCTTCCTAAAAACGGGCAGAGCAGTGGAGCCGCCAAGGGAAGCACACAATGTAAACTGTAAGATTAAAAATATAATTTATTATATTTAAATAGTTAAAAATGTAAAATGAATTAAAATAACCTTGGCCAAGGGATAACACAATAAAAATCAATAAAACACAACATTAAAAGTCCAGTGGGATCCACCCCGGCATAAAAGTCACAAAAAAACTAAGAAATCCAGCGTAGTAGTAAAAGAGGGAAACCCAGCGGAGTCCTCACCTTCCTCCCCGCATTCCACGTCCCGGTGCACTGAAGGAAGGGAGGGAGCGGCAGTCACTATTCCTTTCGACAGTTTTACTTTAATAAAAGGGATAAGTCAAAGACTTACCCCGGGTGGGCAGAGCTCTCAACTCCGCCCGCCGCTTCTTTAAAACTGCAATCGGCACCAGCTGTCTCACTGCTTCTGCTCTCCCGCAGTGCACAAGCTGGCTCTTGTCGTTATTGCCGTCTGACTGCCCGCTGCGCGTCCCTAGTCGCTGGTGGTGGCGCGTCCCCAGTCGCTGGTCACCTCCTGTCAAACGCCAACTCCAACCCTCTTATGTGTCATTGAGCTCTCTGTAAATTACCTTGCCTTTCCTCTCAGGTGTGTCCAATTAGTAAAAACGGGGGAAAGGGCGGAGTCTCTCCAGGACAATTTGACGGTAACTAAAACATGCAACCTAAATAAAACCCTGCACAAAATATAACCAATACATGCAATATAAAAAATAAATAAGTACACTTCACATTAAAATACAGCACAGCAAAACAACATCCGTCCTTCCCTGGATGACAATGACACCACAGCTGCATCTACTAAACATACTGAACAAGTTTGAATCTCAAGTTTGACGTTTTCTTCTCTGAACTCAAACGATCACAGAAAGAAATGAACAGTCTCTTCATTTTCATGGTAGTTTTATTTTAATGAAGAGTATCAACCAAAAATCCTTACATAAATGTTATAAATTGATTTGCATGTCATTGAGTGAAATAGTTTGATCCTTTGTAACCAGAGCACTAAGGTCCTAAATGAATGTTGTGCATACCGGCGGTCAAATGGGTGAATGATGCTTGTAGTGCTCAGCACGTGCTGTATAAAAAAGGCCATTTACCGTTTCATGGATTTCTCTGCTGAAGAAGCCATGTTTTTTAACGTTTCCAGTGAACAGTAATGATTCAGAGGTTTTTAGTTCAGATGAAACCAAACAACCCCACAGACACGGAGGTGGAAAATTTATTCTTTGGGCTGGTTTTCTGCTAAAGCAACTTCACCTGGACATTAAACCATCACATCTTGGGCAGGAGCCTCCTTCCATCAGCCTGAACACAGTTTGTGTTTGTGGGTGGATACTGTGACACAAAACATACCACCAAGGCCACAATCAAGTGGTTACAGAAGAAGCACATTGATGTCTTCAGGCCTCAGTATTCATACAGAACATTTGTGGCGTGAACTGGAGCTTCTAGTTTCCAGGTGGCAGCCAAGAAACCTGAAAGATTAAGAGAGTTTCTTTAAAGAGGAGAGCGATCTGTGCAAACCTGGGGACCAGCTACAGATGTCTAACTGCTGCTGTGTCAACAAGGTTTCTCCAGATATGCACTACGACATAATTTGCTCAAATACTTAATTCACGCAGTGACAAGCACGTCTATTTATAACTTTGATGTGATCTGTTTGTTTTGTTTGGGTGATATTCTGTCTCTCCATTTAATCATACTGTAAACTGAAATGCTGTGTTGAATGCTGGAGCAATGATTTATTAATGTAGGCTAACACTTGCTATTCCAGCTCAGTAATAATATGCTAATAATTGTGTAATAAGGTAGAAACAAGGTAATCATATGGAAGTGTGAGTTATTCCTACTCACAGAGTAACATTTCAATAACAGCCAAGTAATAAGCCTGTATGAACAGTGAATGTAGCTGCGTAACATTACACTGAAATTCATATAACTGAGTTCTAACAGACCAGAGATTGAGTGTAATAATGTGGAAATACATGTGACTGTGACACCAAGTGATGATAATATTATAGCAATATATTGGTTATATATTATAATTCAGTTCAATTCAATTCAGTTTTATTTTTATAGCATCAAATCACAACAACAGTGACGTCAAGGAGCTAATATTGTAAGGTAGACTCTACAAGTGAGAGAGGGCAACGTTCAATGCATCATGGGAATCCCCCGGCAGCCTACACCTACTGCAGCATAACTAAGGGAGGATTCAGGGTCACCTGGTCCAGCCCTAACTATATGCTTTAGCAAAAAGGAAAGTTTGAAGCCTAATCTTGAAAGTAGAGATAGTGTCTGTCTCCTGAATCCAAACTGGAAGCTGGTTCCACAGAAGAGGGGCCTGAAAACTGAAGGCTCTGCCTCCCATTCT
This sequence comes from Copadichromis virginalis, assembly GCF_057382275.1. Taxonomy (NCBI): domain Eukaryota; kingdom Metazoa; phylum Chordata; class Actinopteri; order Cichliformes; family Cichlidae; genus Copadichromis; species Copadichromis virginalis. Next base: position 5,758,212 of record NC_140623.1, on the reverse strand, counting down.
ACTTTTAAATACTCTAGGAACAACAAGTAGGCCTGCAGAGCGAGAGCGAAGTGCTCTAATAGGCTGATATGGTACTACAAGGTCATTAAGATAAGATGGGGTCTGATTATTTAAGACCTTGTATGTGAGGAGCAGGATTTTGAATCCTGGATTTAACAGGAAGCCAAAACAGGAGAAATCTGCTCTCTCTTTCTAGTCCCTGTCAGGACTCTTGCTGCAGCATTGTGGATCAGCTGAAGGCTTTTCAGGGAGTTTTTAGGACTTCCTGATAATAATGAATTACAGTCGTCCAGCCTGGAAGTAATAAATGCATGAACTAGTTTTTCAGCGTCACTCTGAGACAGGATATTTCTAACTTTAGAGATGTTGCACAAATGGAAGAACGCAGTCTTACATATTTGTAACCTGTTAGCAAAAAAAAAATCTGTGCTGTGGACTTTTTTGTTTATTGACTTGTGGTGGTAACCTCATCATTATAAGGTCAATGCATTAACATTACTGTATTACAGTTACTGTATTTCAGTGCTGGAGCCCTGATTTGTGTCCCCAGGATTCTTCTTTGTGTGAAGGTAATAATCTAACTATTATGTTTAATGCTGTGGCTTATTAATTCAATTCAATTTCAATTCAATTCAATTTTATTTATATAGCGCCAAATCACAACAAAAGTCGCCTCAAGGCGCTTCACACGGGGTTCAAGGGAGCAACGGGGAGTTATTGTGTTTACAGCTTTTCACTGTAAATAAAGAGCACTGTTTGCATCGCTCGTCCTGGTCACGGAACACTGGACCAGCTCTTTATCCTCTCGAGGATACTTGAGGGTGCATGGGAGTTTGCCCAACCAGTCTACATGTGTTTTGTGGACTTGGAGAAGGCATTCGACCGTGTCCCTCGGGGTGTCCTGTGGGAGGTGTTGCGGGAGTATGGGGTGTCTGGCCCATTGCTACTGGCCATTCGATCCCTATACAACCATTGCAAGAGCTTGGTTCGCATTGCCGGCAATAAGTCGGACTTGTTCCCGGTGGGTGATGGGCTTCGCCAGGGCTGCCCTTTGTCTCCGGTTCTGTTCATCATTTTTATGGACAGGATTTCTAGTAGTGGCGGCCAAGTGGCGGAGGGTTTTCACTTTGGTGGGCTTAGAATCTCGTCTCTGATTTTTGCGGATGATGTGGTTCTGTTGGCTTCATCGGGTGAGGGCCTCCAGCTCGCACTGGAACGGTTCGCAGCTGAGTGTGAAGCAGCAGGAATGAGGATCAGCACCTCCAAATCTGAGGCCATGGTTCTCAGCCGGAAAAGGGTGGAGTGCCCACTCCGGGTCGGAGATGAGTTCCTGCCCCAAGTGGAGGAGTTCAAGTATCTCGGGGTCTTGTTCGCGAGTGATGGGAGAAGGGAGCCAGAGATCGACAGACGGATTGGGGCTGCAGCTGCAGTAATGCGGACGCTGCACCGGTCCGTCGTGGTGAAGAGGGAGCTGAGTGTAAAAGCAAAGCTCTCAATTTACCGGTCGATCTACGTCCCTACCCTCACCTATGGCCACGAGCTGTGGGTAGTGACCGAAAGAACGAGATCACGGATACAAGCGGCAGAAATGAGCTTCCTCCGAAGGGTGGCTGGCCTCTCCCTTAGAGATAGGGTGAGTCAGCTCTTACTGGAACAGTGGCGCGGCTGCCCCTCTGTTGGTCTTCCATGGTCTCTTGTGTTCTGGGGGCCTCTGGATGTCTGGAGTTTTGATCTCCTCCATACCCGCTTCACACCCTGGAGGACGGGGCTGTGGCCCCCCCACACTCCCTAGCAGATCATTACATGGAGAAACCTTTGGAATGCAAGCATGCTGATCCACACAGGTATGCACACATGGGTATTCACAGACGCGGACTAAAGCTTTCTTGGCTGCTGCCTCAAAGCACACTGTGCGCTGTCTATCTTGCGTGCTGCACAATATCGTTTATTATTTAGTAAATATTGATATCTATGACTAGCTAGTTTATTGTGATGGTGCTTTGTTTTCTCTATTATTATGTTGCTCTTTGTTGTTTGCTGTCTCCTCTGTTTGTTTTTTTTGTTTGTTTGTTTTTTTTTTTTCTCCATACAGGTGACCCAGGAGTTCTTTTTTTTTTCTCTCTCTTCCCCCCCCTTCTCACCGTCTCTTCTCCCCTTTGGTTTTCTTTCTTTCTCTCCCCCTCTTTCTCTCATTCATTCCCCCTGTCCTATTTATTAAAAAAAAAAAAAAAAAAAAAAGACAAAGGATGAACTGAAGCTCTGCCATCACGTAATGTCGCATACTGCTGTTTCTGATGTCATTTAAGAAAAAAAAAAAAAAAAAAAAAAAGAGATAGGGTGAGAAGTTCGGCCATCCGGGAGGGGCTCAGAGTAGAGCTGCTGCTGCTCCACATCGAAAGGAGCCAGCTGAGGTGGTTCGGGCATCTGACAAGGATGCCCCCTGGGCGCCTCCTGGGTGAGGTGTTCCAGGCATGTCCCACCGGGAGGAGGCCCCGGGGCAGACCCAGGACACGGTGGAGAGATTACATCTCTCGGCTTGAGCTCCCCCTAACCCGCCCGTGCCGCCTGGCCCCCCACTCGGGTTACCCTATGTCCTCACATTGCAACAACTGAGAGGAAAAGAGGTCCCCAGTAAGGGGCATCGGCTGAACTGGACCTCTTTTCCTCTCAGTTGTTGCAATGTGAGGACATAGGGTAACCCGAGTGGGGGGCCAGGCGGCACGGGCGGGTTAGGGGGAGCTCAAGTTGGGAGGTTGGCCACCGAAGGTGGCCAAATTCCATGCACAGACCACACCTGTTCCCATCCCGGGCCCCCACGTCACCCACAGATTGCTCTCCAGGAGGGAAGTGTCCTCTCTTATACCAAATAAAGGGGTTTGAAAGTGGGCTTAGGGAACCCAGAGGTTAGGTTTAGGGCCGGAAGATAGGGGTTGAAGTTAGGGCCCAATGTTCAATTGGGCCCTAACGGTTAGGTTTAGGGCCGGAATGAAATCCCTGCATGGGGTTAAAAAAGGTTAAGGTTAGGGAAGGCTTCAGGGCCAGGAGTTTATAATGGGATGGCCATAAAAGGGCCTATACAAATAAAAAATGAAGAAACAAGGAGAAAAGTAAAGAGGAGGGGAAAATTCCCTTAAATGGAGTTACAGCACCCTCTAGTGGGTTATATTGGGGTTAAACTCTCACAAAATGGCATCTGAAGCCTCCCTCAAGCACAGAAGTACATAAAATCAGTCACTCAAATTGGTTTCATGGAGATGCTCCATTAACATGATCATTCCAATGATCCAACATGTGCTCTGCAGTCTTGTCCGTCCAGCGAAGATTGTCCGATTCTGTGCTGAACTTATCAGCAGGTAGAGCAGGTATGTGCTCCTTTAAACCTGCAATAAAATTGTTTATGTGTAATAATGTGTCTTGTTCTGTTTTGGGAAGGGCAGAAGAAAAGTTAATCACTGGAATATAAATGTCAGCTTGGGGGAATTTTTCTTGTCAGCGTTCTTCTCAGCTCCCTTATTGGTACATTTTTATCCCTCTGACACCTGTTATTCAGGCTGAAGGAGAGAACCAGCTTCTCCACCGATGTGTCACTGTCTGCTTTATCCACAAGGATCTCTGCATGGCCACATTCTGTCAATTTGGACTCCCTCCGCAACATTAGGAGGAATCAAGCTCACATTGGTGTCTCCAGTGATCACGATGCTTCCTTTGTGTGCAGTCTCCACTCTCTGAGCTTTTTCTTTGTGCTTGGATGTCTCGTCGGGGTGCATACCTGTTGTCCAACTGAAGCTGTGTTGGTCTTCTTGGGGGTGGATTCCCCCTGTATGAGGTCCATCGCCTCCATGTTCCGTTGTAGCTGAATGGCGGGAGAAGATTTCCCCTCAGAAGAAGCCCCATGAAGTGCTGTAGGGATTCTCCTCACCCTCTGGTCTCTCGGTGCCACTTGATTGGGCCCTGGTTCCTGTAGATGCACAGGAGGAGTGGCAGGTCTCAGATCGCCGTCTCTTCCCTCCTCCGTCTTACTGGAGAGTGACAGTTCACCTCCAATCGGGTCAGACGTCGTAGCAGTCGTAGTTTTGGGTGCGGTGTTAGCTGTGGGTGGAGCCTGAACTTGTGCTGTGACAGAAACGATCCGGCCAGTAGTGGCCTGCAGTGCTGCGGGTTGTGTGTGCAGAGAAGCTGATTGTGATGCTTCAATCAGGGGTGCAATCATGTCCACCTCTCCATTTACTTGTGGCTGATGATCTGGTTCATTGATGGCGTTGCTCCGCTCCGTCGATCCAATAGTTGCCTACACGTCTGCCAGCTTCGCCACAATTACAGCCTCAGTTTGCTCCAAAGATTCAGGCTGAAGACGGCGGCCCAGATTCCTTTTGGCCCAGGATGCTGCTATCTCAAACGGGCCTCTCCAGTCCTGTTCAGGAAACTCAAAAAGAGTCTTAACTGCCTCCTCCATGCATTCATTATAATGATCCCAAAGGATTATCATGGTTGTATGAGCCCAGTTCTTAGCATTGCCCTCAATTAGAGTCTGCACTTCTCTATTGGGGATAGCTGGCTTAATCACAGTCATTAGATTGTGAGCTATCTTGTTCAGAGAGGGAGGAGGAACGTCCCCCGAAACATTCTTTAAATGGTGCACTGTCTTAATGAGTTTATGAATGATGTGAACCTTTGCTGAGAAGTCAGGATCATCTGACTGTATTTTCTTCTGTTGTCACAGACCCGGCTCTGGAGGACTCGGGGGTCCGTGAGCAGTTTTGACTGTTGTTGTTGTTATTATTATTATTATTATCATTATTTGGTGATGTGTGTGTTTTTCTGCACAATGCTGTGTTAGTCTGTGTCCCACTCGTATGTATAGGCAGGGTGTGGGTGTGTACCTGTGTATGTCTGCGGGTGTGGCTGGAGGATGGAGTACAGCCACCTGCAGGCCTGATGGGTGTGGCCCTGCGGAAGGACTGGCCACACCTGAAGTTCCTGCCACACCTGTTGGTGATCAGGGCCCTATTTCAGGAAGCCGGTTTAGTGCAAAGTCTGAGTAAGTATACCCTGAGTTAACGAAAACTCTGGTTTTTCGGTTTCACAAAGCGAGTTCAGCTGAAGCCTGAGTGAGTCACTATGACGACACACTCCGTGAAGCTAACCTGCCCCCTAGCAGGTTTACTACAACTAACCCTGACTGTCCCCGCCTCTTTGTCGGAAACCTGACAGTAGGAAGTTTCAGACATGGCGTGCCACTTCCTTGAAGAGCCAGTAGATCTTGAAGCCCAAATACTCCGCAGAGCTCTCCGCCGGGAGAGAGTGATCAGAGCGCGTTTGGACATTTTATCATTACCTGATGATTTCCTGTGCGAACGTTACCGTTTCTCAGCACAATCTATAAGTTATTTGAATAACATCCTCAGGCCTAATATTGCACATGTGACACATCGCGGACATGCGCTCAGTTCATTGCATATTATTTGTATTGCACTCCGTTTCTTTGCAAACGGGAGCTTTCTGTACAATATTGGTGACGCTGAGCACGTTTCCAAGGCTACCGTCTGTCGGGCAGTCAGGAATGTTACAGTTGCACTGAAACGTCTCCTGTACTCGTCTGTGGTGTTCCCCGGTCATAGACCCACAAGATTTATCAAAGAGGGATTCCACAAAATTGCAGGTATCAGGATGAACAAAACTCAATGCATGATGTGGTGATACGTGAACTACCACTCAAATGGTACAAAAATTTCCAGGGTTCCCAGGCGTGATTGGCTGTATAGATGGCACCCACATCCCAATCATTGCTCCTTCAGTAAATGAAGGAGACTATGTGAACAGGAAGTCTTTCCACAGCATCAATGTACAGGTACATAGTTCCCTGTAGCATTTCACACCAACAAGTGATGGCATCATGGTAATGGATGCCAATATGTGTTCTCTGCACTGTGTAGATCATATGTGATGCTGCCAACATTATCATAAATGTGGAAGCCAAGTGGCCAGGCTCTGTACATGACTCACGAATCTTCCGGGAATGTACACTGAGCACCAAATTTGGACATGGTGGGTCGAAGTAACTGTGAAATATACAGAGACCAATTGCCACAGGGACGTTTGCACTGACATGTATTCTTCTGTCCTAGGAGAGTTCACTGGCTACTTGCTTGGTGATAGGGGGTACCCATGTCTACCCTATTTGCTCACCCCTTACCCTGACCCTGAACCGGGCCCACAGCAGCGATATAATCTGGCCCATTGCAGGACACGGGCCAGAGTTGAAATGACCATCGGAATGCTCAAGGCCCGGTTCCAGTGCCTTCGTAGACTCAGGGTCACCCCAGAAAGGGCATGTGACATCATTGTGGCATGTGTGATCCTACACAACATTGCCACGATTAGAGGTGAACAGTGTCCAGCTGAACCAGACAACAGCAGTGATCCACACGATGAACATCCTGACCCACCCACGAACGTACAGGATGGAAGAGCAGTCAGAGACACCATATGCCACAACCATTTCCTGTGACCCGTCAACCCAACATGTTACATGACAAATACACAGATACTGTGGTCAACTGCCTTTATTGGTCACCCTGTATGTCCTGTACACAAAGAATAAATGCGTATATTAGTATGTTGTACAAACACTGACATGATTCGTCCATCTGTGATCACTCCACCCACCCTTAACTGTTGTTCCAGCAGTACAATCTCCAGCTTCGACTTTTGGATCTGCAGCTGGAGGTGCACCATTTCCATGTCGCACTTCTGTATCTTCCTGGCCAGATATGTCTTATACAGCTGCTTTACAGGGAGCTATTGCAACAAAGGACATAGCATTGGCATCCATAGTACATGCCTACTTAGGTTGGTTGTAAATCAGTGCTGGACAACCCACTGTGGTAAGGTTTGTTGTAGGAGTGGCTGGACCCTCTTCCTCTTCATTTCCAGCATCACTCTGCCAGGGACATAGTAAGTCCATGGTGTCATCATAGTACCACATTGTAGTCAGTTGTTATATTTTCCACTGTACGCTGTATACCTCATAGTGTGGCTCTGTTGCGGCCTCCTCTGTAGCAGCTGTCACTGTTTCGTCATCATGTGCCTGTGGTGGAGACATTTAACAACATTGCTGTTCTACTGTTGACACATGTAGTCTGTGGAGTATTACGAGTACTCACGACTGCATGTCAGTCTGGCTCAACAGGGGGCTGCACCAGATGCAGTACACCATCACCGTCAACTGGAAGTATATGGGGTTCATACAGGTCACTCATGACTTATGTGGGCGCAAATGGCAATTACCAGACATACCAATCACCATACACCTCATTGTCAGTATGCTCTCAGAGACAACCGACACTGAGGGAAGGCAAAATCAGTAGGTGTCAGGGTGGAAACGCTTTTATGAGCTTTATGTTGCATTAAGGTATATGTTCATATGTTACTCTTATTGGGAAAAGTACGAAATGTACTACTCGCTCTGTCTCTGGGAACAGGGAGCTCACCCTGTGGGAGGTTAACACACACACACACATGTATGCAAAATTAAAGGACACTGCTATGCTCATAATAAAGACGTACCACTGCAGCTCGGTGTGTGTGAGTCTCTCCCTGGGCCCTCACCCGTGCAGCACGTTAACAGTTTCCAAGTGTCTCAGTGTTGTTTATTCACCTGACTGTTTGATAACTCTCATTCTCTGACAGTAGGACAATAACTTCACTACGACATAGTTCATTTTGGTCAAGGTGACTGTGCAGAATGGATGTATGCACGCCATGTATTGTTTTGGATTTACCCCTTATGTAGGCACTTGTGTCTTGCGGGGTTATTGACTCAGAGGATGTCCCCGCAGAGATGCCTTCAGCCACAGGGCGCCCACTGTTTTGGCTGAGGGCCAACTGCTCAGCCTCTGTGAGTGGTGGTGGTGGAGGACCCCCACCTGTTTGTCGGGCCTCCGCTTTTTTTCTGTTGGCTGTGACGGCACACATTTGGGCATACAGAGTAGGCAAATGTGTACTTGTGATGTGCTCAGATAATTTCAATATGTGCTTACAGGAGGTATATTACTGTAGCCTCTAACTGCAATTGATTTACATCGGACACACAGACCAAGCACTATGGCTCATAATACAATTACACCTTACCTGTTTGGACTATATTTTTATATTTCATTTTTACTTGCTGCCAGGCACGTTTGGGGCCTGTTGGGTTGCACCTGCGCTCACATCACGTCACAAAATAAAATGTATGACATAGGCAATGAAATGACATATACTGAGATGACGTGTTAAATGGGTGGTGATCCCTAGATCAATGTTTAGATTAACACTCACGCATTGACTCTGTCGGTTATGTTTTGCCATGCATGCTCCCTTTCCTTTGCAGCTGCGGCTGTGTTACTTTTTTTCTGCATGATGTGCATGCTGTCGGCATATGCTGCCATCAGAATTTCGGCCTCAAGCGCTGTGAAATATGTCGACCGCGCCTTCTTTCCCTCCGTCTCCATGGTGACTCGCTTAATCTGTGCTCCACTAATCGGGGCTTTATGTATCCTCGTGCGCGCGCTTGACTTGGGGTTGTAGCAACTCCGCGTTGATTGAACTAATTGTTATCAGCCTTTCTGAAACGGAATATTCCGAGTTGGACAGTTCGGGGTTACTCAACCGTGAGTATCGTTTTTCACTCGGGGTTTTCTAAACCGGCTTCCTGAAATAGGGCCCAGGGCTCGTTGGGGGAGCTACTTAGGAGAGAGCTGGAGCTCCCACCGGCGCGGGATCATTGAGTTATCGTACCAAGTCAGTGTGTGTCAGCATATGTCTGTGCTGTTCGTATATGCCCGCTGAGGGTATATATGCCCAGTTTCAGCCCGGTCAGCTGGCAACAGACCAACAGCATTCATTACCGCAGTGAGTAAACCCGACTCATTTGTGTCTATTAATCCTGTCATTGAAAATCAAAACACAGATGAACAGCAGAGGACGGTTTCCTTACACCCGGCCCCGCCTTCACGGAGGAGAAGGCGTCCTCGCAAGCAGCGTTCAGCCACATCTACACTCACTCCTGTGCTGGTCGAAGACTCAGGACCAGCGGCTCTGGACGCCACAGTGAGTAAAATGGACTCTGCCGGTGTCGTAAATTCCCTTCCTGTGAACATGGACATAGAGACTATAGCCACTACGGCAATTAACAATGGAGAAACTGTAAGAGGTGTAACTGAACTCCCAGTGGGGATTTTTGGACCACCGACGGACGAATGTGGCCTGAGTGCTAATGCTGGGGCAGAATTTTGCCTAGACAGCCCTGAGGTAGTTAGCTCAGAGTCGGTGGGGTCAGAAACTGTTTGCTTTACCTCCAAAAACTCAGAAGATGTTCACTCTGAGACTGTGAGCTGGGAGCTAGGGAGTTCACAGCATACAGACCCAGATGACTTTTTGGCTCAGTCTGGCCATATGGAGACAGAAGTTCTCCCCAGGGCTTCCCCAGAGGCCGAACTGGAGGCCTCAGTTGCCTCTGGACCCCTGGAATTTGTTGAGCCAGCTGTAACATTCTCATCCTCTCCACCCTCCATCATAGCAATATCACCCTCAACTCAGTCCGCTGCCCAGCTAGTAACGGAGTCTGCTGCCCAGCTGGTAACTGAGTCTTCAGTCCAGTCAGCCTCTCACCTTCATCCTCAGTTGGAGGTTGATATGCCTGCTGGACCACCTCTGCCATCATTTCACCCGTCTGTCCCTGCATCGCTGTCCAGTCTACCGGGAGTAGCTGCCACACCATCATCACCTCCGCCCTCTGCAGCTACTTCTCCACCAGCGTCCCATCAGACTTCAGCAACCGCAGCACTCTCGACTTCACCATCCGCATCACCTACTCTACCTTCACCTTCCCCACCTGCAGATACTGCATCACCATCTTCACCTCCGGATCGACCATCAGTAGCTGTAGCGCAGCCGGAGGCGCTGCCGGAGGCGCTGCCGGAGGAGCTCGGCGAGCCGGTGGAGCCAGCGCTGCTGCCGGAGGAGTGGCCACTATCGAGAGAGGGGCTCGGCAGGCCGGAGGGACCCGCTCGGCCAGAGCCGGAGGTCGGCGTGCAGGATGCATCTCCACGCCGTCCACGTCCAGTGCGCCCACCACGCCGTCCACGTCCAGTGCGTGCAGCGCGCCCACCACGCCGTCCACGTCCAGCGCGTCCAGCGCGCCCACCACGCCGTCCGCGTCCAGCGCGCCCACCACGCCGTCCGCGTCCAGCGCGCCCACCACGCCGTCCGCGTCCAGCGCGCCCACCACGCCGTCCGCGTCCAGCACGTCGGGGATCTTGAGCCTTTCAACTCTGCCGCCCGCCGGAGCTGCAACGCTGGCGCCACCCAATCCGTGGCAGGCCACCAGAGATGCAGCACCGCCGCCACTGGATCAGTGGCAGGCCCCCAGAACTGTTTCGTTGCTGCTGCTGGACCCGTGGCCGCCCGCCGGAGATCCTGCTCTTCCACCAATGGACTAGAGGTAGGCCACCTGAACTGTTTTAGGGTCGTCGGGAGCCGACCCTTAGAGGGGGGGTACTGTCACGGACCCGGCTCTGGAGGACTCGGGGGTCCATGAGCAGTTTTGACTGTTGTTGTTGTTGTTATTATTATTATTATTATCATTATTTGGTGATGTGTGTGTTTTTCTGCACAATGCTGTGTTAGTCTGTGTCCCACTCGTATCTATAGGCAGGGTGTGGGTGTGTACCCGTGTATGTCTGCGGGTGTGGCTGGAGGATGGAGCACAGCCACCTGCAGGCCTGATGGGTGTGGCCCTGCGGAAGGACTGGCCACACCTGAAGTTCCTGCCACACCTGTTGGTGATCAGGGCTCGTCGGGGGAGCTACTTAGGAGAGAGCTGGAGCTCCCACCGGCGCGGGATCATTGAGTTATCGTACCAAGTCAGTGTGTGTCAGCATATGTCTGTGCTGTTCGTATATGCCCGCTGAGGGTTAGTGTTGATGGCTGCGTCTATGGTTTCCCTGCAGGAGGAGGAGTGGTCCAGAAAGGCAGCACGCACGGGGTGTGCGGAAACGCAACAGCGGGGAGCACGAGCACAGACGTCGGAGGGAAGCGCCTGGAATTACCTGGAAATGTTCAGTAACTTCATTATTAAATCTAATTTCAGTTTAATAAGTTATTAAACCAGAGTTCAAGAAGTGTAATGATTACTTGGAAATATGTGTGGTAAAGTATGTGTAATAACTTTGAATCAGGTCTGCAAAATACAAAATTACTATTACTACATTTCATAGTAACATTGGACAATATTGGAAGCAGACGATGAGTAGGAATAGAAAGTGCTGCTGATATTATTTGACTGAACAGGTCGGTCTTCTTAACGTCTTAAATATGATGATACTCGTGGCTCACATACATGTGTGATCTGTATAAACATGTTGGTTGTGAATGTGTGGCCTCTGGTGTGCACACTATGATGCTCTGTGGTGTCACTAACATCATGTCTTTCTTTGCCTTGGTGACTTGATCATGTGTCTGTTTATGTGAATAAAGCACTGCTCACATGTCATTAAAATGACATTTCAATGATTTCTTCATTGTTACAGTCTGTTGTAGTGGGTGTAGTTCTGAAAACAAACATGAAATTCATATAAATGTTGGTAAGAATCACAGCAGGACATTTACATGCAGCAGGGGATTATGAGTGAATCACAGTAAAGGAATTTAAGAAGAAAGAATTGAACCACGGCCCTCATCCACATCGTGTAACGCTGCATATTCTGTCCAAACATTATTACTGATGGAAATGACTCCAGAAAAGGTTCATAATGTCCCAGAACTAAAATCCTCTGTCACGATCGGGCGAATTACACACAGTAGTTCGGCGTGCCCGTGTGGCGTGCTGGCTAGACCCAAACGCGGCGAAGGCTCGCGGTGGGTTGGAACAGACACGCAGTTATTCTAGTAACGATCAGTGCACGAAGCGTGGCTTCGGAACTGCCGTTACAGACGGAGAGCGAGCGGAGCCGGGATGAGAAAAAGGATCGAAGGGAAAAACACTCACGGTTGCTGAATCAGGCGGAGACTGACGTCGGCAAAGTTTCGGAGCTCCTGACATGAAGAGAACAATGTCTGAGCGGCGAACAGGTGGGTGGCATCTCTTTTAAACCCGGCCCCGTGATCAGCTGATCACCGGCTGACATCCTCTGCCTATAAACTCAAATAACCAATCAGGAGTGGCCTTTTACAAAACAACAGCCTTGATCTTCCAGATGTATCAGTATCACATCACAAATGTTGCCATTTCTTATCATTACAGCATTTTCTCAGAAGCTTATTGTTCATCCATCTAAACACTCATTAGTTAATCATGTACATCATTGTTCTTTGTATGCTGCTGCTAAATGTCCATCTTTGCATATTCGCAGACTCTCCCATTGGTTGATCTTTATCTATAAATCTCTCCTTGGGCTGGTTCCATCTTATTTATGTGTTTATATGTGTGAAAACCACAACCAATACAACCTTCGTTCGAACAAAATCATACAATTGATTGTCCCAAAAATCAGAACAGAATTGGGGAAAAGGGCTTTTAAATACGCTGCCCCTGCTTCCTGGAATAATCTGCAGAAGGAACTGAAATTATCAGAATTGGTTACCTTGGGAGAGTTTAAGTCTGTCTTAAAGGAACGAGAGAACAGCTCTTTTACTCAGTGTGATTGTTTTTAATGTACTCTTAATTTGATCTGTTATTGTATATTTTACACATGTTTGTATGGGATATTGTATTTGTTTTAAATGTTATATACCTATGTGGTATGTGACTTTTGTTGCTATGATGCCAGGTCTCTCTTGGAAATGAGATTTTTAATCTCAATGAGATTTTTACCTGGATAAATAAAGGATTAATAATTAGTACATTTTAAAGCTACACGTTACCTGTACTGTTATTATAAAATGATTTCTCTAATGCACCTTCTTGAGTTATTGATCATATTGCTCCTGTCAGAACAGAACATGGTCCACCTAAATCATCCTGGAGAAACTTTGAAAATATGGGAAGAAGAATCTGCTGAATACAAGAAGGAGCAATGAATTCATTTTGAAATCTATGAAACTAAGCTAAAGGCTTTTTTATTTCCATTCATCAATAAACGATTTAATCATTGTAATTATTCTATCAACTGTTTCAGTGATGAGTGTTTCTAAACAAAGTTTATAATATTAGAGGGAATATTTAGTCATTTCTCTGCCATACATACACATGACTGCCATAAGCATCACATCCACACGTTCACCTGTAAAATCTAAAAATCAGGAAGAATTTCACCAGCAGCTCCCTGCAGGCTGCTATCGCCCTCTACACTCTGCTCTAATCACATCACAACTCACATCCAGTGGTAATACATCACAGACCTACTGTACATCTGTGCTGAGATTCAAAAACTCGCAGCCTTCTTCTCAGTATCTGTGTGTGTGTGTGTGTGTGTGTGTGTGTGTGTGTGTGCGCGTGTGTGTGTGTGTGCGTGTGTGTGTGCGCGTGTGTGTGTGTGTGTGCGTGTGTGTGTGTGTGCGCGTGTGTGTGCGCGTGTGTGTGTGTGTGTGTGTGTGTGTGTGCGCGTGTGTGTGTGTGCGTGTGTGTGTGTGCGTGTGTGTGTGTGTGTGTGTGTGTGTACGTGTGTGTGTGTGTGTGTGTGTGTACGTGTGTGTGTGTGTGTGTGTGTGTGTGTGTGTGTACGTGTGTGTGTGTGTGTGTGTGTGTACGTGTGTGTGTGTGTGTGTGTGTGTGTGTGTGTGTGTGTGTGTGTGTGTGTGTGTACGTGTGTAGCACCAAATTTAAGCACCTTAAAGTCTTTAACCTGAAACAACCTGTCTCTGTCTCAGATAGCATCAACATTTTGCTCTGTGACCGTCTAAAAGTCATCCATGGAAATAATTCCAAACATTCAAACCATGCTTGTCACATGTCACAGAAAGGAACAAGGAAATGACAAAGACATGTTTGAAGTCACTAAGATAACTACGACAGAGAGACCCACAGAGAGGGTGCATTCCCACAGTACATCGACCTCTGACCAGCGCCCCTGTACAGGAAGTCTGGACTGGATCTCTGTTCCCAGAGTCCTAATGCCTGATCCTACGAGTATTACCCAGCAGCCAGTGCAGAGTTCAGATGGAGCAGATGTGGGTGAGGGGACTCGCTCGGCTCTCACTGCCCCACTGTCCGAGTGCTTTTGTCTGATAAAAGAAAGCCGAGCCTCCGTCAGCCACATTCATTATGGCAGCTTTGTAATTGTAATTAACCGGGTTCATTTTTGGGTTCTGGACAGTAGGTCACATGGGCCTGTAACCAGTAAGAGCTATTCACACTAAAACTGGTTAATGCTCAAATTCTTACCTTCACAAAGGGTTAAAAAGGGAATGTCCACAATTTAGTCTTTTAGTTGCTGGAGTTTTTTTTAAGTATTTTAAAGAAGAAAAGCAAAAGCAGAATCAAATTATATTCATAATCACATAATAATGATCAAATCACATCAAGTATACTTATTTAATTAATCTAAGAATTTATAAAGACAAAATAATAATCACGAACAGTGACAGAGGTGGCATCAGTGCTGCCGTGCTCCGAATCACATATGTGTAAAACCCTCATTCAAAAACTCCACTGATTCTACCTCTAGATGATTCATCAGTAGAACACAGAATAGGACATTAACACAGAGAACATACTGTCACGCCCCGCTCTGGGGGTACAGGAGCGCAACAAGGGTTAAAAAAAGGAGCCTTGGTCCCCAAAGTCAGAAACAGCCAAGTCACAGATGAAGGTGAGGTTTATTGCTACATCAGTCATACCAAAACTGAAAGCAGAAACTCCAGGGTGAACCAAAATCAGCTAAAGTAACAAAAGAAACAAGCTTTTCCAAAGAAGTGCTACTTAAACTAGACGAGGACAAGCGCTACCCCAAACTCCCAAATTTAATAAACAAGAGAAAACATACAAGAGGAAGTGGGCTTCAGTGCTGTTTATAAGTGGACAAAGCTATTTACAGTACTATACACTGTCCTAGCTGTTGTCAGGACACACAGAGGGATTAAATACTAGGGCTGTATCCCAATTCAGGGTCTGCAGCCTTAAAGGCCACATTTTAAGGCCGATTACGTCACAGCGACGCAACGAAAGCTGTCCCAATTCAAAGGCTGCTCGAAATGCGGTCCTCAAATGCGTCCTTCATGTCCCTGAATTTTAAGGCTGTGGCAGTGTAGACTTCGTGGCCCAACATATCCCAGAATGCATAGCGCGGCGGTGGGTGTGGATAAATTTGCAGAAAAAAACAGCGGATGAGGGGCGCCCGAAGAGTAAACTTTTAAAAGTAAGTACTGAATATTATGTCACTTATTTATGTGCGAATGTTTAATAACAAAGAACATTAAAACATTACTGTTGGCCACATGTCGGCAAAGTCATGTGACATTAGTGACGTTTGCACTAACTTGGTTTTAAAGCCTTTACTTTAAAATATACGTCGTTCAATAGCTGAGCTTAATCTCACAGAGAATGATCAAAGCTCATGTAGAAACAAACAAATGAACAAAAGATTTTCTCCTTCATTTCTGTCAAACACAGCTGTATGACACGTTTCCAGCTGTTAGTATCATGGTTGCTAGGCAACCTGGGCAGCGCGACGGAGGCTAGACTGTCCGATTTCACAAGCCTCGCACTTCCGGCCTTAGCGGTCTTTGAGTACGCGGCCCTTGTGGATCGTTAAGGCTGCGTACTTTAAGGCTGCAGACCCTGAATTGGGATACAGCCTATGACTTGGGCAGCTGAGGACAGGTCTGCCGGAGACAGCGGCAGCCAATCAGAAAAAGGAGAGACTGCAGAGACTCTTAAAGGCACAGAGCACACATAAAAAATGTAGTCCAGACATACCAACACACACTGATTCATGATCAAAATATGGCCACTGTAAATGTTTTAAGGAAAATATTTTCTCATTTTTAATGTGATGACAGCAACACAATGAAGTGTTTCTTTTTGAGGACGCAGCTTTCAGGATTCTCTGCAGCAGTCTCAAACGTCTGACGGCCAAGGAGAGCACTTTCTGAACAGTCCTGGCTCTTCTTTGGTGTAATTTTTGTTTCATGATGTAGTAAGTGTGCCTTTCCAGAAGTGTAAACTGCCAAATCCACATGCGACTCCATGCCATCGGTAATGCAGGCCGTTGAGCTGAGGCTCATCGCTCATCTTTAGTTTGACGGATGCAGAGTCCGTATTTTCCTGAAAGAATTTCACATTTTCTGCCAATATTAATCACAATGGCAGCTTTAGCATATGCTAACCAAAGGCCATATTCTTCTTTATTGTGCTGCAAAGAATAAAATGATCAGTTATTAGTTGCAGATGTTTCTGTATCCAAGTCTTGAAGCAGTACTTTAAAGCACTTGATATAGTTGATCATTCTGTCATTGCAACAGGACAGATGATTAGTGGAGCCTCATTCCGTCCCGATTTATTTGTACAGGGGCTGAAGAATGGATGGATGGTATCAGAAAAACTATCTGTGAATGTAAACATTAGCACTTTGGCATCTACGTTGTAGAAGGACAACAGTCCCTTGTCATAGTCAACATAGATTCCCACCCGAGATGGTCTGATGTGAACCGTCAAGTTGGTCGATGGTTCTGTTCTGAAGGCGAACTCGGACTGATCCCGAAGGCTGAGAAACCAGTATCCATGGGCGGGGCTCACGGTGATTTTACCCTTACGGTTGATGGACCGACTGGCCACGCCGAGGTCCCAATCAGTCTTCCCCCCTACCTCCACCTGTAAGAGGACATTATGGTAATGATTAATTTAGACATTCGACACCGAATTTGCAGTGCGCTTTGATCTTTAATGTGGATGCCATAGTTTTTCCAGTTATGATGGGAGATCCCCCATATGTTAAAAAAAGAAATAAAAAACACTAATTAATCAGTAATTTAGCAAAAAGAAACACATAAAATCTTCTCACTAAACTCAAGATGTCATAAAGCTCCCCTCGCTCATGTCTCCACGTACCCATCAGATGGACTGCTTTGTTTGTACACAGAGACTGAGAGTTTAAACTAAAAGAGCTTGTTTCCATATTGCTTACCTCCCAGTAATGGCGCCCTGAGTTGAAGCCCTGGTTGGCCAGCAGACACACTACCCGGTCAAAGCGTTTCGGGTTGTCTGGTACCACCTGATGGCGATCTCCGCAGTAAACCCTCTTCCCATCTGCTGAGACGGTGAGACGTGGGTGGGCTGTGGTGGGATCCAAAGTGATGTCAACTGACAGATACAGTGATAGAGCAATGGTTAGTTCCTCCACCCTGTAACACTGCTGACTTGAGTTCGGGTTAAAGATGAATGATGTCCGGTACACAAGTTGGACAGAAAACTGTAAATGCCAAAACGTCTTTGAAATGGAGTTTCTAAAAACCCGCCAGTTTAGCTCGGGGCTCAAACAAAAGTAAACGCTAAAAGGATTTAAGTCCATACCTGCATATTCTTGAACCCTCTTAACCTCTGCAAAGAAAATGTGATAAATTGACTTCTCGACATTTTCTTCAAGTCATTTATTTGAAGAAGAATATTAACATGTAAAGAATTGTGTGCTGTCATTAAAACACTTACTCGGGTTGGGTCTAGATAAAGACTGGTTTGATGACGATTGCTGACCTACCAGTATGGAGAGACACATTTTTGTAATGTTGAGTTAATATTTGATGTTTGTTAATGAAAACACGATCATGCAGAGTTTGAACTTAGAATTACATAATGCTAGGATGGTCTGTTTTTGGCTACGTTGCTATTGTACAGACGTTCCATTGAGTTGCAAAGGTTTAGAGACACTATTTGCTCTTTTGAATTTTCAACGTGACTTTACTGCCCAGTTTAACTTGAGGTGGGAATGAAGACTTACAGATTTCTGGCAGTATTCGCAGCTCTTTGTGAAACTGCTCCATCATCTGATTGACAGACCTGAGAATCACACCTGCCGTCAGCTGAGATGACACAGAGACTCCGGACCAGTTCTTAGCCTGCCAAGGTGCAGACAGGGAAGGGAACGTCTGCAGGGAGATAGGAATGTCATAAAGACATACAGTCTATGTTACATATCATGTTAATCATACTATATGCTCAAAGTAGCCAAATTCCAGTTACTTAGGGCCAAATAACAAATTCCAATAATCACCGATTTCATTTTCATCGGCGGTTTAGGAAAAGGTCTGGCTGCACTCTCTTCTGCACCTCTCTCATGCACTGTCCTTCAAACTCATCCATGTACTCCTTACATGTTCACCTGTCTCCCTCTCATTGAACTCTGTCCAGGTTCTACTAACCTTCATTCTCTCTTCTCTCCAGAACATATCTGCTTGTTTTCAGACTCTCGTCCATGCACTCCCTCCCCTCACTGCAGATTACATCTGGAAACATCAGTAGTTTCTGCTGGAAAGGTAGTTGGCAGTGGTTCCTGGAGTTTGCACCAAAAACCTCCCAGTAAATGCTTTGGTTGCTAGCAGATTGCTACTGACTACCTACTGGCTGAGCAGGAGTATAAGGTGTGGCACAAACCAGAAATGCCTACAAAGTAGAAGTCGTGCCTCAGCCACAGCCGATGTGTTTCAAAAGACACAGCATTTCGTTTAAGCCTAATCTTCTCTTTTTCTTGTTTCGCTTCAGGTCAGAGAATCTGTCGATTCCAGTAAACCACAGTGCTACAATATGCTGCTGACCAAATGAATCACAAACTTTTTGCCAGCTGGTTGGGGAAGGCTTCTTTTCTAATGACTGGTCCAAGGCTTGAGGAAGAAATTTCCCACTGACTAACAGCAACCTCTAGCAACTGAATGGGCGACACTCATCAGCTTCATTCACTCGTTCCTGTTGCCACCACGAGCACCTCTACAACCCTCTCCTCCCTGGTCACGTGTCTGCACCCTAACAAACGCTGCTTGTACCGAACTGTTCTGTGAGCGTGACTGGGGCGCCCCAGCTTTTAGTACTATAACCGTGGCTCTCACAATTCTCTGACAATCATTTGGTAGTTTTATGCAAACAATAACATAAAAGCATCAGGAGTAAAAAAAAGTGAGTGGAGAAGACATTTTCATGTCTCCCAGCAGCTAGTGCCTCTAGCAAGATGAGTAATCCTGATCCAGGGTTTCACATCTCTGCATCTCAATTCTCAGTATATTCCTTAACTGGACTTATAGCTACTTTCTGGATCTGTTACTGGGAGTAACTAGTGGAGCACTGCAAATGTATTACGTCTGTATTATTTTATCTGGTGCCTCATTTCATTATTTATTCATACCTTGAGAAAGAATATGTAGTCCTCAGACAGAGCCAGCTGACTCAGTGCTGAGCTCCTCCGTTTAAGCTCAGCTATTTCTTCTTCCAGCTCTCTCAGCACGCTCTGAGCTCTGCGCTCTGCCGCTCGAAGAGTCACCTCTATCACCTGGGTGCCACAGAAAGGGTGTGTTCATGAATATGCCGACAAATGTGTCGTCTACTTTGAGACAAAAATAGTGTGTGCAGTATGATTGTCTCTGTAGTTGGTCACCTCCAAGACTTCAGCTTGGCAGTGCTCCACGCTGGAGATCAGCTTGGAAAAAGCACAGACGGCTTCATCCGTCTCTCTCTCTGCACTATCCTGATTAAAGCACGAACAGCAACCAGCGGAAAAGTAGAAAAGAAGAATTCAGAGACAACCATAAATGCAAAATGTGACAAACTAAAGTGTGCTCACTTTTGGTATCTATTCTGTCATTTTCTTTTCTGAGATATTTCATTAGACATGAACAGCTCGGCCACATGAACAGTTTTTAAGGACAAGTGTCAGCTAAAGATCTCTGCTCTCTGATTGGCTCCTGGAACAATGTAGCATGCTATCTTAACAAAACAAACAAACAAACAAAGTGCACGTGTGAGAGAATAAATACATACGATCCATAAGCGAAGCTTCTTCCTGCAGTCGTGTTGACACCACATCACTCACCTTTATCTCTCGCAGGGAGCTGTGTACCTCCTCCACTTTTCTCTCTCTCTCACTGATGAGCTCCTTTAGCTCCGCCTCAGTAACACCTAACTTAGCCTGAATGAGACAGAAAACACACAGTGTGTCTAACAACCAACGCATTAAACATGCTCTGCTGCAGTTGCATGTTTATATACAATTAGATGCACAGTTTGTTTGTCAATGACAGTTGACTTTGATTTAAAATCAACTGTGTCAACTGACAAACACTGAAAATATGATTGAAGTGCAGATCTTCAGCTTTAATTCAGGTGTTTCACAAAAACGGTGGAGCCAGGTGTTACTGCTGATAGAAGTAGTATGAATTCTGATGAGTGAGAGCAAACATGATTGGATAATGGGCCAAAGCAAAAGCAACCCAAGAGCAGTGTTGGTCAAGTTACTTGAAAAAAAGTAATCAGTAACTAATTACCAATTACTTCCCCAAAAAATTAATCCTGTTACTTTACTGATTCCTTTTTTCAAAAGTAATTAATTACTTAGTTACTTAGTTACTTTTTAAAAACACGATTTACAACCTGAAGAGGTGATAAAGTGATCGATCTTTCAGCCCAATTCTACTTTTTCTGCATAATCCATCATACAAAATTTAATCAAATGGAAAAGTCTCTTTTTAAAACTTGTTTTATCAGTTTTAATCTTTTAACTTTATGCATCAAGCAAAAATGTAATTATATGCACCATTCTCTGACTTGAAGAAATTTGTTTAACATTTAAACCTATTTTCTGCACATTCCAGCACATAAATTTTTTTTTTTGTGTTTACACTCAGTCTTTCAAATAGATGCAAGTAAAACACAGCAGAAAATAAATAAAGTCAAAGACTCAGCGGTCCTGTTGCTCTATTTTCACCTGTTGTCACAGCGGGGCGAGCTACACACAGTAGGACGGTGTGCCCGTGTGGTGTGCTGGCTAGACCCAAACGCGGCTAGGCTAGCGGTGGGTTGGAACAGACACGCAGTTATTCTAGTAACGATCAGTGCACGAAGCGTGGCTTCGGAACTGTCGTTACAGACAGAGAGCAAGCGGAGCCGGGATGAAAAAGAGGATCGAAGGGAAAAACACTCACGGTTGCTGAATCAGGCGGAGACTGACGTCGGCAGAGTTTTGGAGCTTCTGACATGAAGAGAATGATGTCTGAGCGGCGAACAGGTGGGTGGTGTCTCTCTTTTAAACCCGACCCCGTGATCAGCTGATCACCGGCTGACAGGACCCCCCCCCCCCCCCCCCCCCGAGGACCGGCACCCGACGGGCCAGGACGACGGCGACGGAAATCCGAGATCAGGGAAGGGTCCAAGATGAAGCGGGACGGCACCCAGGAGCGCTCATCAGGACCGTAGCCAGCCCAGTCCACCAAATACTGGACCCCCCGACCCCGGGGACGGGAGTCCAAAATCTGCCGGACAGTGTAGACAGGACCCCCATCGACGAACCTGGGCGGGGGCGGGGCCCGGGAGGGGGGCGCCAGCGAGGAAGTGACGCGCCGTTTAAGCTGCGAGACGTGGAAAACCGGATGGACCTTCATGGCGGGCGGAAGCCGGAGACGGGCTGGGAGAAGCTCCAATCAGGCGGCAAAAGGCTTTCCAGAACCTGGCGGTGAACTGGGGCTCCCGATCGGAGACTATGTCCTTGGGGAATCCGTGAAGCCGGACGACATGGTCCAGGAGGAGCTCGGCCGTCCATTTGGCGGAAGGGAGGCTGGCCAGAGCGACCAGGTGCACCGCCTTAGAAAACCGGTCCACAAAGGTGAGGATGGTGTCAAGACCGTCCACGGATGGGAGGCCGGTAACAAAGTCAAGGCCGACATGGGACCAGGGACGTCTCAGCACAGGGAGAGGGCGAAGGTCGCCAGCGGGCGGCTGAGTGGAGGACTTGGCCCGAGCACAGGTGTCGCAGGCGGAAACGAAGTCACGGACATCCCGGGTCATGGAGGGCCACCAGAAGGCACGACGGAGGAGTTGGAGGGTCCTGTCGGGCCCCGGGTGACCAGAGAGCGGGGAGGAGTGAGCCCAGAGCAAGGCCTCCTGACGGCATCGGGATGGTACAGAGAGCCTCCCAGCCGGGGTGTCAGGCGGAGGTGGTTCGGCGGTCAGGGCATCCCGGATAGAGTCCTCCAAGGGCCACCGAAGGGGGGCAGCGAAACAATGAGCTGGTAGGATAGGTGCAGGGTCCGACGTGAGGCCGCCCTGGGCGAACTGCCTGGAGAGAGCGTCTGCCTTGGTGTTCTTGGAACCAGGGCGGTAGGCGAGGTGGAAGTTGTACGGCTCAAAGAATAAGGCCCAACGGGCCTGCCTCGGGTTAAGCTGCTTGGCAGAACAAATATGGATCAGATTCTGATGATCAGTCCAGATCAGAAACGGTTCTTTCGCTCCCAGGAGCCACTGCCGCCACTCTTCTAAGGCCCACATGATGGCCAGGAGTTCTCGGTCTCCGACACCGTACCGTCGCTGTGTGTCAGAGAATTTCCTCGAGAAATAGCAGCACGGGTGAAGTTTTCCATCCGGGCCGTGTTGAGAAAGGACGGCGCCCGCGCCAACATTGGAGACATCCACCTCCACCACAAAATCTCTGGCAGGATCAGGGTGGAGCAGGACGGGAGCCGTAGTGAACTGGCGGATAAGGTCTCTGAATGCCTGTTTCGCACCTGGGGAGAGGCAGAAGGGCTTGGGCAGGTTAGCTGGTTTGGTGAGGGATGTCAGTGGGGCGACAATGGTGCTGAAATTGCGGATAAAGCGCCGATAGAAATTGGCAAAGCCCAGGAAGCTCTGTAGCTGCTTAAGGCTGGAGGGCTGAGGCCACTGGGTCACGGCTTGGACCTTTTGCGGGTCCATGGTCAGGCCATTGGAGGAGATGGTGAAGCCCAGGAAGGTGGTGGACCGCTGATGGAAAGCACACTTCTCCAGTTTGCAGAACAGCTGGTACTCGAGCAGCCTGCTCAGCACGGTCCGCACGTGGCGAATATGGTCCACTTCGGTGCGGGAGTAGATCAAGATGTCATCCAGATAAGCAAACACCCACCGGCCTAGCATATCCCGCAAGACATCGTTGATCAGATGTTGGAAGACAGCAGGGCTGTTGCAGAGGCCGAAGGGCATCACCAGGTACTCCCAGTGCCCGTTGGGGATGATGAAGGCTGTCTTCCATTCGTCCCCTTCCCTAATCCGCACCAAATTGTAGGCGCTGCGTAGGTCTAGTTTGGTGAAGATGCAGGCCTGGGAGAGGGAATCGAGTGCGGTGGATAGCAGAGGGAGAGGATGGCGGTTCTTGACAGTGACTTTATTCAAGCCCCGGTAGTCTATACAGGGGCGGAGCCCGCCGTCTTTCTTTTTGACAAAGAAGAATCCCGCAGCTGCAGGGGAGGTAGAAGGGCGAATGAAGCCCTGTTGGAGAGCCTCAGCAACGTACTCCTCCATGGCTTTGTTCTTTGCGGGTGACAGCGAGAACAGGCGACCACGAGGAGGGACCGCTCCCGGGAGGAGCTCGATGGCCATGTCGTAGGAGTGATGAGGAGGGAGAGTAGAGACTCGCCTCTTACTGAAGACCTCAGCTGGGTCATGGTAAGCCGGAGGGATCTTATCCAGATCAATGGGCTCCGGGGGTGACGCCTCTTCTGACTTAGAGTCCTTTTCAGTCCGGAAGAGAAGGCAGCGGCGTGGACACCGGGGACCCCAGTCCAGGATCTGGCAGGAAGACCAGGAGACGTGGGGGTCATGTTGACGGAACCAGGGGTATCCGAGGATGAGAGGAGAGGACGTGGCCGAGACTACTAGAAACCGGATCTCCTCCTGATGATCCCCAATAGACATGCGAACCGGCTGGGTCTGGAACTGGATCGGGTAGGGTTGGAGTGGTCACCCATCCACTGAGGTCACCGGGAGAAATCGATCGACGGAAGTTAACGGAATGCGAAGTCGAGTGGCTAGTTTTTGATCGATGAAGTTCTCAGCGGCTCCGGTGTCCAGGAGGGCTTCAGATGAGAACTGTTGGTGTGTCAGGAGAAATATTACTGGTAACAGGAAACGAGAGGGGTCAGAGGAGTGGGAAGGGCCAGGTGGGACTCCCCCGCAGTCTACCTGGCGTCGTCGTTTCCCGGACGTAGCGGGCACTGGGGACGACGGTGTCGAGCTGATCCACAGTAGGCGCAGAGACCCTCACACCAGCGTCTCTCTCTCTCCTCTTTGGGGAGTCCACCCAGCTGCATGCGCTCCTCGCTGGATGTGCTGCTTGGGCTAGCAGTGGCTCCATCAGAGGGGGGAGGTGACCGCAAGGACGTGGTCCTCTGAGGCTGGAAGGGTTTGAAGGCCCGAGGGGTGTGGTGAGGCCGCGACATCACTCGTTGGTCGATCTTCAGGGCGAGGTCCACGGCCTCGTCCAGGGTTTTAGGAGCCTCACGGCCGGTCATCTCCTCCCGGATGTAATCAGCCAGTCCCTCCAGAAAAATAGAGCGCAGAGAAGCATCTCCCCACTGTAGCTTAGCGGCCAGGGTACGGAATTGAGAAGCAAAGTGGCAGACGGGTCGACTGCCCTGGCGTAGATGAAGCAGCTGTGACTCCACTTCCACTTCGCTGCTAGGGGGAACAAACGTCTTTTTTAATTCCTCCACAAACAGGGCATAGTCATTGCAAGCTGCAGATTTATTGTTGTAGAGAGCCACGCCCCATTCCTGAGCCTGGCCAGACAAGAGAGAGGTTAGTAGTGCGACCTTTGCACGGGCGGTGGTGTATTTAGTGGGCTGACACTCAAACAGCATGTCTAAAGTGGTGAGCAAACCATCAGGCCGGCCATCAACTCCGTTCCACTTGTCTGGCAGTCCGATCCGGGGCTCCGCGCTCACCGGCACTGGCTGACGTTGCAGCGAAGTGACGGAAGTGGAAAGTTGGAGGACGGTTTCGGTGAGGGACTCCATTTTTGTGCACATCCGATCTACCACACCGCGAAGATATAGAACTTCGGCTTTCAGCCGTTCGAATTCCGCTGGGTCTATATGCGGCTCAGACATCCTGTCACGATCGGGCGAATTACACACAGTAGGACGGTGTGCCCGTGTGGTGTGCTGGCTAGACCCAAACGCGGCGAAGGCTAGCGGTGGGTTGGAACAGACACGCAGTTATTCTAGTAACGATCAGTGTACGAAGCGTGGCTTCGGAACTGTCGTTACAGACAGAGAGCTAGCGGAGCCGGGATGAAAAAGAGGATCGAAGGGAAAAACACTCACGGTTGCTGAATCAGGCGGAGACTGACGTCGGCAGAGTTTCGGAGCTCCTGACATGAAGAGAATGATGTCTGAGCGGCGAACAGGTGGGTGGTGTCTCTCTTTTAACCCTTGTGTTGTCCTCGGGATTCCCATATACCTGTTTGCCATTCACCTAGGGGTCATTTCTGACCCGAGGACAACACCCCGACCCCGTGATCAGCTGATCCCCGGCTGACACCTGTAAAGCAGGAGTGGGGTAGGCGGAGGTTTACCCTGGTGCAGGTGAGCCGCAGCAGTCAGTGGAAGAATCCGCGAGTTTCTCTGTGAGTTTCCCATTACCTCGTAGCTACTCGGTGCTTGCTCAGAAGTTTAGGGGTTTTTTCGCCGTAAAGAGAAGTTTTCTTCCCACGCACAGCGGACACTAATGTTTTTGTCACTTTTTATGGAATCAAACTCAAAGTAAGGTCAGTACTTCCACGCTTTAAACGCTGCACGCTCATACTCTCTCCCACAATCGATATATGATCCACTGTTGATCTGCACACAGCTGTTGTCACGAACGACACGCTCGCTTACGTCACTGTCGTGAGACATTCTCCCAAAAAAATCACGGTTTTAGTAACGCAATAACGCAGCGTTCCTACGGGAAAGTAACGTAATCTAATTACCGTTTTTGCAATAGTAATCCCTTACTTTACTCGTTACTTGAAAAAAGTAATCAGATTACAGTAACGCGTTACAAGTAACGCGTTACTGCCCATCTCTGCCGAAGAGTTTATCAAGATAAAGAAATGGGATATTATAACAAAGTCAGTCACCCTAACTGAACTCTATAGAGCAGCTTATTGAATACAAAACTGAAGGCTCAGAGACGCACGAACAAGCAGCAGCTGGAGATGGTTACAGTTTAGGGTTCGAAACATCAGGGAGCCGTTTTTCATTAAAATATTAAATACAAGTGTTATATTTAAATGTGTGTGTATTAATACATAATTCAACTTTTAAAAATTAAAATGTTGAAAATACTCTCGTTCACCTTGAGCCTCTGAAAAAGGGAGACTGTGTAGAAAAGCTTCTAATTCCTGAACAGTGAGTGCAGGAGTTTTGCTAAAGCTGCTGAATCAAAGCTGAAAGCCTGCAGTCACATCTGGATTCATCTCAATCCACTGTGGTTCTGCACAGACACAAACCTAGAGACATAGTTCTAACAGACTGTGCATGATAGCACAGCTGTGTGGTCCAGCCCAGAGTTTAGCAGTGAGGATGTTCACAGCTCCACCTGATACTCTGACCTTTGGACATGCCAGCCCAAACTGGAATCCATCGTTCCAGTTATTCTGTTGTGAAAATTAGAATCATGCCATGACAGCATATCAGGAGCCTGTGAGGAAAAAAACCTTCAACATTCTGAAAATTAAAGAAATACATATCAACATCACAATAACTGTAAGAATTCCCAACCCTACAACAAAGTTGCAACAAATCCCCGCAGCATGATGGTTTAATCTTCTCAAAGAGAACTTTTACTAAACCAGTCAGTGAGGCCCAGTTAGCTGTGAGCCAACCACCACATGCACAAACCTTCTTCAAGTGCCACTCTCGTTTGGCGGGGGTGATGTTGTGTCCTAGGTGATCTGGCGTCCCCACACACGTGCTGCACACGCACACGTTATCAGTGCGACAGAAGAATTCCAGACCTCTCAGGTGGATGGGGCACGGCGGCAAATCCGAGTCACTGGACATGTCAACATTTGAATAAAGCCGTAACATGTAAGTGACTGATTAACCTGTCGTCTGGTTTCCAGGACATATTATTCAGTTGTTTACAGTTTGACACGTGTATGGTTACATTTAGCTGTTAACACAAAAGGTTTCCTTACTCTGCTTTTCTTATTTCCTGTCATATGTACACTGATACTACATGCAAACACTCCTCTAAACAATCTGTTTCACACAGTTTTTTTCCCGTCCGTTCATGATGTCATACTGACGAGATATCTTTGTGAACACAGCACAACCACTCACCTCCTGTTCAAACCTCCTGTTTGCAATGGCCAACCAGTCAAGAAACACTTGTTTTAGGCAGTGGGTGACCTGAGCAACACCCAGTATAAAACAAAAGATGCTTTTGAGCTGTGAGTAATGCAAAAATACTCCAGTGGTCTAAAAATGAGAATGGGAGGCCAGAAACGTGCACCATACAAATGTTTCTGTTGTAAACATCAGTGCTAAAACCTTGTCTCACTTGAGGACTAATACCATTAGTAATGGTTAAGAAGTCTCAGTACTCCTTCCAAGAGGACAACCATTACTAGAGTCTGCGTCTGTTGTTTTAAAAGTGAAGAAGCCTCGTGGATGCCAGGCCGGATGTCTTCACAAACCTAAAGAAGCCCACTCGCCTTCTCTTCAATCGTTTGAAACTGCTGAGTTGGTTTAATAACATGTATATTTCAATAAGTGATGAAACATTTGAACCTTTTTCTTTTTTTCCAAAGAAGAGGAGTGGAGGGGCTCAGGTCGTTCCAACGCAAATGACGGCTCGTGCTATTCATCGTAACAAAGGGAATCTCTGTGGCTTTGGACTGTTTATCAAACAGGCATAAACATAAAATGTGCTTAATACTGGAAAGTAGTTTTGTTGTAAAGTGTTGTAAACAGTCGGCGTGGTAAGGACTCCCTGAGAGCAGGGGTCGGAGACTATCTGAAGCATTTAAACTACCAAACAGCCACGAGGTGCTGATCTCTCCATACAGCAGAGCACAGAGCAGCCAAACGTCATATAACACTGTTATTAGTTTACAAACCCACGAGGAATGAAAAGTATTAGCAGGTTGTCTAGGCCTATATGTTTTTAAGACGTGTCTGTAGTTTAACTAATTGATTTGTGTGAGATGGATGTTTATTCACGTAAAATCTCTGAGCATGTATTTGATTGTTTTTTTCATTTTCCGATTTCTCGCTCCCTCATCGGGTCTGCTTGTCCACTGCTGCTGCTGAATCCTCCCATCAAAGCGTTTCTGCTGTTGTGGCATCAAGCTAATGTGTCCACTTAGTAAATCTGGTCCTCTCTGTGGGAGCCTTGTAGCATTTACAGTGGTATGCAAAAGTTTGGGCACCCTTGATCATTTTCATGATTTTCCTTCATAAATCACTGGTTGTTTGGATCAGCAGTTTCATTTCCCAGTACCTGCACTGGCCACACAGCCCCACAGCATGACGGAAGTGCCACCACATTTTACTGTGGGCAGCAAGTGTTCCTCTTGGAGTGCTGTGTTCTGTTTCCATACCACCTCTTGTTATGTCTAAATAACTCAGTTTTAGCTTCATCAGTCCACAGCACCTTATTCCAGAATGAAGCCGGCTTGTCCAAATGTGCTTTAGCAAACCTCAAGCGACTCTGTTTGTGGCAGGTGCACAGAAAGGCTTCCTCTGCATCACTCTCTCATACAGCATCTCTTTGTGTAAAGTGTGCAGAATAGTTGAACAATGGTAAATGGCCTGTATTTGTATAGCGCTTTACTAGTCCCTAAGGACCCCAAAGCGCTTTACACATCCAGTCATCCACCCATTCACACACTGGTGACGGTAAGCTACTGTGTAGCCACAGCCACCCTGGGGCGCACTGACAGAGGCGAGGCTGCCAGACACTGGCGCCGGTGGTGCTGGTGTGTGGGTCGACTCTAACTGTTCTCACCATCCTTCGTCTCTGCTTATCTAAGATTTTCCTCGACCTGTCACTTCCGGCCTTAACCAGGACTGTGTCTGTGGTTTTCCATTTCCTCACTATTTTCCTCACAGTGGAAACTGACAGCTGAAATCTCTGCGACAGCTTTTTGTATCCTTCCCTTAAACCATGATGTGAACAATCTTTGTTTTCAGGTCATTTGAGAGCTGTTTTGAGGCTCCCTTGTAGCCACTCTCAAGAGAAGATGCAAAGAGGAGAAAAACTTGCAATTGGCCACCTTAAATACCCGTTCTCATGATTGGATTCACCTGTGTATGTAGGTCAAGGGTCAATGAGCTTACCAAACACATTTTATGTTTCAATAATTAGTGCTAAAGGTATTCAAGTCAATAAAACAACAAGGGTGCCCGAATTTATGCACCTGCCTAATTTAGTTGAAGTAACTATTGCACACTTTCTGTAAATCCTATAAACTTCATTTCACTTCTCAAATATCATTGCGTGTGTCTCCTATATGACACATTGAAATGAAATTGCTGATCCAAACAAATAATGATTTATGAAGGAAAAATATGAGGATTATCAGGGGTGCCCAAACATTCACATGACTCTGTGTAGAGGATATGAAAATGTCCCCCCACATACCTCACCACTACAGGCATAGACCTGAAAAGTTATAAAGTCAAATTTGGAACAAATAAAAAAAAAATTAAATAATTTATGCTTTGTTGTGGCACTACTCTCACAAACATCCCGCTGACACACTAATGACAAACAATCATCCAGAGAAATCTGGATGATTGTTTGGTACTATTTGGTAACTTCGTGAACGTCTCTTTACAAATGTGAAGTCATTTACTGAGTCCAACTTTACAGACTTTTTGTGGCCCTCAGGTGACTGCTGCTGTGATTTGGAGATATATGAATAAAACTGAACAGTAGAGCAGGTCATCTACTAGCTACAGTGTTAGTGGTTTAATCCCTGGCTGCACCAGTCTGCGTGCCAAATGTCCTCAGTGAAGACAGTAACTCCAAGCTGCTGACGCATCCATCAGAGTGTGAATGTGTGACTGCTACATGGGAAGCACTGAAGTGTAGAAAAAGGTGGCTGCATGAACGGGTGAATGAGGCATGTATAAAGCACTTGGAAAACATAAGATCCAGTCCATTTACTATTAATGTGGTTCAGTCAAATATATTGTAATGCAATATTTCAGTATATTTCGGTACCTGGGGTAAGGTGGTGGGGGGTCGTGATGCTCCGTCCTGACAAAGGGAGCACCATCTCGACTCTGGCTTTGGGGGAGTGCAGCGTGAGGCAGCCCGGGGTCTGGCGGGCGCTGAAAACGTGACATCATTTCTGCAAAGATGTTCTCGGGCATCTCCCCCTGCCTCTGGAATCTGGGTGGCAGTGGTTGATTATGATGGGAAGGGGACCTGGAAGGCTCCGTTCCTCCAAGTCTGTCAGCCACAGGAGAGCCGGCCATCTGCTTGAATTGTTCAGTTATTTCCTTCAGGGTCAGGTTGATATGGAGAGCTGGTCTCTTGAGGAAGGACTCTTTGCAGAGAGGGCACTGGTACATTTTTGTACTGTTTCCGTCCCAGTAGGAGGAAATGCAGGTTTGGCAGAAACTGTGTCCACATGGTGTTGTGACCGGTTTGGTAAATACTTCCAGACATATAGGGCAGGTGAACTGTTCTTCAGACAGGAAGGCAGCAGGTAGTGACATAGCCATTTAGTTTTAAGCTGCATATAGAGACAGACAGAAGATTAGAAAAATATTAAACCGTGTGCATCAGCAGACATGACTTTCAAAAGCTTTACTGTTCAGATCTCATCTAATTCTCGTTGCCACAGGAAAAGACTGAGTTTATACAGAACTGGTCTGGAGCTTGTTCATGGGAACTCCAAACTACGCTGAATCAGAACCAGAACTCTTTAATTATCCCTGAAAATATGTGTTCCCAGTTACTCGAGGCAGTGAGAACAGTAACCGACTAATTAATACAATATGTTACAAAGTTACAAAATAGAAACAAAATAGCTCTAAGAGATACTAATAGCAGAGAATATTAAATATATATACATGGATATGTATGGTTAAGATCCCGTACTTTGTTATTTTCTCTGTAGAGGATGCAGTAGTAATGCTGGAACTACTGCACTGTGTGCTGTGAATGAAATGGAGGAGTTGTACAGAGATATCCAGAGACAGGAATGATATCCTGTCATTTAGTGGTGCATTATGGGTAATCTCATTCTGCTCCTGTGATTGGCCAGTGAGTGATGGAGTGGATGGAGGTATTATCTTGGGCAACATCCACCTCTCCAATACAAGCTGAAGTGATAAACTTTGAATTATTAGATGTTTTTGTCTATCCATCCACCTGTTCTTCAAGTGTCTGACACACCCAAGCCACGCCCTCTGACCAGCTTCCTTCATTTCCTGTCGAAGCACCTGTTGGTCACTGCTATGAAAGATGGGAGCCATATTCCATTCAGCAAGTCCTGGCCCAGCTAACGTACTCAAAATTCATGACCGCAGACGAGGAACAGTCACTGTTACACAATAATATACAGAACAGTGACAGTAGTGCTGCAAACACTCGCTTCATCCTGAAACCTGGACGAGCTGGACTGATAGGCTGGTTTCACTCGTCCAGCCTGGATATCTGCACTCTGATACAGCCTAACAGCCCCAGTCTTAGCTCATATATTACTATCATTAAAATGATCTCATTATCACCGGTCTAAAGCTCGACTTCAGCAATATCCATCAAGAACCAAAAGTGAAGGACAAACAGGTACCGAGAGGATTCATGCCCCTTTTTGCTGGGTAACATGTAACCTAAGTGTACTCTAAAACATTCATTGTTCGCCTAATCCATCAACTGATTCAGAAGCTCTTTGGAGCTGCTGGCAGCATGAGACTCTCAGTGTGAGTGTGCACTTCCTTAACTTAAACACACTAAAGCTAAAACACACAGTGAAAATATACAAAGGAGTAGTTGCGCAAGATCAAGAAATTCAGGCTCGGCTGGAATATTCTCGGCCAGGACGTCATCATTACCGAGTTAAACGAGGCAATGAGGAAAAAATACTGCAAGTCATTCGTGTTTCTTTAGTGTGTGCTGTACTGAGATCAGCTGACTCTGACTGGCAGGATCATATGTATTTATGTCGTATAAGCACCTCGCTCCAGCATTCAACAATAAACTGTTATTTCATGAATAAGAGAAGTGAAAGGAAGCCTGCTTCTGTCACAGTGACCTCATGAGAGCGATCTTTCTGTTAGTTTCTTCATACCAGGCAGAAATGTGCTGTCGTGTGAAATTAGCAGAGTGGAAGCTTCACTAATCCAAACATCAGCTGCTTTTTGTACAGCACTGGAAAAAATGATGGAACACAATATATGAGTGCTTTAGGAAAGTAAAGAAGCAAAATAAAATAAATAACAGACAGATTTACTGGCTCATGAAAACGTGCGAGCAGCCACCGTACAGGAAGCACCACCAGCATTGTTGAGCCATTACTCAGTCATGTGGTAAACAATCCGAAGACAGTGGTCATTACTGAAATATGCAAGACATCACAGAGCTGTCGTGTATCCGAAAGCTTCCTCAGAGAAGATGATAACATTTATGAAAAGTAATGTGTAAAATCTGTGTGTAACACTTTATACCAGTGCTTTATATTAACACTGGTGAACCTATGATGGAGGTGAGGTTTTGTGTTGTTCTCACAACCTCAGTGCTAAGAAAAAGTATAGGTCACAATTAAACGTGTGAGATTAATGATCACTTTTTTTAATCAGACAAAGATGAACTGAATACAAAACGTGGTTTTTAAATAGTGATTTAGCCACGCCTACCCAGTCCTATGTGAAAAAGTGCCAAAATGGCCATCATGACAGAGAATCACTGTTGACCAATAAGAACACAAAGACCATGTGAACTTTGACCATTTTGACGAGACTTTGGGGGAAACACTGGTATAAAACCAAAAGGCTGAATTTGAACCTGATCAACAGTCAGTGTGACCGACAATGACCCATCACTGTCGTTGTGATTCTGTTAATGTTTTTGGTTTATAAATCCAGCTTTGGTAAAAGTATCGTGACGGCGCACACATGTCAACAACAGACTGTATAACTGTTGAGCACACTGGTGTCAAAGGCTTATATAAAGTTTCATGTGGCGTAGCGACCCACACCCACGGCTGCCTTTCTCTGCTGATTTCTTTCACGTCGTCATGAAACAGATTTGGAGTATCAGACCGTACAGGCACACAGCTCGATAACACCTGCCTGCACAACCATTTCCTGAAGTTACATCATTTAGCTTTGATATTAAAGCTGTAAAGCTGCAGTATAAACAGGTAGCGTGTGTTGTTGCATGTTTTTACACACTTTCACACACTGCATGATAACATTAAATATCAGTACTTGTGTTACATATAGGCATATACAGAGCTTCCTTTGACATGTGCACAGACAGCTGACGCTCTACAGGCTGCTGGGTGAACTGATCCTATTCAGACACCAACTAACAACAGGAACAGAGTCCACAGTTCACATGTTAGTGAACATGTCTTACCTGCAGTTTCAGCAGAGAGGTTGTATTTGAGTGTTTGTACGAGATGTTCCCTGTAGCTCGTTCCTCTCCTTCTCTTGCTCCTGTCAGTCTGGATTTCACTTTTCTCATTCGTGTCATTTTTCCTTCATTGTTTTGTTGATCCCTCCTCTTAACCCCCCCCACCCCACCCACGACATTTATCCAAACAGACCTGCTCGACAGGTGCAGCTGCAGAGGTATGCTGTTTTAGATCAACTCTGTCTCACAGCTCTTTAGCAAACACAGCTCTAATTAGATAATGCACATGCTTTTTATTTCAAGAAACTGTCGCGAAATCAATCAATGTAGAGCAGTGTCACAAACCACGGAGGCCCCAGAAAAGTGCAATCAAACGATGAGTTTGTAACAGCCCGGAGAAAACATCAACATATGTCTTCTGACCAACATACATGTTGTGGATACTTATAAAGCAGTGGGGTACACGCCCCCCCATGGCGTCAATGACAGATTAAAATAGGTTCCAGACATTAGTCACAGTCAATCGTACATCTTTAATAGCTATAAGCAGACATAGAACTTCTCTTTTCTATAACACCTTCCATACAAGGTAATAAACTTCAAGCCCTCAGGGTCTCTGAGGCTAATTATTGACTCTGATCGTCTGTTACCAAGTAGAATAAAATATAGTGAGACACCAAATGAGTTAAGGCCTCAGGTCTGACACATTCCTAGATTATATGTATTGTAAGCATGCATTGCAGTTATCCTTCTATGTTCTAGTTTCCCTCAGCATGGATCACCTGGACAGTCACGCCAGTGAAGCTTAAGACCCTTAATGAACCGAACATCAACTCAAAATAAGCACAGATATGCAATGTGTATAAAATACTTCTAACCGTACCTGTAATAAAAGTTAACATAATGGAAGGATCCTCAAATGGACATCTTCAATAAACAGCTGTAATGCAGTATCAATACTGTGAGAAATATTATTAGATGGAATAATGCTGTAAAGAATGTTATCAATGCAGTTATAATGATGCAGGTTATATGGCAGCAATATAAGAATTTCTGTATCTCCACATTGTCTGTTAAATCATACAGGACACTTGATGCCCACATCAGAGTTTTGCACACTGTCATAATGCGTGTTTGTTCTGGGAGTTGAAGCAATAAAGAGATAAAGTCTGTTTGAGATGCTTCATTACATGCACCTGGGTGTAGCTAAGACTGATTAACTGAACTGTGTGATGAATTAGGATCTCTACTGCCGTTCCACAAGTCCTGGTATGATTTCTTTCTCCAAGCCAACTTTTTTTAGCTTGCAGAGACTATAAGGAATGCCCATTTAGGCCTGCACAGTTCACTATGTTCTCCACCTCACACTGAAGTGCTTCAAGTTTTCTCCTTTCCATTTCTGATGCCTTCTTCCACTGTTTCTTAAACCTCCTAACTTTCACCAACCTGTCAATGTCTTGCTGCGCCCTGATGTAGCGCTTCCCATTTTAAAAAATGATTAGGGACGGACTTTATCGACACTCACTCACAGGAAGAGCACAACCAGTTATTGGTGCCAAAAAAGCCGTTAGTAAATCATTTCCCAGGTGGCTGATGGCAAATGTTCATCTACAACGCTTTTCTACTCTTCCTGAGCACTCAAAGTACTTGATACAATTGCCTTACTCACCCATTCATACAAGCAAGAAGGGGATGAGCACACTGTACTTTCTAATGAAGCTCATATCCTTTGATGATGGAGATCTTCTTCTGTGGTAGTGAGTACCATCTAGTTTGCTGCTGTCTGCTGGGGGGCAGCGTCAGTGCCAGAAATGCCAGCAGGATGAACAAACTACTCTGCGAGGCCGGAAGCATCATTGGTCAGAATTTGGGCCAGGAGGTCACTGAACCTACCCTCTCCATCACAGACAGCCCATCACACCCACTCCACACCTCTGAGGCAGCAGAGTGATTCAGCCTCGCTGCCATAAAGAACACTTTAGAAAACCTCTCTCTATAAAGCTGTACAATAACTTCATTCTGGGACAGGTTTACACGCCTGTCAGGCAAAAGACTTTAAAGCAATTTGCACTTCTCTCCTACACATCAGTCTTAATTTTACTGTTTTTAACCAACTTCATTTGAACTTTTATCACTTTTTTATATATTTACATTTCTGTATTATCTCAGAGTATAAGGCACTTTTATTTAACTGTGTTTATTGTAGACTGTACTGGTTTCACTCTTGCTGCTAGGGATGGGTATTGATAAGATTTTCACGATTCCGATTCCATTTTCGATTCTGTTTAACGATTCGATTCTTTATCGATTCTTTTTAAAAAAGGAGAACACTAAGGTCGATTAGCTTAGAACTTTGTTTTATATCTTCTC
Source organism: Copadichromis virginalis (assembly GCF_057382275.1). Taxonomy (NCBI): domain Eukaryota; kingdom Metazoa; phylum Chordata; class Actinopteri; order Cichliformes; family Cichlidae; genus Copadichromis; species Copadichromis virginalis. The sequence continues at coordinate 5,722,340 of NC_140623.1, read as the reverse complement.
TTTGAACAGGATAGACATTTAGGAGTAACATGGCCTTACAAACCCAACAGTGAGATCTTAAGAGATCCAGCCTGCGGCTCTTCAATGGGGTGTCACAGGATCCCCAGGAAAAACATTGTAAATGTAAAATAATAAAATGAATATTCTTCAGTAGCAATTACACAAGAATATCCAGTAATGTCCCTGCATACAATTAAACACATTCACTTACTGAAAATCATCTGCTGTGGCAAACGGGTGCAAGCCTTTGACCACAAACAGTCACTGCTCGGTGACATTCGTCTATCCTGCCTGAAAGGAGACGCTACCGGCAGACTGCAGCGAGAACTGCCAGCATCTGAGCCAGACTCTGTCTCATCATGGTCACTAAACGCACAGTAATGGCAGGTTTGTAATAAGGCAGATCGCGCTAACATAATATGCACTGTTAGTTGATTATTTACCTGCCGCATTAACGGGAGAGGACGTGCAAACGTTACTGAATTAAAAACACGACATTCATTTAAGGTCATCGTGTGTTTTGTGAGCAAATGCTTTTGCATATTCGTAGTGTTTCCTCCCTTAAATGAAATATCTACTTTTCAAATATTGCAAGTTGCCCTGTTGTCATCCGTTCTCGTGAAGTATAACCAAACTTTTGAGCGTTTGAGCCGCCATGTTTCCTGCCAGGTAAATGACGCTCCGCAACGTGGTGACGTCGTTCTGGAATCGATAATCGACTGGAATCGATAAGGGAATTGTTTGCAAACATGGCAAACAATTCCTGCAAACACAGACTGTGTGTGATGCTAGGCTGTGTTATGGAAATCTCTGATCAGTAACAGCTGTACAGCCTGACCAACAAGTTTGTTTTGGTAACTGAGCTTCTAGTATTCCATGACTCTGTTACTCAGCACTGATCAGCAGCTGTACTGTGCATTTCCCCTTATTCTATAATGCGAGTTCTCCTTCTCTCTTCAGATGTACGTAGATGCTCCAAACGCTCGCCAGTCAGTGTGCAGAACATTTTTACACTTTTTACCCTGACTGTGAAACCTAAACGCTGCATGCTTATTAGATAACAGCTTGTGATGGACACATCTGGCCAATCAAATATTACAGATGTGGGTGCTCAGAATATTGATATCTTTATTTCACAACTGAAATGAGACTCAGGAGGAAAACAACAGTTCACTAAAAACATTTCGATTGTGTACGATTCCTGATGGAGTTCATCTTCAGCCGCACAGTTTCCATCATTAATGTTATCTATCAGATGCAATCAAAATTCAGCATCCCCCACCCATCAAGAACCAAAATAAACATCAGATTTGGATGTGGCGACCGCCGTGAAGCAAACAGCCACTGTCTTTAGAATTAGCTCGAGTAGTTAAAGTGATCAATGAAACCTCAAACATTACAAAAAAAACTTAACCGTTCAAGTTTAAAATGTGACACAAACTAAATCTACATCGACATGAGAATCTGGACCCAAAGTATCAGGAGCACATTCAGCTGGAGTCGGGCTTGGCAGTCTCGCTCGTTGTTTTGGACGTCTTCAAGTATTTCTAGGAGAACGTGGACAGAATCCATAAGAAACCGATTAGAGCAGAACAAGTTCTTTGTGATCAAACAAATGTGTGGACATGTAAAATGGTCTGTTACAATCAGAGCCTAAACTATATGATGAATCTAACCTACGCCAGGTGTGTTTTACCTGTAAGGCTTTTATTTTGGTCACGTTAGCAAACTTCTTGCCTACTTAAGTCCTGCTTATTTAAAGGTGCACTCAGACTGGTAATAAGTAGGAAACAAAAACCAGACTGAGCTCCATCGTCATACATCCAGACTAATAACTGCGTGTTGCTACCTGCAGGGTCTCGTAGTGTTTGCGGGTTTTGCAGTGGCTGATTTCAGCCTCCTTGGAGCCGCTGAAGAACCGAGCGCACACCTTACAGAAAAAACCCGTCTTTGGGACCAGGAACTCCATACCTGTGGATGGACACACAGAATGACTCTTGGTCTAACTGTGGGGTGCATTTTAGCAGTAATGCATAAATCCTGCTGACTCAGAGTTTAAATTCAGATGTCAGGACATCCAAACAGCTGTGAATGAGCCATGCTAAACAAATACAGACAATACAGTTTCTTACCAACTGGGTTGCTGGGGTCAAAAGGAGGGAGGGAATGTTCTGTTTTTCTGGGAATTTCCATTTCTAATTTGGGCTTCTCGCTCTCCTCTTCAGCATTGGAGTTTCTTTCAGATTGCTCCCGTTTCCCTGCAACAGACCGGACAAAAACAGGGCTTAACTCAACCCCTCGATCTTATCCCAGGTGACCAGTGCTGTTTGTTCAAACAGAGTCCAGTGATTTCTTCGGGGGGCAAATCTGTGTATGGCACCATCAGCCAACCACTTCTTCTTCTTAAGGTGCTAAATGTAAGAGGCTAAATGAATCCACCTCACCAGTTTCTGCAGCTGTCTCTCTCCTGTCCTTGTTCTCCTGATCCTGCACCTTCAAGTGTTCCTCCTGTTTGACCAATCCCATCTTCTCTTCTTCAACAGACTCACGAGGTTTCAGAGGATTCTCCTCATCGCCATCTTGGCTTCTTTCTGCTGCTAAGGAGGAAGCTGCTGCAGGGACAGGGATGGGAACACTTTGGTCCTCTGGGGTGAACTCAGCAGTTAATGAGGTATCTGAAGGGCAATGACAGACTTCAGGTTCAAGTATGCCACATACAAAAGGGCTGAAAAAAAACATGGTTTATTCAGAGTACCTGGCTGAGGTGTGATGTCAGCCTCGGATGGTTTATGCACTGGGCTGTGTGCAGGCTTGGCTTGTGAAGCTGGCGGTGGGGACACAGCAGCACTGGGAAGCAGATCAGCTGTTACATCCCCCTCAGGTGTGAGCTCACACTTCGCTGGAGCTGCTGTGACATCAATGGCTGCGTCCTAGAAGTAGAAAACAAGAGGCGGCACATGCTGCTGTAAAGTTTCTCACTCACACTCAGGTCCACCTCATGTACCAATGACACAAGGATCAATAATGCACACACCAAACCCACATTAAAATCACTTTCTCAGTATCTCTAAAGTTAGAAATATCCTGTCTCAGAGTGACGCTGAAAAACTAGTTCCTGCATTTATTACTTCCAGGCTGGACGACTGTAATTCATTATTATCAGGAAGTCCTAAAAACTCTCTTCAGCTGATCCAAAATACTGCAGCAGGAACTATTTCTCCCACAGTGACAGTAAATCCAGAACTGAATTTAAAATCCTTCTCCTCACATACAAGTGAATCTTCAGGCTCCATTTCATCTTCTAGACGGTGCTGCATCAGCCCCACAGAGCTCTCACACTGCTGTTTACCTGCTGTTAGTAGACTGGGAGGCGGAGCCAGTTTCAGAGGCTTTTCCTGTTATAAAGGAGTTTTTGCTTCCCACTGTGGGGTTTCTCTGTATTATTGTCCCAGCCTATAATACAAAAATGCAGTGAGGCGACTGTCTCTGTAATTTAGTTCTGTAAAAATAAAACTCCTTCAGTGTTGAGAGCCTCTGAGTGGATTAGACATGCTGGCTCTCTGTGACTCTCTATAACACAACACTTGTGCTGCTACACAACAGGCTGCAGTCCAGAGACTAGCAGCTGTTGTTCTAAGACTCCCCAACAGATCTTTTTGATTTCTTCTTATCAAATATGTATGAATAATTAAAAAGTCATTAAGATCGCAATTACTGACCGAAAGAATGGCCTGCTTAATAATTCCCAGATTTGTAGCAGCCCTTACTCCAGCTTCATATCAGGCTTTTAAAGTCTTCTTTGAGCTCTGGTGTAGATTTAGTTTCAGTTTGACTAAAGAACTGAAACACAGGATCTTTGTTTTTACCACAAGCCTGCAGCATCCATTCTGGGGCGACCGTGGCTCAGGGGACGCACATCTGTAACCGGAAGGTCGCCGGTTCGATCCCCGGGCTCTCTGTCCTGGTCGTTGTGTCCTTGGACAAGACACTTTACCCTACTTGCCTACTGGTGTTGGCCAGAGGGGCCGATGGTGCGATATGGCAGCCTCGCTTCTGTCAGTCTGCCCCAGGGCAGCTGTGGCTACGACTGTAGCTGCCTCCACCAGTGTGTGAGAGTGAATGAATAGTGGGATTGTAAAGCGCTTTGGGTGCCTTGAAAAGCGCTATATAAATCCAATCCATTATTATTATTGGATGTCTGTGGGTGCAGATGAAGCAGTGGAGTCATGAAGATTAGGAGACTTAAAGTGTAAACATGGATAGAGTGATGGAGACAGGCAACCAGCCTGTGGACAGCTAAAACCAGGAGGGTCTGTGGTGACAAGAAACCAAACAGACCCATAAATAAATAATGGCGGTGTTACCGGTCACCCTCCTAGTAGAAACACCCGTGGTATCTATTGGAAGCTCCTAAAGCTCGTTCTCTGGTTACTGCATTCACACTAGGGCTGCCACAAACGATTATTTTGATAGTCGACTAGTCACCAATTATTTTTGCGATTAGTCGACTAATCACATCATCATCCATTGGATGTAAAACGTACAGCTTATTGCACCAGCAGCATCTGCTCTTATATAACTATCATTAGCTTACAGCTTGAAGTGTTTAAGTTAAGTGCTAATTAAAAATAAAGACAAGATGATAGTTTATTAAAGTTTAATGAAGTTTGCAGATTGTTTTGGTGAAGTTTAATAAACTCCTTGCTATCTAAAATATAACAGCACACAGGAGTAAATTCTCACACTTCTGATAATCAGCTGTCTGCTTGACGTTTATTCAGCTGTGTAAAAACTATAACTTTAATCTCAGCCAAACCGATTTACTCAGGAACAAATAAAATACTAAAAAAAGCCAAACAATAACATTTTAAGCTAAGTGACGGCGGTGGGTTTGAAAACGATTTGCCGGGAGTCCGGTGTTCTCACGGCTCTAGTGAGCCTAGCCCCCGGCTAGCTATCGAGCTAGTGGGTAACAGACGTCTCCGAAAACGTCGGAGCGCTTTTGAAAATATGTGGTGTCTTGATAAACTGAGCAAATATTTGAGGTTTACACAGCTACATTCTCGCCTGAAAATATGTTAAACGTTTATTTTGTGACCCAGAAAGAATAATAAGAGTAATATTAAAACTAACTAGCTGCCGCCATTGTTGACAACAGAGCTGGGCTGCGCTATGAATTCTGGGACACAGCTGCTTCTTCTTCTTCGGGGTTTAACGGCAGCTGACATCCTTGTACATGCAGTGCTGCCATCTTCTGTTTCAGTCCGTTATTACACTCTTAAATCCTGCTACTTATTCCTGCGTCTTTTGTGATCTTACAAAGCTTCAAACGACGCGTCGACTATTAAATCAGTCGTCGATGATTTTGATAGTCGACGTAATCGTGACTAGTGGACTAATCGTGGCAGCCCTAATTCACACAGGTGTCCGTGCCACCCGCCTGGCAGGGTGATGGAAGCACCCCATCAGCCTTTACAGCTGAGGGGTAAAAACATATTCTGGGTATTTCTTCTTTATAATCCCCGAGAGCCTCCATGTCATTTCAAGGTTAAATGAACTGCCACACCTAGTGACAGGTTGGACTTCAGAATTCACCGAGTATAAAAACACCAGTGGCTAATAGGAGAACAGAGCATCGGCTGAAACGTCCTTAATCACAAGTGATAACCGCAGGAGAATAAAAAGTCCCTACCTGTCGATTTCAAGCTCTATGTGCACACAGCCACGGTGAAGCTACCTGTGGAGTGTCCTGTGGGACACATGTGGGCGGGGTCTCCCCTTCTTCTGATCTTTCGAGTGGAAGCTCGGCCACATCTCCGACTTCGTCCACTGTGACAAAGTCACTCATGTCGAACGGGAACTCATCCAGCTCCTCCTCCTACGTTCAGGGAAGGACAAAGAAACAGAATTGCGAATAAAACGATGCCCTCCACACGCTTTAAACTTCAGCCTTTGCGTCTCCTCACCGCTTTGGTTTCAGCCTCCATACTGTGGCGCTCATCCCTCCCGTAGCTTTGCCTGGATCCCTCCGACCTGGAGGACAACCTCGACCCCGATAAACCGTTGCCGTGGGCCCTCTTCCTCTCCCTTCTTTCCCTTTCCTTCCTCTCCCACTCCCTTCGTTCCTCCTCCCTCCTCTCCCTCCTGGATTTTTCAGTCCACTCCCTCTTAGCTCTCTCCTCCTTCTCCCAGCCCCTTCTGTCCCTCTCCCGCTGCCTCTTCATTCTCTCCCTCACCTCCTTCTCCTTTCTTGCGTCCTTTTTCTCCTTCTCCTGCCTTTTCACCTCACCTTCCACACCCATCTGTTTTTTGGTCATCTCTTTAGTCTCTGTTGTTTTTTGGCCCAGCTTAGTCTCTGTCTGGTTTTCCCCCTTTTCTCCACTGGGGGGTGCTGCTCTGCTGCTGGAGTGGCCGGTGGGTCCTGTTCTGCACTCCACAAGCAGCGCATTAACCATGGCTTGAGTTACCTGGTGACGTTACAGCAGAAACACTGTTTTAATTGTCAAAGATCATTTTGTATGCATGTAATCACACGTTTTGTGCGTACACACCTTGGGCAGCTCGGCTGCTTCCTCAGAATCTGCTTTGCCATCCAGGCGAGGTGGCTGTGACTCTTCTGCAGGAGTTTGTTCACGTTCTGCTTCAGATGCACTGACTTTACTCTCCTCTGTCGTCTTGATGTCAATGCCTGACGTTCCCGTTGTGTCTGCTTCTAATTGATTCTCCGGTGCAGAGTCACAAACCGTGAGCTCGTCTTTTTCCACGTTACCGTCTTTGCACGCTTCTAAAACCTCTTCAACTGTTTCCTCCCTGCCCGTCATCTTATTAGCATCTCCATCACAGTGTTTTTCAATCCTCTCCTCGGGAGACTCTGAACTGTCTTGGTGTGCTGCTTCCTCTCTGTCTGCAGACGTCTGCTTTGCTTGGCCATTCGCAGGTGTATCCTGCAGATGCGCGCACGCACACACACACACACGCACACGCACGCACACACACGCACACACACACGCGCACACACGCACACACACACGCACGCACACACACACACGCACGCACACACGCACACACACACGCACACGCACGCACACACGCACACGCACGCACACACACACGCACACACACACGCACACACACACGCACACACACACGCACACGCACGCACACACACACACAAGCATTTAAGAAAAGCTGAATCTCCAGAAATGAGTAAATGTACATGGACCCTCTTAACTATAACCAAATATCAGTGGTAGTGACCTCAGGTGAATCGTGAGGGGCAGTGATGGCTTTGGTCTGCGTGCTGGCTTTGGGGTCAGGCTTGCGGGAGAAGAACAGCGGGTTGTTCTGGATTATACACGGAAACGCCTGAAAGCGCTTGTACACGGACAGGGCCATGGCTGCAGTGGCCATCTCACAAATCACCTGAGCAGGAAAAGAAAACGTGACGTTAAGCACATGAGATTTATTTGTCGGGACTGTGAGGGGTTCATGTGGACGTCACCCACTGCATTTTAAATGCTTACTCTCAACCACAAAGACAAACAAGCTTGTTAGCAAACTGCATCCATAAAGTGTATGTCTGCAACACACGGGCAAACACCTGTTTAATGCTATAAAGTTGAGTCCTATGTCAGTCTTTACAACATTCCTCGAGGTGAATGGACTCGCAGGTTTTTAAAGCCGAGCAGCTGAGTGCGAGTCCTGGAGAACAAAGTGGTGCACAGCTGCACAGACGCATAGCTCTCACCATGCTGCTGAGCACGAGGGTCTTGATGACTGTTCCAAAGCGTCGCACCAATTTCTCGACTTCAGAGGACCCGCTTGGTGTGTCGGGAACATTCCCAATAACCAGCAGGCTGTTCCAGGCGACTGGAGCTCGACTCTGTAACACACAGCAACATTTAATGACTTGCAAACTAGCACCGGATATGGTTGTTGCTTCATTTCCTTCAACTGTATTTTTGTCATTAGATTTTATTTAGGTCGAGTAAATAATGAATAAATATATGGAACATGGAAAAAAATGTGTTCAAAATTTCAAAATCCACCTTCGCCTTTTTCTCAACTTCCTGCATTCACACAATGTTCAGAAACATGACCTGTCACTCAGCGGGGATCTACAGGGGTGCCCCCCCTACAGCTACTCCAGTGCAGACAGTGCAGTTTATTAAAGCAAGCCGACAGTAACACTTTTAGCATGGCTACAACAAACCTTAAATATACCACATAGGCACCAAAGATATGGGCTACAGAAAATGAAGCTATAGACTATATGTATATGAACGTGTGTACTTACTGCATTTGAACCACACTGAATGCACATTACAGAGCTAACACCTGCATATGAGTGTAAAATAAATGGCTCTGATTTGGTCTCTAGATGCGCCCCTGCTCTGACCTTGAAGTCAAGGTCACTGAGATTCAAAATGGTCCTTTTTACAGTACACAGAGCTCTGGTGTTAACAGGTGACTTTCGGGAAGCCTGACCTTTGCTCTGGAGGTCACTGTGATTTTTGTAGACACACTTCTGGTATTAATTTAAACTCCTACGTCACTTCACTCTCGAGCTATCTGATTTACAAACCACCACCAGCCTTTCATGACTCAGGGGGAAAACTCAAAAGACCTCATAATGTTGGAATGAAGGACATGAAGATGTACTCACTAATGGATCCACTGGTCCCATCAGAAGATTGTAGAGCGCCACCTGCGTGAAGAGTGTTGTGTTTAAATCAATCGTTGTTTAAGGAAACCAGATCACTTCTTTCAAACTTAAGATGCATGACACAGAAAACTAGAAGTAACAGAGGAGTAAAGACAATCCACAGCACAGTCGTACCGGTGTGTTGAAGCTGATGTGTTGTTTCAGGGGGGTCAATTTAACCTCACAGTCTTTCACCTTGGCAGGCACAAACGTGTGGACCTTTACCATCTCCTGAACAACGTCCATGTCTGGCACTGACACAAGTGCCTAACACACCAAAGGAAAGTCATTTGTTACACAAACAGCATCATCATTTTCCACTTTCAACATTTCTGAACAAGGACACTGAACAATATAAAAGGAATCTATACAGGAAACAGTCTGCAGACATATTGCTTATGGACACTATTAAAAGTGAAAACACACTCTTACGAAATGTGTTTACTAATGCAAAAAGACGAAGGGGGAAATCCCACTGATCCAGTTCCAGGTACTGGCTTTAACCATCCTAGTGCGAGCTGATCCGCAGCCAGGCAGAAATATCATTTTGTATTTATGACATTTATTGAGAAACTAACCACAGAGACAGTTGAGGCTAGTCTAAGAGTTAACCTACAGAAGCCAAACCCATGTATGTGTAACATTAGCCTGGAAGAGTTGGTTTAGTCAACAAAGGTAAAAAAAGAACCTGAAACTGTCAGCTCTGCTTTCAGTTGGTTGAAATCTGTGCATGCATGGTCACTAATAAGAGCAGGTCACATGACTCACTGCTGCTAGCTGCATAAAACAAACTTGTGAGTTGCTGCTTGGTGATGAAACGTGACATCCTCGACGTCATCAGTCATATGCACAGATGTACTATCTAAAGCAAACTGATGGGAGAGACGACACTTCTCTTAACCTGAGACTTTTCAGGTGAGGATGTCTGTCTCACGTCGCTGTGCAGCTGTGTCAAAGCACTTCCTCATCTATTAGAAACAACAAAGTTTAATTACTAACCTTTCCCATTTGTGTTGCCAGGATGATGTCAGAGGGAGTCCCAAAGGGCTGGATCAAGTTAATGATGTCACATTCTGACCAGCCGCTCTCAGGAAGTCCTGTGATCAGCAGCCTGCCTTTCTGTATGAGACAGGCTTGTTTGTATTAACCGATGTCTTTCTCGTTACTACTTTTCCCAGACAGACATAGTGGAATATGTTACACTAACTAAGCTTCAGTATACAGATTATGTACCTCACTAGATGTCTTCTGGTCAGTGTTGCCTTCTGCAGCTGAGGTGAGAGGGCGACAACATGAGTTAAACAGAGCTTCCAGATACAAAGGCAGCAGCCATGAAATACACATCTGCACATCAGCTGGGTGTTTAATTCATCTAAGACAGACAGTGGAAGTCATGATGTTTGGATTTTGTTGAAGTGAGGTATTTGGATCATGTAGTGATGACTGAGTCTTATCTTCTGTTACTATGACTACATTAAAAGTTTGCCAAAACAATGTGGATGGAGCAGCTCTCATTTCTAGAAATATGGACGAATTTATTAAACCCCCCAAAATATGACCAGAGTTGGGACCAGGAAGCAGAGTTGCAGTCTTACACGCCTCTCTGCAGCTTCTCTCCTAAGAAAGAACAACACAGTATCCACATCTGAACCAAAGAGTAAAACAGTGAAATGTGGATTATTAAATATTAGGTCTCTCTCCTCCAGTTTGGATTCAGGAGACAGACACTATCTCTACTTTTAAGATTAGGCTTAAAACTTTCCTTTTTTCTAAAGCATATAGTTAGGGCTGGACCAGGTGACCCTGAATCCTCCCTTAGTTATGCTGCAATAGACGTAGGCTGCCGGGGATTCCCATGATGCATTGAGTTTTTCCTTTCCAGTCACCTTTCTCACTCACTATGTGTTAACAGACCTCTCTGCATTGAATCATATCTGTTATTAACCTCTGTCTCTCTTCCACAGCATGTCTTTATCCTGTCTTCCTTCTCTCACCCTAACCAATCACAGCAGATGGCCCCGCCCCTCCCTGAGCCTGGTTCAGCTGGAGGTTTCTTCCTGTTAAAAGGGAGTTTTTCCTTCCCACTGTCGCCAAAGTGCTTGTTCATAGGGGGTCACATGATTTGTAGGGCCTACCTTACAATATAAAGTGCCTGCTGTGATTTGGGTCTGTATAAATAAAAATGTAAATAAACTGAATTGAATTTTTAAAAACACAAACTAACATTTATGGCAGTAGCTGGTAGTTAAGTAAACCATGACTCATGTCTTTGGCGGTACTGCAGATGTTTCCTACCTGTGTCCGTTCCAGCTGCATCTTTGTTCTGTTCTACGGACGGTTTGCTGTGAATGAAAGCAGCGACCAATGATATGAAGATTAAAGAAAAACAGGATTTCAAAAGAACCATCAGGAGGGGTCATTCTGACCCTGTCCAGTCACGTTTTTCATTTTTTAATCATATTCTTCTTTACATTTTAATTAAGACAAAACAAGTATTTAGGTACATGTTTGGAGGGTTTTTTTTTTACCTCTCATAAAGTTAAAATAGAGATTAGAAGAAACTAATAAAGGGTTCAATAAATAAGAGATTTAAATAATGTCATTATTACAGAGGAAGAACACTGAAGTTTTGGACAACGTGTGGCATTCGTTATAAAGATGAGACAGACTGAACAGCTGACTGGCTACATTCTAACACCGGGCCTACAGCTGACTGCAAACAGAAACACATTACATGAAGTTTGGTAGTTCTAGTGTTGAGCCAATAACTGTGACAAACCTGTTAGCATCAGCAGACTGTTCTCCTTCAGGTTTCTGTAAGAAAGAGGGCGGAGCAGTGAAAAACAGGTGTGTATTAACACTTCTTCATCTTTGCATCAGCAGGCTACAGGAGGGAGGCACAGAACACCTTCTGTAGCTGTCACAACACTTGTTTTCCAGCTTTAAGCCTCACTGAGGAAAGTTCTAGATTATCATCTTGCTCTGGAACCATCTCAAGGCCAGAAAGCCGGCATTGTCTGGATTATTACACGGACATGATTCAAAACAGGAAAAACATTTCTCACACCTTAGCTACTGAAGCTGTGATGTGCTGCTCTCTGATGGAGAGGTTTGTGGAGGTGGCCAGAGCCTGGGCGTCTTCAGCCTTCACCATACATACAGAGGCCTGAAACACCAGCAAAGAGATTAGACGAGCCAGAAAGAAGGAACACATGCAGCAAACTAACAGATTACCACATTTACAGAAAGGATAGATGACACAAAAACCAACTGCACTTTTTATTTTTACTTATCAGAAACACCCCGCCCACTGACCCACATCTGACACTTCAACCGCACCTTCTGTCCTTGGCCCTTCTCGCTCTCCTCTGAACACGGCATGAGGATGACATTATTGATCTTTCCAAAGGCCCCGACCAAATCGGTGACCTCCTGTTCAGAGGCGTCCTCTGGGATGCCCGTCAGATACACCAGACGATTGGCAACAGACTGAGAGTCCTGTGAGGCTGGAGTCACAGTTTTCTTCTTCTTCTTGGCCGGTGGAGGCTTGGCAGACTTGCCAAAGAGAAAGCAACAGCACATGTTTAACCTCAGTTTGTGATAAACATGAGCATGACAGTCAATATGGGTTAAAGAACACAGGTTTAAGTTGGAAATATAGTTGCCAGTTGAACAAGATCTGGATGAAATTACACAGGTGAGGAGGGAAACCTGTAGCACACCTTTACTGCCTTAGTTACCTTTTTTGCCAAGGTAACTTTTTTTATTGTGTTGTCTCAAATTAAATAATCCAGTCCTTGCTCTTCCAGCGGCTGCCACTGTCCGGTTGTTCAGTGATGACGCGACGAATCCTACTTCCGGGCCTAAAGTAGTCTGCGTTTAATATGGCATTTGTGTTGTTAACATATTTAATGTTTTGTATTTTCTTCTATTTAATCTCAAAAAGCTCCTAAAACAGTCAGTGATCACTGTTGACCTCCCTCGGCTTTTATTACCACTAATCATTTATTTAAGCTCAGTTTTTAAAACCTTAGGATGTAACTACAGCCCAGCCCATGCAGCAGTATATGAATGACTAACCTCGTATTGTGGATGGATTATCTCAGTTGTTCTCCTGGCTGAAGTTTGGTCCTTTTACAGCATCCTGCCATGCGATTACATTTGTTCCTGACCACCGAGAACACTCACGTTAACTTTTATCGAGTGGAAAAAAGTTAGCTTGTTTATATTATGCTAACATAGCTGTGTCGCTAGCGGTCACGTAGCACATCATTATATACCAGCTAGCCAAACTTCAGTAACCCTACAAACGTCACTGCTGTTTAGTTTTCTGTCTTCATTTATGCTGGAAGTGATAACAGAGCTGTACGTTTTAATTTGTTTCCAAAACCCCGCAGTCAGGACATGCTATATTGTATTTAGATAGAAGCTAGCGAGCTAACTCCCTGCTAACTTCTAACTCCGTTAAATGTCATAAATTCCGTTTTCATGGATGCCTGGATGTTAAACTCAATTGTTACACCTGGTAGAGCAGAACGCTGATCATTTTATTAAAGATGAAAGACTTTAGACAGTTTTTCAACTCTCAGTAATGCCATAGTGATCGTTTGATATATGGACCTGCAGCGGAGTTTAGACCCAGACACGGCTAGTAACGTCAGACTGAACAACCGGGTAGGCAGCACCGCATGCCTGACACTACATTACGCTACAGAGATGCAGTGTAAGCGTAAGGATTACATGATCTAAATGTTTTCTAGAACATCTCCATCTGTTCTGCTTTTTATCAGTTAAACATTTACCCAACAAGTGTTACCAAGTTAAAACTGAAAATGTGGACTGAGGTGTGTCTGAACTGTGGCTTTTGTCAAGACTAAAATAAACTATATTAAAGGTGATGTTAGTTTTGTCACTTACTATCTTAGCCGTCTTAGGTCCATGCTTGCTCAGAGCCTTAAGGCCTTTGGTGGAGGGCTGTGATGACCCATGCTTGGAGCCGTGACCCCCCAAGCGTGAGGCTCGATCTCGGCTAGTGTCAGTGTAGTGCTTGGTTGAGTCACCGCGTGGACGCTTCACAGCAACGCGAGAGAAACTCGCTGAAACGGATATGCCGGGAAAACAAAAGGACAGCATGTTGTACCGTGTATTTGTTTCATTACTACAAGCTAGTGCATGTATAATAATATCAAACTGTTCTGTCAGGATCTGTAAATGTAGAAAACGTGGGACGGACACCAGAACCAAACCAGGATGTTTCTCATGTGCAAACACACACAGTTACACCAGTGTATATATTAGAGATGCACATTTCGGTGCTTTATTTTCCTGAGATGTCACACACTTTGGATTCCAGCCAATCATTTTACCTTTGCAAGCGTAGTAGGCAGGTCCAGGTACGTACGTTCTTTTAGAGCAGAGCTACAGATTAAAAATGACCAAGGCGAAGCGGTCAAAGTCTGGCTGTACTTCACAGCAAAAGATGCAAACTCAGCAGCAACAAGTGCTTTAAGCTGATACTGTGATACTGTCAAAGGAGGTAACACCTCGAATCTGATGAAACACCTGGTGATGCATAGCGTTTTTTTAAAAGCCGAGAAATGCTCCGTATTTGATAGCTTGCTGCGAGACCTCACACCGTGCACATCTACTGCGGGTGTGGTGCCTGTTATCGACCCGGAGTTAGCAACATCTCCAAAAACACGAAGAGGAGAGTCCTGGCCCCTAGCCCTGCCAGTGTAGCAGAAATGATGAGGATGATGATGCAGCAGCAGCCGTTCTTCTCTGCGTGAGTAGCTTAATGTTGCACGTGTATAATTTACGTTGAGTAGGCTAACCACGTTATTACATTAATGCATGTAAGGTGAACTAGCAAACATCATCATAGCTACATGTGGCTGTCCTCTTGTTTGATGGCAGATACTCCCTTCACCCTGGCCAAAAAGGCTAAAATGACCAAAGAAAAAGTGGAAAACAGTTAAACATGAGAGGTTTTTGGACAAAGTTTGTGTTTTTTCCATTGTTTAAGCACTGCTTCCAGCCAAGAGTGATACCATATATGACCCATAGCTGCAGAAAAGGCTAACATTGTTATCTTTTTAAAAAAAACAGGGGTACTAACCTGTTGAAACCCTGTCCCTCCTGGCGCTCCAGTACTGTCTGAATGTTCGGTTCATATTAGAAGGACTGCGTGAGCCAGTGTGGCGGTACTTCAACCGATCCCTGTGTTCTAAATGCAAAAAATGAAGATGAGTGAAGTCAGTGGTTTTCCAGCACAGCACCTCATACATAACAAAAGCATAGTGCACACCTTATTTAAAAGCCACAGGTTGCATCATATCTGATCTATGTAAATGGATTTCATTAGGCTACTGGTCCTGTTAACTGTTACCAGAAAGTTAAAAAGTGATTAAAGATTTGACTTGTTTAACTATGCGGCTAACAAGTCCAAATATATCCACTAATTAAGACAGACTACACCTCTCTTCATTTGGCCGTGCTTCAGTGGTCTCATGATAAATAAAAAGCTGCCTGTTAGTGGGAAATAAACACCCCAAGCCTCCATACAATATAATTAGAGCCTATGCATTTAAACTACGGCTCAATGCAACAAAAGTCATCTTTAAAACCAAACCTAAAAACTGATTAGTGAACAGCTGAACTCAGTTTGGGAGCTGTTAAAAGGTGACTGCTGTTGTGATTTTGGGCTATATAACCAGTGTTGGGTAAGTTACTTTAAAATAGTAACTTAGTTACATTACTAGTTACTTCTCTCAAAAGTAACTCAGTTACTTCAAGTTACTCGTTACTTTCAAAGTAACTAGTTACTAGGGAAAGTAACTTTGGTTTTACTCAGAATTCTCTTGTTAATGTGTTGCTTCCATAACGTTGCCAGTCTTCTAGCTTGTTTACTTGCCACAGTGCACTGTGCCACCTACCAATAGAAAGAAAAAGATAATGTGCATATTTCCACGAGAGAAATCCCACGCCTGGACCGTCATTGACTGCTGCCATGATTCTAGCCTACGTCACAGAGTCATGTGCACCTTTTACATCCAACACAAAAACTGCAGTCGTGGTGCTTTCGATTGTACTCAGAACTCGGAAATTCTGCCTTCTGAATAGGAAGATGTAGGTAACACCAGACTGCAGATGAGCTGCATACAGGGCTGGACTGGGACAGAAAATTGGCCCGGACATTTTGACTAGAGACCGGCCGCCATTATAGGAAAAATCATAAAGCCTTTGAATGAAAATAAACACTGTTGTGACAGTGATGTTCACTGTTCTGATGGTATATATGCATCAATCTATCAATCGTTTGTTGTAAGATTCAGATAATTATTTTTTAAAAGCGAGACATTTTAAATGAGAATAAGAAAGTATTTCTTTGTGCCCCCCTCTCCCTGTTAATGCCCTACCTGCCCCCTGGCAACACTTTGCTAGACCCGCCCCTGCACAGTCACCAGCTGTCAGCTGCTTAGAAAAGGATCCTGGTGTTATTTGTCTCTCAGAAACAGCTCATAACTTCCCTTCAACTCATTCATGTCACCTAAAAGGTAAACCTGTTTCTCCATCACAGCTCTGATGGTTCAGTAAGGACATCTCCTGGTTTCATCTTCATGTTTCCCTCTCACCACATAACCAAACCATCATGACCAGCAGCTTTTACAGCTGTGGCTCCAGCAAACATCAGCTGATACTAGAAATTAATATTAAATAAATTCTAACAACAGCTGATCAAGCTTAAACGTGCTGCTGTTGTTTAGCGCGACATCTGCTGGTTTCCTGTTTCTGGCACAAAGTGGGCGATAAACAAACAAGAGAGACGATCAGCTGATCATTGATCAGTTTCATGATTGAAGTAGAAACAGGAGAGGGAGGGGGGAGAATGAAAGAAGAGGCAGCTGTGCAGCAAAGACACAGAGTAACTCCAGCTTTGTGTCTTTTTCATTGCAGCTGAATTACGGGACAAACTGTTCCTTTTCACCTCAATAAGAAACGCGTAATATTTTCTCTGAATACCAGACGGGACGGTTGGCAACTCTAATAACTTATGAACAAAATAAAGTTAAACATCATTAACTTCATAGCACCACCCAGCTGTATAGAAACTCCGTCATGCTAGCTAGCACGCAGTACGGAAAAAGTCAGAATAACGAAAATAAACTCCACCTAAACTTGGTTCATATCTGACCCAGAGAGACTGCAGGTCATAACTTCTTACCTGAGGTTCAGTTCACACTTGGACCGGCGGCCGCCTCGGGTCCCCTTTCCTTCATCCACCTGCTGGCCTCCACCACTTGCTAACGTTACTGAATCTGTGGAAGCTCCGTGATAGCCACCACTCGAAGTAACGAGTAACGAGCCTATCTAAATCCCAGTAACGAGTAACGCGTTCCTGATTTTGGCATAATAACTAGTTACCGTGCTCGTTACCACAATAATAACGTAGTTACTGTAACGCGTTACTTAATAACGCGTTAGTCCCAACACTGTATATAACAAAAACTGAATTGAAATGGCACAAAATTATATTTCAGAGGAGTGCAGCGTGGTTACACATTGTGAACTGTGTACATCATGTTCCCTTCTGGCATGAGATGTACCTGTGTCATGCGTCTGCTGTGGGTAACGCTGAGGGGAATTACGCCTCCTCTGTGGCCTGAATGGGTGGCTGTCCACCCGACGTTTTTTTGAAGGAGGACTTGGAGAACGAGACAGGGAGTGAGACATGGAACGGGATGGAGAGCCATCCTTGGGATCCCACAGAGCACGGCTGCCATATCGTCCACTCCGACTAGAAACAGAAAGAAAAAAAAGACATTAAGTTGTAATGACCCTTCGTTTTAGCCAGGTCTCACACTATGGAGAGACCCAATCAAAGGTCAGGCTCCTGTTTCTGACTGCAGGGGGCTTTGGCTCTATGATGGGACACATATCTGGATCAGGAGAGCGATGCAGGAGGAGCTTCATGAAATTCTGTTTGCTGTTTCTTTCTATTTGTCCTCAATTTGTTAACAGCAGCCAATACTGCACAGACATGTGATTTTTTATAACTGGTTCCACTGTTGTGTATAGTTAACCCTACAGAGTGTTCAAGTGCCCATACTGAACAATAACAATTTGATAAAGCTGTTAATACCAATAAAGCACATTCTATGCAAGGAAGCAAACTGTAGTGAAGATTACTTTTACTCATCCATCACATATGGACTCATTTATGGAACAAGACAATTCAGAACCACCTTCAAATGTATAAGCAACACGATTTCTAAGTAATTTCTCCTTTTTTAAACACTAGCAAGTTATGTGAAACCTTTTCAAGCCATCTGATTAAAGTGACTTCCACCGGTTGTGCAGCTAAAAACAGAACCATTAGAGGACAGGTCTGACTGACCTTGGCAGATTTGGTTTCCAGCCAGGGTACCTTTAGAGAAAAACAAGAAGATGAGATTATCAAGAGAGTCAGGAACCTATCAAATACAAGACTCTAGGTCTTTTCCCTTGGTATATGACCTTGTTTAAAAGGTCATTGTCCTGATCGTGGCTCAGGGGGTTGGGAATCGCATCTGTAACCGGAAGGTCGCCGGTTCGATCCCTGGCCTCTCTGTCCTGGTCATTGTGTCCTTGGGCAAGACAATTTACCCTACTTGCCTACTGGTGTTGGCCAGAGGGGCCGATGGTGTGATATGGCAGCCTCGCTTCTGTCAGTCTGCCCCAGGGCAGCTGTGGCTACAACTGTAGCTGCCTCCACCAGTGTGTGAATGTGAGAGTGAATGAATAGTGGCATTGTGAAGCGCTTTGGGTGCCTTGAAAAGTGCTATATAAATCCACTCCATTATTATCATTATTATTATTTTGACAGCTGAATCATTGTTGGCCTCATCCCTTCCCCTCTCTAACTGTATTCTCCCCTGAAAGGTCACTACTGGTGCTCACCCCAACTGATCGCTGCACATGGCCCCGCCCCTCCCGGAGCCTAGTTCCGTCAGAGGTTACTTCCTGTTAAAAGGGAGTTTTCCTTCCCGCTGTTGCCACATGCTCTGTCATAGGGGAGCGTCTGATTGTTGGCCTTTCCTTTCTAATAGTATCAGCTCTTTTTGTCCTGACCACCAGCACCAATAGAGCTTACATGACAGAGCATTTAACTTATTGCCCCGGTATTCATCTGTCACAAAGTAATTCACAAACAATATGTGTGTAACTTTGCATGCATTTCTTACTTTCTGACACCTAAAAAAGCACAACAGAGAGCCAGTCATCACTGTTTATCCTGCTACACTGCAGGTAGAAGGTTTCAGGAACACATTAAAGATTCCTCACTTGTTGCGCAGATCTCTGCAGGCAGCTGTGTGGTTGACAGTGTTAACATGTTTAACCCAGTCCTGGAAAAGAAAAAAAAAAAATCATCAAATCTTCATCAAAGACAGAAAGTCAAAGAAATTTAATGTAAATTCTGCGTAATGGATCTTTGTGTCAGCTGGCAGCATGGTGTGCAAAGGCCCGTGTCTGTGATTTGGTCTTTCTGCTCACATCATGTTACAGATGCTGGCAGAAGTGACATCATTTGTTTATCTGGTTGCACTCTTCTATTTCCATCATCTGAAGTGTAGTTACTCATCTTCAAACTAACAGAAGTTTCCTCGCTGCCAGAGAAAAAGGCAAATGCTGTTCAGACCAATCCAATGTCTTTTTCGGACACTGGATTGGTCTGAACAGCATTATTTATGTACCAATCACTTTCCTATGCTGTGGAATCCCTGTTAGATCCTGGGATGTATGAAAATGAATATATTCAACCATTTAAAAAGGTCATTATGCCAAGTGATTAGATGGTCTCCACCTTACTTATTCTGTCTTTTTGTGTGTTTTTTTTAAGAAAAGCTAAACCAACTGTCAAATATGGGAAATGTTTTTGTGTCTCGCAACTATACAGGTTCTTAAAGTTATATTAATTATAAGCCTAAACATAGGTGATTACAGACAATTCAACTTTATTTATATAGCGCCAAATCATGTCAACAGTTGCCTCGAGGTGCTTGAAAGACAGAGTACAAACAATTTTCAAACTTTGATGTCTCAATGAAAACACAATCTACAGGGATACCCACCACAAAACCAAAAACTAAAGCACTGAGTAAAAGAGTTTATTTAACAGTAGTAATTTTAAGAATTATTTCATTATCCTTGATTTTCCTGAGTTTTAACAACTTTTTAAAAGGATTTATTCAGTACACACGCTTATTACTACAGCTATTAAAAAACCAAGAAGTAGTATCCTGTTTAAGCAATAACTCGATGGAGTTTTATATAAAACAGCTAATCGGGAGAGTACTTTTTGAAAAAGCAGTTCCAGGTTTAACCTTTTGATAAGTTTGCGGAGTAACATGTTTCACAGTTAAGAAACAGCCGATTTCTCCTGCCATAGTGGCAACGCTTTCAAATCATTTAACTTCACCAGACAGTTGCCTCTTCTCTTGAAGAAAACCTGGTAGTGACAAGACCCTGAGGTTTCTGAAGAGGAAAAACCAAACGTCTGACTCTTCTGTTTGTGGAAGCACCTCCTAATTTGGGCGAGGATACGCAGATGCTGTCGGATGACTACACATCAACCCCCACCTCTAATGGTTGTTCTAAAGTATCAATGAAATCATTACGAGACAAAAGGAAGTAAAGAAAAATAGGTCTTTAAGTTGTTGCCATCTTAGCAAGTTGATTTCCCAAACAGTCAAAGAACCAAACAAGCAAAAAACAAAAAAAACAAACAAACCTCGATTTAATTACTATTGTGATTTAGCATCATGGATTCTCCATGAGGCTTTGCCATCACCAATGTTTTTTTTTTACCTGTCCCCAAATAGTTGACTAAAAGTTGGTCAGTGAGAGGCATCTTAGTCAAAGTTCACAGGATGTGGCAACATTTAGAATACTTTAATCATCCCTAAGGAAGGAAATTATGTTTTCAAATAACCATTTACTGCACTCCATTGATATTTAAGAGTAATTAAATATAACGGAGTAATTTGAAAGTGTGGGATTGCTTTCTTTAAAGTGGGGAAACACATGAAGTCCCAATGAATTTTATTTAAAGCTTGTTAAGTCCTACCTACTGATGCTTGTACCTCCACAGTTCTCTTTTTATCCCTGTGGTAGGGTATGTTAGCAACACTTAAGGGAACTTCAGCTGTGACAACAGCTTATATCCAAGACAGTGACGGCCACGTGTAGCTGTCAGAAGTACAAATATCTGGCTTAATTATTGATGATTTCTGCCTTTTTTGTGTATAGGAAACATCATCCATGCAAAAATATATAAAAGACAACATCTCGACAATTGTCTGGTGAAGATTGCGGACTACAATTTATTACTCAGAGGTACTCTTTTAGGAAAACTGTTGGACATTGTTAAATGGGCATTCACGAGGGCACTCACCTTTTCCTGGTCACACACTATGTGGCATAGGGAGCAGGTATGGGGATACACCTTTGGAGACACAGCTGAGAAATCACTTATCATGGTGGGTGTAGGTAACTTCTTGCCGCTGCTGTGTGGTTTTGACCCACACGAAGAGGACAGGGACCTTTTCGAAGAAACGTCACTCCTCGTTTCGGATGGCAGTCTTTGTTTGGTTCCATCACGCCTGTAGTCTCTGTCTAGATCACGGGATCTAGGAGATAGAGAAAGTTCTTTCCCTGGTGAATGACTGCTCTCGCGCTGGAGGCTGCTCGTCCTGCGATAGTCACTGTCTCCATGCTTGCTTGGTTCAGTGTGTTCCAAATGAACCTGCCGTCTTTCACTTTTATCTACTTTTGTAGCTGATGAAGAGGACAAGGCTGGGAACATTTTAACTGTCCGTTCACTAGACAGTAGTTCTCTTTTGAAGTTCCCCATGTTAGTGCTTTCGTCCTTGGTGCGACTGGCATGCCCATAGTCAATGACTTTACCAGCTGTCTGTGTAACAGTAAGGAGGCTGGGCACTTCTGGAGAATGAGAACATGCCAATGCAGACGAGTGGGAAGGAGGCAATGGCATGTCATGGGCGCTGTGTGAAAATGAGGATGAGCTAGTGGAAGCCGAAGTCTTCTGTTTCCCTGACTTGTTGATTTGGATATCACGGAGTATGAACGGCAAGGTGTCTGGGGTTAACTGATCATCAGGGTAGTGACTCAGGACTTCCAAGTCCTCATTTGAAAGTCCAAAGCTAGCCAAGATACTTCCTGCGCTCTCTGGTGTGTATAAACTCGGACCCTCCCCACTGGCACCATGGACATGCCGAACTTGGTTCGAAAGAGATTCACATACAGATGGAGTCCAAATTGAGAGTCTTGGTCCTGCTTGGGTGTTCTGAGGCTGTTGGGCCCCTTGTTGTGACTGATGACTTGAAGAAGGTGGAGGAGCAGCAAACAGTTTAGCTGGAGGTTGGTAGCTTGACCAATCTACTCTCTGGTGGTGTTCAGACTGACTGTCAGTGGGGAGGGATACTGGGTTAGAGCCAAAGTTTCCATGCTGACTGGTCCCAGAACCTTGGTTCTGGTGTGGATCTGGTTGGGTCATGTGATCAATCTGGCGGTGGTCCATGTCCCTGGCACCCCGGATTGCCAGTGCAGACTCAAGCTCATCAGGTAGTTGGGTCGGACGAGGAAACTGGAAACCCATCACCTGCATATTAGAGCGAGTCTGATGTTGATTCGGAGGTGGCTGACGAGGTGGTGGTCTGCCCCCATTAGAAAATGGCTGTGAGCCCTGTGGGTGTTGGTGATACATGGCAGCAGACAGACAAGGCCGTGTGTTTCTGTAGGTTTTATAGCTTGTGTACCCCACAGCCTGAGGTCGATTGAAAAGAGTCAGGAGGGCCAGGTGAGGAGGTAGCGCTGCTGTAAACCAGTTGCTGTGACACTGGCTGCCGAAAGTGATGGTGGCTAAAGCAGCAAGCTGCCGAAGAGCAATCTGTGCCTCGGTCTCAACCTGCGCCAATCGGAGAGCTATCACTCCAGCAAGACCAGCCGTAGGCCCAAATATGAAATGGGTCCCTCTGGTAGTGTCGGCGATGTTGAATGTTGCACTGGGCTCCAAATTAAGGACAGGAGTAAGATGTGAATTACTGTCTGTACGGACAGCGAGGCTGAGGTGAAAAGCAGAAATATACTATTACAAATAAACGAGAGTTCATTTTTCATTTCAACAGCAGCTTTTAAATAAAGTCTCTGTTTTATCTTCCAGGCACTTGAAAAAGTTTACCAGTCCTCGCTGTGTTTGCGGTGCCTTCTTGAAAACTTTAAGAAATTTGGTCAGCTTTAAGTCTAGTAGTGGAGCGTGTCGCCCATCCTGCTTTTCCTTTGTCATGGAAAAGCAAAGCAACATTATGCACAAACAACTAACAGTGAGAATGATGGCCCCAAACAGCAAATACTAACGAAACAACCAAATTAAACACTACACATGTTAATCTAACCTGACAGGTAAAAACCTGAACATTTCATCCAAAGCACCAATCATTACCCTCCTATATATATATATTAAACACAATGCAATGTGGCTATAATGACAGTCATCTCCTGGGTAAAATGTACAGAACAAAATCACCCTACAAGTGCATAATGCAGTTTTACCTCCCACCATTCTAATATTTAGAAATTAGGATTAACACTTACCATTTGCTGAAAGAGTCAACATGATCAAGCAGAAACAACAACGTACTTGTATAGCATTTTGATTAGTCTGTATGATTAGAAAAAGCACTATAGAAATCCAAACACGATATATTAAAGCTAATAAACTAAATATGCTTCCTTTAACAAGATGGACTAGTCGGGTTGAATGGATTTTTAAACAGCATGAGTAAGCATTGCGTTCTTTAATGATCCTTATAGTAAATAGCATGACCAAATTTTCTGCGTCTGAGGTCAATGTTTTTGAATGAATCTTAAGAACCTTTAACCAAATTGTGTGTGTGAGAGAGGGACAGAGAGAGCATTTGTTATTTAAAAGCAATGCAGTTTTTAAACTAAAAGGTAATCTAGGCTAGGGCTGTGCGATATGACCAAAATCTCTTATCCCGATATAAGACATCTATCGTCCCGATAACGATATAAATCACAAACATTTAACATTTTCCGTAAATCCTGTGAATCTTGGGTAGCTGAAGTATTTCCAGCTGGGCGTCGTGTAGCTGGAGTCGAGTGTTTTAACCGATGCATGAAACGATACATTTTTAGACGTACAATGTAACGGCCGCCGTTTTCTTTGTGAGTATTTATTACACGACGTGCTGCAGGGAAAAGCCTGATCTAACGTTTGAGTCTAAGGTTTATTTTTTAGCACCTGACGGCTCTTTTTTGCTTCTCATCCATAAACACTCTGCATACTTTTTCACTTGATTCAGTTTATTTTGAAAAGTCTCAACAGGATCTTGAGCTTTATTGTGAAAGGTTTATGTGGAACATAAACAAGCGGACACGCGATGGTTTTACCATCGTTGTTGCTAACGACAACGCATAAAAACAGGTGCTTGTCCGTCTGTAGTGTGGTTATATTAAATATAAGAGAAAGAGAGAACTTGAAGAAATTAAGATAGACAGTTTATTTTGCGACACCACGAAACAAACAACAGCGTAAAATGGAACGATAGACATTTTTATATCGTCATCCGATATATATCGTTATATCGAACAGCCCTAATCTAGGCTCTTCAAACGCAACATTTTTCCATCTCTAACAGAGACTTGAGTTGTCAAAACAAACAAACAAAACAAAATGGATACACCGATATCAAGTGACAGTAAAGCTTACTGCTGGATTGGACACATTTGCAACATCACTGACACCCTGACACAAAACATGACACAGCATGGATGCAGACTTATTTTGAAAAGTCTCAACAGGATCTTGAGTTTTATTGTGAAAGTTTATGTGGAACATAAACAAGCGAACACGCGATGGTGTTACCGCCGTTGTTAATAACTAGGGCTGCTCAATTAATCGAATTTTAATCACGATTACGATCTGGGCTTTCAACGATCATTAAAAATGACTGAGCCGATTATTAGCCCCTCCCTCATTTATCCGCGACACCTTAAAGGCCGGTCCGTGAAAATATTGTCGGGCATAAACCGTCCGTGGCGCAAAAAAGGTTGGAGACCGCTGATTAAGAGGACCCGAGGGAAGCTCGGAAAGCTAAGCAGAAGTTATTTGGAGAGTGACTGCCGTTGGTTGAAAAGAGTTTAAAAAAAAAAAAAACTTCAGTGGTGTTGCACACTATTTTATATTATTTTTTTAAAGTCATTGTTAACCCTTTAAAGCCGGTCAGAGCAGCACGCTCCGTTTTGCGTAACTATTTTTAAATCCCTGTAGAACCTGAACCGTGTAAGCTAGCGCAATAATTTGTTTTGCATATGAAACCGGAGGAGTTGTACTTACATCTGATGCCATCAGCTTGTCCTCGGTCACGGTTTCGTTCCACATATAGCTTTGCAAAAACTGCATAAAAAGCGCTTGCAGGAACAAAAACATAATATTCCAGAAACATGCTTTGCCGTTCCTATCAGCTGTTCGTAACACTTCCCACAGTGAAATGATGCACATGCTGTTTTCTTTGCAAATTTGCATCATAGGATTGTTTTTTGTTTTTCCTGCAGTATATATAAAAATTGCTGTATCTCCAAAATAAAACTATGAAGACACTCAAAATAAATTTCCTGTGGTGGGAAACTATTTTTTGCAACTTTATTGTATTTAAAGTTTTGAGGGATAAACCTCTTAAACTTCTCCAAGTAGAAATATATGTAAACAAAACAAAAGCGATTTTCAATTTTTTTTGTAGTTTATTGCACTTTTTTGCAATTTATGTAATTACTATGGACTTAATGCATACATATTATTAAAATATGGGCTATAACAGTTGTATTGATGTATAGCAACTTGAAATGCTCCCACAAATGGCACTACAGCATGTAAAAAAAATAAATAAAAATAATATAAGCTCTGGTGGACTTGGTTCTATAGTAGGTCTTAAAGGGTTAAATAAATATCGTCAAATAATCGTGATCTCAATTTCAGTGAAAATAATCGTGATTATCATTTTTGCCATAATCGAGCAGCCCTATTGCTAACGACAACGCATAAAAACAGGTGCTTGTCCGTCCGTAATGTGGTTATATTAAATATAAGAGAAAGAGAGAACTTTAAGAAATTAATGTAGCCACTGCAGTGACCATCAAAACCATGAAAAAATATTGCTGTAAACAGTTTATTTTGTGACACCACGAAGCAAACGATAGCATAAAATGAAACGATAGATGTTTTTATATCGTCATCCGATATATATCGTTATATCGAACAGCCCTACTGACTACCTTGACGTCGGTCTTTCAAAGTCCTTCTTTGGACACTGGCTGCTTTTTCATTTATTTTCAGTCCAATTCTTGTACCTGACTATTTTCAGAGAAATGTTATCTTCTTTGTTAATCCACGTGATGCTGACATGAATCACACAAATATAAAAAAAGGCTCTTAACTAGTGGAACAAACCAGTGTTGTGCCTACATATAAACAACAAAGAACCTAATTTTAATTTACTGCACTTTTTTACTAGAACGCTGCCACAAAACCCATAACTTGGTTCCATTTTCTCAAATTGAATCTATAAAAATGCTAAATGTAACATAGTTTAATAGGCATAAAATAAGTTTTACACAACAAGGTGTATCTCGGCTGATGTGCAGCATATTTTGAAATAGTCAAAAAAAGTAAATAACAAAAGAAAAATTGGGAGCCTACAACCCTTTAGCCAGTGGTATTGGGGATCTCATCAAAACTGATGGAATTATGAAAGAAGAAAAGTGCCATTAGATCTATCTGGAACAAGACTCCATTTTTCAGTATGACATTAGACCAAATACAGACCCTTTCCAAAAAGATAGAGTATCATGGAAAAGTTGATTTATTTCTCTAATTCCATTCAATATGTTAAACTTTCATAGATTATAGATTCAGGGCCCACAACTTAAACAATTTCAAGTACTTGTTGTTTATTTGTACATGATTTGGGCTTCCAGCTTATAAAACCCACGAAAACAGGAATTCAAAAAATTAGAACACTGTGAAGACATCAACGCAAATTTTACAGGGCATGAATGTTTTAATTCAAACAGAGAAGATTCATGAATCTGGCAGAGATCCAGAGAGAGGGGAACGAGGCTGGAGTCACAGCTTCGAAAACCACCACATTCAGACGCATGCAGGAGATGGGCTACAACTGTTGGGTTCCTCGGGTAAAGTGTGCTTTTCATTCGGGAATCAAGGTCCAAGGGTTTGGAGGAAGACGGGTGAGGATTACAACCCAAGCTGCTTGAGGTCCAGTGTGAAATATCCACAGTCAGTCTTGATTTGGGGTGTAATGTCCGGTACAGGTGTTGGTAAAGTCTGCTTTCTTAAATCCAAGGTCACCACAACAGTCTACCAGAGTGTTTTAGATGACTTCATGATTCCGTCTGCTGAGGATCTGTATGGAGATGCAGATTTTATCTTCCAGCAGGACCCGGCCCATAACACCAGAAGCACCAAAACCTGGTTTGATGGCCATGCCATCACAGTGCTTGACTGGCCAGCAAACTCAACGGAATTTTTTTTTAATTCTGTTTTCGTGGGTTTTATGACCTGGAAGCCCAAATTATGTACCAATAAACAACCAAGTACTTAAAATCATTTAAGTTGTGGGCCCTAAATCTATAATCTATGAAAGTTTAACATTTTGAATGGAATTACAGAAATAAATGAATGTTTCCATGATACTCTAATTTTTGTAACGGGTCTGTATTTTCTCATATTTGCATGGAAATATTCTTACCCTGCACAAAAAAATTAGTTTGCACACAAAGTTACCGTTAGATTTATGAAACATGCCCTAAAGCTAGAAGAGGTGCAGTAATCCAAGGCGTTTCCGTGGAATTGATGACTGCTTAAAATAAAATGTAAAAAGCATCAGACCGACCCTGAGATACTCAAGTTAAAAAATAAAATTATGGAATCAAAGTTGATATGTACCATATGTATCAAGCCTGCACCAGTGCAAGAGAAATCATGTGACCGATACAGCTGCTGTGTCATGTAGTCACTGTTAAGCAGCACACCAACACAGTGTCTGTCTAACAGTGCCGACACAATAAAGTGCTACACACTCCATGAAGCACACTATTAGCTGCTGTTATCCAGCATTAGTGGCATCATGGACTTGGGCACTTAGGAAATAAACTCAACGTGAGAATGTAATCAAACTGTTTATCAGAGCAAAATGTGGGTTTTAGGACCCTCAAGCCTAACATTAGCTGACATAATATCGGCTGTTGTTGTTTAGCCAGCTTGTTGTCCACTGTCTGGAGACGGGAGGGTCTGTATTATCTGCTGACAGTAACTACAACAATACTGTAAATAAATCAGCCTTTTAAGCCCATTTTGTGTGTTAGAGCCCTGACTTAAGGAGGAAAAGGATGACATCCAGATACAGGTAGCACTGTCTCTTTCCTTTGTGTTTTCACGCCTTTGGTGAAGGGGACCCCTTCTCACATGAAAAACACAGATATGATGTGTTGTACCTTACTGAAGCCAATGAGTGAAACACAAACTGTGTATCACATTCTCCAGGAAATATCTGTGCATTAACTTGTGTAGCAATTGATAAAGTATTGTTCTACTTGACTCCAGTCTGCCGATGAGTGTTTTTCACACAGGATGAAATACACCTGTTCAATCCATCAACTAGGGCTGGGCCATATTATACCGTTCACGGTAATACCGGTATAATGTTAGGCAACGATAGGAAAATGAAATATCGCGATAGAATGGGAGTAAAACGCGCATGCGCAGTGCCTTTGTTTTCATACGCACATGGCCGATTGTTGAGTGAAACAGATGAACCAGAATTGGTTTGTACAAATGGTGCAACTTCAGTGATGTGGAACTGGTTTGGTGTTTGTCCGTCAGATACACAACAAAGCACATTTTTTTGCAGAACATGCAAGCGGCCGTTGTTATTGTCGTATTTGTCGGACTAAGATGCTCTTAAATCTGGGAGTAATCTGGGTCCTAAACTCCGTATACTTCAGGTCAAACAACACTGCAGCATCACTGAGAGTTAAAAACTGTCTAAATTCTGTCATCTTTAATAAAACGATCAGCATTGCTGCTTTACCAGGTGTAACTATAAAGTTTAACTTCCAGGCATCCATGAAAACAAAAGTTATTACATTTAACGGAGTTAGAAGTTAGCAGGAAGCTAGCGGAAGTTAGCTCGCTAGTTTCGCTAGTTACCTAAGCATGATATAGCACGTTCTGACTGAGAGATTTCTGAAAAAAATCAAACGTACAGCTCTGCTATCATTTCCAACATAAATGAAGACAGGAAACTAAACAGCAGTGACGTTTGTAGGGTTACTGAAGTTGGGCTAGCTGGTATATAATGATGTGCTACGTGATCGTTAGCGACACAGCTATGTTAGCATAACATAAACAGTGAAGCTGGAGGACGAACACTAACACTTTTCCACTTATAAAAGTTAACGTGAAGGTTCTTCATGGTTAGAGACAAATGCAATCGCATGGCAGGATGCTGTAAACGGACCAAACTTCAGTCAGGAGAACAACTGAGATAATCCATCCACTATACGAGGTTAGTCATTAATATACTGCAACAACATGGGAATAGCTCAGCTGCCAGAGAATTCAACATCAATGAATCAATGGTACAGAAGTGGAGGAAGCAAGAAGAATGAGTTTAATAAAGTTTGATTTATCTGACTGCTTTGTTTCGCTTAATGTGCCTTATAATCCCGTGCACCTTATGGTCCGAAAAATGCGTACTGCACACTGCAGTTTAATGTTGCAAAGCACCTCTTTTTAACTTCAGTGGATATTATACATGGTTATGCTCAGGATATGTCAGCCCATTTCTACTGGAAATGCCTTTTGGTTAAACTTTCAGCAAGGAATTTGCATTTGCACTGTTACATTTTTATGACGCTTTAATGTACATAAAAACCAGCTTCTTGTTTAAGTGAAAATAAATGGAAGGTTGTCTTTTTGCGCTAGTAATGTTGTGGAGTTGTATTTTGTCTCGCATCAATTATATCGTCGGTTATATCGTTATCACAAATTTTCAAATATATATCGTGATAAATATTTTTGGCCATATCGCCCTGCTCTACCATCAAATCTTTTCACTTTGCTGGGAGCCAACCGGCTGCAGCAGAGTCTGCCTGAGCCTGGTTCTGCCAGAGGCTTGTTCCTGTATAAAGAGTTTTTCCTTCCCACTATTGCCAACGCACTTGCTCATAGGGGGATATCTGACTGTTGGGGTTGTCTCTGTTTTCTCTCAGTTACTGTATGGTCTTACTTTACACATATAACTACAAGTTGTGATTCGGCACAATATGAATAA
Organism: Copadichromis virginalis; assembly: GCF_057382275.1. NCBI lineage: Eukaryota > Metazoa > Chordata > Actinopteri > Cichliformes > Cichlidae > Copadichromis > Copadichromis virginalis. Next base: position 5,692,205 of record NC_140623.1, on the reverse strand, counting down.
AACTCAATTGAAGTCTTTACAGACTTCTCATCAACCTTTGATATTGTCTCTGAAGTAGATATGACCAATCTTCTGTGGAAGAAGAGTCATGTGATCTATGAAACACCCAGATTGGTTAGATGTGCCTGGAGCACTTCATTCATGTGATCAACATTGTCAGTGTAAATGAATCCAGATAATGAAAAGGTACCCTCTGTGCTACAGGGTGCTGTCCGTGGAGAGAACGAGCCACACATTTCATCCTGAGCCTGGTTCTGCTGGAGGCTTCTTCCTGTTAAAATCATTTTTTCCTTCCCACTATTGCTAAAGCGCTTGCTCACAGGGGGTCATATGATTATTATATTCTACTGTTTTTACATCCATCCATCCATTTGCTTCCGCTTATCCTTTTCAGGGTCGCGGGGGGCGCTGGAGCCTATCCCAGCTGTCATAGGGCGAGAGGCAGGGTACTGCTTTTACATATTTTAGTGTTTTTACTGTGTTTATTATTTTATCGTATTTATTATTCTTATTGCATCTCTGATACTTCTATTGTTCAGCACTTTGGTCTTGTGTGTTTTTTAAGTGCTATATAAATAAACTATGATGATTGTTGGGATTTCTATACTTTCTTTGCATTATTGTAGGGTGTTCATCCTTTATAACAGCAGGGTGCAAGATGCTAGCATGCAGGACATACATGGAAAGCCATAACCAAGTGGTTGTCATAGTATACAGAAACACCTGTGCCGAGTACGGAGACACCACCACCGAGCTAAGATCCTGTGGGACCCACAGCAGATATGTTATAAGGATTTTTACAGCTGCTGCTGCTGATTCCACAAATGTAGATTTTGGGAGAAATCGACATCTCAGCTTGATATTTCGGACAGGAGCCACGCCTCGTCATTTCACGCAGCACTCTTTTCTGACCATCTAAAAGTGAAACTATCCGCAATTTCAGGTGCAGATGGACTGAAAGCGCACAATCCTCCGGACACGTCCAGTCAGAGCTTCAAGTGCGACAATGTGGCCTTTGCACTGCGCACATGCAGAATGCACAGGGTGAGCATATTTTCTTATGTCTGTCTTGTAGTCTAATGTTTCTGGTTTTCACAACCCCACAGAGACTTCGTGAATTTTCTGCACGGTGCGCAGAAATCCGCTCGCGCTGCAGGGCCTACACAGGGAGGTGCTGGTGTTCTGAACCGGGAACAGCTACCTTATTTACCCTTAGCGTTACCGCTTACACACCGGTGCAGACGTACAATCAATCGAGTCCCTAAATGGAATACAACAGGCTGCGCTGGAGTAAACGGAATACTATATTTGTGCTAACGAAAATCGGGAAAACACTGAGTCTCGCTACATACCAGCCATTTTGGCTTTAACTGGTTTTTAGCTAGCAGACCTGCTAACGTCTGCTACTGGAAAGCATGCTAGCAGTTCCGTCACACGAACAACCACCGATACAATTTCCAGAACACGCCCCTGCATCTGAATAAATACCTTTCACTGTGAGTTGACGTTAGTCTTTGTTTTTGTCGAAAACCGTGAATCCTCTTCAGCCAGTTGGTGTTTGCCCGTGTTCCGCCATCGGCTGCAACGGGAAACGCTTCCGCCGTAGTTTTTCAAAATAAAAGCAACCTGACCCTTACCTCTAACCATATTTCAAAAAATATTCATAATAGTAATTTGGGTGCATTGTGTTAAATCTGTATCTCACCAAAAGCAACAAAACCGAGTGTGTTTCTCAAAAATATTGTTGCTGATAAACTGCAATGCCGCATTCAGACCAGTAGGGACAGTAAAGTCCCCCCACACACACATCTGTTAAAGCACTCTTTGCTTTCAGCTGGTGTGATGAAAGAGGTGTGAGAAACATTTGTCAGTCATAAACTGGACTCCATTTACTTTTCTTCTTCATAAACACAAACCGGACAGCCTCTTTCATACTACAGTTTGAATTACGTGTTTTTTAATTAATTGAGGCAAAGACGGAGCACCTGTCACAGGTACTTGCCTGTTGGCCTTACACAAGAAAACAGAAACCTACAGAATGGCTGGATGGAAATAACAACTAGCACAGTCTAGGTATGTGAAAAGTGTGAGACGACAGTTCCTGGGTTGTTGCCACTGGAGAACGTGAATCTAAATACGTTATCATGCAAAATGCACGAGGCTGTGGAAATGCACTAAGCTCAGATAGGACATACATTCTGTTATCATTTTCTTCTACGTGCCCTGAACAAGCAGCTATATTTTCATCATTTATAGAGGGAAACAATCCCAGGTTACTTTTCAGTCCTGTAAACACTGTACAGCGTAGTGTCGAGCCTCGTATTCATTTAATTCTCAGCACTAATGACTTCATGAACCTCTGTACAAATCAGCTTTGCAATTTATGTTTGGACTGTTGTAAACCCAATGATCTCTTTCGTGTGGGACAGTTAAGTAACTGCAGAAGATAACCTGCTCAGCAGTGTCTTCATTTACACTTCTTTTTAAAGTCTGATTAGTTTGCCTTAACTCATGACAGAAAGGGTTACTGTGAGGAATATGGCCGTACACTTTCTACGTAGTATGTCTATTAACTTTAAATGTTCTTGTCACATGATGCTCGTGAAATATGAAAGTCCTCATAGTATAATATCCCAGTGAAGCACTTCACTCTCACAGTGCACATTTGGTTCCTATAGTTTCTAAGAGTAGGGCGGCAGACCCTCCGTGTTTGGGTTCAGACTCCTTGTCTGGTTTCGAGATGACCTTTCTGTAGCTACACCCTTCTTATTATTTGTTGTTGTTCCTCAGGACTCACTAATGTGTGTTTTTACTGTTGTAACTATAATCATTAGTATTATATTGTCAAACTGATATTAGTATGTGCACTTAGTACCATCCTTTATTTAACTTAAGCACAACAGTCAAAAACAGTAAATGAAAGAACCAGTCCTGGTAACTGTTGGAGCGAGACGGTCAGCACAGTTTTAAATGTCTGAATCATAGATGTTGACAGCAACACAAGTCATGCTCGTCCCGTAATGTGACAGATGCAGTGATATAGCTCGGGATTTCTTACTTTACACAGCGGAGTTTATGTTGAAAAGATTTTTTTTTAACTTTCTAATGTAGTAAATGTATACTTCTCATGATCAGGGAAACACAGTTAATGTACAATAATTTACTGTGTTTGAATTTACACTGTTACCACTGTTTGAGCATTGAAGGAAAAAGGCTTTCAGTCGTCACATCAAAGTTCAGCATCAGTTTGATGAATGCAGCAACTGCATCTACGTTTTCCTTCTTAAAAACGACCGACAGAGTGGGCCTGTCCCCCTGGATACTCTGTGACATTTCAATTTAGCACGAATAGAAAATAATAATTGAAGTTTCATTTACATAGGCTGCTCCTTGGGACTCCAGAACAGTTGTATTTTTTAAAAATTATTAGAAAATGTTCAGACATCATTAAACACACTGAAAGACGCCGATCCAATTTACTAAGTTAACCTTAATTTAGTAAATCTGCTTCACCAAGTTAATCCTTATAGATAATAATCTCTACCTCACAACTGATCCTAATACATTTATACTGCTGCCACAATTTTGTGGGAGGATTTCAACTTGACATGGTAGAAAAATATTAAACTACATCTATTTACATTGTTATCTGGCTACTTATTACAATATGTTGGTAGCTACACTGTTCCAAAAAATAGTAATGTCACAGCATCTTACTGTATATTTTACAGTTTTGTCTTTCTAGAATATCATTACATTTACATAAGTAGACTGTGACTTTACATGTCAAAGGTAAAATAGCATCACTGTAAATATAGTAAAACACAATTTACTTGTTTTTTAAATATATTTTTTGTACATGTGCATATTTAGATTGTAAAGATACATTCAGAAATGTATCATAATCTCACAAATATTTGTCTGTTATGTGAGAGAATGATCTGTTAAATTCAAATGTAATACTATGGAAAAATATATAAAATGATCGAAAATTAATGAGAATAATCAATAATTAAAGGAGCATTTGAATTGTAAGTTTGCTGAAAAGTTCATGTCATCCAGGTCTGATTCAATAATTCAGAGGTAACAAGTGAAAATATAATTAATAGGAATAAAAACATAAAACATTGCACGGCCACGCTGTGCTAATTATATATTTTAAAAAATAAATGTAGAGGACCTTTTTCAGGGTCGCGGGGGGATAGGCTCCAGCGCCCCCCGCGACCCTGAAAAAGGATAAGCGGAAGCGAATGGATGGATGGATGTAGAGGTAGGAATTGCAATTAATATGAATCTCAAAGTATTCCCAACATTCCTGAACAGAAAGAGGCCTCTGCACCTGGGGTGAGGGTGTGGCCATGAAAACAATGTGACATGCCATTGGATGTTGGGACACATAATAACATGACACTAAGCATCGGCCAATGAATGTGAACTAACAACCACAAGGTTGCAGGTATGGCTGCGCTGTAGGAAAATCCTAATGTGAAAGTATTTTACTGCATTTTACAGTTTTGTAAATAAATAAACCACAATAAAGAGGCCTCGCCTCTGTCGGTCTGTCCCAGGGCATGCAATCCATTATTATTTACGTTAACTGTATATTTCTGTACATTTACGTATTATGGTTCATATTGCCACATTCAGTGACCTTGTTTACAGGTAATTTCATTGTTTGATCACGTTAAAATGTTCCTAATTTAATGTCTAAAAGCACTTGGAAAAGGCAGAATCCCATGTAAAATTAGCGCAACAAACCCTATTTACATTACTGAAAATAACCGCATTTTCATGAGGAAGTTATTTTCTGTTAGTTTACGGTAGTATTTTGGCGCCCTGCTGGAATATGACCGTTTTTCAAAGATTTTTTTTAACAGCACGCCGGTGCAGGCCCCCTCTAGCCTCTGCTCGGTGGCTACTGGGTGATCCCTCGTCTGGGGATCCTCAGCCCTTCCCATGAGGGTGGCACGGATGCCCCTCCGGTGGTCCTCCTTGAGCTCTCGCACTCTGGGGCCTCTGGATGTCTGGGTCCTGGATCTCCTCCATGCCTGCTTCGTGCCCTGGGGGATGGGGCTATGGCTCTCTAGACCCTCTAGCAGACCATTACACGGGGAAACCTTTTGAATACAAGCGCGCTGACCCACACAGGTGTGCACACGCGTGTTCACTGTTCATAGACTTAAATTATACCTTTCTTGGCTGCTACTTCAAAGCACATTGTGCGCTGTCTGTCCTGCGTGCTGCACAACAACATTCAATATTTAGTATTTACTGCTCTTTACACTTAGCTAGATTAATGCGATGGTGTTGTGTTTAGTATGTTGCTCTGTTTTTTTTTGCTTGTTTTCTATTCTTTTTCTCTCAACAGGTGATCCAGGAGATTTGTTTCCCCTTTCTCACTGTCCCTCTCCCCTTCTGTTTTTCTTTTCCTTCCTCTTTCTCTCTCCCTTTCCTATCCCTCACTCATATCTGTCCCGTCTGTAACAACTGAAAATAAAATAAAATAAATAATAAAAACAAAGGTTGATCAAATGGACCAATACGGCAATGCCACGATGATCCATTTGGCAAAATATCAAGTAAATCCATTGGGTCTCCTTGTTGGTCTTCAGACAACAATTCTGATGGCTAAAGAACCAAATGGGACAGGCAGAAAAAAAAACAGTGTACTTTAATGACTAGATGCAATTTGCAGCTACTGAGAGGCAAAGTGTGCACTTTAATAATAATAATGGATTGGATTTATATAGCGCTTTTCAAGGCACCCAAAGTGCTTTACAATCCCACTATTCATTCACTCTCACATTCACACACTGGTGGAGGCAGCTACGGTTGTAGCCATACCTGGGGCAGACTGACAGAGGCGAGGCTGCCATATCGCGCCATCAGCCCCTCTGGCCAACACCAGTAGGGTAAAGTGTCTTGCCCAAGGACACAACGAGCCCGGGATCGAACCGGCCACCTTCTGGTTACAGATGTGCTTCCCAACCCCCTGAGCCACGGTCGCCCCCAAGCTTTAGTGGAACTTTAATGAACAAAGCTTCATCAAAAAAAGTCTAAGGAGCTTGGAAATAAAGCGATTTAAATTCTTTAAGTTTCTTAAAGACGTTTCAGCTCTAATCCGAGAGGTTTCCTTAGTTTTAAAACCAAGTGGTAGAGATTTACAGGTATTTAAACCCTAGTGGGAGTTGTCCCAGTCTCCGTCATCTCCCTCGTGCACGAGATCACACGAAGAGCTCTGGTGACTTGTGTCTTGCTTTTGCCATTGTAGTAGAATTGTCTCGGCTGTTCCAGCAATAGGTTTGTGCCAACATAAACCTAACACCATAGTTCACATTTTGGACAGACATGACGGTTTGAGAGAGGTCCTTTATGTACGCCGTAAACGACCATCTTTGAATATAGGGTGTGGCTTGCGACAACTGTCTGCAACTTATGATGCAGTTTTGAGATGACTTCCCAGGTGCCACAGCCTCCCACGCACATCTTGGGTCAGGTGACCTCACTAGGTCACATGACTGGGTTAGGCAAGCTCTCACAGGAGGTGTCACACGAAACCTCTGCTGATTTTCACACCTTGGCTCATGTGGTGCGGTTGATGATCAATAGCGGGTCAATGAACCTAGTCGATCCGAGTAGATACTAATGGAACTCCCACTAGGGTTTAAATACCTGGGAATCTCCAGCATTCGGTTTTAGACCTGAAGAAGCCTCTCGGATTAGAGGTGAAACGTCTTCAAGCAACTTAAAAAAGTCCAGTCGCTTTCTTTCCAAGCTCCTTAGACTACCATGGCCTGGATGACTGCGGACCGACACACACACTTCTTCAGAAAAGAAAACACTATCCCATTTCCTGTGGTGGAACTCGTTACTCAGTTGAGGAGGGCCACCGTGTAGATAATGGTTAATTGAACTTTTGAGAGGGATCGAACAGCGAGGGAGAAAACAAGCAACAGGTCGGAGAGCACCTGAAACAGGAGGCATGATAACAGATCAAGAGCAAATGAAAATCTAGATTACAAAGAATGAAAAAGTCCAAACTCAAAGACCTAGTGTCAAGGCTCTGTGTGCGGGCAGGCAGAGATGAGGATCCAAATGCAGGACTCGGAAAATGGAATGTAACTCAAAAAACCTCAGCTTTATTGCTGGCAGGAAAACAAACATAAAGTGAGGACGGAACACTGAGACCAAGAACACACAGGCATAAACTGATGGTACGACGCGACACTGAGCATGGGAAAACACAGGGCTTACAGTGGGGCAAAAAAGTATTTAGTCAGCCACCGATTGTGCAAGTTCCCCCACCTAAAATGATGACAGAGGTCAGTAATTTGCACCAGAGGTACACTTCAACTGTGAGAGACAGAATGTGAAAAAAAATCCATGAATTCACATGGTAGGATTTGTAAAGAATTTATTGGTAAATCAGGGTGGAAAATAAGTATTTGGTCAATAACAAAAATACAACTCAATACTTTGTAACATAGCCTTTGTTGGCAATAACAGAGGTCAAACGTTTACTATAGGTCTTTACCAGGTTTGCACACACAGTAGCTGGTATTTTGGCCCATTCCTCCATGCAGATCTTCTCGAGAGCAGTGATGTTTTGGGGCTGTCGCCGAGCAACACGGACTTTCAACTCCCGCCACAGATTTTCTATGGGGTTGAGGTCTGGAGACTGGCTAGGCCACTCCAGGACTTTCAAATGCTTCTTACGGAGCCACTCCTTTGTTGCCCGGGCGGTGTGTTTTAGATCATTGTCATGTTGGAAGACCCAGCCTCGTTTCATCTTCAAAGTTCTCACTGATGGAAGGAGGTTTTGGCTCAAAATCTCACGATACATGGCCCCATTCATTCTGTCCTTAACACGGATCAGTCGTCCTGTCCCCTTGGCAGAAAAACAGCCCCATAGCATGATGTTTCCACCCCCATGCTTCACAGTAGGTATGGTGTTCTTGGGATGCAACTCAGTATTCTTCTTCCTCCAAACACGACGAGTTGAGTTTATACCAAAAAGTTCTACTTTGGTTTCATCTGACCACATGACATTCTCCCAATCCTCTGCTGTATCATCCATGTGCTCTCTGGCAAACTTCAGACGGGCCTGGACATGCACTGGCTTCAGCAGCGGAACACGTCTGGCACTGCGGGATTTGATTCCCTGCCGTTGTAGTGTGTTACTGATGGTGACCTTTGTTACTTTGGTCCCAGCTCTCTGCAGGTCATTCACCAGGTCCCCCCGTGTGGTTCTGGGATCTTTGCTCACCGTTCTCATGATCATTTTGACCCCACGGGATGAGATCTTGCGTGGAGCCCCAGATCGAGGGAGATTATCAGTGGTCTTGTATGTCTTCCATTTTCTGATGATTGCTCCCACAGTTGATTTTTTCACACCAAGCTGCTTGCCTATTGTAGATTCACTCTTCCCAGTCTGGTGCAGGTCTACAATACTTTTCCTGGTGTCCTTCGAAAGCTCTTTGGTCTTGGCCATGGCGGAGTTTGGAGTCTGACTGTTTGAGGCTGTGGACAGGTGTCTTTTATACAGATGATGAGTTCAAACAGGTGCCATTCATACAGGTAACGAGTGGGGGACAGAAAAGCTTCTTACAGAAGACGTTACAGGTCTGTGAGAGCCAGAGATTTTCCTTGTTTGAGGTGACCAAATACTTATTTTCCACCCTAATTTACGAATAAATTCTTTACAAATCCTACCATGTGGATTCATGGATTTTTTTTTCACATTCTGTCTCTCACAGTTGAAGTGTACCTCTGGTGCAAATTACTGACCTCTGTCATCATTTTAAGTGGGGGAACTTGCACAAGCAGTGGCTGACTAAATACTTTTTTGCCCCACTGTATATACACAGGGTAGTAACGGGGAAATCGGCAACAGGAGGGAGACACAGCTGGGAGAGATCAGGGCTAACGAGACAGGGGGAACAAAGCTGCACATACTAACATCAGACAGGAACAAGAACCTTCAAAGTAAAACAGGAAACAAAACACACTTTACTAAGACACAGACTAGACAGAGACAGACTTGACACTGACCAAAGGCTACTAAATGATAATCATAATCACAACAGTATCAGATCATAAATCATAATATAGAAAAACACCAAGATAACTGAAACACCAAGTACCAGAGAAACATAAAGGAAAATCCATGACGCAAAAGTACCAAAACATAATGAACTCAAAATACTGGGTCCAACGGACCCAGAACCGTGACACCTAGTGTTAAGAAGTTCTATTTCTTTCTTACTTCAAATTCTGAGGCGCAGTTTGAAGTTGTAAACTAGAGTGTCCAGCACACCTCTGGATAATATTTGACTCAAATGTCAGAGTAGCAAACTCCCCTCTAGCTACATTTCATAGATGACTTGTTGGTTAGTGCCACTATGATTAATAGGCCTTCTTGCTGATTTAGAATCTTACCACTATAGAGTATATAGACTGCAGTCTTTGTCGAGCAGTCAGACATTAAAAATAAAGCAAAACAACTCTCTCAAGTTCAACTATGCAACGTATGTGTTATGTGAGAGACTCAAGTCTAATGGCTGCAATGTGGTCATCTGTTTCTGCAATGAGTTTGCACTGCTGGCTCATTTTAAACTGAATGTCAGGGGTTGAACTTTATCAGCAACTGTTCACTGAGTGTGTGTGTGTTTTAGCCTTGTGGCGATGCGTTATGGCTTCTTGTCTGCTGTGACTGAGGTTTCTGTCTGTCATGTCTCTCACACTTTGTTTTGAGGTTGAATCGAGCTCGTCAGGGCTCTGTCTATTTTACTACACTGTAAAAAAAATCCGTAAAAATACAGTACAATCTACTGTATAAACGTGAAGGAATTTTCCGTATTAGTCATTTACAGGTATTTTTCTGTATTTCTCAACTACTGCAGTGCATTGTGGGAAAAAGAACCTGAAAAGGAGGGAAAAGTAAGCGCAAGAGCAGCCATTAGGCTTCTTTCAGGCTTCATCTGGATTTTGGATTCTGAAGTTGGAGAAACTGCCTTCAAATTTCTGTGGTAAGTATTAAAACTCATGTTTCGTTTTATTAAAATAATGTTTTTCAAAAGACTCCGCGTTTTTATTTAGAAAGAATTGTTAATTTATTTGTTAACTGGTTTCGGCTGTCTCCAGACAAGTCAGGAATATTTTGCTGACTCATTTTTTAAAATAATTGTTATTTAGGTTTAACATGACTTAAGCTTTATTTTAATTAATGTTAAAATAATTTTTACTGTGATACCACCAGTTTTGCCCTTCAGTGGCTGAACCAGTTTTCATAAATATTATAGTTAGCTGTCTGTGTCTCTCTGGGTATTACACAGCTGTGACTGCTAACTAGCTAATTAGCGAAAATCAGCGATGTGGATAACTGGGAAAGTGAGAACTTCATGGTTCTAGAAATTATTCTAGGACTCTAATAAGTACTGTATCAATACCTGTGTTTTACAGTTGGCTCTACTGTACACTTTAAAGGGTTTCAGGCAAAGTTACACTAACCCTAGTTTAAGCCTCAGACCTTCCTGGCTGACGCTAGCAAATGCTAATGTTAGCCTCTGATTTGGGCTGCTAAAGTAAAGACTTTTAGCTAGCTGACCAGCATAGATTATTTCGGTGGTTAACAGACTGTAGTGGTAAAATTATTGAAAGTATAGTTTCACCTCAGCACATTTACAATTACAGTATGTCTATTTTGTAGCACATAGAAATGTTTAGTTAATATTTACAGACAGACACATTTTCCCTGTAACTGTGTTTTTACTCCAACATTTGTTGAAAATGTAATTTATGAAATGCTGAGCAGCATTTCTTGTATGTGGAATATTTTTGTCACCCCACTGTGCTAATGTGATTAAATACTAAAAATTATTACTAAAAAAAATTCAATAATAAATCAATAATAACTATTTCTTGATTGAACTATAATGTAAGCGCAGTGCTGGTGTGCAGGGGCTCTATGCCTTGTCTATATCAAGCTTTTAGCCAAATATAAGCAGAGATATTTGTATCTTTCTTAAAAATCCAGATCCTTACAGATTATTTGAGAAATGGATCAACAGCTATCACTACTTGAAGCACTTTAAGTCCTGCAGTGGAAAAATATCCCTTATTTCACCTTTGATCACACACTTTGGTTTTCCAGTGCAGAGCAATGGCCAAGAAAAGGAAAGACTTCCCCGAGTGAAAAAAAAGATGAAGATACAAGCTGGTGATGATCCAGAGCAGCTGGTCTCAGGAAATGAAGAAAAACCCTGATCACCTTCTCTACAAACACAAGGTGAGTTTAATGTTGTGGTTGATTTAGTTTTTCAAGGTATGTATGTTACTTTAATTATAAACTGCTTTTGTTGCAACAGAATGGTGTTATGTGTATGCAACTCTACGTGAATTATAATCCTTTGTAGGGCTGCGTGATATGACCAAAATCTCATATCCCAATATAAGACGTATCTCTCCTGATAACGATATATATCACAAAATAGTGCATTTTCTGTAAATTCTGTGATTCTCGGGCAACTCGACTTATGTGAAATGTTTTCAGTTGGGCGTCGTGTACCTGGAGTCGAGTGTTTTGACCGATGCATGAAACTATACATTTTTAGACATGAGTTTAAATGGCCGCCATTTTCTTTCTGAGTATTTATTAGATGGCGTGCTGCAAGGAAAAGCCTGTTCTAACGTTTGAGTCTAAGGATTATTTTGAGCACCTGACGACTCTTTTTTGCTTTTCATTCGTAAACTCTCTCGAAACTCTTTCATGTGATTCTTGTGTAGGTGGTTAAAGAGGTTTGTCGTGTTCGAGTGGTGGTGGGGACCAGTTTGTGGCATAATTTGCATAGTACAGTTTTCTGGGGCGTGTCAGACTTTTCATAACCAAACCATGTCCATGCTACAGAGGTAGCCCCTCATTTAACAATAAGGTCCTCGATTTCTTTTGACTGGTCCTTCTAGTTCTGCCTCATCCTTGCTGGCCATGCTGGTATTCTCTGTGCCTTCATCTGCGTGGTGACTGTAAGCGCCATTTATAGTTACTTGATGTTTTTATTTGAGGTCATTTGTTTGATGCATATTCTGAAATTTTATGTTTGAGAATAATGTATATCATTTCAGTTTAGTTTGAAAAGTCTCAACAGAAACTTGAGCTTTATTGTGAAAGGTTTATGTGGAAAATAAACAAGCGGACGGCGGAGCCACACGATGGTTTTATCCTCATTGTTGGTAACGAAAGTACGCGTAAAAACAGTCACTTGTCCGTCCATAGTGTGGTTATTTTAAGTATAAGAGAAGGAGAGAACTTTAAGAAATAATATAGCAACTACAGTGACCATCAAAACCATGAAAAAAATATTGCCGTAAACAGTTTATTTTGCAACACCACAAAACAAAGAATAGTGTATAATATGAAACGATAGACATTTTTATATCGTAATCTGATATATATCGTCATATCGCACAGCCCTAATCCTTTTTTTGTTTATGTTGTTTATGCTCTAGGTTAAAAAAAATTATAAAAATACAAACTTTTTAAAAATGACTTGTTGTTTCTCTTTTTTTTCTCAGAATAAATTGCGACTAGTCTCAATGGCTGACACGGAGGAGCAACACAGCGACACGTTAACTCCGACTGCTGCAGTTCCTGTATGAACTGAGCAACTCTTAAAATCCAAGGAAAAGCTGAGTGTATTTTACTTAAAGCTCAGATGGACCTTGATGTACTAACATGCAGGCTGCATTCAGGACTTTGTCACACTGTTATATGAAGAGCGGTAACAAGACTTTGTAGTAATTTGTCTTACTATTGTCTTATTTGTTGTGATTTAGGGTCTGTGCGCACAAGCAGAGGTTTTTGTTTGTAACTGTAACCTCGTTTTCAGAGCCTTGTCTAACATTTAATGGTCATGAAATATGTCAGACTTTTTCCTCTACTTAACCAGCTTAGAGAATTTGAACACCGTGGAGAAAAAGGTGTGCATTAAGGATTTTGAACTATGATGTTTAAGTGTTGTCACTGCTGAGGATTCGTGGACACAGATCCTTATTCACTATGCTGCTGTTTACAGTTTAACTTTTCATCAGAACAAGCACTTCTAATTATACTTTGCTCCTCACTGACAAAACAAGTCCCGTAAATACACTTTTATCTTTAAGTTTGGGACAGTAATCTGTCTTAATTTATTATGTGTTGTAGTTATCATATGGGGAAAAGTCCTGTGGTTATCCATCAGTCCTGTTCGAATAAACCCAAAGTTCAGGAACATCTTCTTTAGATCTGTTCAGTTGTATTCATGTGGCACCACTTAAACAGTCAACAAATTTTGACTCAAGTATGTTATATTGTAAGGTAAAGAGCCCAAAGAGTTAATCTCAGACAAATGTTCACACAAATGTGAATTACATTCACTTCATTAATGAAGTGAATGTAATTCAGTAATCAAAGGTGTTTGGCTATAACTGACTACATGTGTATACTGTATCATAAGTGGACAGAGATGGATGTAAACCACACCTTAACCATTTGGCTGAGGCAAAACTACCACAAGGCAGTGATTCTAACTAAAAGGTACTCTGGATATTATTAAATGTGAACATGTCGTTAAATATGACATTTTTTGTTTGTCAGGTGTCCTGTTTGAAGAAAACACTTGGTAGCCACTTGAATGAATGTAAATAAACACATTTACATGAGGGCAACCTGATTTCAAGGTAATAAAAATGCTCAAATTTGAAAGCTTGTGAGTTATTTTGTTCATGTATCAGCTGTTTAGTAGTTTTATGACAAGATGGATGCTGTCATTATATTTAAGTATAGTGTTTGAGTTAAGGAGAATAAAAGAATATTTAACATTAATTGTACCAATGTTGTTGTGTACGAAGCACAAATTAATTTAAGTTTTAATTTATGAATTTTTGAGTACATGGTGTACTAGGTTGTAATTGCATAGAAATGTACGTTTAAGGATATAAAGAACTATATTTAATGAGTTACAGTGAAAAGAAGTGCTTGGAAATAGTAATATAAACAGAAATTTCAATTTTTCTATTAACGGAAAATATCAGTTAATGATACAGAAAATATACTGTGAATAAACGGAATTTTCTGTTTTATAGCTGAAGGAAATGTCCGTAAATAGTACAGAGAGTATACTGTAAATCTACAGAATTTTCCGTTTTATCATTTACAGAAAGGTCCGTCAAACCTCCGTAAAAAAACAGAAAATGTACTGGCAGAAAATTACCAGGACATTTTCTGTTTTTCTACGGAATATTTTTTTACAGTGTATAGCTTTCAACATAACTCCCATTAGTTTGATGAATTTGAGTTGCTGACTTAAATAACACTACCACTGAGAATACTTGGACACATGGAGTCTTGTTCAGGATGAGCCACATGCTGTGGAGTTAGACCTCATGTTCCCACTCAACTCGATACCTGTATCTACACCCAGATACGATTCCTGCCTTGAGTCATCCAGATGACTTAATTAGCGCATCCATATCGAGTGTTTGCGTAGAGAGTAGATTAATATGCTGTCAGGAATAACAACCACTGTTTAGGTCACCTGAATGGAGCAGAACAGGCTGGAAGCGTGGTGCAGTTTCTCTGAGTTGGTGGTACCACAGAGTCTTTTCCCCACAGTCACAACATGCATGTAAGCGTGTTTATCTAAGCTGATTGTAGCAGTGAATGTGAGCAAGAAGGGTTGTCACTCTGTCTCTGCAATATTCAGGATATTCCCAGCTTTTCCTCTAGTCACAGTATTTACACACATCCACTATCTCACAGCAGTAGCTGCTTAACTTTGGGAAAGCAACATGGCTCAGTTGTGGTCTGACATAGTGACTGATTCTAGCTGCAGTCAGTTGGTTCTGACGATACTCTGCAGCTTCCATGTCCACAGAACATTCAGTCCATTTTAAATGGGCTTTGGTGCAGAGACGCAGACGGCAATGTTCACATGTGGCTTCTTCTTTTCACACTGCAGCTTTAACCTTTAGCTTTGAGGGCTCTTCCTCAACTTCCTCCGACCACAGGTACAACATGCCCAGGACCCACTACAGTTTGCATACAAGGCGGGTGTCGGAGTGGAGGATGCCATCCTGTACCTCCTACACAGAGCCCACTCACACCTGGATGGGGGAAAAGGCACGGTCAGGATACTGTTTCTTGACTTTTCCAGTGCCTTTAATACCATCCGGCCCTGTATGCTTCAGGAAAAACTGAACAGGATGGAGGTGGACCCCTGCCTGGTGGCTTGGATCTCCGACTACCTCACCGACAGACCACAGTACGTCAGGCTGAAGGACATCACGTCTGACACAGTGGTCAGCAGCACAGGAGCCCCACAGGGAACTGTGCTGTCCCCTCTTCTCTTCACCCTGTACACCTCTGACTTCTGCTACAACTCTGAATTATGCCATATTCAGAAGTTTGCAGATGACACGGCCATCATGGGGTGTATCTGGGATGATCAGGAAGAGGAGTACAGAAGTCTGGTAAGGAACTTTGTCGCATGGAGTCACACAAACCACCTGCAACTCAACACCTCAAAGACTAAGGAACTGGTTGTGGACTTCGGGAGGTCCAGAGAAGGTCCACTGCCGGTTCAGATAGAGGGGGAGGAGGTGGAGGTGGTCAACAAGTACAAGTACCTCGGGCTGTGGGTGGACAATAAACTGGACTGGTCATGCAACACAGAGCACCTGTATAAAAAAGCCCAACGCCGACTGTACTTCCTCAGGAGGCTGAGGTCTTTTAACATCTGCAGGAAGCTCCTGAGGATGTTTTACCAGTCGGTGGTTGCTGGAGTACTTTTCTATGCTGTGGTGTGCTGGGGGAGCAGCACAGCAAAGAAGGACTCATCCAGGCTGGAGAAACTGATCAGGAGGACTAGCTCTGTGGTCGGCATGAAGCTGGACACTCTGGTGACAGTGGCAGAGAAAAGGACATTAAAGAAACTGATGGACATTATGAACAATGCTGGGCATCCTCTGCACACGGCCATTAACAACCAGAAGAGTCTGTTCAGTGACAGGTTGCTTTTCCCAAAGACAAGAACTAACAGACTTAAAAACTCCTTTGTCCCACACGCCATCAAACTGTTTAACTCCTCTCTGGAGGGGAGAGGGAGGGGAGACAGGAGGACAAAGGAGGGGGGAACAACTAAGCTGTAGTGCCTCTGCACCTCACTGTACAATACCTTGTGCAATACTTTTTGTAAATAGTCAACAGTGCAATAGACTCAATACTTGAAATGTGCAATTCACTTGTATTTTTATTTTTTATTCCTATTTATTCTATTTATCCCCTTTGTATATTTTATTTATATTTGTCTCTGTATTTATATATGTGTGTGTGTGTGTGTGTGTGTGTGTGTGTGTGTGTGTGTGTATATATATATATAACAGTTCTGTAACTGTAACTTCGGTCGTTGCTGTGCTTTTTGGAAGTCGAATTTCCCAGAGGAACCCACCCGAGGGATTAATAAAGTTCTATCTTATCTTATCTTAACCTGCAGGAAGGCACAGTACTGTATTCACAGGCAATGATTTGTGGAGCTGTTCCTGAGCCCATGCAGTGGTTCCCACGACAGAATCATGCTTGTTTCTAAATGCAGAGCCTGAAGATCACGGAGGCCCACTGTTGATTTTCAGCCTTGAGATTCCTCCAGATTCTTGGAATCTTTTTTAAAGTGATCTTCAAAGTCTTTGTAATTTTATATTATAGTTTTTTACATTATAGTGAAGGGTTAGGGTTTCCCTTTTTGGACTGCAGTTAACGGTGGGTTTATCTGAATTTAACTGAATCATTGGTGTTGTGTTTGCTCTCATTTGTTCATATAAAGTATTTATAAAAAGTGTGTGTGTTTAAAAGAGCCTAATTAGAAAGTCTATACACCACAACAAACAGTGGTCACTAAATTTTTTAAATGAGTGAGTCTTTAATAAGACAAGCTGGCTGTAGTTAAACCTTTACTCAAAAAGCATCTCTAGACCCAGCAGTCTTAGCTAATTATAGGCCAATCTCCAACCTTCCTTTATATCAAACATCCTTGAAAGAGTAGTTGTCAAACAGCTAACAGATCATCTGCAGAGGTTTATTTGAAGAGTTTCAGTCAGGTTTCAGAGCTCATCACAGCACAGAAACAGCTTTAGTGAAGGTTACAAATGATCTTCTTATGGCCTCTGACAGTGGACTCATCTCTGTGCTTGTCCTGCTAGACCTCAGTGCAGCGTTCGATACTGTCGACCATAATATCCTATTAGAGCGATTAGAACATGCTGTAGGTATTACAGGTACTGCGCTGCAGTGGGGCCTGTTTTATCTTAATGACCTTGTAGTACCATATCACCCTATTAGAGCACTTCGCTCTCGCTCTGCAGGCCTACTTGTTGTTCCTAGAGTATTTAAAAGTAGAATGGGAGGCAGAGCCTTCAGTTTTCAGGCCCCTCTTCTGTGGAACCAGCTTCCAGTTTGGATTCAGGAGACAGACACTATCTCTACTTTCAAGATTAGGCTTCAAACTTTCCTTTTTGCTAAAGCATATAGTTAGGGCTGGACCAGGTGACGCTGAATCCTCCCTTAGTTATGCTGCAGTAGGTGTAGGCTGCCGGGGATTCCCATGATGCACTGGGTGTTATTTTTTCTATCACCTTTTTCTATGTGTTTATACACCCATCTGCATTTAATTAATAGTTATTATTAACCTCTAGCTCCCTTCCCCAGCATGTCTTTCTGTTTTCCTCCCATCATCCCCAACCAGTTGGCCCCGCCCCTCCCTTTTTTGTTGTGATTTGGTGCTATATAGATAAAATTGAATTGAATTGAACTGAATTCATGAATTTACTGCAAGTTTGACTTTGGCTGGTATGTTCCACTCTGTATTGACTTTACAGTGACAGCTGTGAGTCTAGTACAACTATTTTAAGAGTCTGTCTAAACAAGAACAAAGTTGTGGACCACATGAGCTGGACAGCAGAACCATGACTCTCTACTTTAAATGGTTGTCAGTTTCCTTGATGTCTGAAGGTCAAATAGTGTCTGTCTGTGTGTCTTTAACTTTTATGACTTATGTAGTCACGGTGAGGATTAGGGATAATTCAACTCGACCATCTATCCAGACCTGTGTGGGCCTCAGGTGCCGTTTCACTGTAGAGACTCACAGGAATGGATCATTTTGATAAGCCCATTCAGCTGTTATGGTTCCACTGATTGTTAAATTGATTAGACATGACTTCAAAGCATGCTTAAATGGCACAAGTTATGTAACAATGGGCCCAAAGCAATGACAGCAGTCACTTTCTGATGGTCTTTAGACAGAATGCAGGTGTGGATTGTCTTTTGGCTGCTTCTAGTTTGGTATTAGTTATGTTTCTCTTAGATCTTCTGTGTTAGTCTGTCATGTTTCTTATCTTCTTGTCCATGTCGTGAAGTTGTGTTGTCATGTCTCCTGATTTATTTTGAAAGTCTTTGTCCTATGTCAGTGTAGTCAGCTTTGCTTCCTTTGTCTCGTTATGTCAGATTAGTGTCAGCTGTTTCCCCATTTGTTTCCATTTCCCCTAACCACCCTTGTGTGAATTTAGTCTGTTCATTCATTGTCAGGTCGTCAGCTTTTCTTCGTCATGTTTCCATGTTTCCAGGATTTTCCATGTTTATGGTTTTGCTCTTTGTAATTTTTGATCAGCATTCAGTTTTCCAAGTTTAGTTCGAGTTAGTTTCCCCCCGGTGTCCGTGTGCCTTTTGGTTTGCAATGTTTTTATTTTTTATTTTTTCAGCCTTATTAAACGGCTCGCTTTTTGTTAACATTCAAGTTTTGTTCCACGTTCCTTGGTGTGTGCGTTTAGAGTCCTCTTTGTCACCCCATTCAGTCTGCCTCTGCCAGACTGTGACAGCAGGTTTATGATGCTTTTGCGCTGGCTTCACATTTCAGAACTGGAAGCTGTGCATGTCCACTGTTTAGATACGGTTGATGATCACGGACAAATCATTTTTGATATGGGTGGTGTGAGTCTGTCTGTCTGTAAAAATTAGATTAAGCAGTTAGTCAGAGATGGCGAAGCTTCAAACGCCATCACTAAAATAACTGTAATTCAAAAAAGGCTGAGACTGGATGTGATTGTCTCCATGTACGTGACCGTCCAAGAAACCGTGAAAGGATGTGCTCAAGTGCTCCCTCCCTCCCTGTCTGTGTGTCCAGGGAAATGGCTCCCATATTGTCTGTCTTGTGACCGGCGTCCGAGAGCTGTCTGGACAGGACGGACCAAAGCGGCTGCTCGTCGTAAAGCTGTCTGTGATTGCAGCAGCAGGGGGATCACAAGGTGCCCGCTCCTCTCTTGTGGACTCTAAATGCCAAACTGCGTCTGCTGTAGCCTTTGACTTTTATATAAGACGCAACAAGCAGCAGGAAACTTTACCGATGCCTGATTATTTGATAGTGCCAAGAACATTTGTTTTTAAAGTTAAATAAAAGTGCTACACACACGTGTCTGATCTCACACGATGCATGTCTCAGGTGGTGTTGACAGCAGCATTACTGTCTTAAGACCTGCGAGAAGTAACAACATTGGCTTCAGTGAAAGTGATGGCACTTTGAACAACGTCCACTGTGTTTGTGTAATATATAGGACGAGTCAGATTTATTATTGTTATCGGGGGCGACCGTGGTTCAGGGGGTTGGGAATCGCATCTGTAACCGGAAGGTCGCCGGTTCGATCCCTGGGCTCTCTGTCCTGGTCGTTGTGTCCCTGGGCAAGACACTTTACCCTACTTGCCTACTGGTGTTGGCCAGAGGGGCCGATGGCGCGATATGGCAGCCTCGCTTCTGTCAGTCTGCCCCAGGGCAGCTGTGGCTACAACTGTAGCTGCTTCCACCAGTGTGTGAATGTGAGAGTGAATGAATAGTGGTATTGTAAAGTGCTATATAAATCCAATCCATTATTATTATTATTATTATTATGGGCCATAGGCTTTTTGGACATCTACACCCATGAATGCAGCCATACGCGTTTACTATTGTGTTACTTTAAAAAAGTGTTTAACCCTCTGGGGTCCAGGGTATAACATTTGGTTGTTTAGGAAGATTTAGGAGTGACGGCGAGAGAGAGAGAGAGTTTTGAGATGTGAGAGATTTTAACTACTTCTGATGTTTCCTCTACATTTCACCTTCACTAGTTACTTTGCCTTGTTTGGTGTCATTCTTTTCAGCACAACCTCACGTGTCTGAATTTACAGTTATGTTTTCATTTTGACTACTGTGTTAACACAACTGATCTAAAATCAGACAAAATTCAATAAGATGCCACACAAATTATTTGTGTCACTTCAAAAACATAATTTCTGTCCACTATAAAGGAAACATCACAGCCTGATACCTGCAGGTCTGACAGCAGCAGGTGTGTCACTGCTGTTTCTACCTGGAGACAGCAGTCGCCTCATTGTTCTGACACACAACACAACACTATCCACAACACTACACACTAACTACACAAGACAACACATTAACTACACACTCCAAACATCTCTCACATCTCAAAACTCGCTCTCTCTCTCGCCGTCACTCCTAAATCTTCCTAAACAACCAAATGTCATGTTGCCATATCAACATGGTGCATTTTTGCACCAACATGAACGGGCTGATTTTGGTTTGATTTTTCTTTTTTGCTCATTAGCAGAGAGGTCTCGCTGCGCTGTCCTCAGACAGTAAACACACGTATATATTGTTTATCATGACTCTGGTTTTACGTGGCCTATCAGCACAATTTAAAAACTGGCACCTTGTTGCTTTGTCATCTTGAAGTGGTCATGTGATCGGCTTACCACGACTACTTTATTCTTCCTCAGTCAAACAGCAGCACTCATGCCATTGTTTTGCCCCCTGAGCTCCAGGTGTTGTGCCAAAAAGTGATCGTCGGGCAGAAAGTGATCGCTGTCCGCGGGAGCGCAGCTGCTTAAAGCTGCAGCGCCCAGATTACTTACAGCTACTTCTGTGCAGCTGATATAAGATGCTGTAAACTACAGACAGCTTCAACCGTCTGTTTGCTGTAAAATAGTAACGCGACCGCGCCGCAGTTTCTTGTTAGTAACGGAAACGGCGTTGTAACGATAGGAATAGTAATTCGATTACTCGTTACTGAAAAACGTAACGCTGTTAGTAACGCCGTTACTTGTAACGCCGTTATTCCCATCACTGCACATAAATTGCCAGATTCTGTATGTTTTGCAAGTAGAACATATCAACCTATATATCAGAATATGTGTGCTATTATAAATATATTACTTTATGTATTATTATTTATTTATTGTCCCTAGTCTTAACAATTTCACAAGCAGTTAAAAACTTGTCATTAAGGCTCTTCAGGGTATCTAAACTGGACTGGGCTGCACTGAGGCTTGACCTGAGCAGAAGCTGCCGTAGCTACCATATGGGCATTACTCTGATAATAAAAGTGTTCAGCAGTGTTGCAAAAGACAGGGAAGTTACATGTTACATGCACAAACTATCACATAAAGTGTCTCTGGAAAAAAGAGTGTAGAAAGGCTGCATTCACCATATTGTAGCCAGTGTATCCCAGTACAAATGCACATGCCCGACCCAAAAATAGAAATGATGGCAGCGATGAAGTAAAAGATATGTAACACTAGACCGTGTCATCACTGCGAGCCAGTGAAGGGGTTGGATCGCACATCGTGTTTCACACATGTCTGAAATATAATTACAGAAGTCGTTGGATGACAGCTAACAGAAAAACATTAGAGACGTGTACTTTTTATCTCTTGGATTATCGTGCTTTAGTAGTTGTGAAATATACATACCGATCAGTCGTAGTTTTTTTAGGCATGCTATTCCAAAGTGGACACCAACACAAAGCCTATGTCTTTACGAAACAGGAGTAATGCAGCTTATTTAAGATTACAGAACCACGAAACAATCTAGTATAAGATTAGTAAGTATGTATAATAAACCTTTCTCCATATTTCATAATAATGTGAAGCAAATTCAAAAGATGGATTCTGTTCATCTGGACGTTTTCAGTGGGAGAACTGAAAAGACCACGAGTGGCTGCGATCACTGCGATAGCTTCAGTCATTGTGCAGATGTACTGTTTAGAAGTCAGCTGAGACTAAGGAAGTCACCTAGATGAGTGATGAAACATTTCTCCCACTGAAAACGTCCAGATGAACAGGATCAGCTTTTGGGATTTCCTTACCCGGATGACTGAACATGCATCATGACATGAAGCAAAGTCTTGTGCTGAAATCTGGTGTTCCTTCAAGAGGATCAAGTCCAAATACAAACCCAACATATCCACAAGTTCGCCAGCAGTTAGTTACACCCTCACACCTGAAACATATTCCTTTAGTTATCATCCATTTCATGTGCAGATGTTGTTCAAATCTCGGCCACTAATCGAAGCAAACATAAAGTGAGCCAGTCTTGTCTGAATACAGCATTTTTATCACAGTTTAAGAAATCTCACCAACAATGGCAGAAAGAGCAGAGACTCTGTTTTCTAACAACATTTCAAAGTTTCGACATCTTTTCTTGTTGGCTCATGTTATTCATCCATTTACATTTTAAACAGCATCACTAGGAGAGCGTGCTGTCAACTTCCTTCCTCACCTTAACGTGAGCGTACCAGTTTATTTATCTCCAGCTAACAATGAGCTTTATCTTTATATGAAGTTAAAATTGATGCATATGTCTAACTGATGCTGGTATCAAAACACCTCCAGAGACAGGGGTGAATTCTTACAGCAAAAATAAACTCATGAAGGCGCTGCTCTGACACTTCGGTCTTTATATACCAACATCTTTGTCTTCTTTTCTTTATAAGATGTTGTTAGTGGACAGAACAGCTTATGATCCAATAATTACGCGTGGTTCTTCCTATGGTCAAAGCAAAACAGAGAAAAATCCTAATGCGTTAGTAGTGCCTCTTACTTAATGTTTAAATCAACAGTTTTCTTGTGGTAAGGTAATATTGCTGTACAACAAAAACAAAGTAGCGTAAGTCAACTACTGCAGTAATCCATATGACAAAACGTCCCCAGCTAAATAAAGAGAAATCTCACTTTCTCATGTACACAGGATGATGTCAGAGCCTCACAATCTGAAATGAGGTCTGAAACAACTACTGATGGAAAGTAAGAAAAACGAGGAACAGACATTAGGACAGTGAAGCTCTGACTTTGGTCTGATGCCAAATGTAATTTTTTTGTTTTAAGCTCCAAAAAAGGCCCCAAAATGTTTTTTGTTCACACCATGACACATGTAGACAAGCATTCATTCAGAAGACACATTTTAACCACAACATTGTTCTCTGACGTAACATCCTGTTTGATTTGAACATAGCAGGACAAAAAGACAGAACAGGCCCTATAAACTGGAGGAAGTGCTCTGATGCTGAACTAAACCCGACTGAGATGCATATGAGACATATGTGTGTATATGATCAGGCAGAATCACTAGTACACTACCATCTTGGAAGGTATGAGTTTCCTATTATCACATTATCACTTACAAAAATATAACAATAATATAAATATAATAGGCATACATGCTTACATGCGTGTAGTATTGGGTAAAAAAGGGAAATAACCTTCTACACAGTCTACACAACGCTAGGTATTTCACCAGATGGAAACATTTTGTAAATAAAGAATAAATCACCCAACGCTGTTAAACCAGATTCCCCTCTTAAGTTTAAGTTACACCCTATTAAATTTTCTTTTTCCTTCTGTATAATTGTTATATTTTACTAATAAGAATATCCCTGAGTATCCATGATACTCTTGTCTGTTACTCACTGAGGACCTGATTTTGTGAGGTTGCTGCTGGTCCTTGGAACTCGCTTCTTCCCGCCGGTCTTCTGCATCTCCTGAGCACTCTGTCTGAGTCACAGTCTGGTAAAGAGTCTTAGAGGTGTTTAAAGTAAGGGAAGACAGACCAAAGCTAAAGTGTAGAAGAGCTAATAAGTCCAAAACATTTAACCTTGAAACATTTCACAGCAAGGGAGTTAAACTGTGAATAGTGAACACTCTTCCCTTCGCAGGCAGCACAGTTTGAAGAGTTATGACCCTGCTCTGTCTCCTTTTCACTCCCTCCCAGACACAGACACACACGCACACACGCACACACGCACACACACACACACACAACATTAACTTTTATTACCTCACTCAGACATCCATACCCAGAGGACCAAATATATTCCTCCCTCGTTTCTCCCACTAAGGTAAAAAGGGTTAAAAAAAAACCATGACACAGAACTAACAGGATAAAACTGAGACATATGCCTCAGCTTTCCAATGACGGTAAATAAAACATCTGGCATTTCCAGTTTTCATGTCTGCATAATTTAACTGGTATTTAACTATCTGGAAAATTTCTTTGTAGACAGTCAGTGTGGCAGCTTCCAGGGATATCCCTCTCTTGCAGGATGGCAGGAAGTACTGGGTCACAAGTCAAAGCTTGAGTCTCCAGTTACACCGAAGCACTGATTCAGAGGAGGAAAATGCAGGAGGACGGTGAGAAGACAGACGACCTGGAACGATGAAAACAGAGCGACACGTGAGAAGAAAGCAAAAGTAGTGTGTATACTGGGAGTGAGCAGGAGGGAACACCCTGAGAATATGAGCATTAGCAATAAATAAATATAGTCAGTCGGCTGACTGCCAGGGTGGAAATGGACCCAGGAAGAAACCTCCTGCAGAGCCAGGCTCAGGGAGGGGCAGCCAGCTGCTGTGGCCGGGTGGGGGTGAGGGGAAAGAGAGCAGAGGGAGACAGGACACACTCTGATAGAGAGGGCCAAAGATTAATCATTACACACTTATTAGTGATTAATGAATTATTATTTGTCTAATTATTTAATAATTAATTACATAATTAAACACCAGTGTCAAAATAGTGGTGTCCAAGTCCCCAGCAGCTGGTTCCACAGGAGAGCAGCAGGAAATTATTCAACTCTTCATCTCTTTAATACATATATTTATTTTAACTAGTTTGTGTCATCTGACTTCTTGAATGAATACAGCTGGGTTTAAAGCTGGGCTTTGTCTTTAAAATGTTTAAATTTAAAATCATTCTCCCCCCATTCTTATTCCTGTCTCTCTGTAAATAGTTATATTTGATATATTTATGTTTAATGTTTGAGAAGTTTAATATTATTTCAAATACATTTTTGTAATGACTAATGTCTCAGTTCTACTACACCGCAAATACTGGCACACAACTTGACATGTAGAATTGATTTCATATTATACTAATGAAAAAATATACTAGGAACACAGTGAAGGCCAGTTATTTAAGAGAATAAAGAGAGGTTAGGTTATTTTGGAGGCAAGCTCCATTTATTAAGAATTATTTTAAAAAGGCAGGAAAGCTCTTCAGAGGTTTGTGGGTGGCTCAGAGCCGTTGTGGGGAAGTCGCTGGGACTTCAAATGGGCTGCTCTTTTGGCTGCCAAGACGCTGCTCCCTCCGCCGAGAAGTGGGCCATCGCCCTCACCAGGACAGCCTCTGTGGAGTTGTTGGCTGCTACACGACCCAGGCCTGTTTTGAAAATGAACCTGTGATAAGACAGCATATCAAGATAGAATTGTTATTATCATATAACTAAAGATGAACCAGACTGTTCACAGATCTAGCTCTCAGTTTTAAAAAGCCTGGTGACTGTTATAGAGTCAGCTGCAGGGATTATATACAAATATTCAACTGGTTCTATACCAGAATTAAACCAGGTCTAAATAAAACAAAAGAAGGACTTTATAAGATAAACCTTCTGAGTATCACTACAAAGATTACCTACAGTGGTCCTCATACCACCGTTTGATATCAGCAAACATCGAGAGCATACACTGATATGACACCACAGCCATGCTATCATTCAAACACTGATAACAGCATACATCGAATATGGACTTGATGAGACCTTTTGAGTATGACTATAAATTTTATAAACAGTTGTCTCTAGAGCAGGGCGATATGACCAAAAATATTTATCACGATGTACATTTGAAAATTTGCGATAAAGATATAACTGACACGAGACAAAATACTTTACAACTCCACAACTGTTAGTGCAAAAACCCATCAATGTATTTTCACTGAAACAAGCAGCTGTTTTTTATCTGCATTAAAGTTATATAAAAACGTAACAGTGCAAACTCCTCGCTGACAGTTTAACCAAAAGGTATTTCCAGTGGAAACTGGCCGACACATCCTCAGCACAACCATGTATAACATCCACAAAACTTAAAAAGAGGTTAAACACACACAATACGGTAACATTATGTTGAAGCACAGTACGTATCACTCCGCGAGGCTCCGCCTACGATAGCCGTAACGCTCCCACAATCCATCAAGCGGTGCGGCTTCGTAGCTCAGCAAAGTCGTACTGAAACATTTGACAGATTTTCGAGCGCCGTGCACATAAAATCGTTGCAAATTGTCCCTAATCATCACAAAGTATGGCAATGTGAACACTGCATCCATGTGACCAACGATTTTGATCAGTGTTGTCACAAGTTGTTCTAGTGTAAAATCTTCTGTGGATTGAATTGCTGGAGTCTCCCATGAAAGCCGTTTCCTCCTCCACAGAGTCGACGACCTTGCGTTACTGCTGAGCTCAGCTCAGCTAACTGCAGGCAGTCAGTCAATTTTTCTCCTCGCACCAAGGAGGCTTATGCCAGCCCACATCAGGTGCCTGATTAGCAGCACAGTGAGCATGGACCCAGCTATAGTGCATTACCATGTCCAGACTGAAGGCCAAGTTTACAAATGCTGCACCATTTAAGGGAAAATAAACAGGCTTTGCAGTGATATAAGATTTATTTTCAAGGATCATTGTTACGTATTCCATAAAGTATTTTCTCATCTGCCTCCACAAGCACATGAACTTTAGTGCAATCCCATTAATAATTGATAGGGTTTAATATGATGTCGACATTCCCTATAACAGCTTCAACTCTTTTGGGAAGGTTTGAGTTGAGGAGTATGTTTATGGGATTTTTTTTTTTTACCATTCTTCCAGATCAGCGTTTGTGAGATCACATACTGGTATTGGATGAGGTCTGCTCACAGAAGTTCATCCCAAAGCCGTTCTACCGGGTTAGGATCAGGAATATGCACAGTTAGGGGCCATCCCCACAAACATCTTCATCTTCTACAAGCTTAGTTGGCTATAGTCATTTCACCACAGATGAAACATCTGCAGATAATTGGGCTACACAAAGACCCTGGCACAGAGTCGTCACATGTCACTGTGAGG
Organism: Copadichromis virginalis; assembly: GCF_057382275.1. Lineage (NCBI taxonomy): Eukaryota > Metazoa > Chordata > Actinopteri > Cichliformes > Cichlidae > Copadichromis > Copadichromis virginalis. Next base: position 5,664,932 of record NC_140623.1, on the reverse strand, counting down.
GTGGTGACCAAAATCTTGCCACAAAGTCAGAAGCATGTCTTTGCATGTTAAATCATGAAATGTTCTTTTCATGGAACCAAGGGACAGAGCCCAACTCTTGAAACAACCTCACACCATAATTCACCAGACGTTATACTTGGCACAATAAGTGCCATTCTCTTGGCAACCATCATACCCAGACAGACACATGTGAGCCAGCACTCCAGAGAGCACGTCTCCACGGTTATCAAATCCATTGGCAATGCTTTGCATTGTGCTTGGTGATGTGAGAATTGGATGCAGCTGCTCGGCCTTAGAAACTCATTCCATGAATGTCTCTACGCACTATTCTTGAGTTAATGTGAAGGCCACATGAAGTTTGGGGTCTGTACCGTTTGACTCTGCAGAAAGAAAGACCTCTGCACACTATGCATCTTAGCACCTGCTGACCGAACTCTTTGATTTTACATGGCTGAAAACGTCATCGTTGAGTTGCTCTTCCCATTTGTTTCTACGTTGTTTTCATACCACTAACATTTGACTGTGGAATATTTAGTAGTGGGAAAATGTTATGACTGGACTTGTTTCAAAAGTGTCCTCCTATCACAGTGCCATGCTGGAATTCACTTCTACACAATGTTTGTGCAGAAGCAGTCTAATGCTTGATTTTAAACAACATGGAAGTGACTGGAACACCTGAAATAAATGATTTGGATGGTGAGTGAATACTTTTGGGAATATAGTGTCTGCATTTGCTATTACAGTGATGTTTATTCCCTGTTCATTTGGAAAAATTCCACATTTATTTTATGGCATAACATTTTACCACTGTGTTGTTTTCACTTATGTGATGATGGTGTTAACTAGTAGTAATATTAGTGTTCGTAGAAGATCATTTAAAGCACACACAGAAAGTGCATCAGAGCCATTCTCTATGAGCTTAATGAAGCATGTGAATTTTAATTGAAAATGGTTTTGATGACACTTTTATCTGAGCGCTAGTGCTGACTTATTACAAACTACCCAGTAACCAGTGTTGAAGGCTGTGGACACAGGACTCATCATACAAGTAAGTGCAGCCTATTTGCTGTCAAAATTTGAAAGAGTTTTGATATAAACCCTTAAATATAAACGTTGTATATTAGAAAAATATACTTTCAAAACATTTACTTTCTAAGTTAAATCTAAACCTTCCTTTTCAAAGTAATAATAGTAAATGTAACTATAACAATTATAATTAATTCAATTATTATAATTATCAATATATAACTATAATAATTGGTCCATTAGTGCCATAAAGGTAACCAGTTGCTTGCTTGAGACAAAACAACCACAAAAGAAAACAAAAGAAAACAAAAGGTAAACTTGACTTTTTCCTGCAAAAGCACGAATGTTATAACAAACTCTGCTGTATTGTGTATTTCTTGTGTGACAGTGACTGGGTTGCTTAATGGGACTGCATTCATTGACTCTCCATGGTCAAATCCAGAAAAGTGGGTTCTGGTGACTGTGTTGGGCTTGGAGATGACCATGGGTGTTATGGGAAACAGTTTAGCTCTGCTTGTCAAAGTTCTGGTAAGGAGGTTTGATTGTTCCTCACACTGATGTTTCATCTTAGATATCTTTGTGTGTAGAAAACCAAACCACTAGAGGAAGTTTTATCAATGTTATTCTTATAGAAATCAATATTTACCATTAACTGACAATTACCAGTGGTTTAATTGTTATTCACTTGTGTTATTATATCAAAAGCAATGCCTCATTATGAAAACACCCTTCTGCTAGTAAAACCTTGTCTATTATTAGCAGATTTTAATTTAAATATTTTAAATTAAGTTCTTAATCAACAAGAAATGTTTTCCTGTTCCAGAAATCTTGAGGTTTGTTAAGATGAAACTTTGCAAAGCTAATACCTGCTGCCATGCTCTTTTAAAGAGGAGAGGCTTTCTTCTGACAAACAAGTCATACCAGTTCTGTCTTTTTCTAATAGAACTGTCTGTCAGGGTTTCTGGGTCTTTGACCCAGTATTCTTAGTTCATGTTCACTGTTTATATTCTGTCTGCTTCACCTCCTGTTTTATTGTGTTAGCCTTGGTCCATGTGCATTATGTTCCGTCCTCTTCCCGTTTATCATTAGGTCATTATGTTCAGCTGTGTACTCACCAGGTTCTAATCTCTCATCACTCAGCCTGTGTATTTATGTCCCTCAGTTCAACCAGTCCAATGTCGTGTCATTGATGTTATTGTTCTCGCCGCCGTTAGGTTGTCCTCTGTTCAGTTCCGTCAGGTCAGCCGGTCAGTTGTCAGTCAGTCTTTCATTCATCCATTCAGTCAGTCGTCCAGCCGGCCAGCCGTTTCCTACTTCTGTTCTGTTTGTTCACTCCGTTGACAATAAAACACCAATCTTCACCTACCTGTGAGTCCAGCGTTTGGGTCCTCCTTCTTTCGTCCACGACCTCATCCTGACAGAATGACACGACCCGTGCCACGAAGACACGATGTGGACCCAGCGGACTCGGACCTCTTCGAGCGGCAGGACGCAGCGCTCTCCATTTGGGCGGAGAAGCTCAGGTGGAAACAGCGGCTCTTCTCAGAGAGGGAGCACGTCTTCGAGGGGACTCGTCTGGCTCTGGGCGGGCCTCGGAGACGGGCGGTCCTCCACCTGCTGCCTCACCTGCAGCGGAGCATTCGCCGCGGAGAGTGGGCGTCACAGGCCAAGCTTCGGCCGCTCGCTCTCCCGCTGCTCCGCTCCTCGCTCGCCCGCCAGCTGTTCTACTCACCGGACCTTCAACCTCGCCATGGCACAGCGGCTCCGCCTACCACCTCGGCTCAATGGAGGCTCCCGTGCCAGAGGCTCATCTGTTTACCCCGCCCGCTTCCTCTACCCGGAGAAAGCGGCACACACGCCACCGTAACATGGACTATTTCCAGCCACTCCCGGCGGTGAGTCCCAGTGACTGTTTGCCAGTTGACTCTTCACATAAGATAAATAATAGACGCCTCTCCGATTCATGGGGAACGTCCCTCTTGGACGACAATGTGGACTGGGTAGACTTTTTCTGCTCTGTTTCCCCAAAGACAGCTCAGTTAAAGACTGTAAATAGCGGTGGCAGGAAGACCAGAACACTCCCCAATAAACCCGTCAGTATCACTCACCCAGTCGTTATTTCCACACCCATTATTCAGCCATTTCCCACCAGCATGGGGGCCCAGCCTACGCCCACACCAGTGCCAGCCCCCAGGAGGAGGGCAGCTGTGACCCGGTCTGCCTCCACACCTGCTTCTGTTTCTCAGGTGGGGGTGACTGGTGTCCAGCCACCTTCCGTGCCCGTCCCAGCGCCCAGGTTGAGGGCAACCAGAACCCAGCTTGACCCCCCTGGAGGCTTGGAAGAGCTAACCGGTCCACCTGCCACTTCACCTCTTCATCCACCTCCTGATCCAGCTTTTCATGCCCTCGCACTATCACTGGTTAGGCTAGCTGAGGTGTCCCCTGCTCAGGCCCCAGCTTTATTAGCCCAGGCTGCACTTTTGTCCCCTTCACTAGCTCACTCTTTAGCTCAGCCATTAGCCTCACCGGCCTCTGTTTATCCATCAGTCTCCTTAGTCCAATCAGTTCACTCACCTGCTGTTCAGCTTCCAGTCCAGTCAGTTCAGTCACCTGTAGCTCAGTCTCCACCTGTCCTCCAGTCACCTGTAGTCCAGTCTCCACCTGTCCTCCACTCTTCTGTAGTCCAGTCTGCCGCCCAGTGCCCTGTAGTCCAGTTGCCTCCTGTTTCCCAGTCGCCTGTCCACCATCCCGTCCAGTTCCCGGACCTGCAGCCACAGCACCCAGAGCCAGCTGTGAGCTCTCCTGCTCCTCAGCCAGGGGTTTCCGCACCCGCTGGCCCGGCCGCTCCTCAGCCAGAGGCGTCCGCGCCTACTGGCCCTGCCTGTCTCCAGCCAGAGGCCTCCGCTTCAGCCATGCCCGGCCCGGCCTCTGCCTCCGCTTCAGCCATGCCCGGCCCGGCCTCTGCCTCAGCTGCACCCACGCCCGGCCCGGCCTCTGCCTCAGCTGCACCCACGCCCGGTCTGGCGTCGGCCTCTGCTTCTGCTCCGCCTGGTCCAGCTCCAGCCTCAGAGCCTTCAGCCTCAGAGCCTTCAGCCTCACCTGGCCCAGCCTCGTTTGGGTCTGGAGCTAAACGGCCATTTTCTAGACCGCTGGCTAGGCCACTGGCCGGGCGCCATCGCCGTCGTGGGCGGCCCACAGACCCTCTTCGCCTGAGTGGCCGCCGTCGCCTTCCGCACGGCCGGCCCCCGGACCGCCTTCGCCTGGGTGGCCGCCGTCGCCTTCCGCACGGCCGGCCCCCGGACCCTCTTCGCCTGAGTGGCCGCCGTCGCCTTCCGCACGGCCGGCCCCCCGAACTGCGTCCACGTCGCCGCCGTCGCCTTCCGCACGGCCGGCCCCCCGAACTGCTGTCATCGTCGCCGTCGCCGTCCGCACGGTCGGCCTCCCGAACTGTGTCCACGTCGCCGCCGTTGCCGTCCGCGCGGTCGGCCCCCTGAACTGTCTCGTCTCGACCGCCGCAGCCGCCCACCGGACCGGCTCAGTGGTCACTGCTGCCTTCCACGTGGCCGCCCTCCTGAACTGTCTCTGTGTGGACTCCGTCCCTCCGTCCTGGGCCCCCTCCGCCCGCCCTGTTCTGGTTTTTCGTTCTTTTGGCCGTCGGGTGCCGGCCTTTGCGGGGGGGGGGGGGTACTGTCAGGGTTTCTGGGTCTTTGACCCAGTATTCTTAGTTCATGTTCACTGTTTATATTCTGTCTGCTTCACCTCCTGTTTTATTGTGTTAGCCTTGGTCCATGTGCATTATGTTCCGTCCTCTTCCCGTTTATCATTAGGTCATTATGTTCAGCTGTGTACTCACCAGGTTCTAATCTCTCATCACTCAGCCTGTGTATTTATGTCCCTCAGTTCAACCAGTCCAATGTCGTGTCATTGATGTTATTGTGATGTTGTTCTCGCCGCTGTTAGGTTGTCCTCTGTTCAGTTCCGTCAGGTCAGCCGGTCAGTTGTCAGTCAGTCTTTCATTCATCCATTCAGTCAGTCGTCCAGCCGTTTCCTACTTCTGTTCTGTTTGTTCACTCCGTTGACAATAAAACACCAATCTTCACCTACCTGTGAGTCCAGCGTTTGGGTCCTCCTTCTTTCGTCCACGACCTCATCCTGACACTGTCATTAACTTTTACATTTAACATGCTAACTAAGGTCTGTAGAGTTGTAACTCTTCAGTTCAATTCAGTGAGCTAGGCCCTTACTTTTATGCACCTGTGGCAATGGGACTAAAAAACATTTCAATGTACAAATGAAGAGGCAGCATAATCCTTTTAAATCAAATCAAATCACTTTTATTGTCACATCACATGTGCAGGTACATTGGTACAGCACATGTGAGTGAAATTCTTGTGTGCGAGCTTCACAAGCAACAGAGTTGTGCAAAATACAATAATGTAAACAAGCAAATACAAGAATGGCTACATCTGAAACTAATAAATATATGTACAATATATAATAGTGTATGCATTTCTGGATGTGTATACTAAATATTTTTCTACGTGTGTGTGTGTGTGTACACATATTTTACAAATTAAATAGAGTAAACAATAAATAAAATATATAAAATATACAGAGTGAGACATGTGCAAAACAGTGGCATTACTGTACAGTGTGGAGTGCATAATGTTAAAGTTCCAGTAGTGAAGCTGAGGTGTCTATGACGTGTTCAGCAGTCTGATGGCCTGGTGGAAGAAGCTGTCTCTCAGTCTGCTGGTACAGGACCGGATGCTGCAGAACCTCCTTCCTGATGGAAGCAGTCTGAACAGTTTATGGCTGGGGTGACTGGAGTCCTTGATGATCCTCCCCGCTTTCCTCAGGCAGCGCTTCCTGTAGATGTCTTGGAGGGAGGGAAGCTCACCTCCAATTATCCGTTCAGAGCACCGCACTACTCGCTGGAGAGCTTTGCAGTTGTAGGTGGTGCTGTTGCATAATCAGGGTGTTTGTCAGCTGAATAAATGTCCATGTCCACAGCTTGTTTAAAAATATTGATATAAAATCAAGGTGGTTTATGCATCAAAACAACTGGTTTAACTTACATGTCAACCAGTGTGTTTTTCTTTAATAAGCTTCTAATTTGGTAAGCACTTTTTTAAAGATGACTGTATGTTCACTCCTCCTCTTGTGTCATTGATTCTAAGTGCCGAGGAAAGTTCTGCTGTCGTTGCTGGTTTCCTTTTATGAGTCTAACCCTCTCAGACTTGGGTAAAAATGCACCAACACCAATGGCTATCCATTATTTCATTTGTTCATTTATTGTATGCTGGCTTTGGCCGTTTTTAAAGGGTGTTCTAAATAAATATAAATAATACTACTGATTAATTAATAATAATAATAATAATAATATTTATAATCATTTTTATACTTTTCTTTGTTTGTTGGTTTCTCAGTGTCATGATAACTAACTCATTTCTGATAATGAACTGTGTTGTCAAGGCTCCTGCCTCCTCCTCATCTCGTCCTCCATGCTGACCATACTCACAGGAGGTCAAACGTCCCCGTGGTGTGAGGTGGTCACCCTGCTAAAGTTTGTGCTTGTCAGCTCATCTATAGGGAGTACAGGTACTACACAGCTTCATACACATAGGACAACAGGGCTCTGTTCTGTGTTTAAACCCTTGAAAATGGAGCTTGGCTAAACATAATGGGCACTGAGTTTAATGTAAGGTAGATGTTCCATTCAAATGTTATGAGGTAAATAACTGAACCAGACAACTACTTAACTGAAAACTTTTACTGAGTTTTATTTCATGCTTTATTTCATTCAGTGCTGTGTACAAATGTCTACCCTTTTAAGACTAAACCAGTAAAAAAAATAATTTTAATTTAATAAAAAATAACGTTTGTCCTTTGAAATCAATACACAGTACCTATTTGTAGGTAGTAATAATAATAAATAAATCTAAATGAGGTTTTTTAAAGAGAAACAAGAAGAAAAGGTAAAAACTAAAATGACAGAGCAGAAGTAAAATAAAACAGGTCAACAACCTGTAACCACACACACATGAAAAGCAAACAAACAAAAAAACAAAACAAAACATACACAAACGAACATGCAAGCTTGCTGTATTGTGTGTGAACGTCTTGTGAAAACCAAACTTTTCCATAACTTTATAAAGAAATTCCCATCCAACTGAATCAAATGCTGCTTTTCTACAGCCAGACTCAAACATAGCCCCCACTTCTTCTCTGTTTACACATTCAGTGGGATGAAAAGCTCTTCCTATATTATCATGAGTCTTCCTATACTGGGTGATTCCAGACTGGTCATTGATTAAAAAATACATCACTTCCAGTCTTTTTGCCAAATGGTAGTATACATTTTATAGTCCCGGTCCAATACAGTGATTGGTCTATGTGCCCCCCATTCTATTATGTCCTTACCAGTAGTTGACTTACACTACTCATTGGACCCTTGTGATTTTGAAGAGAAAGGAACAGCATCACTAACAGCGTCAGCTGTGTTTGTGCTACACGTATGCCGATCTCACAGTGTATATTGACTTGACACAACACAGGGATCCAACAGGCTGTGGTGCATTGCTCCAGCTTTTAGCTCAAGCTCCAGACTTTACCAGCCCACACTCAAGTCTCACTGACTCTGCTCCCAGACCTTCCTCTCCAGCGCCCTCCTGCCCTTTCAATCTCTGACACACCCTGCACGTTTCGTACAGGCCTTGCTAGTTGAAGCTCCTGCCACACACCACACCACACCATGACGGCCAGTTGGCCCTATACAGCCTTTTGTCAGGATACTTAATTAGGTCAATTAGTCAATCTTTTGGTTTGGGAAACATAATCTGGCAGAATATTCTGAAACTCGTGAAGCTAAAACAGTTCTGAATTTACACAAGCTTTAATACAAATAAACCAGAGCTAGCAAAACATTTAAAACACAATAAGAATGACTTTGTATTGTTTTATTTCATGAATCTAGGTTGTTTTTCATGTTTGGGCCATTGTAACAACATTTTAAGGTAAATTAAGATATACTTTATTTATCTTACAGCAGTCCTATGTGTGCAGAGATCAATTGGCATCAATTCGATAGATGGCGCCATCTTTGTTGTCATGGTGACAGCATGTTTGGCTTCTTGGGTTACAGGGGTAGTTTTTGGGAGCATCCCTGTTGTCTATGCTTGGATCAGGTATGTAGCTAACTGAAAGCCTTCACATGTGCTTTGCAGTTCTCTGTTCTTATATCCATGTCAGTCTTACCGTCTTTGATTTCCAGGTACGATCCTGCTGAGACTCTCTGTACTGTGTTCTGGGAGAGCAGCTCCTCAGACATGCTGGTCTACAATCTCTGTGCTTTCTCCATTTGCATCTTCTTCCCCTTACTGCTCATCTTTGGCTGCTCTGTAATAATGGCTACTGGCTGCCACTTCAGTGACAGGTAAACCAGCTGAAAGAAGTGCAAAAACAGTTTGAGGCAATGTTGAATAGTAGCAACTGCTTATCAGACGTTGATGACTGTCAGTTATACTGTTATACTATTCTTTCAAAGCCTAGTTTATTAATTGTCTGACAGAAATCAAGCAAGGGTTAAATGACATCCTCCTCCAGTTAGATACAAATAAAACAGAACGTTTGATTATTGCTCCTGGCCATATAATCTCAGGAATTAATCAGCTTCTTAGACTCTTCTGTTCAATAAAGTCTCAGAAATTTGGGCGTCATATTTGACAGGTAAGGTCGTTTTGCGAACCACCACAAACAACTTGTTCTGAATAGTTTTGATGACCTAAGAAATTTCTAAACTCAGACTACTGGTGTCACAGGTGGAACTTCAGATGATTATTCGTGCTTTTACTGCTTCTTTTGTGGTTTACTGTAACAGTCTTTGGTAACACTTTCTATTACAACTTGGTAATAAAAAGGTAACAGTAGGGTAAAAAGGCAGAAAATAGAAACATGATATGTGGTAATTTCTAAGATATTACCTCAGATATAACCTCATGCTTCTTCTACAGCTCTTGGGTCTTCAGGTCAGGGATTGCTGTTGGCCCCATGTACTAGGATCCAAACATGTGGGGATTCTCTTCCATTGTCTTTACGCTGTACATTCTCCACTGACTCTTTTGAAAAGCAGCTGAAGATATTTCTACACAGACACGTTTTTAATCCATTTGTTGTTTTATGTTTTCAATTTATTGTTTTATATTATTATTCTAGGCAGCACGGTGGCACGGTGGTTAGCACTGTTGCCGCACAGCAAGAAGATCCTGAGTTCAATTCCAACATCAGGCCGGGGTCTTTCTGTGTGGAGTTTGCATGTTCTCCCCGTGTTTGCGTGGGTTCTCTCCGGGTACTCCGGCTTCCTCCCACCATCCAAAGACATGCAGCTTGAGGGGATAGGTTAATTGGATAATACAAATTGTCACTAGGTGTGAATGTGAGTGCGAATGGTTGTCTGTCTCTGTGTGTTGGCCCTGCGACAGACTGGCGACCTGTCCAGGGTGTACCCCGCCTCTCGCCCTATGACAGCTGGGATAGGCTCCAGCGCCCCCCGCGACCCTGAAAAGGATAAGCGGAAGCGAATGGATGGATGGATGTTATTATTTTATTTTTATTTCTGGTTTTATTGTGAAGCACTTTGTCATTTTTATCTGTGAAAAGTGCTAAATAAATAAATAAATAAATAAATAAATAAGCTTGCTTACAGTCAACAGCCACATTCATTAATTCCTTAATGATCTATAGCACTTGGAAATTTGCTAGGATTTACTTTAGTGGCCTGGAAAGTAGGAATCTGTTTATTTTAAAGGTTAATGTAACCTATAAGAAATTCAAAAGAGGGGATGTTAATACCCATACAAACAGCTCAGTCAGTAATAAATAATCACAGAATCAAATTCTTAAAAAATTTAGGAAAAAACTAAAAGCTTAAGATAATCAAATCTAAACTGTTGCTATTTATCTACTACCAGTTTTGCTTGCTTATTTTTGTGGACGTGGAGAACACCCTGGTCATAGCTTAATTCTTCTCCCATGCAGGATATAATCCATTTTGAGGAGGCAAACCTCCTTACAAAGTTCCCAAAAATTCATCTAAGTTCCGATCCAATGGCAGTGAGCAAAACTAGGAAATTTTATTTGTGATCTACAGTGAGTTGGGAACAATAAATCCTCTGGGTTTCATGCTGTGAAATCCTCAAATAGCCACAAGTTATTTTATTTTTTCATTATGTTGCACATTTAACTTATTTGTTCATTCTTACCATTGTTTCTTTGTTCTGAGTCTCCATGTAGCTCAGGTGTTGGAAAGGGCCTGCCCAGCATTTCCTGACTTTTAAAGTGCTGATGATGTCATGTCTGACATCACCAGGCTAAACTAAGAGAAGGGTTTTTTCAATAGGAATGTTTTCTTTTGTTTGTTTCAGGACTATGTAATGATTTGTTGAGAATATCTTTCTTATGTAGAGACATTTAGCTGTGTAAATGAGTTAATCAGGAGGGTTCTGAGGTTTATGTGATTCTTAGCTATCTGTGTTGAGTTTAAGATTTCATCTTAAGCTAGTGGTACTGGCTAGACCAGGGGTCAGCAACCTTTAACACCCAAAGAGCCACTTGGACCCGGTTTCCATGCAAGAGAAAACACTGGGAGCCGCAAATACTTTTTGAAATCTAAAATGAAGATAACACTGTACATATTGTTTTTTACCTTTATACTTTGTGTGAACAACTAAAGTAAGTAAAGTTTATTTATTAAGTGCTTTTCACAGACAGGCAGTCACAAAGCGCTGTACACAAATATTAAAATAAACAATACAATCAATAGACATTATACAGAATGTAAAAGATCAAATGTAAAGAATGTAAAGAATATAAAATACGTGGATCAACAAAAGGCTTGTTTGAACAGAAACGTTTTTAACTGCTTTTTAAAAGAATCCACAGAGCAACTAAGGTGTGTTGCTTAAATCCATGAAGTTGCAGAGAAAATTACATTTTATTTATGTAATTAACACATTTTGAACTCTTAAAGAAATATAACAAAAGGAAAGACACCCAGCTGAACTAAAATGATCCAGCAAACAAAAACTGTTGTGAGCCCTCCTCATATCGCCTTTGGGCTTTTGGAGCCTTGACCTGACTTTTAAAAAATAATTGGAAAAAAAGCACTATGCTGCTGAAAAAAAATAGATATTTGCAAAATTCTGCCTAAATATGTATTTTGCCTGGTTAATGTGTGTGGCGCCGCTGAAGGGGAGGCGGACGCACCTTGGTTGTGTTGGTGTGTGTCGGGCTGTGAGCTGCAAAGCTACAGCCGGCTGTGTGCGTACAGCAACCGTGTGTGAAAAGTGGTCAATAAAGAGATGTTGAAAAGCGTGTTCGTGGAAACATCGTCGGGTCTGCCGTGATATGTTTACAATGAGACTTGTGGTCCCGAACCTCTGCGCACAGCGTCTGCAAATTGGGGCTTTCATCTTTACGCAGGACTGTAAGCTGTCGTCTGTGAGGCGTGAGCGGTGTTTATTTTTAACATAGTTCACGGTGGAGAACAGCTGCCGACATAATGTGGATCCGAAGATCCACGATTGGCCTACCTGGGGTCGAAAGTCTCGATAAATGCATGGCGTTTCGACGGGTACACCGGCTTCTGCGAGTGTGACGCTTATTTTGACGATGAAAAAATAATAAGATATAATTTTATTTTTATATTTCAAAATCACAATAATCTTCCAATTTAGAACTACAAGTTAAAAAACAGAACTAAACACAAATAAAATACACTTCAGCTAAATACTTCTAATTTATTTTCCCAAACCACCCAGAGCCGCAGTATAAGGACAAAAGAGCCACATGCGGCTCCAGAGCCACAGGTTGCCGACCCCTGGGCTAGACTAAGTTAAGGTGAACTGACAGTCAGCTGAGACTGACTATATACAGTGGCTTACAAAAGTATTCGTCCCCCTTGAACTTTTCTACATTTTGTCACATTACAGCCACGAACATGAATAAATTTTATTGGACTTCCACATGAAAGACCAACACAAAGTGGTGCACACGTGAGAAGTGAAACGAAAATCAGACATGATTCCAAACATTTTTTACAAATAAATAACTGCAAAGTGGGGTGTGCGTAATTATTCAGCCCCCTGAGTCAATACTTTGTAGAACCAGCTTTTGCTGCAGTTCCGGCTGCCAGTCTTTTAGGGTCTGTCTCTACCAGCTTTGCACATCTACAGCCTGAAATCTTTGCCCATTCTTCTTTGAAAAACAGCTCCAGCTCAGTCAGATCAGATGGGCAGCGTTTGTGAACAGCAGTTGTCAGATCTTGCCACAGATTCTCGATTGGATTTAGATCTGGACTTTGACTGGGCCGTTCTAACACATGGATATGTACAAACTGGAACAACTATCACCGGACTCTCCCAAGTTCATCCTGGGTGATTTCAACCACTGTTCCCCTGACAAGTCGCTTAAAGGATACCAACAGTATGTTACATGCAGCACACATCAGGGGAAGACTCTGGATAAATGCTACGGCTCTGTACCAGATGCATTTAAAGCCCCACTCCTCCGCCCTCTCGGCTCAGCAGACCACCACACCGTGCTGCTGGCCCCTGCTTACACCCCAGTCATCAAGAGGATTAAAAAGGTCACCAAAAACATCAAGCAGTGGACAGCGGAAAGTATCCTCATCCTACAAGGATGTTTCGAAGCCACTGACTGGGACAGCCTTCTTTCTCCCTCTGATGACATCAACGAACAAGTCATGGAGTACAAAAACACTGTTGAAAAACAAATTCCCCACATGGGACCTCTGCTCAGCCTGGCAGGGCCTCAAAACCATGGCCTCTGTGGATACTGTGGTCACCACCCCCAGAACCATCCAGGTGGAGGGCAGCAACCCCTCCTCCCTCCCTGATGACCTCAACGCTTTCTACACCAGGTTTGAGATGGACAATATCACCCAGCTTGAGGAGTCCAGATCCTCAGTCAAACCTGGCAGCTCTGCACTCACCTTCAGCACTGAGGACGTGGTGAGAGCCCTCAGAAGGACCAGGGAGAGGAGCTCACCCGGCCCTGACAACATCAGCAGTCGAGCTCTGAGCCACTGTGCAGGGCACCTAGGAAGTGTGTTCTGGACTCTATTTCAACCCTCAGTCGACAGTCACACCGTCCCCCAGCTGTGGAAACACTCCACAGTCATCCTCATCCCCAAAAGAAACAACCCAAAGTCTCTGAATGATCTTCGTCCCGTGGCCCTCACCTCCCTGGTGATGAAGGCCATGGAGAAGATCATAAAACAGCACATCGTAAGAGCAACTGACCCCCTGATGGACCCACTCCAGTTTGCTTACCGTGCACGCAGAGGTGTCGATGATGCAAAAATCTTCATCTTGGACTCCATCCACAAACATCTGGAGCTCCCTGACTCTGCCAGACTTCTGTTTGCTGATTTCTCATCAGCGTGCATCACTCTGCAGCCTCACATCCTGGCCACTAAACTTTCCTCCCGATTTTTCCTGGATGATCAGCTAATCCTGTGGATATTGGACTTTTTGACCAACAGGACTGCGGGTCAACAGCTCTCTTTCCGGTCTCCGATCCACCTCCACTGGCTCCCCCCAGGGCTGTATGCTCTCCCCCCTGCTCTTCATCCTCTACACCGATGACTGCAAATCCACACAGCCTGACTGTCACCTGGTGAAATATGCTGACGACACAGTTCTCCTGTCACTGCTGTCAGGCCCCTCACAGCACCACGGGCCCGCTCTGCAGGAGTTTGTAGAGTGGTGTGACAGCTCCAAACTTGAACTGAACATGAGGAAAACCAAAGAGATGGTGGTGACCTTCTCCAGTAGGCAGAGGGATCTGGCTGCTTCAGTCACCACCACCATCCACGGGAAGCCAGTGGAGGTAGCTGAGGAGTACAAATACCTGGGAACCATCTTTGACAACCTGAAATTCTCTGCCAACACAGAGGAGATTCTCAGGAGGTGCCACCAACGGCTACACCTCCTTATAACTCAACTGCTTTGGAGTCAGCACCCCCATCATGATGACTTTTTACTATGCCTTCCTGGAAAGCATCATGACCTCCATCACCTGCTGGTTCCACTCCCTCAGCCTTCATACAGGAACAGACTGCAGCGCACTGCATCAGTGTGCTCTAAAATCATTGGTCAATGCTCAGTCCTGCAGGAAATGCAGGACCGAGAGGAGAAGAGCCACCTTTATCGCCAAAGCCACTCTGCTTTTTAACTCCAGACCATTTCCCACATCCATAAACATAAACTACTCTATACTCTTTTTTTAAACTGCTGACGCTTTATTCACTTTATTCACTTACAGTTACTTATTCACTTATTCAGTCACTTTAATTTTAAAACTGTATATACTGGATTATCTGTGTATTTATTATCTCACTCTTATTGCCTGTTCTTGTTGTCCTTATCTTTAACATCATGCGGCTGTGTGTTATCTTAATTGCCCCTTGGAGATAAATAAAGTCTCTCTGATTCTGATTCTGAGAACTAAAGAGTGGTGTATCTATAAGCACATAAATAGTGAAATCAAGACCTTTTATGTGAATGGAAGGATTTACCCATTTGATTCTAGATTTACCAATGTGGAAAAATGCTGTCTTTTTTTAGTCCCTGTCAGTACTCTCACGGCTGCGTTTTGGATTAACTGAAGGCTTTTCAGGGAGTTCTTTGGACAGCCAGATAATAATGAATTACAGTAGTCCAGCCTAGATTAATAAATTCATTCAACCAGTCCAACTCTGCTGCTGGCCCTTTGCAAACCACAGTAAACACTCAGTGAGTATTAACACATAGCAAAAGCTAACAACAACAACAAAAAACACATTACATAAAAGTATTCATGTGATGAAGGCACCTTTACAACTTTCCTTGGGTTCAGGTAAATTAACATAGCGGGACAACTAGCAAATAGTAGCTGTGCTCCTTCTTGCATTACTTTGCAGGTGCACTGCTAACAAGCAGAAATGTAGCCCAAAATTGTGGCAGATATTTCCAAACGAAACATAAACACAAACTCCTCACACTCTAATCGGAAAGTGCATGAACCTCTTAATAAACACATTATATGCTTAGTTTAATTAAAAAATGCTATGTCATACAGTAGAACACTACAAAACCAATGTGGTATGCCACTGGCAGTGCTTACCTTTGCAAACCACAGTGAACACTGAACCAAGATGGCACCGGCGGAAATGAGAAACCTGAACTACGGTGTCCTGCAGAGGATGCAGCTCAACAGCGACACCCTGTGACTTATTCCAGTCACTGCCTTACATATGTCTTCAAGTGATATTGAAGGCATACAATATAGGCATACATCTCTATGATATATAGAGACGAAACAGTTCTGGATGGCGGCAGCATGCCCAGTAGTCATGCAGGAGCTGAGGTGGAGAGAAAGGTTCTGGCATGTTCACAGGAAGAGAGAAGTGATTGAAGATGTAAATGTCCTTGGTGATACACTCAGAGGGCAAAACAGTTCTTTAGGTTGTTCATAAACAGTCGTTAGCTATTTAGCAGCGCGAACAGGAGCCGTTGACCTATGGTGATAGAGAGGAAAAAAGTCTGTCTCACTCACCACCGGGTACTGCTCCGCACGAGAAGAGCAGCAGTGACAGCAGGAGCCTCGTGGAGAGAGAAGAGATGCTGAGTTATGGAGCATCCGTTATGCCAAGACAGGAGGCAGAGTTGCTGAGCCATGTCAAGGTGAAAGACCTTGTTGATGAGGAGGCAGTGGGGCAGCCAAAGATTGGCGAGCGACACCCACTTTCCACTACTGAGGCTCAGGTGCAGGTGGGGCGGCAGGGGTGGAGTGCAGCTTTTGAGGGACCCCAGAGCCAGACAAGTCCTGTTGAAAATGTGCTTCTACTCGGGTTTGAGCAACGGTTTCTACCTCAGCTTCCCCTCCAGAAGGGAAACCGCTGCTTGCTCCTGCTTGTATAGTTTGAGGTCCACTGGGTCCATTATAGCGGCACAGGTCCGGTCTTTCTGTCACATCAGGTCTGTGGAAAAATGGAGAGAGGACCCAAATGGACTTACGCATTTATTATAGACAATAAAATAGGAATGGGATGGGAAATTAAGATGGACTGACAGCTGGGTCAGGGGATGACTTTTTAAGTAATAGTCTAATTACTGCCACCTTAAAAGCCTGAGTTATATAGCTAATTAATAGAGACAGATTGATCTTTAAGATAGATAGATATTTAATATTGAAGCATTAACTAATTGTAGGACTTCTTTGAACAGTCTTCTATGAATGCAGTGACCTTGAACCTGCAGGTAAACCCCTTAACTCACCACAGTCGGCACACGATCTGTGATGGAGGACACAACTGTCCTGGTTCTTCTTCTATTTGCTCTTCTTAAAACGTTTTCTTCACACCTTAAGATAAAAATCAAGCTGCATTATTACATCATTACCAAAAAATATTGTACGGATATAAATAATAATACAATTGTCCATCCACCCATCCATTGTCTTCCACTTATTCACGGCTGGGTTGCGGGGGCAGCAGCCTAAGCCGAGAAACCCAGACCCCCCTTTTCCCTAGCCACATCCTCCAGCTTACTCTTTGAGTCACAACCCATAGCTTAAGACCATAGATGAAGGTAGGGACATGGATTGAATGGTAAATTGAGAGCTTCACTTTTACACTTAGCTCTCTCGTCACCCCAATGGACTGGTACACTATCCGCATAACTGCAGCTGTGGCCACCATTTCATCTATCAAGGTTTTATTTAATCTCTCCCCTAACTCGTGAACAAGAATCTGAGATACCTCCACTTCTCCACTTGTGGTAACAACTCTTCTCTGACCGAGGGTGGCACTCCACCCTTTGCTGGTTGACAATCATGGCCACAGATTTGGAGGTGCTGATTTTCATTCCTGCCACTTCACACTCTGCTGTTAACTGCTCTAATGCGAGCTGGAGGCCACCACGTGATGAAGCCAAGAAAATCACATCATCTGCAAAAAAGCACAGATAAAATTCTGAGGCCAGCAAAGTAGGAGCTTGCTGCCACCTGGCTAATCCCAGTAATTCTGTCCACAAAAATGATGAACATAATCAGTGAGAAAGGGCAGTCCTGGTGAAATCCAAAACCCAACGAAAATGGGACACCAGACACTCTACACTTCTGAAGCACCCCTCCATAGGGCACTCCGAGGGATGCTGTTTAATGCAAAACAGATGTAGATTGGTCGGTCAAACTCCCACACTCCCTCAAATATATTTGAGAGGATAAAGATCAGATCCAGTGTTCCACGACCAGGACAGAAACCCCATTGCTCCTCTGTGTCCGAAGTTTAACAACCAGTACTGTGGAATAGACCTACCTACCCAGGTAGACTGAGGAGTGTGATCCTCTTGTGTACATCCACCTCTCTCCCTTCTTAAAGATGGGAACCACCACCTCAGTCTGCCGGTCCAGAGGCACTGCCCCAGATCTCCATGCAATGTTGCAGAGATGTGTCATTCAAGATAGCCCTACAACATCTAAAGCCTTTAGGAACTCAGGGAAAACTTCGCTTACCCCAGGGCTCCAGCCAACAAGAAGCTGTTTAGCTACCTCAGTGGCATTACCCTAGTGATGGGCCAGTTATTCCTCGTCCCCCAGACTGCTTCTTGTGCAGAAGGCATCTCAGCGGGATGCAGCTGTTACGGTTTGGAGGAGGACTCAAGCACAGGACTCCGGTTCTGATGCTCACAAGAAGGATTTATTTACAATTCACCAGGTGTATATACAAGAAGGTGCGGGGGGGGGGGGGGGTGCTATATACAGCTGAGTGAGGGAAGAAGGGGTCTCCAGGGAAGTCCATGGGGACACTGCCACACGGGAATCACACGGGGGAAAATCCAGGAAGCTCTGTAGACAGGGTTAAGTACGACGCACAAAGGAAAATACTCTTAACTAGACTTGCTGTAGCTTCACTAACGCGCGGTAGACAACGATCCAGTGATGAACAGCAGTCGCCTCCTGGTTTAAATGCTGATCGTCTTAATGAGACCCAGGTGTCTCATCTGTCGAGGGCATGAACCCACAATGAGTTCCACCCCGGCGAGAGAAAGAGCTGATCAGCGTGCAGCTGATCCGCCTGGCCGTGACAGCAGCTTTCCCCTGTAGAGGACAAATGGTCAAAATAGCTTAAATCTACAATGTATATGCAGCTCAACAGCGACACCCTGTGATTTATTCCAGTCAATGCCTTACATATGTCTTCAAATGATATTGAAGGCATGCAATATAGGCATACATCTCTATGATATATAGAGCTGCATGATGGTTTGCCAGTCATGGTCACACCAAAGTCCTCCCACACTTGAGGCTTTGTTTCAGCTACTGCATGAGTCATGTTCTGCTTGCCAGTGTGCATCAGCTGCCTCTGGAGTCCTACATGCTAACGAAGCCCTACAGTGCTAAGCCTTTGTTTGGCTTGTTTGTTTGGCTCAGCGCTCTGAGGGCGATGGTGATCCTTCATGGACCAATTTGCTCTGGGAGGGGGGTAGACAGTCTCTGATATGCTGAGGCACTCAAAACACTTGATGACTACAGACCTCAGTGTAGCAAGTATAAGATTTACAGCCATGCCAAAAATAAACCACGTAAGCTGAAGTGTTCTCCAGCTGCTCCAAGGTTTGCTTACACATTCCAGAAAGACCCATACGTGCCATGGACAGTACATGTGGATTGAGCTGTGTGAGAGAGGAGGGAAGCAGTGGCATGGCTTTTTCAAATAACTGTTACGGCTTATGACCCAGAAACAAGAAGTGGACCCAGGAGCAGATTCAAGCGGAGGCTCAAAGTGAAGTGAACAGAACTTTATTTACATGCACAAGGTAAATACAGAGGAGGCAAAAGCTAAAACTAAGAACAAGGCTGGAATGCATGGATATGAACTAAGAGTCCTCTGACTAGGAGCTTAAAGCTATGAACATAAACTACGGTAGCAAAATGCTATGAACATGGACTATGGTATTTCACACTAGAGGGGATGGAACATGAACCGTGGCTGGCAGAGCTTGGCAGTGGTGCAAGACTGGATGATGGTGAGTAATGACAGAGGAAATCCACAGTGGCAGTCTGAACAGTCTCACTTGTTTGAGAGCTGTAGCGCTGGCCAAGCAGGGTCGCTGGATGAATTGGGAGAGTGTGGAAAAGAGGAAACCTCAGAAACCTCATGGAGAGAAATCTGGGGAATGGAGTCTAATAGACTAAGTTTCATAATCCGAGTGACATACAATGTGCTACCTACCCCAATAAATCTGCAGCTGTGGTTTTGAAAGGACCCATCCTGCCCCCTGTGTACAGTCCCAGCCACACTCAAACACATCTTGGTTGGTTGTAGGACTAGCCTTACTCAGGGCAGATACACATGGAGACACAGCCAGGTCCTCAGGTGTCTAGCTGAGAAAGTTGAGTGCAAAAGAAAATCCACACAACAATGTGTGCTGCTGGTAAAGTTTCTGGGCTGCCTTTTCACATAACAACCATCCCCCAAGATTATCTCCTTTTAAAGCAATGCACTATCAGGGACTGTAACATCTGGTCCTTTTACTGAGTGCAGGTGGAGTAATGCAGGAAGGGGGAAGCGAGGAAACAAGGCCTGGGTGAGTCTAGTGGAGTAATGATCCTTGATTTCAGACCGTGAAGGCAGGGAGGCAGGCATGTGAGACTGGAGAAAACAGACTGAGGCTACGTCCACACTAATGTGTTTTCATCATTGACCGTGGCTCAAGAGTTGGGAGTTCGCCTTGTAATCGGAAGGTTGCCGGTTCGAGCCCCGGCTCGGGCAGTCTCGGTCGTTGTGTCCTTGGGCAAGACACTTCACCTACCGCCTACTGGTGTTGGCCAGAAGGGCCGATGGCGCGATATGGCAGTCTCGCTTCTGTCAGTCTGCCCCAGCTGTGGTTACAACTGTAGCTGCCTCCACCAGTGTGTGAATAGGTGGATGACTGGGTGCGTAAAGTGCGTTGGGGTCCCTAGGCGGGACTAGTAAAAGCGCTATACGAATACAGGCCATTTACCATTCATTTGAAAACGCATCGTTTTCTCTCCGTTTCGGCCTCCCGTCCACACTGAGACGGCGTTTTCCCCAAGGAAAAATGCAGCGTTTTGAAAACGCTCTCGAAAACACAGACATTTCAAAACGGAGCTGTCCCGTCGCAGTGTGGACACTTGAAAACGATGACGCATTTTAGTCATGTGACCAATTAAACAGAGATAGCGGAGGGCATTATGCAGCAGTTGTTTTGTTTGCTCTCAATTCTGACAGCCCTATTAAAGGTTAATATCAGTCTGTACATGCTCCAGATAGCTTTTCTTCAAATTATTTAATTCTCACTTGCTTTGGCAACTTTGTACTTTTGTGTTACTCGCAGCAACAACCCCACCTCATTGTTAGTCCATTTAAAAAATGCTTTTCTTCAACATTTTGCCGCAACATTTCAACGACCCGGAAAGTAAATAAATGGCTGACAGAAATGAGGCAGGGCGAATCTTCTTGCGCTTCACGCATGCGCAGTACTGAAACGTAAGCGTTTTCGGCCGTTTCAATCTGGACGCACAACTCTGTGAAAACGACTGAAAACGCTAGTGTGGACGGGGGTGTATCCCGGCTACCATAGGGCAATATACCCTGGACAGGTCTGTCGCACGGCTAACACAGACAGACATACAATCATTCACTCTCACATTCAGACCTAGGCCCACTAACTGCATGTCTTTGGACTGTAGAGGGAAGCCCGGATATCCAGAGAGAACACACCCAGACATGGGAAGAACAAGAAAACTCCACACAGGCACACAGAAAGGCCTGGCCCAAATGGTGGCTTTGAACCCAAGACCGTCCTGCTGTGAGGCCACAGTATTGCCCACTCATTACTGCCATTGCTGCATCAAAAGACAAGGAAAACTTCACAGTGCTGATATGCTGACTATTTCTCACTGCAGCCACTGCATGGTCCTTTAAAGGCTTACAGACACACATGCTCACTCAGTCAGAAACACACCTGTCAGATACACATGAACAAACATCAAATCTATCTCATACAGGAAGTACAGTACTGACAGAACCCATTTTTGGCCTCTGACTAATATAAAAATGCTTTTATTTAATTTTATACTTTATACTTTAAATTGTAAATATAGCTTATTTTATTTGATATTCATGTACTTGTCATAATCTATTCCGTTTTGCATTTAAGCATGAAACTTGTTAATGTATATTGAAGGGGGGGTTTTTTTGCTACAAAATTACAAAGCTTAAAATCCAAGGATAAAATTTACATTTTACTTACTGAATTTTTCCACAGATTGTTTAGCACATTAACAAAACAAGTGCTACTATTTCTTTATGTTGTTGCTTCTCAGCTAAGATTAGGCCTTGGTACACATTTGGTTTTTGTTATGGTTTTTGGGGGGTATACCCATGGTATGGGTTAACCATTTTTCACTCTCCATTTTATTTTTCTCTTCGTGTCAGTAATGAAGCAGAAGATCTGTCTAAAGTTACTCCTCTGTTGGGGTCCTGTTGTATGATCTGCTACACTCCCTTCTTTGTGTCTGAGGTACAGTGGCAATTCTTTGTTTTTTTTTTTAAATATGATGATGAGATTCTGCTGGTACACAAGCTTTACCTTGATAATGTGTACATGGGTACATCATTGTCCATAATAAAATTTGTGGATTTAAAGTTGCTCTGTCAGCCAGTGATTACCCAGTGGACTTCCCTGAGATAAAAAAGTTTCCTAAAGCTTTCCTGACATGTGTGATTACTTAGGGCCAAAAAAGTTGTGGAACCAGAAGGAAAAGTGAACCACTTTCTAAGTGACCTCTGCGATCCGCTATTAAATAAAAGTGATGTGCAATCTGTTGATAGGAGTAAAACCTGTGAGGATGTACTTCGGAGACATGCAGCCGCCATCTTTATTGGCCTAGCATGCAGAAGGATGTGAAATTATTTTGCTGTCATACATGTCAGGTTTGCCAGAGGTAACACATGGGCCAGCAAAGGACCTCCAGTGTGTCTGCAACTGGCCTTGTGCTGGCCCATGTGCGGGCTACCTCAGGGAAACCAGGTCTGGGCCACCAAAGGGCCGTCATTCACACTGTGTGAAAGCACACTGTGTGGGCCAGATCCAGGCCATACGAATTTTGAAATTTGGGACCTATAGCTGTTCACATACAGATTACATAGTTTTAGTATTCCTAAAGTATAACACTTTAGGAATAAAATAGGGTCTGGAAATATCTACTGAAAAAAAGAGATTTATGATGGGGTTTAATTAACGGAGTAAGCATTCATGTACACGTGTTCTGCTGCATCATCTGAATCACAGAATCCTAACTAACCATACATTGTGAACGGCTGCAGCAGCACGGGGAATCCAGTAAATTTTAAATTAAAAGACAAGTGTAGACTAAATGCCCGATTTTGTGTAGTCTTTCCGAATGTGGTTTCAAGCCATGAGAAAGACTATACAAAATCGTATCAGAGATACCAGCTCAATTATATGCACCTGGTGTATTCCCAGGTTAAGACTGTCTTATCTAATTCCAGTTCTTACAAAACAACTTTAAGTGACTTTATTTTCATTTTCTTTGTGGAAAACATTTTTTTCACAGCAGTTGTTCTTGAAATCAACACTGACAGAATATTTCTTCTGCTTCAGTTGATCCTGCTGGCTAAGATGGACCTGTCACCGGCACCAGATTTTTTAAGGACATTGTCCACAATTTTGTCATATCTAGACTGTGGTCTGAATCCTCTTATCTACTTTTCACATCAAGATTTTCGTGAAGCAGGACTGACCCTGCTGTGGAACAAAAGAAAACCAATGTCTGCAGTGCCTGTTCTCACTGCTATCACTAAATATAAGCTGTAAAATATAAGCTGTCCAAAATAAAATTTTAGAGGGGAACCAAACAAAAGCTGGCAAGTTTTTTTTTTACATGTTGGAACAAAAGCTCTGTTTGCCCTATGTGAAATCCTTGGTTTAGTTAGGTGGAATATTGCTTCTCTCTTTGTTTCTTTGCCTGAAGCTTTATATTGGCCCTTACTGCAACGTCATACTGAAGCAAACTCACTCGCTCACTGTGGAAGTGCAAAAACACCCCAAACCTTACAGCAGTAATCAGTGATATACATAACATCATTCTACCTTTTGATCAGCCCCAGTCAGTGATCGGGGACAAGGTACGTTTATTAACTTATACTATAAACTTACACTTTTTTCTTCAATTAGGCTACCATAAGCCCTTTAGCAATTGAGCTTTGGGAAAGTAATTTAAAGTAAACTGAAATGTCTGTAAACATGGAAAGCAAGAGAGAAGCCTGTGAACCACAGGTATAGACAGACAGGTATAGTCCACTGAATAGACAGAGTCACCAGAGAAGCACACTCATTTATACAATTCCCAGCTTCTATATCACACACATTTTACAGCATGAGAGCATACAGTGGGGCAAAAAAGTATTTAGTCAGCCACCGATTGTGCAAGTTCCCCCACCTAAAATGATGACAGAGGTCAGTAATTTGCACCAGAGGTACACTTCAACTGTGAGAGACAGAATGTGAAAAAAAAAATCCATGAATCCACATGGTAGGATTTGTAAAGAATTTATTCGTAAATTAGGGTGGAAAATAAGTATTTGGTCACCTCAAACAAGGAAAATCTCTGGCTCTCACAGACCTGTAACGTCTTCTGTAAGAAGCTTTTCTGTCCCCCACTCGTTACCTGTATGAATGGCACCTGTTTGAACTCATCATTTGTATAAAAGACACCTGTCCACAGCCTCAAACAGTCAGACTCCAAACTCCGCCATGGCCAAGACCAAAGAGCTTTCGAAGGACACCAGGAAAAGTATTGTAGACCTGCACCAGACTGGGAAGAGTGAATCTACAATAGGCAAGCAGCTTGGTGTGAAAAAATCAACTGTGGGAGCAATCATCAGAAAATGGAAGACATACAAGACCACTGATAATCTCCCTCGATCTGGGGCTCCACGCAAGATCTCATCCCGTGGGGTCAAAATGATCATGAGAACGGTGAGCAAAGATCCCAGAACCACACGGGGGGACCTGGTGAATGACCTGCAGAGAGCTGGGACCAAAGTAACAAAGGTCACCATCAGTAACACACTACAACGGCAGGGAATCAAATCCCGCAGTGCCAGACGTGTTCCGCTGCTGAAGCCAGTGCATGTCCAGGCCCGTCTGAAGTTTGCCAGAGAGCACATGGATGATACAGCAGAGGATTGGGAGAATGTCATGTGGTCAGATGAAACCAAAGTAGAACTTTTTGGTATAAACTCAACTTGTCGTGTTTGGAGGAAGAAGAATACTGAGTTGCATCCCAAGAACACCATACCTACTGTGAAGCATGGGGGTGGAAACATCATGCTATGGGGCTGTTTTTCTGCCAAGGGGACAGGACGACTGATCCGTGTTAAGGACAGAATGAATGGGGCCATGTATCGTGAGATTTTGAGCCAAAACCTCCTTCCATCAGTGAGAACTTTGAAGATGAAACGAGGCTGGGTCTTCCAACATGACAATGATCCAAAACACACCGCCCGGGCAACAAAGGAGTGGCTCCGTAAGAAGCATTTGAAAGTCCTGGAGTGGCCTAGCCAGTCTCCAGACCTCAACCCCATAGAAAATCTGTGGCGGGAGTTGAAAGTCCGTGTTGCTCGGCGACAGCCCCAAAACATCACTGCTCTCGAGAAGATCTGCATGGAGGAATGGGCCAAAATACCAGCTACTGTGTGTGCAAACCTGGTAAAGACCTATAGTAAACGTTTGACCTCTGTTATTGCCAACAAAGGTTATGTTACAAAGTATTGAGTTGTATTTTTGTTATTGACCAAATACTTATTTTCCACCCTGATTTACGAATAAATTCTTTATAAATCCTACCATGTGGATTCATGGATTTTTTTTTCACATTCTGTCTCTCACAGTTGAAGTGTACCTCTGGTGCAAATTACTGACCTCTGTCATCATTTTAGGTGGGGGAACTTGCACAATCGGTGGCTGACTAAATACTTTTTTGCCCCACTGTATTTTCAACATAACAGTATTTGAGCCCTTTACAAAAGCACAAAGACAAGTTACTCATCCATGAGAACATCATCCTTTGGACATCAATGAGAACATCTCTTTGAGGCCTTGCTGAAGTCTGCTCTCTTCTCTCATTTATCTTTTGAGCACCAATTTTTATTTGGCTTGCTTCACATAATTTGAAATGCTGTGCCACTGATTTTTTTATCAGAAGCTGAGGGACTGATTTTTATAACTTTTTTATGGCATTTGCTGAAAAACATTGTCAAAATGTTAACAAGCATTTTTTTTTTTTTTACAAATGACAGAGAAGGGTGGTGAAGTACAAATAACATACCTCCCAGTCTTACTTGATACCATAATTAGGGTAGAGCAGGTTGGTTATGACACATATTCTTCCATGAACTGTTAATCATTGATTCATCGTTCAATAGTCAAAACCTAATGTACTTGCTCAAAGTGGGAATCCTTTACATTTTTGCAGTTAGCTTTATCAGGCTTTATTAGATCCATAAAAACAACTGAGAACAGAATCCACATTCGATGACTCTAATTTGAATTGATGCATCACTGATATCATAAAAATATGCCAGATGTTTTTTATATCTGATGCTAAAATGAAAGCATTTAAGCATAAAAAAGGGCTTGTATGGATGAGTGTGAATGAGTGCTCCAGGAGAGTAGAAAAGCGCCATAACAAAATTAGTTCATTTAGCATTTACCAAAATTCATTTTGTCCAAGATTTTCCAAGAGGTAACCCGAGCAATGATAAGCAATTCAGTGTAAACATGTGAGAACAAAGAAGAACCACATCAATATCAAAGTGACTGAACTCCTCTCCATTTTAAGTCTTGATCATCTAAATATGAAAACTTTTTGGGATTTCCATTTTAAAGTTTTTAGTCTTAATCTAGCAACCCTGAAACTTACTCAGCCACTCAAGTCAGTCATTACAAACGTATACCCATGGATTGCCAAGGGTACTTGGTGACATCAGTTTTGACAACACAAGGAATGCCATAGTTCCTTGGGCCAGCTATCGTTATATGGCTCAGCACAAACCAATCTGGCAAAAACAAAACAAAAAAAATATCACAGCCTTTACATGACTAACTGCAAAACATTTCTTATACTCAGGGACTTAGTTGTGTGACAACCAACTCCAGGGCCAGTGAGACAACTATCTCCAACTGACTGCTTTCATCAAATGTAGAAGTGGTCTTTTCTAACTAGAACAGCTAACTGTGCTACAGAAACACAAAACTACTCACTCAAAAAATTATCCGAACTTGCACTGGAATAATGTCTCAGCAACAAGTGTGTTTGAGTTTTTTCAGCACCAAAATTATATGAATTAGTGTAACTCAGAATTCATCTGAGGGAGCACAGTTAGTTTATTGGGTGCACGTGGCCCAGCAACAGCCAGCATTCTTATCATTGCCCACTGTGTCCCCACATTTCCTGATGAGGTGATACATTTAGCTTTGATTTGATATAAAAAAAAAAAACACCCAGCACGCCCCTGCGGGCGGTTTATCCTTCAAGCTCAGGTCCTCTACCAGAGGCCTGGGAGCTTGAGGGTCCTGCGCAGTATCTTAGCTGTTCCCAGGACTGCGCTCTTCTGGACAGAGATCTCCGCTGTTGTTCCCGGGATCTGCTGGAGCCACTCGCCTAGCTTGGGAGTCACCGCACCTAGTGCTCCGATTACCACGGGGACCACCATTACCTTCACCCTCCACATCCTCTCGAGCTCTTCTCTGAGCCCTTGGTATTTCTCCAGCTTCTCGTGTTCCTTCTTCCTGATATTGCTGTCATTCGGAACCGCTACATCGATCACTACGGCCGTCTTCTTCTGTTTGTCTACCACCACTATGTCCGGTTGGTTAGCCACCACCATTTTGTCCGTCTGTATCTGGAAGTCCCACAGGATCTTAGCTCGGTCATTCTCCACCACCCTTGGGGGCATCTCCCATTTTGACCTCGGGACTTCCAGGTTATACTCGGCACAGATGTTCCTGTACACTATGCCGGCCACTTGGTTATGGCGTTCCATGTATGCCTTGCCTGCTAGCATCTTGCACCCTGCTGTTATGTGCTGGATTGTCTCTGGGGCATCTTTACACAGCCTGCACCTGGGGTCTTGCCTGGTGTGATAGACCCCAGCCTCTATGGATCTTGTACTCAGAGCTTGTTCTTGTGCTGCCATGATTAGTGCCTCTGTGCTGTCTTTCAGTCCAGCTTTGTCCAGCCACTGGTAGGATTTCTGGATATCAGCCACCTCCTCTATCTGCCGGTGGTACATACCGTGCAGGGGCCTGTCCTTCCATGATGGTTCTTCCTCTTCCTCCTCTTTCTTGGGTTTCTGCTGCCTGAGGTATTCACTGAGCACTCGGTCAGTTGAGGCCATCTTCCTGGTCGAGAATGATTAAGGCAGTTGCTAGACTCAAGCGCTATGTGAAAGAAGCAATGGATCACAAGAGTAGATCACACGACATCAGTAGTCTACAAGAGAGAAAGGAAGCAGAGTTAACAATCATAAAGATGGTTCAAGAAACAGCCTTTGTTCAGGAAATAAAAACCTTGCAACACCACAATGTGATGCAGATTGAAGACAAGATTAACAAGTTACACAAGTTATGTCCACTTCTTATGTCCACTTCTTGATGACCAAGGCATTCTTCGGGTAGGCGGACGCTTAACACATGCAGCTTTGCATCCCAATGTCAAGCATCCAGCAATCCTGCCAAGAGACAGTCACGTGTCGGCACTACTGGCCGAACATTATCACGAGAAGACATACCATAAAGGATGAGGGATCACCATGAATGAACTTCGAGCTAATGGATTCTGGATTCTTGGATGCAGCAAGATTGTGTCATCTTACATCTATAAATGTGTAAAATGCAGAAGGTTCAGAAGGCGCACAGAGCAGCAGAAGATTGCAGACCTCCCGGAGGATCGGATAGAGACCACACCGCCATACACCTACTGTGGGATGGACTGCTTTGGTCCTTTTTATGTCAAAGAAGGCCGCAAGGAGCTAAAGCGTTATGACTTGCTAATCACTTGCATGTGCTCTAGAGCAGTGCATCTTGAAATGCTTGACGATCTCTCTACGGATTCCCTCATCAACTCCTTGCGTGCATTCATAGCTATCAGAGGTACAGTTCGCCAGATAAGATGCGATCAAGGCATGAATTCTGTCGGCACTAGAAATGAGTTTATTGAAGCATTTAAGGAAATGGATCAAACCAAGCTAGGGAAACTGGACTGCGAGTTTCTCATGAACACCCCAGCATCTAGTCATATGAGTGGTGTCTGGGAAAGACATATTCGCACCATAAGAAGTGTTCTCACGTCCATTCTGGAACAATCAGCCAAACAACTCGACAGCTCCTCTCTGAGGACATTCCTGTATGAAGTCATGGCAGTGATTAATAGCAGACCATTGACTACTGACCATCTACAGGGAGTGCAGAATTATTAGGCAAGTTGTATTTTTGAGGAATAATTCTATTATTGAACAACAACCATGTTCTCAATGAACCCAAAAAACTCATTAATATCAAAGCTGAATGTTGTTACGTTCTGGTCCCGGCAAGTAAATAAACGTAACAAATAGTTTGCCCCACTCACTTCCCACCCACGCACAAACCCCAACAACGACACCTTTTTTAAATATTTAAGCAGCCATTTATTTTCATCAGCAGTGAGCAATGCCAAAACAATAAACAAAACTCCCTATAAAACAATCCCTAGTCTTCCCTACACCAAAATAAAAAGAAGCCAAAACAAAAGACAAGTTACTTACCTACCTATCTAACGAAAAACAGGAGAAAACTTGTTCAACAAAAGAAAACGGCTTCTCACGCCTACTAGGCTGCGACAGTGAAAGTTATACAGCAAAGGAACAAAAAAGTGACCGCCACTGGTTAACTTATTTACAATTATTTACATGGCAAGGCTAGAGGTACACGTGAATACTCCAGCCTGCACTACAATGACACAACACACAACCCTGTGACCGAGTCAACGGGGTTCCAAACAGCACTCCCAGGTGACTGTCATCCGGACGTTAAGTACTGGAGGTGGTCCATCAATTATCCAGTCGGAAGGTGTGTAGAGACTCCACCCAGATACCTAGCAGCCACGCCCAGGTGTCCACCTCCTAGGAGAGAAAAAAGGGAAAATACTGCCACCATCCTCCGGTGGGAGGCACAACACCAACAAACACATCACTGGGTCATAACAGTTTCCCCCACCCAAAAAAAATCAAACATCCAACCCCACACAAAGATGTTTGATTTACGACCTAGAGAGGGCATCAGCCATAACATTCTCTAAGCTCTTATATATCGGATCTCAATGTTGAAATCCTGTAGGAGTAAGGACCAACGCATGAGGCGCTGGTTGCTGTTTTAGAAATGTTCTAGAAAAGAAACAGGCTGGGTGGTCAATGCCATTTTCATCCTCCTGCACGAGCACTGCACCCGCCCCCAAAACACTGGCGTCCACCTCTGAATCCTTGGCCCCTCAGGAACCGCCCAGGGACACCAAAAGTCTCCAGACTGCGCTTTCGCTCCTCTGCCCACGTCAATCTGAGCCCATTATCAGATGAGATGTTGTCAAAGAAAAACTTTGCTTTGTCATAGTAGCACTTTGGACCAAAATGATCCTCCCCTGAACTCAGCTGCAACCCCTCTTTTTCCCTTCCCTCAGAATTCCCATCTTTTAGATTCAGCCCCTCCTGTAACTTCTTCTTAAGCGCCTCCTTAATGAATTGCGCGTTGGAGGAATCAAAATCAAAGTCTGTGTCAAATTTAAGGGTGGGAGATGGAGCATTAGCCACCATCAGCTGGCCTCTTCTGCGGTCCCTATGCCGTCGAGGTCCTTGTCTTTTTCTAGCAGGTGGCCTGGTTTCAGCATTTTGCTGCTGACTGTCCTGAAAAGTGAATCTACTTGGGTCCGATTGCATGGTGGCTTCAGCGACCCTTGTGGTTTGAATATTTGTTCTTCTCGTCCCCTTGGGCTGCCTCCGATTCTGCTGCTGCTGTTGCTGGGATCCACTCGCACCTCTCCTCTGCCTAAATGTCTTTACACTGACGGTTTGAACAGCCTTTGATGTGGCACGATCGAAACCATTGTTATCTGTAAGTGGCATAGCGACTACTTCTGGCGACGGAAAAACTGTGCCGCCAGCTAGATCGTTTCCCAAGATGATGTCAATACCTGCAACCGGTAACTGGGGTCGCACCCCAAGCTTAACCTCACCAGACAAAAACTGAGACGAAAGCTGCACCAAGTGTAAAGGAACCCGTATTACACACATCCTAACTCCCCAGGCTAACACATCCGCCCCACAACAGGATTGAGCTGAAAACGGTAAGACCCCCTCACGAATGAGCGACTGTTTCGCACCAGTGTCTCGCAAAATACTGACAGGAGTCCGCCGATCTTCTCCTATCAAGGAAACAAAGCCGTTTGACACAAACGGCTTAAACTCCTTATCTACTTTATCATTTTCGGGTGCCATCACCTCCCCCCAAGTAGGAGAGTTTGTCTGTAGAAGGTTTATTGGGGAAGGAGATGTACCCTCCCTGGTCATTTCTTTTCTCTTCAGAGCAGGGCAAACCGCAATAAGGTGTCCCTGCTCATGGCAAAAAAAACACACGCGGTTCTCAATGGATGAGGGGATGGCACGGCGGGTGCCCCTTGGAGACCATCTGGGCGGGCTACTGGAAGACGGAAAACTGTGAGCAGGAACCGAAAACACCACTTTGTGTGTCAACACAAACTCATCAGCCCGTATAGCAGCAGCGGTGAGAGTCGTAACCTTCTGTTCGTTTAAGTAGATTACCACAGTGTCTGGTAGTTGATTTTTAAACTCTTCTAACGTCACCAACTCACGCAGGTCTTCCAAGGTTTTTACTTCTGTAGCATGACACCACTTATCAAACAGAGTTTTCTTTTCTCTGGCAAACTCCACATAGGTCTGGTTGGCGGATTTTTTCCCATCCCTAAATCTCTGCCTGTAAGCCTCTGGCACAAGCTCGTAAGCGCGCAGGACAGCAGCCTTCACCGTATCATAGTCAAAACTGTCCTCCAGAGAAAGAGCGGTGCATACCTCTTGAGCTTTCCCCACCAATCTACATTGGAGTAAAAGAGACCACACATCCTTTGGCCAGTGCAGCGCACCTGCGATACGTTCAAACACTGTGAAATACGAATCCACCTCAGTTTCCCGAAACGCCGGCACCATTTTGATGTGTTTACTCACATCAAAGCCACCACCTGGCATCGGGGCCGGTGGCTGCGGAGATGGCGACTGCGGGGATGATGACTCCGGGGAGGGTACCTGCGGGGATGGTGACTGCGGGGCTAACCGAGGTTCAGGAGGGCTGGCAGACACAGAGGCTCCCCTCTCTACCTCCAGAGCCCTGATCCTCAGGTGCATAGCGTCCACCTCCAACTGCTGTTTCTTTAGCTCCACCTCCTTAATGCGCAGCGTTAACCGCAGCTCCTCCACAGAAGGGCTAGGTGGAAAAGGGAGATTTTTCAGTGGGGCAGAAACACCAGCAACAGCCCCCAGCTCAACTCCCCCTGCAGGACCCGGCTCACCAAACAACCCCCTGTCCGTCAACTGGACACATAGGAGCTCCCTAAGCTCTTTCTTCTTTGCAGTCAACGGCACAGTCACATCAAAGAAATCAGCAATAAGCAAGAGGTCAGCCTTTTTACACCTACCCAACGTCTCTGCAGACGGGCTCAGAGTGAAGTCCTCCAACTTAAACTCCATCCTAACACACACACCCCCCCACACAAGAAAAAACCGCCAACCAAGAAAACAAGCCACAAAAAGAACACAAAAGAGACGAGCCCCCAATATGTTACGTTCTGGTCCCGGCAAGTAAATAAACGTAACAAATAGTTTGCCCCACTCACTTCCCACCCACGCACAAACCCCAACAACGACACCTTTTTTAAATATTTAAGCAGCCATTTATTTTCATCAGCAGTGAGCAATGCCAAAACAATAAACAAAACTCCCTATAAAACAATCCCTAGTCTTCCCTACACCAAAATAAAAAGAAGCCAAAACAAAAGACAAGTCACTTACCTACCTATCTAACGAAAAACAGGAGAAAACTTGTTCAACAAAAGAAAACGGCTTCTCACGCCTACTAGGCTGCGACAGTGAAAGTTATACAGCAAAGGAACAAAAAAGTGACCGCCACTGGTTAACTTATTTACAATTATTTACATGGCAAGGCTAGAGGTACACGTGAATACTCCAGCCTGCACTACAATGACACAACACACAACTCTGTGACCGAGTCAACGGGGTTCCAAACAGCACTCCCAGGTGACTGTCATCCGGACGTTAAGTACTGGAGGTGGTCCATCAATTATCCAGTCGGAAGGTGTGTAGAGACTCCACCCAGATACCTAGCAGCCACGCCCAGGTGTCCACCTCCTAGGAGAGAAAAAAGGGAAAATACTGCCACCATCCTCCGGTGGGAGGCACAACACCAACAAACACATCACTGGGTCATAACAATGTTTTTGGAAGTAGTTTTTAGTTTTAGCTATTTTAGGGGGATATCTGTGTGTGCAGGTGACTATTACTGTGCATAATTATTAGGCAACTTAACAAAAGACAAATATATACCCATTTCAATTATTTATTTTTACCAGTGAAACCAATATAACATCTCCACATTCACAAATATACATTTCTGACATTCAAAAACAAAACAAAAACAAATCAGCGACCAATATAGCCACCTTTCTTTGCAAGGACACTCAAAAGCCTGCCATCCATGGATTCTGTCAGTGTTTTGATCTGTTCACCATCAACATTGCGTGCAGCAGCAACCACAGCCTCCCAGACACTGTTCAGAGAGGTGTACTGTTTTCCCTCCTTGTAAATCTCACATTTGATGATGGACCACAGGTTCTCAATGGGGTTCAGATCAGGTGAACAAGGAGGCCATGTCATTAGTTTTTCTTCTTTTATACCCTTTCTTGCCAGCCACGCTGTGGAGTACTTGGATGCGTGCAGTGTTGGGGAGTAACGGAATACATGTACCGCCGTTACGTATTTAAAATACAAAATATAAGTAACTGTATTCCGTTACAGTTACCGTTTAAAAAGGTGGTATTCAGAATACAGTTACTTTGTTGAAATAAATGGATTACACTGCGGTACTTTCCTGTTTCATTTTGTCGCGGGTCAGGACTGTTTGGTTTTGTTTGACAGCTACGTTCTGTTGTTCCAGGCGGCAGCGTTACGGTTGCCATGGTTACAGGGCGACGCTCTCTCTCTCTGCGACTGTGTGTTTCCTGGGTGAGAGAGCGCCTTTCTCTTGTTGTTGTTGTTGTGCTAAGCTAACAGGCAGACTGCTACAAGCATAGCTCTAAAGAATGTAGCATCATGGGCAGTGTAGTCCGTGCTGCAGGGAGAATGGACTGCCATACACGTTATGTGTCTGTGAGCGCGAGGAGGGAGAAAAAGGGGAGTGGAAAGGTACGAGTTGTCATCGAGGAAAAACGGGAGCTGGAAGCATGTAAATATAATAATAACCACTGCAGCCAAGAAGAGAGCCTGACGAGCCCAGTTGTAAGTAAGCTATTTAGACTCGACTGTACACCGTATTCGTGTTTTCCTCCAAAAACAATAAGTTCCGTTGGAGCAGCCTTTCAACGCCTCTCTCTGTCTCTCGCAAGAAAAGTTGACCCACACAACAAAGTAAAGCTATTTTTCGGCTACGAGCCGACAGGGACCCCGCCGTATTAGTCAGAGGTCCCTTTACTACAGTTCAGAGTCGCGGACCTTCAGTAATAGTAATAAATCACACAGCAATAGCACATTCATGTTGTTGTAAAAAGCATGGTAATATATTAAGTAATCCAAAGTATTCAGAATACGTTACTGTCATTGAGTAACGGAACGGAATACGTTACAGAATACATTTTGGGGCATGTATTCTGTATTCTGTAATGGAATACATTTTAAAAGTAACCTTCTCAACACTGGATGCGTGTGATGGAGCATTGTCCTGCATGAAAATCATGTTTTTCTTGAAGGATGCAGACTTCTTCCTGTACCACTGCTTGAAGAAGGTGTCTTCCAGAAACTGGCAGTAGGACTGGGAGTTGAGCTTGACTCCATCCTCAACCTGAAAAGGCCCCACAAGCTCATCTTTGATGATACCAGCCCAAACCAGTACTCCACCTCCACCTTGCTGGCGTCTGAGTCGGACTGGAGCTCTCTGCCCTTTACCAATCCAGCCACGGGCCCATCAAGACTCACTCTCATTTCATCAGTCCATAAAACCTTAGAAAAACCAGTCTTGAGATATTTCTTGGCCCAGTCTTGACGTTTCAGCTTGTGCGTCTTGTTCAGTGGTGGTCGTCTTTCAGCCTTTCTTACCTTGGCCATGTCTCTGAGTATTGCACACCTTGTGCTTTTGGGCACTCCAGTGATGTTGCAGCTCTGAAATATGGCCAAACTGGTGGCAAGTGGCATCTTGGCAGCTGCACGCTTGACTTTTCTCAGTTCATGGGCAGTTATTTTGCACCTTGGTTTTTCCACACGCTTCTTGCGGCCCTGTTGACTATTTTGAATGAAACGCTTGATTGTTCGATGATCACGCTTCAGAAGCTTTGCAATTTTGTAGTGATGTGACGTTCTGTATCGAGGCTTCGAAACGTGTGTCGAGTAATGGAGGGGGCGTTTCCGCGAAGCGCGTATCGAGGCTTGCTTCATTTATGGGAGGAGCTGAAAATGATGACGTCCGAAGCCTCGCTGCCCGGCTGTACCACGTGACTGGTTCAGGAAGCGGTTCGAACTTTGCCGCGAGCTATGACAGCGATATAAACCCCTCAGACTTCATTCAAAATGTGGGTGTTTGATGGAGAGTTGCGGTTAGTGAGAGTTGGAGACAGTTTGTAGAGAGTTGGAGACAGTTTGGAGAGAGTTAGAGACAGTTTGGAGAGAGTTGGAGACAGTTTGGAGAGAGTTAGAGACAGTTTGGAGAGAGTTGGAGACAGTTTGGAGAGAGTTAGAGACAGTTTGGAGACAGTTAGAGACAGTTTGGAGAGAGCGAGAGACAGTTTGGAGAGAGTTAGAGACAGTTTGGAGAGAGTTGGAGACAGTTTGGAGAGAGCGAGAGACAGTTTGGAGAGAGTTAGAGACAGTTTGGAGAGAGCTGGAGACAGTTTGGAGAGAGTTGGAGACAGTTTGGAGAGAGCGAGAGACAGTTTGGAGAGAGTTAGAGACAGTTTGGAGAGAGTTGGAGACAGTTTGGAGAGAGCGAGAGACAGTTTGGAGAGAGTTAGAGACAGTTTGGAGAGAGTTGGAGACAGTTTGGAGAGAGTTAGAGACAGTTTGGAGAGAGCTGGAGACAGTTTGGAGAGAGTTGGAGACAGTTTGGAGAGAGTTGGAGACAGTTTGGAGAGAGTGAGAGACAGTTTGGAGAGAGCGAGAGACAGTTTGGAGAGAGTTAGAGACAGTTTGGAGAGAGTTGGAGACAGTTTGGAGAGAGCGAGAGACAGTTTGGAGAGAGTTAGAGACAGTTTGGAGAGAGTTAGAGACAGTTTGGAGAGAGCTGGAGACAGTTTGGAGAGAGTTGGAGACAGTTTGGAGAGAGTTGGAGACAGTTTGGAGAGAGCGAGAGACAGTTTGGAGAGAGTTAGAGACAGTTTGGAGAGAGTTGGAGACAGTTTGGAGAGAGTTGGAGACAGTTTGGAGAGAGCGAGAGACAGTTTGGAGACAGTTAGAGACAGTTTGGAGAGAGCGAGAGACAGTTTGGAGAGAGTTAGAGACAGTTTGGAGAGAGTTGGAGACAGTTTGGAGAGAGCGAGAGACAGTTTGGAGAGAGTTATAGACAGTTTGGAGAGAGTTAGAGACAGTTTGGAGAGAGTTGGAGACAGTTTGGAGAGAGCTGGAGACAGTTTGGAGAGAGTTGGAGACAGTTTGGAGAGAGCGAGAGACAGTTTGGAGAGAGTTAGAGACAGTTTGGAGAGAGTTAGAGACAGTTTGGAGAGAGTTGGAGACAGTTTGGAGAGAGTTGGAGACAGTTTGGAGAGAGCGAGAGACAGTTTGGAGAGAGTTGGAGACAGTTTGGAGAGAGTTGGAGACAGTTTGGAGAGAGTTGGAGACAGTTTGGAGAGAGCGAGAGACAGTTTGGAGACAGTTAGAGACAGTTTGGAGAGAGCGAGAGACAGTTTGGAGAGAGTTAGAGACAGTTTGGAGAGAGTTGGAGACAGTTTGGAGAGAGCGAGAGACAGTTTGGAGAGAGTTAGAGACAGTTTGGAGAGAGTTAGAGACAGTTTGGAGAGAGTTGGAGACAGTTTGGAGAGAGTTAGAGACAGTTTGGAGAGAGTTGGAGACAGTTTGGAGAGAGCGAGAGACAGTTTGGAGAGAGTTAGAGACAGTTTTGAGAGAGTTGGAGACAGTTTGGAGAGAGCGAGAGACAGTTTGGAGAGAGTTAGAGACAGTTTGGACAGAGTTGGAGACAGTTTGGAGAGAGTTAGAGACAGTTTGGAGAGAGTTAGAGACAGTTTGGAGAGAGCTGGAGACAGTTTGGAGAGAGTTGGAGACAGTTTGGAGAGAGCGAGAGACAGTTTGGAGAGAGTTAGAGACAGTTTGGAGAGAGTTAGAGACAGTTTGGAGAGAGTTGGAGACAGTTTGGAGAGAGTTAGAGACAGTTTGGAGAGAGTTGGAGACAGTTTGGAGAGAGCGAGAGACAGTTTGGAGAGAGTTGGAGACAGTTTGGAGAGAGTTGGAGACAGTTTGGAGAGAGCGAGAGACAGTTTGGAGAGAGTTAGAGACAGTTTGGAGAGAGTTGGAGACAGTTTGGAGAGAGTTGGAGACAGTTTGGAGAGAGTTAGAGACAGTTTGGAGAGAGTTGGAGACAGTTTGGAGAGAGTTGGAGACAGTTTGGAGAGAGCGAGAGACAGTTTGGAGAGAGTTAGAGACAGTTTGGAGAGAGTTGGAGACAGTTTGGAGAGAGCGAGAGACAGTTTGGAGAGAGCGAGAGACAGTTTGGAGAGAGTTGGAGACAGTTTGGAGAGAGTTGGAGACAGTTTGGAGAGAGCGAGAGACAGTTTGGAGAGAGTTAGAGACAGTTTGGAGAGAGTGAGAGACAGTTTGGAGAGAGATAGAGACAGTTTGGAGAGAGCGAGAGACAGTTTGGAGAGAGATAGAGACAGTTTGGAGAGAGCGAGAGACAGTTTGGAGAGAGTTGGAGACAGTTTGGAGAGAGCGAGAGACAGTTTGGAGAGAGTTAGAGACAGTTTGGAGAGAGTTGGAGACAGTTTGGAGAGAGTTTGGAGGTTTAGGAGAGTGAGGAGAAAAAGACAGGAGAGAATGGAGCCAGCTACGAAGAGAAGGATGTCCTCCCCTGTGTGGGAACATTTTGAGCTCATATCTCCCAACAAGGTATGTAAATTTCCACAGAAGATGTATTTTCATAATACTGATGGTGCAATAAAACCTATGTTAAGCTGTCTGTACTTTTGTACAAGGTGAGGTGTTTGCTATGTGCCAGGGAGCTGGGATATAACAACAACACCTCATCCATGCTTAGGCACTACAGAGCTTTGCATGAGAATAAGGGGAACACCGATTGTGGAGCAAGACCAGGTGAGCCAACATGCTGTAATGTTACTAAATGATATAACAATATCATACAATGCAATAAGTGACGTGTGTGATATTTATATTTGTGCTTTGTTTTTATTGTCTTTCCTCAGCAGAGCAATCTCAAATAGATGAAGACCTGGTTAGCATGGTGATTGAGGACTCCCAGCCATTTAGCATTGTGGAGGACAGCGGATTTAAAAGATTTGTTAAATCATTAAATCCTAGTTATGTTCTCCCCACTAAAAAGGTCATAAAAGCAGTGAACATTTAGTTTCTACAGAGTAAAATGTGAACAGGCAGGACTGAGGCTCAAAGCCTCAGTGTGTAGCTACACTACACACTGCTTCACAGCCACGTCGTACTTGTGAACAAAATGTTTTTACTTTCCTTTAGGCCCTGAAAGTCATGGTGGAGGCCAGGTACCAGGAGATGAAGGAGAAAGCTAAGGCCAGCATTGAGAAGGCAGCAGCTGTGAGTCTGACATCAGATATGTGGACCTCCATCAACACAGAGGCCTATCTTGCAGTCACCTGCCATTTTGTTGATGAGTCCAGCACATTAAACACCGTTGTTTTAGGAGTGCAATATTTTCCTAATGCACACACTGCAGAAAACATTGCACAAGTGAAAGGCACACTCATGGCAGAATGGGCAATTACTGACAAAGTCACATGCCTAGTAACAGATGGGGCTGCCAATATGGGGGCTTGTGCAAGGGAGCTAAGACTTAAACATGCCATATGCATAGCTCACACCCTGAACTTAGTGGTGAAGAAGGCCCTTGACCAGACCCCTGAGCTCTCTGACATCCGAGCCAAGTCCAGGAAGATCGTGGGATATTTCAGGAGCAGTACCTCTGCAAAGGTAAGTTCTTAAGTGGCTTAATTACAGTTTCTTTAATTCTACTTATGTGTATAGTTCTGCTCCCTTGACAATCTAATGTATGCTTTTTCAAATTGTATTTTGTAAGGAGAGGCTTTCAGTCGTGCAGGAACAACTAAGGAAGCCTCAACACAAACTACTACAGGAGGTGGAAACCCGCTGGAACAGCACTTACAATATGCTGGAAAGACTTTTCGAGCAAAGGGAGCCATTGGGTGCTGCTTTGGCAAGTCTCACAACAGACATCCCACCTATGTCATCTGAGGAATTTGGTATAATTTCAGAGTGTCTGGTTGTCCTAGCACCATTTAACGATGCAACCACTGAGCTCTCTCAGGAAAAAAGGGTGTCTGGGTCAAAGGTCATACCTTTGCTCACTATGCTGAATCATTGCCTCAATGAACAAATGGTAGAACCACCATCCATTGGATCTTCTCTGGCTCAGAAGCTGAGGATGCTATTGAGAGAGAAGCTAGATAAAATACAGACCATGAGCATTATGTTCCTTGCGACACTGCTGGACCCAAGGTTCAGAAAACTCGGGTTTCTCAGCCCTGCAAGAGCTAGCGAAGCAGAAAAAAGACTGAAAGCAGAATGTGCTTCCGTAATGAGGGCCTCCACCACCTCTTCCTCCGCACCACCACCACCACAGCCATCAACGTCACAATCTGTTGAGGCTGTTTCCCACGGTACCATTGTTATTGCATTTTAGTTGCATTTATATAAACTGAATGTTGGGTTTTCCACTGTATCTATTATTGTATGATCTACTGTACAATATAAAGCGCCTTGAGGCGACTGTTGTTGTTATTTGGCGCTATAGAAATAACATTGAATTGGAAATTGAATTGGTAGTATCTCATAAGACTCTCCTTTTTGTTTAGGTAACAACCTGTGGCGTCGCCTGGATGAGAGTGTCAGGCAGACACAGACACAAAATGTGACAGCAGACGCAAATATTGAGGTCCAACGGTACATGATGGAGCCAAATATTGGAAGGCTGGAGGACCCCTCTTAAATACTGGGAGAGACAGAAATATGTCTACCCTCACTTATATAAGTTAGCACTGACATACCTGTGTACCCCTGCCTCATCTGTGCCCTGTGAGCGAGTGTTTTCAAAGGCAGGGGAAATATTGTCCAAAAAAAGAAATCGCCTACGACCTGCCACAGTGGAGAAACTGTTGTTTTTAAATAAAAACCAATGATGTGTCCCCTAAACACTAATCACTGTCCTTGCCTCAATGTTACAAAAGCACAACCACTGTCCACACCTCACCTCCCAGTAAATGATCATTTCCATCTTAGGCATTTCCAAATGATCATTTTCCATACTGCCATGACTACAATATACATGTTTTACACACTCCTTTTATTGTTGACATTTACAGGCGGTGTGCAAAATGCCACACTCTTCAAATTCATGCCAACTAATATTTTTACGTCCAGTAGGTGTCCTACTAGAGCAAATGAAGCTTCAAGAAGCTTCGCGTTGGGGTGAACCAATTGGATGAAAAGCTTCAGTGCTTCATGGGGCTTCATCTGCCCATCACTACAATTTTGAGACTGCTGCATCCCTCTGCAAGATATCTCACTATTTTTGACTTTTCTGAGCCTGTCAAGTCCTTCTTTTGACCCGTTTTGCCAAAGGAAAGGATGTTGCCTAATAATTATGCACACCTGATATAGGGTGTTGATGTCATTAGACCACACCCCTTCTCATTACAGAGATGCACATCACCTAATATGCTTAATTGGTAGTAGGCTTTCAAGCCTATACAGCTTGGAGTAAGACAACATGCATGAAGAGGATGATGTGGACAAAATACTCATTTGCCTGATAATTCTGCACTCCCTGTATGTGATCCATCAAACCCAGAACCTTTAACACCGAATCACATACTAACCATGAAGTCCACAATCATCTCTCCACCTCCAGGAATGTTTGTGAAAGAAGATCTTTATCTCGTAAGAGGTGGCGTCGTGTTCACCTACTTGCCAACACTTTCTGGACGAGGTGGAAAAAGGAGTATTTGTTAAATCTTCAAGGCAGACAGAAGTGGACCAAAGAGCACAGAAATGCTAAGATCAATGATGTTGTCCTCCTGAAGGATGAGATAACTCTTCGCAACCAGTGGAAGTTGGCAAGGATCATTGAAGTGTACCCTGGAAAGGATGGAAGAGTAAGGAAGGTGAAATTGCTGCTGAGTGATCCAACCCTGGATAGAGCAGGGAAACGTACGTCCAAACCTGTGCACCTGGAAAGACCCATTCAAAAAGACAGTCATTCTGATTGAAGCCGAAGAAGATTCTCCACCGCACTCTGCTTAAAAGATAAGTCATAATAGTTCATTCAAAAGCAGTTCATTAGTTCATAGGCAATACTTTATTTTTCAAAATCACAAGTGATTGGTGGGAGTGTAACGGTGTTTTGCATTTTATGTTTGTTGAGCTGTATGTCCAGAGTTTGCTCTTTTCCACCCTCTGGTGGTGAAGTATAGAGGGTCCAGTTGTTTGCAGTTTGGGTCTCCACCCTGTCACTTTATGGTAGTGCACATGGTGTCTGCATGCTGCTCCACACATGGAGAAAATATTGTTCAAAGAGAAGAGATAAGTGAGAAAGAAGGCCATAAAGGACTATTTAGCCCCTCCTGGATGACAGCTCACGAGGTTTGTGTATTTTAAATGTTTTATTTTCTGTATTTAAGGACTTTTGATTGATTGATACTAAGTACAAGAGCGCATTTTGATGTGATGTTTTTCTTTTATTGTTTTGTCCATGAGCAGTTCTCACGGGTTGTCAAGACCAGAATAAACCCTGTTTTATAACTCTACATTGTGCCTACGTCAATCCTTGAGGGTGCTACAAATCTAAATGTTAAATCTAAATGTTACAGGAAATTATATATTTAGCTAATATGCAAATTTATTGTACGGCTCAACAGAAATACCAAAATAAAAGCTTTACGAAAACCTCCTGTGCAAAAGTGTGCCAGTAGTGGTCACATTGTGTCTGCTCTCCAATGATCGTCACTTCTCACCGCCATGAGCTGCTTCACTTCTTGCCTACGAGCATGTCCAGCGATTTGGCTGGACATGTGCTGCAGCGATTGTGAAGTCGAGACTGCAGCTGCCGAGAGTCCACTACTGCTGAACCTTTGGATGGCCGACAAAATGGATCTTCCGATGTTTTCAGCTAAGTCGCTGGAGGTGCTGGTAACTCACAGTTTTAAATGTAACCTAAGACCAACTCTTTCCTGGAAAATTTTGAAGTTGCTTGGGGTGAACCGCCTTGAAACTGTACCCTAATGTGTAAAACATGACATTTCCTGTTCACACTACATACTGCTGTGACCACAGTCAAATATGGCAGTTTCTAATGTGTTCAAAAGTGTGTGGTCCAGATTGGACAATCTATGTGTAAATGAGAGAAAATAAAATATTAATGGCCCAGGCAGACTGGCCAAATATGAAGCGGATCCAATAATATCCCTTGCACGTCCCCATATCACCAAGCATACTGTGGCCGATCTGTGCCAAACATCTCCTATGCCCACCCGGTGGTGATGGAGAATAACACCTGACCAAATGTAACACTGATGTATATCATGTGTGGAACCACAAGTAAAAATTTCATCTAGATTGGATGATGATTATAATCTAGTGCACATTTCCTGTTCCCACTAGGCACTAGACACCAACTGTTGCATTTCTGCCTTCACACTGTGAGTCCTCTGGGCTTATAAACGCAGCAGATACAATAAGGCCTTTGCATGTGTGCACGGGCCCTGATAAAAGGAATAGATACAATAGGGCCTTTGCACATTTTCTGCCCTAATAATAATAATGATAACAGTGTGTGAATGTGAGAGTGAATGAATAGTGGAATTGTAAAGCACTCTGAGGGCCTCGAAAAGCGCTATATAAATGCAATCCATTATTATTATTATTATTATTATTATTATTATTATTATTATTATTAATAATAATAATAATAATAATAATAATGAACAGAGCAATTACAAAAGGCCCAGTGACAAACAATGACAGTCACAAAAAATAAAACAATAAGCTTTAAGAGAAGACCATATGTAGGACCTTTATGTAAGACTGCGTTCTTCCATTTGTGCAACATCTCTAAAGTTAGAAATATCCTGTCTCAGAGTGACGCTGAAAAACTAGTTCATGCATTTATTACTTCCAGGCTGGACGACTGTAATTCATTATTATCAGGAAGTCCTAAAAACTCCCTGAAAAGCCTTCAGCTGATCCAAAATGCTGCAGCAAGAGTCCTGACAGGGACTAGAAAGAGAGAGCAGATTTCTCCTGTTTTGGCTTCCTGTTAAATCCAGAATTCAAAATCCTGCTCCTCACATACAAGGTCTTAAATAATCAGGCCCCATCTTATCTTAATGACCTTGTAGTACCATATCACCCTATTAGAGCA
Source organism: Copadichromis virginalis (assembly GCF_057382275.1). Classification (NCBI taxonomy): domain Eukaryota; kingdom Metazoa; phylum Chordata; class Actinopteri; order Cichliformes; family Cichlidae; genus Copadichromis; species Copadichromis virginalis. Next base: position 5,621,823 of record NC_140623.1, on the reverse strand, counting down.
CTTCGCTCTCGCTCTGCAGGCCTACTTGTTGTTCCTAGAGTATTTAAAAGTAGAATGGGAGGCAGAGCCTTCAGTTTTCAGGCCCCTCTTCTGTGGAACCAGCTTCCAGTTTGGATTCAGGAGACAGACACTATCTCTACTTTCAAGATAAGGCTTCAAACTTTCCTTTTTGCTAAAGCATATAGTTAGGGCTGGACCAGGTGACCCTGAATCCTCCCTTAGTTATGCTGCAATAGACGTAGGCTGCCGGGGATTCCCATGATGCATTGAGTTTTTCTTCTCACAATGTGTGAGTGAGAAATGTGTGAGATCGCACTTAATCATACTGTGTTGAACAGCATGTCTTTATCCTGTCTTCCTTCTCTCACCCCAACCGGTCGCAGCAGATGGCTCCGCCCCTCCCTGAGCCTGGTTCTGTCGGAGGTTTCTTCTTCTTAAAAAGGGTTTTTTCCTTCCCACTGTCGCCAAAGTGCTTGCTCATAGGGGGTCATATGATCATTGTTTTTTCTCTGTATGTATTATTGTAGGGTCGACCTTACAACATAAAGCGCATTGAGGCGACTGTTGTTGTGATTTGGCGCTGTGTAAATAAAATTGGATTGAATTGAATTGAAGACCTCACAAGCAACTACAAAAAGGAAGTCATCAGTCACCTGCAACAACTTGAAAAGGAAAACATCATTGACCTTCCCACATACCACCGACTATACCCAGGGTATGCTATACCCTACATATATATAGACTTACAAGCCACATTGAAGGTCCCACTCAGACCCATTGTTAGCAGTATAAATTCAGCCACCTACAACATTTCCAAGCACCTCGCCACCATCCTGGCACCCCTTGTGGGGAACGCACCCCATCACATCAAAAACTCAACTGACTTCACCAACAAGGTCCAGAGACGTACACTGGATCCACATTAAACTATAGTGTCCTTTGATATGATCTCAGTCTTCACTAGAGATGGACCGATCCGATATTACGTATCGGTATCGGTCCGATACTGACCTAAATTACTGGATCGGATATCGGAGAAAAATAAAAAATGTAATCCGATCCATTAAATATCACGAAAGCACCTCACAAAACTTGCGACACCCAAAGTTTTAATTTGATGTAAAATGAATAGAAGTCAATTACTGTATATAGTAACTATTAAGTCTAATATATATACCCTAGTAAGCTATAGTACTTTTTCCTTTGGGAAGGTACCATCTGTGCAGTCTGCAATTTTGTTGAAGAAAGATGTTGAATCTATTTAATATTTCTTGAAAAATAATTGATTTCTGTGCATTTTTTTTCACACTGCATCAAATTAAGGTTGATTACGTTGATTAAGCATCATGAGGTGGAGCGTGAGGGGTGGTTCCCTATTTTTTATTTATTTATTTTTGTTGTTGCTGGGAGTTGGAACCCTATTAGTTAGGTTGCTTAATATTTACGCTAAGTACTCTTTAAAATACCAGAATAGGGAGGATGGTGTAGGTTTAAGTTTATTAGATTGATCAGTATTGCTGAACTATGAAATATTTTTTTTTGCATACAGGTATAACAGAATAGCTTTAGTGTAGTTGTTGTTTTAAACTTGAGTATGAACTTATACAAAATGCAGCAAGATATTAAAAAACAGTTTTGTTGATTAAAAAACACTATATCGGATTCATATCGGTATCGGCAGATATCCAAATTTATGATATCGGTATCGGACATAAAAAAGTGGTATCGTGCCATCTCTAGTCTTCACTCTGCATACCTAAAATATAGGCAGTGGAGACTTTCAGAAAACAACTACAGCAAGCAACGACTACCCTTAGAAAACATATTTTAAATACTAGAGTAGGGTCTCTATAGACAAAAACATGGATGTGCCATGGGCTCCCCAGTGTCACTTATTGTAGGACAGCACCTAGCTGCTGGTACAGATGACACCTGGGTCATACATACCCAAATCAAATCAAATCACTTTTATTGTCACATCACATGTGCAGGTACACTGGTACAGCACATGTGAGTGAAATTCTTGTGTGCGAGCTTCACAAGCAACAGAGTTGTGCAAAATACAATAATGTAAACAAGCAAAATACAAGAATGGCTACATCTGAAACTAATAAATATATGTACAATATATAATAGTATATGCAGAGCAGGCTGTACCTGCTGCGGAGACTCAGGTCGTTTGGAGTGGAGGGCCCACTCCTGAAGAAATTCTATGACTCTGTTGTGGCTTCTGCTATCTTTTATGGCGTGGTCTGCTGGGGCGGCAGCATCTCTGCTGGGGACAGGAAGAGACTGAACAGGGTGATCCGAAGGGCCAGCTCTGTTCTAGGATGCCCTCTGGACCCAGTGGAGGTGGTGAGTGACAGGAGAACGGCGGCAAAGCTGTCATCCCTGATGGACAACATCTCCCACCCCATGCAGCAGACTGTGACAGCACTGAGCAGCTCCTTCAGTGGGAGACTGCGGCACCCACGGTGTGGGACGGAGAGATTTCGCAGGTCTTTCCTCCCCACTGCTGTCAGACTCCATAATAAAGACTTTAACTGATCAAGCACACACATCCATACATGTGCAATAATACTAAGTGCAATAATCCTTTCTGTCATCGTTGTATTTTTACTCAGTTGTATATAGTATTTGTATTTGTATTCTATTTTTATCTTATTGTATATTTATTTTATTTTATTCTACTGTATATAGTATTTTATTTTATTCTATTCTGTACAGTTGTGTACTGTATTTATTCTTATTGTATTCTAATTTTTGCCTCATAACTTTTGCACTGTCCACTCCTGCTGTGACAAAACAAATTTCCCACGTGTGGGACTAATAAAGGTTATCTTATCTTATCTTATCTTACAATATATAATAGTATATGCATTTCTGGATGTGTATACTAAATATTTTTCTACGTGTGTGTGTGTGTGTGTGTGTGTGTGTATACACATATTTTACAAATTAAATAGAGTAAACAATAAAATAAAATATGTAAAAATATACAGAGTTGAATATGTGCAAAACAGTGGCATTACTGTACAGTATGGAGTGCATAATGTTGAAGTTCCAGTAGTGAAGCTGAGGTGTCTATGACGTGTTCAGCAGTCTGATGGCCTGATGGAAAAAGCTGTCTCTCAGTCTGCTGGTACGGGACCGGATGCTGCAGAACCTCCTTCCTGATGGAAGCAGTCTGAACAGTTTATGGCTGGGGTGACTGGAGTCCTTGATGATCCTCCCCGCTTTCCTCAGGCACCGCTTCCTGTAGATGTCTTGGAGGGAGGGAAGCTCACCTCCAATTATCCGTTCAGAGCACCGCACTACTCGCTGGAGAGCTTTGCAGTTGTAGGCGGTGCTGTTGCCGTACCAGGTGGTGATGCATCCAGTGAGGATGCTCTCAATGGCACAGTGATAGAAGGTCCTGAGGATGCGGGGGCTCATGCCGAATCTTTTCAGTCTCCTGAGAAAGAAGAGGCGCTGCTGCGCCTTCTTCACTGTTTTGTTTGTGTGTACTGACCACGTAAGATCCTCAGCCAGATGTACACCAAGGAACCGGAAGCTGCTCACTCTCTCCACAGCAGCGCCGTTGATGGTGATGGGGGTGTGTACTTCTCTGCACCTCCGGAAGTCCACTATCAACTCCTTTGTCTTTGCGACGTTGAGGGTGGGATGGTTGTCTTGACACCAGTGGGTCAGGGCGCTGACCTCCTCCCTGTAAGCCGTCTCATCACCATTGGTGATAAGACCCACCACTGTAGTGTCGTCCGCAAACTTCACAATGATGTTGGAGCTGTTAGTGGCCGTGCAGTCGTAGGTGTAGAGTGAGTACAGGAGAGGGCTCAGTACACACCCCTGTGGAGCACCAGTGTTCAGTGTGATGGGGGATGAGGTGATGCTGCCCAGTCTGACCACCTGGCGTCTGTCAGACAGGAAGCTAAGGATCCAGCTGCAGAGGGAGCTGCTCAGTCCTAGATCCTGCAGTTTCCTGTCCAGCTTCGAGGGAACGATGGTATTGAATGCTGAGCTGTAATCTACAAACAGCATCCTCACATACGTGTCTCTCTTCTCCAGGTGTGACAGGGCAGTGTGTAGTGTCAGGGCTATGGCATCATCAGTGGACCTGTTGTGGCGGTATGCGAACTGTACTACAAAGGAGAATACTTTGCCATTTTGGGACTGCACTATGTATAATGAGAAGAATGAAAACCTCAGTACTGAAGTTTACCAGGAGCCCCCACACACAGACCAGTACCTACTCTTTGACTCCCACCACCCTCTGAAAAACAAAGTTGGCATAATCAGGATCCTGCAACACCGGGGAGAAAACATTCCCCCTGAGCCAGAAGATAAAAAAAAAGGAACACACACATGTAAAGAAAGCTCTTAAAATATGTGGTTAGCCCAATTGGGCTTTCATGAAATCAGAAAACTGTCTATCCCCCTCCCTTGCTTCTCACCAATTTGCTTACAGAGCAAATCGGTTCACAGAGGATGTCATCACCCTTCATAGAGCACTGAGCCATCTGGAGAACAGGAAGTGCTACGCGAGGATGCTTTTTGTGGACTGCTCAGTGTTCAACACCATAATCCCAGACATCCTCACCACCAAACTGGACCACCTTCAGATACACCCTGCAACCTGCTCCTGGATCAAAGATTTCCTCACATTTTGGCCTCGGTTTTTCCGACTTGGCTCCACCTCTCCTCTGCACTGTCACTCAGCACCAGCTCCCCAAAGAGTTGTGTTCTCAGCCCTCTACTGTATGCCCTGTTCACATATGACTGTATACCAACTGTGGTGTGGCTTGCGGTGCTGTGCTGTGCAAGGAAGGCAGACGCACCTGCACGGCATCCGCAATCATGCCCTGCCGACTTAAGTATTGTACTGGGTCCTGTGTTTGGGGTTTGGTTGCGTTGAGCTTGCAGCGGGAGAGCTGCAGCTCTGTGTGTGCTAATAAAGTATGCTGCAAAGCACGAACATGCACCCGGGTCTGCAGTGGGTTTCTTACACCAACCTACACAACCAATGTAATCTCAGGTATGCCAATGACACCACAGTGGTTATGCTCGTCTCTGATGGAGATGAAACGGGGAACAGGGAGAGAATTTGTCCCACTGGTGTTTAGAAAATAACCTGAAGTTGAACATCCTTAAAACAAAAACACTCTAAATAGACTTCAGGAGGCACAGACAGGTCCATGACCCTCTCATTATGAATGGAGAACGTGTGGAATCTCTCTCCACCTTCAGGTTTCTGGGCACCCACTTTTCGGCTGATCTCACCTGGACCCACAACACCAATGCTCTGGTAAAGAAGACCCAGCACTGGCTGCACGTTCAACTTGTCCATAGGAAGAATAACCTGGAGCAGAAACTACTGCCCAATGGTCGGCGCCTAAGGTCGGTCAAGTCCCACTACTTCCCCTGGGCCATTTAATAATAATAATAATAATAATGGATACTTTATTGATCCCCATGGGGAAATTACTTGTTTTTCTCTGCATTTGACCCATTCACTCAGTGAAGCAGTGGGCAGCCCACTAAGCAGGCGCCCGGGGAGCAGTGTGTAGGGACGTTACCTTGCTCAGGGGTACCTCAGGGTAGCCGTTAAGTGGATTCGAACCGCCGACCTTCCGATCATGGGGTGACCACTTTACCTACTGAGCTATCCCTGCCCCTTTGGAGTGTCAACCCAAACTATCCTCCCATACCCCAGCTCCACCCACCAATTGGTGCCATGGCCTTTATCACTCAGGCTATTCCGACCAAGTCTTTTCTTTGCACTACCTCCGACCACTTTGCAACTATTTTGTAGGGCGATCGTGGCTCAAGAGTTGGGAGTTCCCCTTGTAATCGGAAGGTTGCCAGTTCGAGCCCCGGCTTGGACAGTCTCGGTCGTTGTGTCCTTGGGCAAGACACTTCACCCGTTGCCTACTGGTGGTGGTCAGAGGGCCCGGTGGCACCAGTGTCCGGCAGCCTCGCCTCTGTCAGTGCGCCCCAGGGTGGCTGTGGCTACAATGTAGCTGCCATCACCGATGGGTGGATGACTGGATGTGTAAAGCGCTTTGGGGTCCTTAGGGACTAGTAAAGTGCTATATAAATACAGGCCATTTTCCAACGTGTGCCTTACTCTTATTTTGTATATGTCCCTCTTGATTGTTTACATTTCTCCTGTCCTATTGTTTGCTATTTATATTTTATTCTGGCACAGTTGGTGTGGAGCACTTACAATGTTGTTGTGCTTTGGGAGTATGGGCTGTCTGGCCCACTGTGCGGGCCATTCAATCCTTGCATTAGCTTAGCCACATAGCCGGCAATAATCGGACTCATTTCCGGTGGGTGATGGACTTTGTCAGGGTTGCCCTTTGTCACCGATTCTGTTTATAATTTTTACAGACAGAATTTCTAGGCGTAGCCAAGTAGCTGGAGGCTTTCACTTGGGTGGTCTCAGAATCTCATCTCTGCTTTTCGCAGATGATGTGGTCCTGTTGGCTTCATCGGGTGATGGCCTCCAGCTCGCTTTGGACCGGTTCACAGTTGAGTGTGAAGCAAGGCAAGGCAAGTTTATTTGTATAGCACAATTCAACAACAAGGTGATTCAAAGTGCTTTACAGAGTGGGTGGGAATGAGAATCAACACTCCCAATCAGAGGCCATGGTCCTCAGCTGGAAAAGGGTGGAGTGCCCACTCTGTGTCAGGGATTAATTCCTGCCCCAAGTGGAGGGGTTTAAGTATCTCAAATCAAATCAAATCACTTTTATTGTCACATCACATGTGCAGGCACACTGGCACAGCACATGCGAGTGAAATTCTTGTGTGCGAGCTCCACAAGCAACAGAGATGTGCAAACACAACAACACAAACGAGCAAAATACAAGAATGGCCAACCTGAAACTAATAAATATATGTACAATATATAATAGTGTATGCATTTCTGGATGTGTATACTAAATATTTTCCTACGTGTGTGTGTGTGTGTGTGTGTGTGTGTGTGTGTGTGTGTGTGTGTGTGTGTGTGTGTGTGTGTGTGTGTGTGTATACACATTTTTACAAATTAAATAGTAAAAAAATAAAATAAAATAATAATAATAATAATAATAATAATAAAATATATAAAATATACAGAGTTGAATATGTGCAGAACAAGTGGCATTTATATACAGTGTGGAGTGCATAATGTTGAAGTTCCAGTAGTGAAGCTGAGGTGTCTATGACGTGTTCAGCAGTCTGATGGCCTGGTGGAAGAAGCTGTCTCTCAGTCTGCTGGTACGGGACCGGATGCTGCAGAACCTCCTTCCTGATGGAAGCAGTCTGAACAGTTTATGGCTGGGGTGACTGGAGTCCTTGATGATCCTCCCCGCTTTCCTCAGGCACCGCTTCCTGTAGATGTCTTGGAGGGAGGGAAGCTCACCTCCAATTATCCGTTCAGAGCACCGCACTACTCTCTGGAGAGCTTTGCAGTTGTAGGCGGTGCTGTTGCCATACCAGGTGGTGATGCATCCAGTGAGGATGCTCTCAATGGCACAGTGATAGAAGGTCCTGAGGATGCGGGGGCTCATGCCGAATCTTTTCAGTCTCCTGAGAAAGAAGAGGCGCTGCTGCGCCTTCTTCACTGTTTTGTTTGTGTGTACTGACCACGTAAGATCCTCAGCCAGATGTACTCCAAGGAACCGGAAGCTGCTCACTCTCTCCACAGCAGCGCCGCTGATGGTGATGGGGGTGTGTACTTCTCTGCACCTCCGGAAGTCCACTATCAACTCCTTTGTCTTTGCGACGTTGAGGGTGGGATGGTTGTCTTGACACCAGTGGGTCAGGGCGCTGACCTCCTCCCTGTAAGCCGTCTCATCACCGTTGGTGATAAGACCCACCACTGTAGTGTCGTCCGCAAACTTCACAATGATGTTGGAGCTGTTAGTGGCTGTGCAGTCGTAGGTGTAGAGTGAGTACAGGAGAGGGCTCAGTACACACCCCTGTGGAGCACCAGTGTTCAGTGTGATGGGGGATGAGGTGATGCTGCCCAGTCTGACCACCTGGCGTCTGTCAGACAGGAAGCTAAGGATCCAGCTGCAGAGGGAGCTGCTCAGTCCTAGATCCTGCAGTTTCCTGTCCAGCTTCGAGGGAACGATGGTATTGAATGCTGAGCTGTAATCTACAAACAGCATTCTCACATACGTGTCTCTCTTCTCCAGGTGTGACAGGGCAGTGTGTAGTGTCAGGGCTATGGCATCATCAGTGGACCTGTTGTGGCGGTATGCAAACTGTAGAGGGTCCAGTGAGTCGGGTAGTGCAGAGCAGATGAAGTCCCTGACCAGCTTCTCGAAGCATTTGCTTACGATGGGGGTCAGGGCTACAGGTCGCCAGTCGTTCAATGAGGAGATGGTGGAGGATTTGGGTACAGGGACGATGGTGGCCATTTTGAAGCAGGCTGGGACTACAGACAGAGAGAGGGAAAGGTTGAAGATGTGCGTGAACACTCCAGCCAGCTGAGCCGCGCATGACCTGAGGACGCGGCCGGGAATCCCGTCCGGACCAGTAGCTTTGCGCGCGTTCACCTTCCTGAAGCACTTCCGCACATCCTCCTCAGACACAGTGTGCGCACTGACGTCATCCGCGGTGCGCACACTGTCCGGTCTCATGGTGTTCGCTGTGTCGAATCTAGCGTAGAATACGTTTAGATCCTCACACAGAGAGGCCGTGGTCTGCGGTGTGCTGGTTTCCCCTCTAAAGTCTGCGATCGTGTTTAGTCCCTGCCACATACTCCGAGGGTTGTCAAACTGTTGCTCCACCCTGTCCCTGTACTCACGTTTGGCTGCTTTGATCGTCTTCCGGAGTTGGTAATGTGCGTGTTTGTAGTCCGATGTGTTCGCGGAGGCAAAGGCGGTGTTCCGTGCCGCGCGAACATCTCCGTTAATCCAGGGTTTTTGATTTGGGAAGGATTTAACTGTTCTGGATGGGACGACATCTTCCACGCATTTCCTGATAAATCCGCAGACTGAGTCTGTGTACTCATCAATGTCTCTGGCGGCCACGTGAAACATTTCCCAGTCCGCGTGATCAAAACAGTCCCGCAGCGCAGACTCCGATTGGTCCGTCCAACAGTGCACCGCCCTCCGGGTTGGAGCTTCCTGTTTCAGCTTCTGCCTGTAGGCGGGCAGGAGCAGGATGGAGCAGTGATCTGATTGGCCGAATGGGGCGCAGGGGAGGGCTTTGTACGCATCCCGGAAAGAGGTGTAACAGTGGTCGAGTAGCCGGTTTCCACGTGTGTTGAAAAGGATGTGTTGATGGAGTTTTGGTGAGACTTTCTTCAGGTTTCCCTTATTAAAGTCTCCGGCTGTGATAAACGCTGCCTCTGGGTGTGCGGTTTCCTCACTGCTGATCGCGCTGTACAGTTCCCTGAGTGCACGGTCAGTGTCGGCTTGTGGGGGAATGTAAACAGCCGTAATAATCACTGCTGTAAATTCCCTCGGTAGCCAGAATGGCCGGCACTTAATCATCAGGTACTCCAGGTCCGGTGAGCAGAAGGATTTGACCGGGTGCACGTTCGCATAATCACACCAGCTGTTGTTGATCATGAAACATACACCACCGCCTCTGCTTTTCCCAGTAAGATCCTGTGACCTGTCCGCGCGGTGCACAGAGAACCCCGGCAGTTGTATTGCGGAGTCCGGTACCTTGTCCGATAGCCAGGTTTCTGTGAGGCAGATCACGCAGCAGTCCCGCATCTCTTGCTGGAATGAGATCCGTGCCCGAAGCTCGCACAGCTTGTTCTCCAGAGACTGCATATTAGCCAGTAATAAACTGGGTAACGGTGGTCTGTTAGTGCGCCGTCTCAGTCGAACCAGAACGCCAGATCTTCTCCCTCTGCGTCGGCGTTTGCGGCCTCCAGGGCCAGAGAACAAAGGCGTCTCAGGTGAGATGAATGGGGGGTCTGCAAACGGAGGGTCCGTGTTGCAAACCTTGAACTCCGGAAAGTTATAAGAAAGACCGTCTTTTATGTCCAGTAAGGTTTGTCGGTCGTACACAAGGAGACAAGTGCTGCTCGTGAAAAAATAAAGGAAAAGTAAAATTAAACACAGAAGAAAGCCGTTGCTTGGGGGAGCTCGCGACGAGGCTGCCATACTCGGCGCCATCTTATTCCTCCATCTCAGGGTCTTGTTCACGGGTAATGGGAGAAGGGAGTAGTAGATTGACAGACAGATTGGTGCTGCAGCTGCATGGATGCGGACGATGTCATGTTGAAGAGAGAAAAAACTAAGTATTGAACACATCATCAATTTTCTAAGTAAATATATTTCTAAGGGTGTTACTGACATGAAATTCCCACCAGATGTCGGTAACAATCCACACATACAAAGAAACCAAACCATAGATGTGCATAAATTAAGTTATATATAATAATAAAAAATATTGTGTATTGTCGAAAGACCTGAAATAAGGATATCACCTCAGGCTTTCAACTATGACAGAGAAGTTTTGCTGTGTTTTGTTTAAAAATTAATGAGAACTGAAACTGAAAGGAACTGTTGCATCCATAATTCAGTGACCACAAATCTTTCATAGCTGGTTGTTTTACTGTTCTGCATTTTACTGTCTTTGTTTGGCACCTAATGTTCATGTTTAGTTTAGCCTTTTGTGTAGAGACAAGTGTGAACGCTTGTCTGTCAAAAGCAAGATGACTTGTCCTATCCCGATTAATTCAGGTTACTAATTTGTCCTCACTTTAATCATATAGACAGAAAATACTGTAAAGAGTTTCTTGTTAAATGCAAATATTCTTAAATTATGTTTTTACATATGTTGCATAACTTTGTGGGAGAAGATGAAAATGAATATTTTCACATGCAAAATGTTCAGTTCATTTTTATGTCAAACATGTATAATCACCATCGTTACATAATATCATTCCACTCTTTTGTTTGAAAAGGACTAGGCAGAAGTATATACTTGACCCTACCTCAAATTTCACATTTCACTCATTTAGTTTTCTTATAATCTTTCATAAAATAAACAAACAAATAAAACAAAAGCAAAGCAAACAAAAAAAAACATCACACTATAGTGTTTTGATGAGACGTGATGCAGGAGAATGCTCTGTTTTGCTGATGCTGGACCTGACCTCTGCCTTTGACACTTACCTCCTATCAGGAACCTTGGTGTAACTTTTGACTCAGCTCTGCTGACATCCGTTGGACATCGTCATCATTGAAAGAGGAGCCACTGGCTCGTAGGTGTGCAGAGACTGCCGAGTCCTGGCCTGACAAGTTAGCTCTTCTGTGTTGTGCCATCTGCTTACCTAGAGATTCTTTGATTTCCCTTATGTATAAATCAGGGCAATCCTTCTGGCGCTTAACTGTGTACACTATATTATTGTGTTTGTGCCGAGGGACCCATTCCTTAGAGTAGACCAATTTTTGGCAGAGGGTGTTTTGGAGTTTAAAAGCCATGAAGATGCGGTGAGTAGAAAAAATGTGTCTCAACTGTTAAGATACTCCTGACACATACAGGGTCACTACAGGTTTTCACGTAGGCAGCGGGTGTCCTTCTCTCCTTGATTGGCTGGAGCTTTCTTTAGGAGCCTTCCCAGCTTTGACAAAAGTCCAGCTGGGATAACCACATTTACTCAGGGCCTTCTTGATGTTCTTCTGCCTCCCTGGCTGCTGTGTCTGTGGGGATGGTGTTTGCTCTGTGTTGTAGCATCCTGATGACTTCTAGTTTGTACTCCAGTGGATGCTGAGAGTCAAACCTTGAGTACTGATCAGTATATGTTGGTTTATGGTACTCATCAACTTAAAATGTCAACTTTAAATGTCCCCAACACTGATGGAAATTTCATAGTCAAGGCTAACCTGTCATTTTTCATATCCTCCCTGGTGAACTTGATGTGCCGGTTCAGCAAGTTGATGTGATCAGTGAACTGTGGTACATCCTGAGATTAGATTTTCACTCAGGTGAAAATCTAATCTCAGGACATTACCAAGTCATTGGTTATAAAAGTCTCATATATTTTAACCACCAACAAACACAAATGTGAGAAAACTGTGAAACATGATGAATTTAGTTAGACTGCAACCGCAACAAAAAAACTTTGTCAATGTCAACTTAGGAAAAGAATAAAAGCTAAAATACAGCGGTTTGCACTAAGTGTCTGTATTGTAAGTATTATTAAAGACACTTCAAAGGACATTTTAGAAAATATTACATAATTCGATTAAATATTTCACAGTGTTTATTTTTTTAGACCCATGGAATGATGCATAGTCTCTCAGATGGTTTAGTGTTTTCTGTCATGCAACAGTGGCTCATAATGTGTTGGGTGTAGTAAAGAGCCGTTACAGATAAAGATCTAAAATGACAGTTTTCAGCTGCTCTAAGACGTTAATGCCTCTAGGTGTCAGTGTTGCTCCACATATTCCTCTCATGCGCCGCATTCAACTTCTAAGACACGATTAAACACAGTTACTTTTCACAGTGAACATGGTCTAGTTATAACAGTATTGAAAATGTGTGAAGTTAAAATGTTATAGGTAGTTAAATGTTAATGTTGCAGTGAAATAACTAGAAAATGTCAAAATAACAAAGTGGATAAAATACTTTGCCAGAACATTAAAAGCTTAAAGGATGCCTGTGATTTAATAGCAAAGGCTGGTGTCTTTATATAGTATAATAATAAAGAAACAAAAGAAAACAATAAGTGGCCATGATATCTTGGTTAATTGGAAAACTGCACCCTCATGATTTCAATTCAATTTCAATTCAATTCATTTTATTTATACAGCACAAAATCACAACATTAGTCGCCTTTATATTGTAAGGTAGACCCTACAATGATATATACAGAGAAAAACCCACCAATCATATGACCCCCTATGAGCAGCACTTTCAAACAATGGGAAGGAAAAACTCCCTTTTAACAGGAAGAAACTACCGGCAGAACCAGGCTTGCCAACCAGGCCAAAACCAGGTTAACTGCCACGACTGGTTTTGGTGAGCTAAGGAAGACAGGATAAAAGACATGCTGTGGAAGATTTTAATTATAATCTGGCTCTCACTGATCATGCACCTGTGTCTGTAAATCTGGACAAAGTGCCTACTGTGATGCCTTTGACTAATAATATAGTTGAAGGGAAAATACACTGGGCTACCCTGACTGAGGAGGATCTTATGGTATACTTTGATCAGTCTGATGTTCTGCTGAGTAAGATTGAGCTACCAAAAGATGCATCTGCATGTTATGATGTTACCTGTACAAATGCTCAACATGTGGCTGAGTTGTGTTCTTTATATGAGAATATTGTAGAGTCCCTACTTGTGTCGAGCAGTTCATAGCCTAAGGTGTATAAAGGTAAACCAGGCTGGAAGTTATATGCTGAGGAGCTTCATGCTGGGGCCTGAGGCTTGGGTGGAGTCTGGGCAGCAATTTTCTGGCCATTTTTTGACTATATGAAACACACAAATCCTAAATTTAAGTATGATTTACGTTTTATTAAAAGGAATGAAGCTACAGTAAGGGCCAATTGGGGATCAATATGGTAAATTATTTCTGGAAAGAAATCAAAAGAATGAATAGTGTTACGACATCTTTAGCAGCTAATATTGATGGTTTTAGTGGCTCTGAGGAAACGACTCGAATGTGGCAGAAACTCTTCAAATAAACCTCTGCAGATGATCTGTTAGCTGTTTGACAACTACTCTTTCAAGGATGTTCGATATGAAAGGAAGGTTGGAGATTGGCCTATAATTAGCTAAGACTGCTGGGTCTAGAGATGCTTTTTGAGTAAAGGTTTAACTACAGCCAGCTTGAAGGCCTGTGGTACATAGCTGATCATTAGAGATAGGTTGATCATATTTAAGATTGAAGAATTAATTAATGGCAGGACTTCTTTGAGCAGTTTTGTAGGAATGGGGTCTAAAAGACACGTTGATGGTTTGGAGGAAGTAATTATTGAAGTTAACTCAGAAAGATCAATTGGAGAAAAAGAGTCTAACTTAACATCGATGGTACTAAGAGTAGCTGTAGATAATATTACATCTGTGGGATGATTATTGGTAATTTTTTCTCTAATGATAAAAATTTTATTTGTGAAGAAGTTCATGAAGTCATTACTAGTTAACGTTAAAGGGATGGTTGGCTCAACAGAGCTCTGACTGTTTGTCAGCCTGGCTACAGAGCTGAAGAGAAACATCTCGAGCTAACTGTTTATAAATAAAATGTAATTAAACTTAGCTTGTAGCCTGTTAGTAACAACTAAAGTACAAGTATCTCCTTTCAACAAAGGGTCGACATGGGACAATTTCTAGAATATCACAAGTTAAAGGTCCTGCTATAAATTTTATCCGACTTAAGGAAATAAGTTTTAAGCTGATCAGGATCTGCAGATTTATTTGGAAGTAACCGTTTTAAAGACCTGAAGACCTCCATTACATTAGGAGGAGAAAGGTTAACAGATGTAATGTAAAGAGAGACCATTATACTTCATTAAGCTGTGTGACTCAGAAGAAACAAGATGTTCATTAAAAACAGCTAACAAACAGCTTCTTCCCTGGGATGGTGTTAACTAACACTACCCCCCCCACCCCTACCCACCCACCAATTTCTAAACCTCATAACTCAGGGCAACTCACACATGGAGTCCAACTGTGCATTTTACTCCATGCACAGTTGGTACAGAGCACCTACAGGTCCGTTGTAAATGTACAGTGACAATAAAGGAGGGAAGTGTCATGGACCCTCAGTCCTCCCTGGCTGATTCCTCTGGATTTGTGTTCTGCCTTGGTCTCTGTCTCACTATCCACCTATTACAGATGATCTGGCTGCTATTCCCTGCTGGATCGTTGAACTGCACAGTAAGTTAAACCCTGGCTCTTTTTGTTCTGTGTTTGCACTGCCTTTGATGCCCCTGGAAATTTACTGGGTGTTTGTTCGACGCACACACACACACACACTTGCCTGGTGTGTGGTATGCCAAAACCTATGTCGAGAGAGAGTTTTTTTGTGGATTCCTTGGACCCCTTGGAGCACTGTTCCCCGTTTGCACTGTATTGTTGTGTACATATAGTCACTGTAAATAAGCACACTGAACTTTGACCTTGTGAGTCCTTCACCTAAGTCCAATCTGCCTACTGGCAATAACAGAACCATCCAACCCAAAAAATGGACGTTTGCAGGAGGAGGCATGAGGATCTGGAGAACTAACCTCGATCGCTGAGCAGGACACAGAAGTTCGCACCTGCCATGTTTCAGGCCCTGGTGAATGATGTCCTCCTGGACTTCATTAACCATTTTTATTTTTGACAGTCTAGACAAGATCCTGATCTTCTCACAGTCCCTTCACATGAGCATGAGTCACATGAAATGCAAGTCCTCTGGTTCTTGATTGAAAAAAGTTTGTTCAATTCAATTCAATTTTATTTATATAGCGCCAAATCACAACAACAGTCGCCTCAAGGCGCTTCATAGATACAGAGAAAAACCCAACAATCATATGACCCCCTATGAGCAGCACTTTGGCAACAGTGGGAAGGAAAAACTCCCTTTTAACAGGAAGAAACCTCCAGCAGAACCAGGCTCAGGGAGGGGCGGGGCCATCTGCTGCGACCGGTTGGGGTGAGAGAAGGAAGACAGGATAAAGACATGCTGTGGAAGAGAGACAGAGGTTAATAACAGATATGATTCAATGCAGAGAGGTCTGTTAACACATAGTGAGTGAGAAAGGTGACTGGAAAGGAAAAACTCAATGCATCATGGGAATCCCCCGGCAGCCTACGTCTATTGCAGCATAACTAAGGGAGGATTCAGGGTCACCTGGTCCAGCCCTAACTATATGCTTTAGCAAAAAGGAAAGTTTGAAGCCTAATCTTGAAAGTAGAGATAGTGTCTGTCTCCTGAATCCAAACTGGAAGCTGGTTCCACAGAAGAGGGGCCTGAAAACTGAAGGCTCTGCCTCCCATTCTACTTTTAAATACTCTAGGAACAACAAGTAGGCCTGCAGAGCGAGAGCGAAGTGCTCTAATAGGGTGATATGGTACTACAAGGTCATTAAGATAAGATGGGGCCTGATTATTTAAGACCTTGAATGTGAGGAGCAGCATTTTGAATTCTGGATTTAACAGGAAGCCAAAACAGGAGAAATCTGCTCTCTCTTTCTAGTCCCTGTCAGGACTCTTGCTGCAGCATTTTGGATCAGCTGAAGGCTTTTCAGGGAGTTTTTAGGACTTCCTGATAATAATGAATTACAGTCGTCCAGCCTGGAAGTAATAAATGCATGAACTAGTTTTTCAGCGTCACTCTGAGACAGGATATTTCTAACTTTAGAGATGTTGCACAAATGGAAGAACGCAGTCTTGCATATTTGTTTAATATGTGCGTTGAAGGTCATGTCCTGGTCAAAAATGACTCCAAGGTTCCCCACAGCGTTACTGGAGGCCAAGGTAATGCCATCCAGAGTAAGAATCTGGTTAGATACCATATTTCTAAGCTTTTCAGGGCCGAGTACAATAACCTCAGTTTGATCTGAATTAAGAAGCAGAAATGTCTGTGAAGGTTCTCAGTCATCCAGGTCATCGTAGTCAAAGGAGCTTGCAAAGAAAAGCGTCTGGACTTCTTTAAGTTACTTGAAGACGTTTCACCTCTCACCCGAGAAGCTTCTTCAGTTCTAAGGTCAAATGGTGGAGAGTCCCAGATATAAACCTAGTGGGAGTTTCCCCCCACAGAGGGACAAAAGGACCCCCTGATGATCCTCTAATCGCCTGAGCCAAGGTGGGAAACTGGGTGTGAGTCCCAATCAGCCAGGGTTTCGGGTGAGCTCATTGTGAAACCTGGCCCCACCCTATCATGCGAATTCCTGAGGTCAGATGGCCCAGGATGTGAGTGGGCGTTAAGGCGTCTGGGGTCCAGTTTTGAGTTCCCTCCCCAGACGCCTTAACGCCGACTCACATCCTGGGCCATCTGACCTCGAATTAACGAATTAACCATCCTTCTCCCCTTCTGTGTCATTGGTTCGCACACCTTGAAGCCCAGCAAACCAAACCTGATCCTGGTAAATGTACTTGGGGTCATCTCTACATTGCCTACTCTGTCCAGTGAAAGGTAATTCATTTAGCACACACTGCTACAATAACCTTCCTCAAGCGTCTGTTCCGGAGGCCCTCCCTATTCAAGGATGTTCATTAATATATGTCTGCATTACTTACTGTTATTGATCACTTCTCCAAAGCTGCTCACTGGTTACTCTTTCCAAACTTTCCCCTGCATTAGAGACTGCACAACTCTTCACCAACCATGTTTTCTGGCTTTATGGCATCCCCCTGGACATTGTGTCTGACCGCCAAACCCAGTTCACTTCACAAGTCTTGCAAATTCTGCTCTGCACGGCACCATTTGGCGTGAGTCTGTCTTCTGGTTTTCATCCTCAGACTGGAGGAACTGGAGGTCCCTGTGTGCTACATTGCTTCAACTAATCAGTTCACTTTAGCTCCCAGCTGGCCTGGACAGAGTATGCCCACAATACCATGACTTCATCAGGAACCAGACCATCTCCCTTCAAGTAGTCTTTTGGATACCAGCTTCCACTCTTTCCATCTGTTAAAGGTAAGATTTCTGTTCCCTCAGACCAACGCCATTTTTGTAGGTGCTGCTGCTTTTTGAAAACTACCCATGCTGCCCTGCTAAGGACAATAGAAAAAAATAAGTGTCTGGTCAATTGCAGTAGAATCTCAGCACCTATCTACCATTCTGATCAAAATGTCTGGCTTTCCACTTGTTCTCTACTCATCTTGTGTTGCAGCAGACCCCAGCACAGGCTGGCCACCTCAACATGAGCCGTGACACCAGAACACCAGGCACTGGGAACCGGTCCACACCTGGTGGAGCCCCCACCATGTAACAAATAGGCCCAAGCCACCACAGACCACAACCCCCAAGGGAGCAAGCCAGCAACCATACTTAAATATTAAAATATGAACTCTCACTACTAAGTGTCAGGAGATTGCAGTCAGTTTTGCTTTCTTACACCTCCCAATTTAAGTGCATCATTATAATTACAGTGGCTGCTGTAGGACAAACAACTCTTCATCTTCACTGACTTCAAACACTTCTGAACACATTCATAGTTAATGTAAACTATGTAAAGTTTGCCTCTGCTATCAGTATCTGTCCTTGTGAATTTACTCTGAAGGAGATTGTAAAACTTTGTGAAAGGAGTCTGATAAACGTTTGTGAGTCAGTGACGCTTCTGTCCAATGACAGCCAAAGTAAGGTGAGTAACTGAGGATGTCCTGAACTTTTCTGTTGGCAAACGCTGCTGTCTTTGCTATTACAGCTCCTGTTAGCTGCTGTTAGCCTCTGTTAGTGAAACTTTCTTTTAAGTGAAAAAAACATTGCTGGGCTCAGACACTTAATGAATAAACTCTCACAGAATGAGAGAAAGTAGCCAAATTGTTTGTCAGGGGGAAGAGTGATTTGTAGGTGACTGAAACTCAATAATAGCTGACATAATATTAGCTTGTACCCAGCTGTTAATATTGTTTAGCTAGCTTGGTTGCATGGCTAATCTGCTAACAATAATTGTGACAGGCTGGAGTGCTCCTCAACCTTATTTGGGCAGTGGAGGTATGTGGTGGTGTCTGGTCTGTGGCTCAGCTGCAGAGGAAGGGTCATGCAATAGGTTTAGGGGCAGGGCCAGGAGAAGCTGGCGGGGCAGCTGCTATCAATTGTCTTATCATGCCTTCCCTATTTCAGTATTCCACTGGGACTGGGTGGGAGAGAACAACTGAGCTTTTTACAACTGCGAAGGAGCAGCCAAGCAGATGTGGTTGATACAGTATAAGGATTATAGATATAGATGCATAATAGATTATAGAGATAAACTGTACATAGATATAATTAGTATATTTTAAAAAATTAAACTTGCACCTCGAGCACAAGTGATGCCTGGTGTGTCATAATGGTTCTGTCAATATCACTGATCTTGTTACACTTTGCCTTTAGCATAGTAAAGTATTCTGTATCATTAATCGATTCTGCACAATGTGCATCATTTGTACTAAACCAAACTTTTCTGTGTTACAGTTGCTTTAATTGTGGGCAGGCTTCCTGTGCTGACAAATTCACAAATGTATGTGCAGTAGTTTTGGGTGTAAAAATGAGGGGCAAAAGCTAACACACATGTCCAAGAAGAAGAAGACAATTTGTTTATGTTGCCACATCAATGAAAATGTTTGTCAATATTTCAGTACAAAATAATTCTGCAGGCCTGCAGTCAGTTCCAGCTGATTTGTAATGAGTGAGCCCTGGACTTTCTGCTGTTAATCCCTATTGATGTACTCTCTCCCCCACTGTGAGTACCTCTATCTTTCAGCCTATTAGTTTTCATCGTGTCACAGACAGCCCTAATAGTGTTGCATACACACACAAACTCACAGCCGGATATAACTAAAACTATAAAACCCAAGGCCCTATTA
This sequence comes from Copadichromis virginalis, assembly GCF_057382275.1. Taxonomy (NCBI): domain Eukaryota; kingdom Metazoa; phylum Chordata; class Actinopteri; order Cichliformes; family Cichlidae; genus Copadichromis; species Copadichromis virginalis. The sequence continues at coordinate 5,602,371 of NC_140623.1, read as the reverse complement.
TTGTCCATGTGTGTGCATGTGTGTACCTCTGTGTGTGACAGTCTTATGGCCATGTGAGTGTGTATCTGTGTGCGTTCACCTTTTACTAGATTTTATGTGTGTTCTCAGACCTGCTGATTAAAAACATGCAACAGCAGACTGGTCGGCCTGGTGGCCTGCCCAGACCAGGGTGGTCTCAGAATTTAGCACAAGTCAGGCTTGCTTTGTTCAGGGTGGACCTCACTGGTGTCGGATCATTCAAATCCCCAGATTAAGCGTCTCTTTTCATTACATGTATGGCAAAACAATTTGGGTATTATTAAGAGTCCTGTTGTTTCCATGGAGTGACAATAAATCCAACATTTTTGCCTCTAACAAATTGCTCCCTGGTGCAGAGATTGATCCCTGGATTTATTTCATGTGAAGTTCACAGAAACTCTCTGCTGTCCAGGCTCTAAAAAACAACCAGTACCCATTTAAAAAATGCTTATAACAAAATCTTATTTTTATTTACAATATTACTATAATAATATTTCACGATATTTTATATCTGTCACTAGATGACTGTTTTACATTGACAGACGTCAGCTGTGTGTTCATACTCCCTCAGTGAGTGGATGAAGGTTTCACTCTATGGAAAGCAGTGCTGGACTGCTAATGTGGCATCGGGGCATTTGTCTGCTGGGCCAGTGGGTTAGTAGTTGTTTTTTCTTTGTCAATGTATTTATACAGGCCACAGTCGTGCTTGAAGGACCACTGTGCAACAGCCCTACAGGCACTGACAGCAGCCTATTTGTTCATTTTCATTACTGACACTTGATTGAACAATCTAATTTCTTAATGCAACTGGCCCCTCCCCTGCAATACCTGCACACTCACGAACCCAGCAAAAAGGCTGAGGAAAAAAAGTATTGTTTCAAATTAACAAACAATTTAGCTGGCTGCTGCAGCGCTCACAGTCATAGGAAGTGACTGTTTGTAGCATTAGCCATGAAGATGTGCAGGAGGCACAGCAGTCCCAACAACAGAGAGGGTCATTTGTAATGAATATTAGATAATACATGGTGGGACATAATTAGAAAGGGGGAGATTTAAGTCAAATGAATGGTTATTTTGAGCCCGAGCCACTCCTAATAGCTAAAGTGTAGCTTTAAATTGTCACATGGTGCACTGCAGTGAAAATATTTATAACCCCAAAACAACTGTACCAACGTGACTAAAAAGGAAAATTGCTTCAATATCAATAATCAAACAAATTGAAATAAATTCATAATATTTCTAAGCAAGTAGGTTGTAGTAGTCATACATACATTGAAAAATGTGTATTTTTAATCTCTATAAAGAAAGCAAAGAAATCAAAACTAAATTTGATAATAGCATTAAAACAACTATTATCAACTCTACCGTTTTATTATTGTTGTTCATATGAATGTAGTGCACACTGCTTTGGAAACTACTGGCCAGTTGCCACCCAGACAAACCCTTAGTTTGACCGTGAGGGAGGCAGAGGCAGTAAGTGGGCCACCCAAGGTATAAAGGTGTAAGATCTGTCAACCAATAAATTGTTAGTAGAACAGACCTACTCCCTGCCGTAAATTAAAGAAGATTAAAACAGAGACAGATGGCAGGGCAGAGGAGTGCACAATAGTAGCATACAGAAGCTCCATTAGAAGGGTGGGTTCTTGTAGTTTTTTGGAGTAGAACAAAATACATTTAAAAAGTATTGAATAACTAGACACTCAGAGAGTATAATCTAATGCCCCGTTTTGCAATTTAAAATTTATTTTGGTGGCCACATCTGTGTGTCTGTTGCTTTTAAAACACTGACATCAGTGTATTTCTAGGAGACTCACTAACATAAATTTAACTTCACTCTCACTTTAAAACAAGGTTTTATGATCCAATCACCAATGCTTGATGCAGTTCTTGGTGCCAGTGACAGCAGAAGCAGTTATTAGGCTGAGGGGGGGTTACCTTTCCTACCTGTAGGTCAGGTAGGTTTGGTGGCATTTTTCCATTAATAAATGAAATCATTGTTTATTTGTAACTCAGGAATTTACAATATGTTTTCTCCAGAAAGGATGCAAGTTTCCACAAAGTGACTACATAAACAGACTTCACAGTTCCAAAGAGCTTGGTCACTGTGTAAAATGTAAATAAAAACCGGTCCTGTACCAAAGGACTGTGAGGTTAAGGGTGCTGTGCAGCATCTTTGCTGTTCCTAGGACTGGACAGAGATTGTCTATTGTCCCTATGTTGCTATCTCTTAGTATAGC